>NC_080782.1:106571632-107295382 GCF_028018385.1 Neofelis nebulosa
TATTCTGATGAATGACAGAAACATACCAAAAACTTTAAAAGATGAATAAAAGAGGAACATGAAACTTTTTTTTTTTCTGTATGTTCAAATCAGCATAATCTGAAAGGAAAGATCTATGGGCAAACATCCTTGTGAGAATTCCTTTCAAGAATATGTGCCTATCCACAGATCAGAAAACACATTTGCCTACCAAGTTTGTAAAAAAAAAAAAAAAAAAAAAAAAAAAAAAACCAACTTTTAGAACAAATTACATGCTAATGACAACAGTAAAATTGTCATGTTTCTGTAGTAAGAGGGAAACAAAAAATTGGAGCTAAAAAGGACATCTTACTTCACCATACATGAAAACCTTGGAAGCTATAATCCACCCAGTAACAAGCCAAGACAGTGTTCAGACCTCCCAAACTCTCAGCTAACACTCAGCCACTACTTATACAATTGCCAGAATTCCCACAACACATATGCACTGACAGCAGCTTTTGCCTAAGCACCAGTGAGTACAGCCCAGCATCACTGTTAATGTTTTAAGGCTGGCTATCAATATTTCATAAGAAATTAAAATAATGACTTTAAACATGTGGCCAATAATGGCTTACTGCTGCAACTGTGATTGTTCAGTTTCCCAAAGCCGGTTTATGGTTTAAAACCTTCATTTGTAGAAACTCTCCTGGCCTATTAACTGATGACCTAAAACCCAAGATCATAGCTTTAAATCCTAGCCCTGACTTTAACTTCTAGAGACACTTAATCCAAACTCTTCATGGCAAAGGCACAGGGACCCCTCCGCTAAGTGGCATTTTCATTAACGATCATTCATTTATTCTTGGCAGAGCATCAAAGGCTCTGTGCTAGGATCTTGGATACACAGAGAACAAACAGGGACCCTTAAGGGTCCACTGTTCTTCAACAGTCTCCTCGAACCTGTTCCTTCCTTTTCCTCCATTAACATCGAGAAGGCCACTGAGCTACAGCAGGGTAGTGCAAACCAACCAAATTACTAGATTTTAAAAGACTTTGGTAGGGGCACCTAGGTGTCTCAGTTCGTTAAGTGTCCGATTTCAGCTCAGGTCATGATCTCATGGTTCGTGAGTTGGAGCCCCGCATCAGGCTCTGTGCAGACAGCTCAGAGCCTGGAGCCTGCTTCACATTCTGTGTCTCCCTCTCTCTGCCCCTCCCCTGCTCGTGCTTGCTCACACTCTGTCTGTCTGTCTGTCTGTCTCTCTCTCTCTCTCAAAAATAAATAACAGACCTGGGTAAAAGTTCAGTGAATAAATGCATGTACAGCCCTCAGAATGGTGTCTTAACACATAATATGGCTCAAGTACCATTTTGTGCAACATGTTATTGTTCACTCTACACTGTTCACTCTCCCTGTTGAGGGGATTCGAGTAGACAGGACACTGTTCCCACTCAGAGGAACTCACAATCTAGTGGGAGAGAGATCAATTATTAACTATACTACAAAAAAAGTGTACAAAATGGGAAGGAGAAAACCAATGAAATAGCAGAAAATGCTGTCCAAACTTAAGTGCTGTACAGATACTGACAATATAGATGAGATCTGGCACAACCCAAGACAAAGAGGTGCAGCACAATCCTCACAAAAAGAACTTCTGCTGCTACCTTCCACTTGTTTCTAAATGGAAGGAGAGATGATGCACATGTTTCATTAGTTTCAGAGGTACAACATAGTCCACTATCTTCAACTTTTAAAATTAAAAAAAATATTGTCTACTTTTATCAAGACTACATGCAATTTTATCCTCACTACCTCCGCTTAAACACTTTTACATCTTCAATGGTTTTCAAAGATGATTGATGCCCAGAGCAAGAGCCCTAAAGCAGAACAAGATGTCAAATGATTTAAAAAAAAAAAAAAAAAGTACCTTGTTCACAGAATAGGATGGCAGAAAAACCATACCAGGACGTTATAGGGGGAAAAGCAGAAAAAGTGAGAGCAAAAAGAGCTTTAAAATTTTTTGAGTCATATAATTCCATAACCGAGAAAGGCCTTTCCGCCAAATATTCTGTTCAACTAAAGGTTTACTACAATCTCCCAACTAACATGGTTTGTCATGTTCTTTTTAAAATGCCAGCAGCCAAGCTACAGAGGAAAGGGAAGAAAAAATTGCCAAATGGTCAAGTTGCTTCTCTACTGGCATAACTCCTCCCAGTTGGTCTCATTCCCTAATTTTAAAATCGTTACACTCAGCTTGCTCCAGGTGGAAACGTTCTAATTTCCAAAGTGCAACTCATGAAAACAAAAGGGTTTGTTTGTTCTTAATGAAGAGTTCAAAGTTGTAATTTCCATTTTCTTTCTTCTAATAGTGAATCTGCACCATGCCTAAAACCCACCCGTCACTGCAGGTTGAAATTAGTCTAATAGATCTTAGAACCACTCTAACTGTACTTCTCTTCCTAGCCAGCAGTTAACAGCTTGTGTGGATAACTAATCAGTGTACGTAGAACAAAATGCCAAGAAATTCCAAGGAAATTAAGTGGTACATTAAATAAAATTTACAAAAGTACTATTTTAAAGAATAAGTTAAAGTACCATAACACAAGGCAAAGAGAAGATAGTCTTTTCTTATTTGACAGGCAGTTTGCCTCACATTCTCCATCACTCTCCCATGCTCACACAGCACTCGCTTAGTGTTTAAAACTGCACCAAATTTACCTGGCACTTCTACTCACTAGTCACAAGAGAGCCACAAAAATGAAAGGTCAGCATTTTCTTGAATCTTTCTGATAGGTACTGTATTCATTTGAGATGAGACTGAAGTTCTCCTCCCTAGGTAAAACTTCTCAATGGTCCTTTTTCTCCAAATAAGCATCTTGGGCTGCCCTTCTGCCTGGAGCAAACATTCTCCTCATCTTGGCTACACCGGAGAATCCCCAGAGCAGCTCTCTTAAAACAAGTCTAACAAGGGGCACCTGGGCAGCTCAATCCGTTAAGGCTCTAACTCTTGGTTTCGGCTCAGCTCATGATCTTGCGGTTCGTGAGTTCAAGCCCCCAACAGGCTCTGCATTGCTCAGACCCTGCTAGGGATTCTCTTTCCCCCTTTCTGGCCCTCCCCTGCTTCCTCTCTCAAAATAAATAAATAAACCTCAAAAAATAAAAAATAAAACTACAAGCCTGAGGTGATGACTTCAAATAAGCATCAAACAAATTCAATTAAGCTTCAGATGATTTCAACTAAACACTCCAGCTAAAACTATGGGAGTAACAAAGCAGATTTTGAGTTTATGTTACATGTGCAGGAGCTATAAACACTCCTACAGAGCCAATTTATTCATAATGAACTTGTTTGTGAAAATAATCCTTTAACCTTTTATACACAAAACAGATTTCATCATCACTGCATCTCATTTCAACACCTTAATGTAGTTTAGGTAGCAATGACTGCCCTAAGAAGCAATTTTAAATTTGTAATTTCTGTAATATACATCTCAATGACATGTTCAGTGACATAAAATTTTAACCAATTCTAACTCAATTTTACTTTTACTTCCCTCCCGCCGATGATGCACCAGGTCCCTTCCTGCATCGCAGAAGGTGTGTCCACCTCTGCACAAAGAAATGCCTAAATGACAAATGTTAACACCAGAAGTCAGAGATATGATGGCACTATTTTTAAAACACAGAAAGGCACAAAATTATCAGACAGGAGCGACCTACATACCTAACTTCTCAGTTTATCGAAAATGTAGCTGACCAAGTTCTAAGAGGCCAAAGGACCCACACCCAATGTGCGATTATTAACATACATTCAACTACCCAAACTAAATTGGGTGCACCTGTGAGCTTGCCAGCCACTGAAAATACCACTAAATTACAGCGTCAAGAATAATAAAATTAAATTTTCATTTTCCACATGATAGCCTATGAAATTAGTTAAGAAAAGAAAGCCAATCTAACAGTACTTCCTCTCTCTCACACACATCCCCACCTCATCCCAGCCCCCAATATCAGTACAAACCACTGGGGCTGAAAGGCTCAGTGGAAATAAGTATCATAATCAAAATTATATCGACTGTGTCCGAGAGGAATTGATGGGCTGGCAAAAGAGTACAAGTCTAGGGTACAAATTCATAGGCTGTCTCACAGACACATGTGGCTAGTTATGAATTCAAATCATTAAATAAGCAGTGAATGCTCCTCATTAAGTGGGAGGGACCACCAGAAACTGCATACAAGTTCTATACATTGAAATGTGACTTTGATGTATGTGTGCCGCTGACCACGGTCCTGAACCAACATTTCCCCTTTGGGGGAAGGCTTTTCTCTCCTTTCCTTCCCAGGAATTACGAACCAGGTGAGAGTTCATGGAGACAGATAATGAAAGAGACAAGTACACAGAAGCTGGTGGAGGATAAGACTTCTGTTGAATCTTATGTTATGTTCTGCTTTAACCCAAGAGAACAGTACCAGACAAGAAATCAGACAAAATATCAGAGACATAAAAGAGAACAAGAATCTCTGAACAATGCAAAGTTGTATAAACAGCAGCCTGAACAGGTTCATAAGACAGAGCACCAGGTTGGTGAGAGGTACAGTCCCTGCAGTAGCATTTGAATTTTATCAAAAGTGCTCCTAGATTGTTTTTATTTTTGCCTTAAAGGTTGACATGTCTACACTGCCCCAAAGGGACACAACAGAAGGGGGGGGGGGACAATTTACATATCTTAATTCTTGTACTTTTAAAAGTACAATCACACTTCTAATAGATTTCCTCTCTGTGAAGTTGGGGTGGCCCTTGGACCACCTGCCTTACCCCACTCCACCCTAACTCATATATAAACCAAAGCTGGCTTCCAAAAAATCATTTGATTGGTCTTATTACTCCCTTCTCAGCCTCCAAATCATTACCTTGGATACTTAAGTGCATGGTCATCATCTCACCAGCCTCACCATACAACTGACATGCTGCCTTCTAACTAAATCCCTGGGCAAAGCCAGTAATTTACATGTTCATACAGTTGTTTAGGATATTATTAATAAATGATCACTAAGAGCAAGTTCCATGAGTAAAAGAGAGATCATATCTTAATAGAAGGGTTAATGAACCATACACCATAAAGCTTTCCTGTTAGTACATTATAAGAAATGCTCTATGAAATTAAAAGTGATAACTGTGCTACACATCTACCTACTCATGAATGAAAGGGCCTGTCATGACTACCAACAAAACATGCTAGTAGCATAATCCATCAGGGAAGGGACCGCTAGGCTTCTAATTATTCCTGGCTATGTCATAGCCATTCTGCATAAACCAGCTCCTCATGCTCAGTAATAACAAATGCTGCTACGGAATACACACTATGTGCAAGGCATCATGCTGGCTACTTCATATAAAGTATAATTCTTAATTCTCCTAACAACCCTCTGCAATAAATGTTGCCATGTCCATTTGACCGATGAGGAAACAGTCTCAGTATTAAAAACCTTTCCAAAGTCACACAACGTGTAAGTGGCTCAGTGTCATCAGTCCATACCTTCAGGCACTACTGACTCTGACCCAGGGCAGAGAAAATCTGGCTGCTAGCCCTGAAGGGATGAAGGAGAGGAGCACATGCCCTTTCCTGACAACACTCAGAACACGAGAATGTGATTATAAATGACATGAGGTTTCTTTCGTATAAAAAGGACAAGCATCTCTTTTAAGATACACATGTGCGTGCATGCATGCGCACGCACACACACACACCCACTCAGTTTTCTTCAATGCCAGGCCACCCTATTATGGATCCTTCTCATTGTGAGAAGGCTCTTTCTACACTGTATCATGTTTGCACCCCGCACTATAGTTCTTCCACAACCTTCCTCCAAGGGACAAAGTGAGAAACAATGGGACTCATACATTGTATCCACTAAATCTAATACACAGCTTTGTCACTGACTGTAATACATAGTTAATACATAGGTTTGTCACCAACTGTAAAACAGTGGCAAAATATAAATATGACCTTTCCCTAGAATACCTCAGACCAGAGGTGGAAAAGGCAAAATCCTTAGTTCTCTGATGCTGATCAGCCCTTCTCTAGGAAGATACAGGCAAACAAGCTAGATTCTCATAATGTGTATTAGCTCACCAACACCACACTTCCCACCGACAGGGAATCTCGTACAATCTCAGGGCAATTTCCCCTTGTATTCACCTTGGGTAAATATTTCTCTGTAATTTACTGTGGAAATGAGCTATTCCAAGGCCCTCTTCTCAGTCACCATTCCCATTAATAAAGTTTTTCCTTCAAGAAAATAGTAGGCTTAAGGCAACATCACAGTGAAAAGGAGCATTAATATTCACACTATGGTATTCTCTTGAAGAGAGCTCAATTCTTTTTCTACAGTATTTGCCATGTGTTTACCTGGGGCACTTGAACTACCAGGAAGGAGCCCCCTGTTCCATGTACACATCATTTATTAAGACGCCTTCTTCTAGGTTATCAGCTCCAATCCTGGAACATTTAAGCAGGCTACACAAGCAGTTCCCAACAGGTGGGCTTCGTGCTTCCTGCCCTCCCCAAACACAAATCTCACCATACCACTATCTCGATTCAAATCCTTCAACGGCTCTCAGCACTAGCTGCTGCATCACTCTCAAGGGTCATCTGATGTTATGCTCCCCCCTCCTCCATGCCAAACAACCCGCAGACCCACCATACTCTCTCCCACTTTAGGGCCTCCAGCTACCTGCATGGCTCTTACCCATGTTATCTCCCAGCTATCTCCCCGCTCATCCATTATGTCTCAGCTCAACATCACCTCCTCAGTGAGGCAGTTCTGACCTCCCAGACTAAGAGAGCTCCATGATATAGATACACTCCCTCACAGCCTGCTCCTCTGTTCCATTTACTTCCTTTGAAACCAACTAATTAATAATCGTGTGTTGTGTGACCATCTCCCTCAACTACACTAGAAGCTTTGTAGGGTCCAAACTATCTTTGTCTCATCCACTTTCATGTCCTTAATGCTGAGGCCAATGCGTCACTAGAGTCTCATGCAATATATATTGGTTGACTGATTTTCTCAACTCTCTTATCGAAATAGTGAGTCAAAAAAGGAGATAAAATAATAAATGCACCAAGATTTATAAACTGCTTTTGTTCAAATTATGTAGCTGCTGTGATTAATAAAATACAAACTCAGGGCGCCTGGGTGGCTCAGTCGGTTGAGCGTTCAACTTCGGCTTAGGTCATGATCTCACGGTTTGTGAGTTCAAGCCCCATGTAGGGCTCTGTGCTGACAACTCAGAGCCTGGAGCCTGCTTCCGATTCTGTGTCTCCCTCTCTCTCTACCCCTTCCATGCTCATGCTTTCTCTCTCTCTCTCTAATAAATAAGCGTTAAAAAAATAATAAAATAAAAATCAAACTCAATGAAAAGCTTTACTGAATTCATAGTTGTTTTTCGCTATTTATTTTCTTAAACAATGAACAGCAGAAATTCATGTACTGCATCACTACTGTGTGCAGGAATCCCACAAACACATCCCAGGTATTATTAAGAGCAGTACTCAAACACCATTCAATAGAACAGTTCAAAGACATCCCATGACTGTGCCTATTGTCACGCAGGAAACTGTTCCCCAAAGTACGTCAATAAAACAAATCTTTTAGTATAGGAGAGTATAAATGAGCCACTTTATATATGGAGTTGAAAATCCTTTTAACCACTAAGCCTTTTCTTTTTCAGCCATTCTAAGAATCCTTCAAAGTTTCAAGTTCTAATAGACACAGTGAAAAGCGGACTTAATACACAAGTCCCTTTAGAGGTATTTTGAGTGGATCCTCAGTGATTTAGCTTTGTTCAAAATTTACCTGGATCAAAAAAAATTTTTTTAACCTGGATCCATGAGGTATTTTTGATAAGAGATCTAGAGGTCTGGGCATAATTCACAACATACACAACAAATGAAAACACACACAGTCACCGTTCAATCAAACGCATAACTATTTTCAAAGATGTCCTTTTTTCCTCATTCATTCAATATATACTCACTGAGTCTGTACTAATATACTAGAGGTACTGTGCTAGGCATATAGGACAAAATCCCTGCCCCCGAGGAGGTCAGTGATAGACAGCAAATGGTACCTGAGTACTTCATTAGTGTCATCACACGGTACTTTGGGAAAAGACAGGACAAAGTTGCCTACAAGTAAATCTCAAAAATGTGGTCACAGGAACAGTCCCCCAATCTACATAGATGCCTGTAGATCGACAGAGCCACCAACCCTCAACACCCGCAGACTCCAAATGCACAGGCTTAGGGAAGCAGCGGAGGAAGTCAGATGCAGTTTATTAACTGCATGATATGCACCATCTCTAACTCCCAGGTGTTTAAATACAGAAGAATGCAAACACTGCCTTCTTACTGTTTTTAAGCAACAAAAGTGTAAAGGGCTGATTTAAGTCTCTGATACCTAGTAAGTTCACACAAATATTGATAGTAAGATAAAATACATAATAGGTCAAACACTATTGATATACTCAAATCAGCTTCAACAAGGTTGCCAAAAACAAGTTAGCACTGCAATTATACACCACATACTTGAATTTTGCTGTTTTTTTAAATTTATTTTAATGTTTATTTTTGAGAGAGAGAGATCAAGCATGAGCAGGGGAGGGGCAGAGAGAGAAGACACAGAATTTGAAGCAGGCTCCAGGCTCTAAGCTGTCAGCACAGAGCCTGTGGAAGGGCTGGAACCCACAAACCATGAGATCATGACCTGAGCAGAAGTCGGGTGCTTAACTGACTGAGCCACCCAGGAGTCTAGAATTTTGGTGCTTTTTAAAAAGTGATGCAGAAAAAAATAAAAATAAATAAATAAATAAATAGTGATGCAGTAAGTTATTATGAGAAGAAAAAAAAAAAAACACTTTGGAAAACAATGACTCTCCCAAGCTAGACACAACAATTTAAAGATCTAAATGAACCTCTTTCCATTTTATGCATTGCACTTAAGCCTTTTAAAGCATTATACTCAGCACCTTGCCATAGTAGGACATTACTCTAACAGTGCCTTGCCATAATACGACCTGATTCAAATGAAATCTGTTTCCCAGCTTATGCTAATAAAATGAAAATAACCTGAGGAGACACAGCCTCAGGTTCTCTCAGCGTAGCAGGTTAATTACGCATAAAAATAACAAGCCAGCCCAAGTTCGTACTTCCATGTCACGAGATTTTCATCACCAATAAACTTGAAAAATTAATATTTACTTAGCACTTCATGCTATATATTAGTGTGCTAGGATTACATAAAATCACAGGTATAAAATGCCTAACAACTCTATTGTTGTGATTCTCATTTAAAGGTGAAAAAACTGGGGCTACGATTAATTGAACGGTCCACAATCCCACAGCCAGTTAATGCGGCAGACCTGGGAAGCAAACCCGTGTCTTCCCACTAAACTTAGTGTTTGCAACCCAGTGTTCCTGACTGAACCCTCTGGAATGGTGCTTGTAGTTGTGTGCATTTTCTGAGGAGCCGGTGGAGAGCTGACATTAGATTCTCAAAGAAGCCTACCATCCCACAAAAGGTTAAAAATCACTGCACCATACCGTCACCCAGGTAAAACCAGAAAATGCACACTGGACTTTAACGCCTTTCACCAAGACTACCACTTCTCGGCTCCTGAGGAGGAAAAAAAAAAAAACTCCACAGTTAACAGTTTCACTTTAAAATTCTCACAGCCAAGTCAAGATTTCCACTCCTAGATAACTTCCAGCAACCTCTGCCACAGAGTCAGTTACACAATAAATTGCAATACTGTATCAGTTTACATCCAATTCTGAGATTTCACAAATACTGACCAATGTTATTTAGTCATTCCACTTTCCAAAATGTGTTTCAATCAACCAGTCCTCACTGCATTGCCTGAGAAATAAGCTATCATTATATCTCTTCCCAGGAAGTAAAACACTGTCACCATGAGGCCAGGCAATAAATCAGCTACAGAACTGGGATCAAAAGTGAGAAGCTCCTTGCTTGCCCCACCCATATGCAAGACTGTGTCATTTACCCCAGAGCAACCTCTCCTAGCTACAGAGAAAACACTGGGCATCTTCTCGACCAATGACAACACTAAATTAGAATCTACTAGTAAATCAGTGAATTAGGGCATACCCCCAGCTGCCCAATGACAAGTGCGCTCATCTTGAAAGTTGAGGCAGATGTCACAGGATAAACACCTGGCACATGCCTGACATCTTAAAAATGAGATGCAACCACTGAGGGACTCTGACAGTTCTGTGGCAGGTATGGCACTCAGCTTAACTCCTGGCATTCCGTCCCTAGGATCAATCTGAACATTTGATCCATCCTAAATTCCTGATCAGCAAAAAAGAGTATTTCTGTGGAAATGAACTTTAACTTGAAGTTACCTGGTTCAAACCCCTCATTCTACAGATAAAACCAAACCTCAGAGGAATGAAACCACTTGCCTAAGGCTCATAACTCAGACCTCAGAAACCAAGTCTCCAAACACCTGTCCAGGATCCTTGCAATTCTCCAGGGCACTGGAAAATCGATCATGGTTACTGCCAGAAGCTTGGCCATCGACCAAACAGCACTGCTCCATCTCTGCCTCGCCAGGACATTACTCCCCTCACCCTGTGCCAGATCCACTCTTTGCCTCCAGAATGAGGTCCCTGGGGGCCACTGGCAGGACACTGACCTCAACGTGCACATTCTGAGGGATAAAGACAATTACCTACCAAAGCTAACCCCATCCAGGAGGAGAAAAAATAGGACTCTGGCACTGAGGAATTAACTTCACAAGGACTCTATGTTAGGACGATGTTTTATTTATAGCCCTGCCTGAACAAGATGACTTAGCCACAACTCTCCAAAGCAAACAATCTAAAAGATAATGAAGAACCTTATGCGTCTCTAACTGTGCTCCAAAGCCCTCCCCCAACACACCCGCTGCCAAAAAAAAAAAAAAAAAAAAAAAAAAAAAAGCGCCAAGGAAAGCTATCTAGAGGACACCAAAGTCATACGCTCAATGTGTCAGAACGCGACCCACAAGTTTTGGATGAACGTTCTTCCAGGAGACCAGGATGGAAACAGTCTCCCGGAAGAAAATCGGGGGTTCTCTATCCAGTCTGGCAACCAGCGCGCATCTGGACACCCAGGAACAAGTCCGAATGAGAGATGCAGGCGTGCACGACAGTGGCGCCGACCGAGAGCTCGGAGTCCCGCTCTCTCAGAGGACCGACGCTGCGGGGACCAGCCAAAACCACCCGCAGGTGATCCCGGGGAGCCGGCGTCACTGACACGCCCCGGTGAAACTCCACGGGTACCGCTCCCACTCTTCCGCCAGGACAGACACACCGTCTCTTCCCCTCACACCCATCCCCTCACCACACTCCCTCTCCGCCCCGAGAGCTTCGGCTGGAAGCAACGCCCACTTCGGAAAAGATCTTAGTTGTGGGGACCAGCCGGGCGTCCAGATCACTCATTCACAGAGCCACCGTAGCAGACACAAACATTAAGGAGTTTGCTGTTTTGACATAAAAAGCACACGATCAGGCCTCACATGAAGGCACACACACGGAGGTAACAGCCATGAGAAGTCAATGACCCACAGGGAGGCTCCTAACTGCCATCACCCCGGGCTCGAGGCAGAGCACCTGGGGTCCCTCCCCCTCTCCACGCCCCGGGGCGCCCAGCCGTGGGCCGCGCGCGGAGTGGAGAGCTGAGGTCTCCCGACAGCAGGGACCCGGAGGGGGGCGAGCGGGGGAAGGCGGGGCCCACCTCCTCGTCCTGCTCCTCCTGGGACGCGCTGCTGCCCCGCGGCGCGGGCGGCGCGGTTCCTCCGCCGAGCTGCGGCGGCGGCGCACAGACTCCAAGCTCAAGCACCACGCGCGCGGGAGCCCACGCGGCGGGCGGCGGGGCGCCTAGGGCGCCGCCCGGCGGCGGTGGCTGCGGCTGCTCTCGAGAGAAGCCGCCGGGCTCCCCTTCCTCCGACAGAGTTTCTGAGCCCGAGGAGGACTCGGCCGAGGAAGCGCCAGGCGAGGATGCGGCGGCCACCGCAGGGGCAGGAGCCCGGGCGCCGTGGCCGCTACAGCCACAGGGCACCGGCTCCGGCGCCTCCGAAACTTTCTCCCCCATTTCCCTCTCGGGCCCAAAGTGCAGCCCGAGGGGCAGCGGGGACGCGGCGGGCACTCAGCGTCTCCAGGGAAAGCTGCGGGCTGCGCGGCTCCGACTCGCTCTCGCTGCCGCTCCCGGGCTGCGGGGAGCCCCGCCGGCGACTACATGGCCGCGGCACGGCCGCGGGAGCCCGCCGCCAAGTTACCAGCCGCCCAGATTTGGCGGCCGACCGGGGCTCCCGCGCGCGGGGACAGGCCAGCTCGAACCGGCGCTCTACGCTCCACAATCCTAGCGAGCTGCGCCCGCGCCGCCGGGACTGCGGCTTCGCCAGCAAAACCTGCCTCCGGGCAGGAGCGGGGCCGGCGGAGGAGACGGGCAGCCAGGGGAGCCAATGGCAGGGCAGGCGCGCCGGTGGGCGGAGGCTGCGGCGCCCCCGGCCGCACGGGCGTCAGGTAGGGGAGGCGGGGCGAGGCGCGAGCTATGGGATCCGGCGGAGCGCTGGGGCCCCCGGGACTGGGGAGCGGCGGTGGCGGAGGGGGCACCTGGAGCCTGGAATCGGAGCCAAAGGCTTGGACTCCGAACTTAGCGGAGGAGTGGCTGGCCGGCCTTGGAACGCCAGGGAGAGATGGCTGAGGGGGCGGTGAGACCTTGGAGAAGAACTGGACTTTGTTTCGAAAAATTAGAATTGAGGAAACTGACCAGAAGTAGAAATTTAAAAGGAAACACAGTCACGCACACACACGCACCCACTAGACTGCTGGAGGAGAACGAGGGAAACTCCGTGGTATAGTGAGTGGATGGATCTAAACAGACCTGATTTCCAATCACGGTGTATCCGTTTAAACTCGTTTGGCCTCAGTTTCCTCAGCTGGAAATAGAGACATTACATTAATACCTGTCTTGTCAGGCTATAGGCAGAATTAGAGCAAATATTTATGTGTATGTATATAAGCTTCAGCAGAGTGCCTGGCTTGGACACATGGTTAGTTTTCCAAAAACTACTTATTTTTGTCTATTAACTTGAAGTTTAAGTCATGCCCCTGTATTTAATTGGGAACGAGAATGTGCCTAGTACTGTGCCCAATCCTACACAAAGTTGAATTAGAAAGGGCTCTGTGGCGCTAACCATTGCCTGCCTCTCCACACCCGCTAAACAGCATGAAGAGTTTACAATTTGCAGTTGACTGTCTGCTAGCCCTGGATTCTAAACCAGCAGGATGCAAAAACAAGTGCTTCGCTTTCCTTACCTCTAAGAACTAGAAGAAAGAACTTGCACCAAAGGCACAAGAATTGCCTTAAGGCCCTCCCTGGTCCTGGAGGATGCATCCTGCAGGGTGATTGGGTGACTTAAATTTCTTGGAAGCGAGCATTTGGTGCAGCAGTGGTAGATAAATGACTCCTCAACGTGCCTTCAGCTCCAGCCCTATTCTGAGCTCTGGCACTTCCACCTGAGCTATAAATTCAACCTGATTAAATTCCACAGACAGTGATTGGGATGTGTGCCAGGTGCTTGCAGGGGGCACAAAGGTGAGTAAGACAGGTCCCCTGCCCTTCAGGAGCTTATGGTCAAGCAAGAGATTGATGCTGCAGGGCACCTGGGTGGCTCAGTTGGTTGAGCGTACAACTTCGGCTCAGGTCATGATCTCACAGTCTGTGAGTTCGAGCACAGCATAGGGCTCTGTGCTGACAGCTCAGAGTCTGGAGCCTGCTTTGGATTCTGTGTCTCCCTCTCTCTCTGCCCCTCTCCCACTCATGCTCTGTCTCTGTCAAAAATAAATAAAACGTTAAAAAAATTTTTTTAAAAAGAGATTGATGCAGCATAATATACCTCCATTATTAATTTTGTAAAGCTATAGTCGTGCTATGAGAACAATGTGCCATGGCAGGAGAGAGGAGTTACAGGAAAACAGTGAACAAATCCTCAAGAATCTCAGATTTCTCTTTATCAGAACAGTTTTGCCCAATATCCTTAAGAACTGAAGGACTCCAGTTGATAGCCCCTTCAGCTAATAGCCCTTTTATGCTATCACGGTATTTACAAGTGATACATCACACAAAGCACTTCATTATATTGGACAGCAAGCTTTGTCCTGATCAGTTTCCTCCCAAGATGAAGGGGAAAGAAATATAGCATAACCCTATTGCCATGGACAGCCATACTGCAAAGCGGGACTCTGGCTGTCAGGCTTGCATTGTGACACTTGAGGATTATCTGCGGGGATGTGAGTACCTGCTGAGGCAAAAGGGCAATTCTAGTGACTTGGCTAAGTTGTGACAGCAAGGCTGAAGAGAGAGCACAGTGGGGTGGTCAGGATCCAGCCCTGGGCCTCCAATTGCTTTTCTAGTCGGGAGTATTGGTCTTTATCCGAGGCCGTATGTGGTTGATTCACCACAGCCAAAGTGAAATGAGGACTTAAGCAAACCATTCACATGAAAGAGAAGGAGGGGGTGCCTCTCAGTGCATCGGGAAAGAAGAGGCAATGACATGATCTGAATTCCTAACAGGAGAAATGATAGCTATTATTGCTTGAACCCTAAACGCTGTCTATGGATGGTCTCATTTAACCTTGGCAGCAACCTAAGATGATAGACTGTATTGGCCCTACTTTATCGATAAAGAAATTGAGGATCTGCAAGGTCAAATAACTTGCCAAATGTCCCACAGCAAGTGAGTGACAGAACTGGGGTTTGAACCCAGCGGTCTGCTTCTGGGGAACTCTTACACATTCCAGTAAAATGCAATTCAGAACAGACCACTTTTTTCAAGTACATATTTATATGCTATATTACAAAAATCCATAGAGCAGGAATGTTGTTGTCTTGATTCAATATGTAAAAGAATATGAAAGGATATGTGGAGAACAGATTGTTTTTCCCCCGCAAACATTTATAAAGCACTTACAATGTGTTTCAAGCACTTTACAAATGTTAATTTTCTTAATCCTCACATCAACCCTATGAGGTAGCCACTATTATCATTCTCATAATACATGTGTGAAATGTATGGAAACTATAGCCCAGAAAAGTTAAGTAATTTGCCCAAAATCACACAGCTTGCAAGTGATGGAGCCAGGATTCAAACTTGAGCAGTTTGACCCCACTGTTTGTGCTTTTAGCCTCTATAGATCAAAATCAAGTGGTAGATCAGTATCTAACTTTTTAGACCTTAACCCTGCATATCTGTTTTGTAACTTGTGACACATATCAATACAAATACAAATAAAATTCCACAAAATAATATCTACACTAAGTTCCTATAAGCAATGAAGTCTGGAATTTTGTTATATTATTGAAAATAAAAATGCTACTTGTGATCAGCTAAATGTATTTCACACTCCATTCTGTCACATGCAGTCGAAATCAGTGTACCTAGTCATCTCCACAGCTGCCCCACAAGGAAACTATGACTGTGGTTCAGGCTGAGAGTTTCCAGAAAAGAAATGGGCAAACTCAAAGGATGATTCTATAAATGGAAGGTGATCAGAAAGTCAGGCTAATTCCCCTGAAATATCACAATTAGACCTAGAGACAAATGCTGAGGTATGGCCAAACCACTGGAACAAAATCAGTTTTGATTTTCCAGAATCCTGTGGTTCACCTTTCTTATCTGATAAATTATAATCATCATCCTCAGTGGCAAAGAAAGTACCCCACCAGAAGCACATCTCATAAGTGCTCCTAATGTTAGGTATAAAAGTATGTTTTTTTTTTTTCTGTCCTGTCACTGTAGGCAAGAGCCAGAAAAATAAAAATGATTTAGTCATAACTCTTAGGGAGCCAATAGCGTAGCTTCCTAGGACAGAACCAGACCAGCCTACAGATTAGAAAGGACAAGGTCATCAGTGTCCATACATTGTGCTGGACATGATCCCAAGTGCTTGGTTCAAGGACAGGCACTTGAATAAGTGTCCATTGTGTTCAGTAATTAAAACTTGCCTCAGTTTTCTGAGGTAACAGGAGGCATTGCCTCTGGGAGTCTCTGTTGTATCTGCCAGTCTCTGCTCTGTGGGTGAGGCTATGTGAATATCAAGCTCTGTCTCTCTGAGATGGAGAATGTTGGAGGAAAAGTCATCACACCCATAGTCCAGTCCCATTGTTTTGACCTTCCTCCTAAGGATTAGGGTTAGGATTTAATAAAATTGAAATCAACTCTCCTTTGTCTTACCTACGTGAAATTAGAGCATCACCAACTTCAAATAAACATTTTTGCAAAACGACAAGTAAATATGTTCCTGTTCACGACACTAAAAACTCCTAAATATCATACTATCTTTGGATTTTGAAGATGATGGTATTATACTTTTGGTAGGTTTTTAAATTATCACTATTAATGATGGATGTGCCTGATCCTTGACCAATGAAATGCAATTTCAAGACAAAATAAACACCAGTGAAAAGGTGGTACTGAAGTGGCCTAGGCTGGGGGGTTCTAATTTATACCAGAAGGTGTAGCATAATACAGACCATGGCTGTTTCTGACCACTCAGCTGGGAGGAAAAGCTCCACAGTTTCTAAGGCTGTTATTTGTGTCTGAGGCTCTAGGAAAGAAAGGGCTACAGTACAAGGTTCCAGAAGATAAGTAGGAAAATGTTTAAATGATGGCTGTAAAGTGTAAGTGCAGAAGAGTAATAACTCGAATTGCAGCTATTGGAGTTTCTGACCTAGAGGTTGAGAAGAATGGGAAACTAAGCTATGTTAGCAAGTTAAAATAAGCCTACAATGGACCAAAAGGGGAGGATGCTGCTGATCTGATCTCTTAGACCAAGGTTTCTCAGTGCATTGTATGTAGAACATTTGCATCACATCACCAGGAGGCAAGCAAGGGAACAAAGGATGCTGGTTCCCTGGCCCCACCCAAGATCTGGGAATCAGCATTTTTTCAGCTCCATTCCAAGAAAGTATCAAGTATACTAAAACTTAAGGATTACTGAAGATGTTCCTAACTTGGAGATCAAAGGGCCATTTTATGCTGCAAACATGCATGGTTCTGTAGAAGGTGACTAGAACAAGCCTGACTGATGGCAGTGTGCGTCTCTTTGGACCACTTTGTTCCTCTTCTCTTAGAATACAACTACCTTGGGAGAGACCAAGATAGTTCAGCAGCTGGGCAGGAATATGCATGTTCCAGAAACAGCTGGAAAACCTGAGCTAATATACAAAAAGAATGGAGGATGATGTTCCCTTGAGGATTCTGTTTAAACAGAATTCAAAATGGTGACCTATTTCCCACAGAAGACTCCAATCTTTTGCATCTGTCTTTCCAAGATGGACAAGATGGATACTCACATATGGGATTTTTTTGTTATGCTTTCAGCATGAAATGTTCTTTTATTATCACTCTTCATTTTTCAAAAAGATTTATTCAGTACTCTTTGCCTGTTTAGGAAACAGAAAACACACAAACACATTTACTCATTTTTATTCATTATAGTGGTTTGCTGTCAGAGTCAAATGGTTCTGTTTTCCATTTTCAATTCTTACAGCAATTTCCTTGACTCTGTCTACATTGCATGGCACGTAGTTCCTTCCACCACCAACCCCAACTAATTAGAAAATAAAAATGATGCTGAATATTAACCTAGGAAGTAGCAACTCCTTCCACAGCCCTGAGCCAGTTTGCAACCTTAGGGTTAACTTTGAAGGCTTTTTGTACTTGAGGAAATAGTATGTTCTAGTCCTTCTCCCCTCAAAGTGTGGTTTGCCAATAAGACGACCTAGGAGGTTATTACAGATGCAGAATCTGAGGCCCCACCCCAGGCCTACTGTATCAGAATCTTAACAGCTACAAAAATACTGTTCCCGTTTGGTTCTCAAACCTGGCTGTGTATTGGAATGACCTATAGAACTTTAAAGTATACTGTGTCCCATCCCCAAGATTTTCTTTTTTTTAATGTTTTTTTTTTAATTTTTTTTAACGTTTATTTATTTTTGAGACAGAGAGAGACAGAGCATGAATGGGGGAGGGTCAGAGAGAGGCAGACACAGAATCTGAAACAGGCTCCAGGTTCTGAGCTGTCAGCACAGAGCCCGACGCGGGGCTTGAACTCACGGACCGCGAGATATGACCTGAGCCGAAGTCGGCTGCTTAACCGACTGAGCCACCCAGGCGCCCCTCAACCTACTCATTAAATATCATTTATAGTAAGACATATCAACATTCTGAACCCCTTGCTATAATACACATCATTTTTGTGGTACTCTTAACAAAAATGTAAAATGCAAATCATAAGAAAATATGGCAAGCCCCAATTCTGTACACTGTACAGAATTACTGATCAGTACTCTTCAACAGAAATAAGGTAATGAAACATAAAGTGTGAGCAACTGTTACAGAAACGAAGTAACAACTGAATACAGTGTGGGATCCTGGAAAAAATCCTGGAACAAAAAAAAGAACATTCGTGGAAAAAGTGGCGAAACCTGAATCATGTCTGTAGTTTAGTTAATAATATTGCACCAATGTTAATGCCCCTTCTTGATAATTCTGCTATGGTTATATAAGCTGTTATCTTTAGGGTAAGCAGGATAAGAGACATTAGGGAAGTCTTTGTACTATTTTTACAACTTTTCTTTAAATCTAAAATTAGATTAAACAAAATAAAGTGTTAAAAAGCAAGAGTCCCTAGGAGAATCTAATCGCAGCCAAAATAGAGAACAATTCCAGCCCTCAATCACCGAACCCCTTTCTCCCTACTCAAGGGAAATGTTTTTTTCCTATCTTGACCTCAACAAATGGACTAGTGTGGGGTAGTTGAGGTAAAGGGCAACAACGTAAGTAACAACATCAATGCTATGCCCAGGAAAACATCCATGGTTGGTGCCATGGGAACCATATACTTGGAACATAAACATAATGGTAGACATATTTGGTATCTGGCTGCCCTATACCCCTCCTGCCTCCTTTTGGTAAGAGCATCCCAATTTATTTTTAAGAATCACCTATTTCCTTTCGAGCAGCCTTGATGGCCTTAATCCTGGAGTTGGATATCCTTGAACTTTGAATCTTGAGAAGAATAACTTAAGGACAGTGGTGTCTGGACAAAGCTCTCAATTATCTCCCATTAACTAGGTCCAGAGCTGCTGGGGTTCCAGTACTTTGTCAAGTTTTATTCTCTGGCCTTTCCTTTGATTCTCTGAACTACCCATAAAACTTCTTTCTTTCTGAGAGACAGCTGGGCAGCTCAGTCAGTTAAGCGTTGGAGTCTTGATTTTGGCTCAGGTCATGATCTCACAGTTCATGAGTTCAAGCCCCACATTGGGCTCTGTGTTGAGAGGGCAGACTACTTGGGATGTTCTCTCTCCTCACTCTCTGCCCTTCCCCCTGCTTGTTCTCTCTCTCTGTCTCTCTCTCTGTCTCTCAAATAAAAAAACTTAAAAAAAAAACTTTCTTCTTAATGAATTAGCTAAAATTAGCTACTCCTTGCTACCAGGGAACTCTAAAAAATACAGGTGTGCTGATCTGAATGCTCTGGTCACACAGTCCAGGTGGGAAGAAGGCATCTGTATGCCATTGAAAGCGATGAATAATACTAAACTTCAACATGTATTCCTGACCTCAATAAGGGTACCCCTTCCATTAGATTTTAGGAAACCATTAATGTTGCAGGTATACGTAGGGGTCTCTCTTAATGGAGGTTAATACTTGAGAAAAAGAGTGACCTGGCAGAAAAAAAAAAAATACTTCCAGTTGTGGCAGAAATAGATCCTAACACCATACTATGTCAGAATTGTCTGTCTTCCTACTAGGTTATGAGGGTCTTGAGGGTTAAAGAATGTTATTTATCTAGCACCTTACTTGTGCCAACAGCTTGCACCATGTCTGACATAGAAGGGTTCATGATAAATACTTAATGAGTAAGTGCATGGGACTATTGCTATCACATGACTTTAAAGCACTTGTGCTAAAATTCTGTGTTTACAGTTTGCTCAGTCTAAGACTAGAAGCCAAAACATTTTAGGAGGAGGGGAAAAAATCTATTTATGTAATAAAGTGGCTTCATTCCTAAAGAGTCCCTCATTTTAATAAAATAATAATTACTTAAAAATCGTCAGCTCAAACCGCTATCATGGTCATGCTCACTGAAGTTTCTTCCCAACTATCTGCCTTCCTACAACAGCCAAACTAATAGGAACTACCTGCATGTGATGTGAATCAGGTGATGGAACATTTCAGAAGAGCCTAAGATTTCTCACTGGTCCAGCCTGTTGGCAAGGCAGGAAAGGTGAATGTAAGCTACAAGAACCCAAGAATATGACTCAGGGCACTAGTCATGGTGGGAAAGAGTCTGTGGCCTTGTTTATAGAAAACTCCATTCATATGGAAACCCCATTCCTATGTAAGAATATTAGGATCTTTTATAGCACTTAGCCATGTTGCAAACTTTGTGCAAAAGAATTCTTCGGGCAGGGAGGAAGATGAAATGAAATGGTGGGACATGGCAGTATGTGAAAATCAGTGTTCTCAGAAGCCATCCAGAGAATCCATTCTATCTGGTTAAGGTAGGAAGTGACTTACTCAAAAGACAGAATGCTCAAAGAGTCTTTGGAAGCACTGAAGAAACAGGCTCTGGAGTGTGTAGGATCAACCCCCAGAACCTCAACACAGAACCAGCTGGAAAGGGGATTGCCACTCCTGCTGATTTCAGAACCACACTGCCTCTCTCACCATCTGCACCAGCAAAATGGATGCCCTGCCCCCAGCTTGCTTCCTCCCATAAATCACTTCTGCATCTACATCTCAGTCTGCGCATTTGATTAGCAGAGCCTAAGTCACATGACTGTACCCTGAGGGCAAAAGAAACAGAAAGGTGGGGGCTGTGCATTCTTTCTTGGGAAGATGAAATTCACACCCCGAGGAACCATCATAATGTGAGAAGAGTATCAACTGATTTGGCTAACAGAGTAAACTACAATGATTCAGACTTTAAAACTCTCAAGCTCTTGATTAATTGTACTAATCTGTCCCCTGCATGCTGTTTGCAGCCATCAGGTAGAAGTGGGCGTGACTATCAGTTTCAGGATGGCTGCTCCAAACATCAGTCATCTCCCTGCTAGTTATCTCATAAAGGAAAAGAATTATGCACTGAGCACACAATATATGCCAGACACAGTACCAAATGCTTTATATGCATTATTTTTAAAATCTCTTCAATAAGCCCAGTTTGAGGGTACAATTCCCATTTTTACAGATAAAGAAATTAGTACCAAGAAATTAAATAGTATTTCTCCAAGTCACACAGTAAGGTGGTGCTAGGATTTAATTCGAGGTCTTGGTCAAGTTATGCTCTTTCTACTATATTTGGTCCATGATGCCCTAACCAGGGCACCCATGGACCTTTCAAAGGTAGTACTGGCTTCGAGAGTTCTTGTAATTGTGAATGTGCATTTCTCTGGGGAAGGTCACCTACAGCTTTTACCAGATTTCCAAAGGGGTATATGACTTCCAAGCAGGAGTGAACAACTGTAGTAACCAAAGATTTGGTAGATGAGCTCATGATCATAAAGCTGTTGTTACACAAATGGAGGGAACCCTCCAAGTATTTGTTAATTTTTTTATCTTAGCATTTATTAATTGTGATATCATTTTGCAATCTAAGATTCAAGTTTAAAATCTGAGTCAGGAGGGGCGCCTGGGTGGCTTGGTCAGTTAAGCGTCCGACTTCGGCTCAGACCATGATCTCATGGTCCGTGAGTTTGAGCCCCATGTCGGGCTCTGTGCTGACAGCTCAGAGCCTGGAGTCTGTTTCAGATTCTGTGTCTCCCTCTCTCTCTCTGCTCCTCCCCTGTTCATGCTCTGTCTCTCTCTGTCTCAAAAATAAATAAACGTTAAAAAAAAATTTTAAATCTGAGTCAGGAGGCCTCTCTTGGGGTGGGGGGGATACATATCTGTGTAGAAATGAGCAAGGTTTAAAACCAATGAGATAGTTTCTCTCTCCAAGATGAGGAAGGGCTGAACAAAATAGGAACACATTTTTCATTTAACTTCTGAAGTCCTGGCTGTACATCAGAAGACCTAGCATCTATTTGTAACTTTGTCACTGATGCCATTTATCAGAGCCTCCATCACCTGCGTGATGGGGGTAATATAAAACCTGCTATCATTTCCTCCATCACAACGTTATGAGATTGTTTTGGAAGTACTTTCATTTCCCCAACAGAAAGGCATTATAGATCTGTATATATACCTGTTATGACTTCTTTGGGGAGAAGAAATCACCTCAGAGAAGACTTGGTTTATAGCTTCCAGTACTGAGTGATTTCTGAGCCTCACAGGCATCCGTACACAGGATGTTCTTTGTGGGGAACAACTTGTTTATTTCTTAGTTTTACATGTCTAGTGGGTTGCTTCTTCCCCCTTTCCATTTATTGCCTGTTTTTTTAATAAAAAAAATCCAGCATAAATAAGTCTCTTAAATTGTGTTAGCTAGCTAGAATGTTGCTTTAGTGGTTCATTATTTATGTCTTTCTGTCAGCATGCATGTTATTTTACAGAAAGCAAAAGCTTTACTCAAGAAACAAGATAACAACTGTTTTAAAATTTTTTAATGTTTATTCATTTTTTAAGAGAGAGAGGGAGAGAACGAGTTGGGGAGGGGTAGAGAGAGAAGGAGACAGAATCTGAAGCAGGCTCTAGGCTCTGAGCTGTCAGCACAAAGTCCAACACGGGGCTTGAACTCACCGACCACGAAATCATGACCTGAGCCGAGTTGGACACTTAACTGACTGAGCCCCCCAGGTGCCCCTTGATAACTGTTTTAAAACAGAAAGATCCAAAGACAGTTTGCCTGGTCCACTGGTAGAAGCAGCAGTATACAAAATAGAGGAGAAGGTCTAACTGTAACATTTTATGAATAGGGCGAAGCATCTGAGTGTGACATGTTCCCTTCTTTGCCATCTAATCCCCAAGCAATCAGTTTTTTAAATGGCACTTTAGACAGGTAATGAATATCTACTAATACCAAATATAAGCTTAATTTGAAAGCTGTAGAATAGGCCATAAATAAAAACATTGAGTGATTTCAGTAGCTCAGCTCATTCATACTAATGGAAATATAGATTGTCAACAAGGGAAGTCAACAGCTCTTCTCAAATAGGGTAAAAGGCCAGATGGTATGAGGTTCAATTGTTGATTGTTGTTATGCTTTCTGTTACTGTTGTGTTGTGGTGTGTGTGTGTGTGTGTGTGTTTATTTTTCAGTGATCTTCATATAGAAAAACATGAGGAAGTCACAGTTATGGTGGTATCTAATACAAGAATTCGGTATGATATTTATTAAGCAGGTGACAGGGAGGGAAAAGAGACAAGCGAGAAATTTTGAAAGCCTCGGCTTGATGTTTTCTCCCAAATATTGTAGCTTGTAATTTCAAAACTTAATCTTGCGTATTAAATTGCTTGGATGAATATTAATTTTATGTATGTATGTATGTATGTATGTATTTACTTTTAAAGTAAGTTTCACGCCCAGCACAGAACCCAAACTTACAACCCTGAGATCAAGACCTGAGCTAAGATGAAGAGTCAGACTCTTTACTGACTGAGCTGCCCAGGTATCCCTTAATTGTACTCATTCAATCAAGTGCCCAATGTAGGAGCAAGAGTTACCTTCCTAGGTGTTAAAGAATTCTTCAGATCAACACCAACACAGGAGACCCGAGATACATTATATTTCCCCTATAAGAATCACACAACACTCCAGCTGTCAAGACCCTTCCATAGCCGTTTGTTTATCAAGTCTTGTTGATTTTTCTTTCCCATAACTCTCCCATTCATCTCTTCTTCCCCAGGTTAAATTCTGCTTCCCTGACTCAGGTCCTCATGACCTCTGAGATTACTGCAATAGCCCTCTAGGTGATTTCCTAGCTTATAGTATAGCCCTTCAAACTTAGTGCATATCCCCATGCCAGATTAATATTCCAGAAATAGCACTTTGATCATGCCACACTCTCTTGCATGTCAATAAGATAAAGGCCAAAATTCTTAGCCTAGCATGCAAGGCCCTAGTTTCTTTCCAGGTTCACCCTCCAAACCTCCTTCCACAAACCTTATGCTCATGCCAAAATGGATTATTCACTGTTTATAACTCAGCCTCTACTCCACTCTTGTCCCCTTGGGTTTCTATGTACATAGAATCTTATTTAGCCTCCTTTCTACACATACAAATCCAACAACTACTCAAATTCTATATATATGTCCAAACTTAACTAAAATCCAATCTCCCTCATGGCAACTTTAAAACATTTCCTCTAGTTCTTGACAATTCTCTCACTGAGAGGAGGGGTAGAGGTCCCCTGTCCTCCAATCTAGGTTGACCTTTAGGGATTTGCTTTTAACCATTAGAATACAACAGAGGGAATGGAATGCTCCATGCCTTCCAAGACCCTGTGATAAATGGCCTGTACTTTCTACCTGCTTGTCTTAGAATAGTTGCTCTAGGGGCAGCCAGGCACCAAGTAAGAAGCCCCAAAACCCTGAGACTACCATGCTGGAGAGGCCATGTCTAGGCACTCTGGTTGTCACTGATGCCACCTGTGCCCTAGCATAATTACTGGTCAAGAGAGACATCTTGGATATTCATTCCAGAACCTGCAGATGATTGCCCTGGTCGTCAACCTAGGAAAGAACTGCCCCACCAAGCCCTGCTCAATTCCTGATTCCCAAATCAGAAGCAAAATAAATGGTTGTTTTAAGCCACTATGTTTGGGGATCATTTGTTATACAACAACAGTAATTAGAATGCTCCCATAAATTCTCTCTGACCTCTGTCCTAGGATCACTTCTCCCTCTTTAAATTCCAAGGATTTATTTTCTATCCTCATTCATTCAGGAAGTATTGAGGCATCTACTAAGTGATAGACACTGTGCTGGATGCTGGGGAGGCAACAGGTTTTGAGAAAGACATTATCTGTGCTCTCAAGATATTTAGAATCTGGTAGAGAAGGACAACACAACAGGCAATTATAATACATGATGTCTGCGGTAAATATGTGAACACCTATTTTGTGCCAGGCACTCTGTCATAGAGAGATGAGTTTGGAAATAATCATTTTCATAGGCTGTGGCATACTGAGGCAAAATTATTCTAGAGACAACTGAGTATGTATGTCTGGGATTCTGAACAGAGAGAGAAGTGGGTTGGGGATTGAGCTTTGAGGGTCAAGAACACATTGACAGTAGTGAAAAACCAAAGCATGGATGAGATTCCCCAGGGACAGGGGTGGAAAAGGCAGAGAACCCAGGCAGGAACACAAAGAAAGAGTGTCCTTCAAAAGAAAAGAAAGATCAGAGAAAAAGCAAGGAAAGCAAAATCTCTGGATCCCCAGATCAATGCCAGTGGCGGTTTCAAGAAACAGGGAGGAGTCAGGTGTGCCAAACACTTCAGGGCCCAAATAAGAAAAAAATGTAACATTCGTGTAGATAATCGGAATGTCTCTGATGCCCCTTTCACTCTGGTCTTGGGTTGTTACTGGAGAACACTTTTAGGTGTAAAGGTCTCTCTAAAGTTGTAAGCTCTTTGTGGACAGAGATTATTTGTGTTGCAAATTTGAATTTCACATAGTTATAAGATTCATATGTGTAAAGCGAAAACTATTTTTTTGTTAACTGAAATGAACGATGGGTCCCCATTTCTGCTTATGGCAGATTTAATCTGCCGTCATTCATGTAAATGTAGTTTTTTCTATTTTAAAACTTTTTTTTTTTTTTGGTATATGCTAAAATCCAGAATTCTACTCATTCCTCTTTGACTTCCCTTAGAAATGGTCCAGGTTCCAGGGGTGCTAATATGTGGTCCTGGCAGGGAGACTGCTTCCTCTAGTGTCCAGTGCTCACAGTGGATTCTGCTCAAGTGTAGCTCATCCTTCCCGATCTTGAACATGAAACTCTGCCTTCATTATATCCATTGCTAACATCTGAAGCCCTTCACAGTCTCTAGTTGTTGACCGACACAACCTGAATATCTCTGTTCCTTCTCAATCTGCTAATCACTCCTTTACTCTCCACCTAGCTGCTTACTTATCCTCCACTATGGTAGGCAGAATCCTGAGAACCCTGGACATTTCCTTCGGTCATTCCTGGTCTACCACCACGGGGCCATAGTAGACATGGAGCTATTTTAGAGTTTATGGTACAAATTCTCCAAATTTATACCAAAAAGAACACATACTGTTATGTATTTCTTATTATGTCAACAATATCAATTTAGGGCATAGAACGTCATACACAAAGCCAAATTTTCAGACTCTTCCAAACCTATTCTATCATAAGAGCTTTAAGAGCTCTTGAAAATCAAAAATGTTTTGGCTTTCAGACCACTCTCTTTGCTCTGGACTTTAATAACTTTCTTGAAAGTGAAAATTACTTTATTCTCTACTGCATTTAATACTTCCTACCAAGAAATGCCACTGATACAATGGGAAGAAAACAGGACTAAGATTGTCCAAGAACCAAAAAAATGCATCAGATAATATTTCAAAAGTATTACCCAATTATGTTGGCTATGCATAGTATGGGATCAAATCATATAATTTAAAATATTGCTGATGATTTTTGTTATGAAAAAGGCAACTATGTCAGCCTAACATTTGCTATCATTTGTAACTATGGGTTTCCAAGGTCAGTCTTTAAAGGACTTTTTATTCCATTAATAGCACTTAGAATATAAACATTTAAACTATAAACAGGATCAGGTGTCAGAAAACTATTGGTGGTTATGACTTTGCTGCTCCCCCAAAATAATGTCCCATAGGCATTATGAAATGAGAAATAAAAATTAATACTAATTTTCCCCCAGTAATTATACTTCTTTATATGAAAGTAAAACTATTCAACCATACAAGCACACATATTTACTAATATGACTAACTGCTATTTAAATAGGACATATAAGTAGGAAGCCATTTAAAGAAATATAAGATTCTAGATACAGTTATGTCCTCCCTTCTCATAATCTTTGTTGTTAATCAATCAGTGCTTAATTTAATCCTGGGTTTGTCATGAGTTCAAACACAATTAACTAACTCTTTATGTTCCCAAGAATCAAACTTCAAACTTCTGGACCACTTTCCCCAATTGGCACACCTTTGGCTATTTCTGATTAAGGAATATTCCTGTAACTGCCTATTTTTCCAGGCTACTGCTAAAGCAATTTTCCACAAGTTCTAACTCTCTTCTTTTTAAAGCATATCCTTGTTCTTTTTCTGTTCTGTTCTTTTTTCAGAAATCTTAGTGGAAATTGAGAGAGAGAGTGAGGAAAAAAAATATATGTATGTATATATAGACATGTACTACCTCTGCAATTACATTGGGGAACAATCTTCCCCAATCTAGGAGAAATTTCTCCATCTTACCACCTCTCCAACTCCCTCTCTTATGAGGAAATCTGACTTCTATCTAGCAATCAGTACTGAACCATGGTTTCATACGTAAAGCTCCTTTGAAAATGGGCTAGGTTTACAAAGCAAAGCTCATCAAAATTTCCTTTTCTAGTTAGAGCCTATGATTATTAAAAAAGAGATAAAATAATGTCACCTTAGTTAGGCTAACTTTCGACCAGCAGAAAACCAAAGCAATAATTTCAAGGGTGAAAGACGCTCTTGACAGTGCTTTTTGTTTTTACTTTTACAAGAAAGAGAAGTTAAAGAGTTTCATTAGAAGGTAAGATCCAATCACATCTTAGATGGTGGCCTAACAATACAGCAAAGTTGAGAAAATGAATGAATGGTGGGAGACAGAAACAAGAAAACAAAAAGAAAAAGAGAAGACAGGAAGACTGAATCTGATTGCTTCCAAGAGAAATTGAAGCACTTAAAGTCAATGAGGGAAGAAGGAAGCATACGGATGATTGAAAAAACAGAACCAGAGAAATATTGGTGCTATGCTTCTAAAAGTAATTTGGTTATAATATTTACAGTAAAAAATAAATGACTTAAAAGCAAGCAGTTCATCTTTTGCTGGATCTCTTGTGAGTAATCAACACATATTTGCTGAGTAACAAAAGGTGAGGAAGGAGGTTCTTAGAGGAAGTCCAAGTATGTGGATAAGGAAGAAGAGGACGATTTTCTGTGCAGAGATAATTCTGCTGAATTCCAAGAAGGGGAGCTGTTACTGATATCTGACCTATGACGTACTAAAACATTTTAGGGATGTGTTTATAGCTTTGGTCTCCCCCGCGTGGCTCAAAGTGGGTGGGTATGCGGTACACCACACTCTAAAAAGCCTCTTACTGACTTTCTAGAGGATTACTGTGAACAATTTTTCTCCTCATAGGAACCACCCCTTCACTCTGTTCTCTTGCTAGTTTCAGTGCTAAAAGCATACCATGAATTTACAGAAAATTTTCTACACGTTGTAGAGTAAAAACATCTTCCAGCTATTTTCAGCATTTCCTCTTTTTCCCATTAATGAAAAGTCAGAGGTGACACTTGTTTATCTAGGAAGAGAAGCGCTTACTTCCTCTACCTCAGACAGCCTGTGGCCAGAGAATCCAAGTGATGACTCCTGTGCCCTCAGGCATAACCTCAAATTTACTAAACTAAAATTAAGAACAGTGTGTTTAGTTGAGAACCATGTTTTTCAACCATGTTGTTTTCTACTTCTTGTCAATCTTCTGACATTTTTTCTAACAAGTTACTGAGTTAAAAAATTGAGAAATGTCCAACAACAAAACCCCCTGTAAAGTTGTTACCTGCCACAAATGATCCCCTTCTTATTATGCCTTCTGAAACAAAAATGGTCTGGGACACTTGCTTTAAAATATGCCATGGGGAAATAGGGATTTGAAGGTTACTGGTGAAACAGGATTGGCCATGTGCTGATAATCTTTGAAGCTGGATAATAGGATGACAAAGTTCATTATTCTATTCGGTTTTCTTAATTAGATAAAATGTATATATAAAGATGTTAGAACACCAAAAAAAGTAGAAATAATGGGATTCTTTAATAATAGGGAATGGCTAAAAAATGATAAATGATAGCATATTCACAAAACGAACTATCATACGGCCACTAAAGAAAAAAAAATTTTTTTAAGTTTATCAATTTATTTTGAGCAAGGGGGGAGGGAGAGAGAGAGAGAGAGGGAGAGACAGAATTCCAAGCAGGCTCAGCACTATCAGTGCAGAGCCAGATGTGGGGCTCAAACCCACAAACTATGAGATCATGACCTGAGCTGAGACCAAGAGTCAGACACTCAACTCACTGAGCCACCAAGGTGGCTCACTAAAGAAAAATGTTTTTAATGAATATTTAATGTCATGGAATAATGCTCCCAATTTGCCAAGTGAAACATCTGAGTGACAATAAATATGTACAGTATAACACCAATTTTTTTAAAATATAAATGTCTGGGATAAAATTCTCCAGGTTAACCCAATTTTAATTTTTATCCTAACAAAATAATCACAAATGCATTTAAAACAAGTACTCACACAGATGTTCAGTATAGAATTTATTATAATTTAAAAAATGGGATAGGTCACCTGGATGGCTGTTGGTTGAGCATTCGACTCCTGCTCAGGACATGATCTCTCAGTTCGTGAGTTCAAGCCCCACATAGGGCTTACTGTCATCAGCACAGAGCTCCCTTTGGATCCTCTGTCTTCCTCTCTCTGCCTCACCACTGCTTGCACTCTCTCAAAAATAAACAAACATTAAAAAAAAAAGAATGTAAAAAAATTAAAGTTTAAAAAGTGGTCAATTTTCTGTATGTTAACTAGAAATTAAATAAAAACCTGAAACAAAAGAAATAAATGAAATAAAAATGGTCAACTTAACGTGATAGGTCTATTTAGTGGAAAACTATACAGTCACATTGTTTGGAGAATAGTTAATGAATTGGAAAATGTTTTTAAAATGATGTCAAGTTAAATGGCACATTACCAAACTCTATATATCATAGTCCATGTTTATTGAAAAAGGATTCAAATCTATGTGTAGCTTGGTAAGAAGGAATTTCAAAATTTCGAGTATAGGGCCAACAAGTGAAGCAGAAAGAAATTATCTGGGTTATAGTTATTCTTAGGTTAGGAATAAGTCACAGATTGAAAATTTATATAGCACTCTTGCTGATTTCTAAGTTCTTTTTTAAACCACCATTGTATTAGACTTTCTGATCCAGGCTGTAAAGCAGAATCTGTCCTGGGCACTGTGGTAGATAAAGAATTCCCAGTATTACTCTCTTGGTCCCCACCCTGAGTCCTCAGTCCCAGGCTGAAGCTTCATGATGTGTGACATTTTAATGACCTACTTTAAATGTCCAATTTTTTCTTGAGCCCCACAGCTGCTACCTCCAGGTGGGGCAACTTACCAACCTCTGTCTTGGTGGTCGAGACAAACCCAGAGACCTGGCCCTGGGGCTTACAACTCATGACCCGTCCTCCATTCAGAAATGGGAGATACTTTTAGGTAGGCATTTTCTTTCCCTGTATGTGCGTAAAGATAGGCAGTGGACCTAGATAGGTCAGTAAATAAAGAGTCACTTTTATCTTAAATCCCTTTCTGTCTTCATATTTGCCCAGTATGGGAATTTTGACATTTTATTTAGATGGCTTCCCATGGTCATTCACTTGGAACAGGAGACTCTAAAGCAAGATGATAGCTCAAGTGCATAGTTTTCTACCAACCTTGTTCTGTGTATATGCTCAGTAAATAAACTTCCATTCTTGGTGACAGGAAACAAATGATCTGAATAATATGATACATCTGGAAAGCAATCATTCCTAAAATCACCCCCCCACACACGCACACCAAATACTTCATAATATAAAAATAGTTCCCAAAGATCAAAACATACACAAAAATGAACCTCCCATAGAAAACTTGAGTATAAGGCATAAAGAGATACTAAAAGAGAACCCAAAAGGCTAATGCATATAGAAAAGAATGTTTCATCTTTCTGGTAATTAAAAAAAAAATAAAGCACAGTAAAATATATTTTTCGACTATCAATTTGGTATTTTAAACTAATGTTAATATTCAACCGCAGCGAGAGAGTAGTCCCACGGGTGATGTCATGTCCTAGGTGTGAGTGTAGAGAAGTCTTTCTGAAAAGCAATTTAGCAGTATGTATCAAGAAATTGCATAAGGCTTGCTTTCTTCCACCTAGTAATGAAATTCCTAGAAATCTGATACTAGGAAATATCAGTAATGTTGACAAAGACTTAAATGCAACTTTCTCATTATTATTTATAATGGCAAGGAATCAGATGCAATCTAGTTGTCCAGTAAGAGACTAGTTAAACAGTGTATGTTCATGCTACGGAATATTATGTAGCCATAAAAGCAATCATATTTGCTGGCAAACCCTTCTCCACCTTTAGGTGTCTGCTCTGTTCTTCAAGAAAGTCTTTCCAGTTAGGTGCTACCAGCCTATATTTTCTATTCCACATTGTGATACTTACCTTATTCCATAATAGTTGCTTTTTACCCGCATGTCTTCCCATTTGACTACAAAGTCCAAGACAACAAGTGCCATGTTTGTTTTCTTCTTCGCTATGTCTCCAGTGCCTGGAAAAATACCTGACTCATGGTAAGCACTCAATAAATAATTGCTAACTAAATACCAAAAACGTCAAGGAACTGCTCATGATAAAATTTGGGGTGAAGAAAATAGGAATCAAAAGTACATTAAAAAATCTGATCAAACTTAAAAGAAGATAACGAAGGAGGAGAAATTTTATTTACATATTTAGATACAAAGAAGAGGAAACAAAACTGCCTATATGTGAGTGGTGTCTGGGTGGGTGGAATGTAAGTAATTTTAAACTTCCATATTTTCCAGGGGCGCTTGGGTGGCTCAGTCTGTTGAGTGTCTGACTTCGACTCAGGTCATGATCTCAGGGTTCGTGGGTTTGAGCCCCGCGTCTGGCTCCACGCTGACAGCTCAGAGCCTGGAGCCTGCTTCGCATTCTGTGCCTCCCTCTCTCTCTCTGCCCCTCCTCCCCCTCTCTCAAAAATAGAGTAAAACATAAAAAAATTTTTTTTTAAAAACTTCCATATTTTCCAAATGTTCTGCAATGAACACATAGGCACTACTTTTGTAAATGGAGGAAAATCTTTACAATTCTCCAAGTACAATGAAGAGCAAAACATTTCCAGAAATAAATTTCAATATATTTCTGATTCCCCAATTGTTTTGGTTTTTTCTTACTCTTAAATTCTTTACTTTTTATTTTTGAAAGAAAGAACAAATTTCTACAATTAGCATGGTTTTAAAAAACAAATGGAATGTGAGTAATTGGACTTTTTCTAGTCTCCTGGGAGGTGTGTGTGTGTGCGTGTGTGTGTGTGTGTGTGTGTGTGTTTGCCCACTAGAATTTTCTAGGTCTGAAACTAAGCTCTGTTATCACTGATATTGGCTGTTCATGACACCTACTAAGACTGGGTGTGTTTAGAAACACATCTGCACATCCTGTGAGCCAGCAGCCGCCCATTGTGCCTTCTAGCTCACTATGTTTTCCAATATGCAGAAGGAGTTGTCCCAGCTGCTCTGGTTTCTAGTTTCAGAAAGGCACCAATACGACAATTTATGGGGAGAATGAAACCTTTGAAGCTGGAATAACTAAATAGTAATGCTATTATTTGAAAATGAAACAAAAACAACTTCTCCCCTAAACCATGTAGGCATAGGTTATTTGAAGTTTAATTTCCTACTTGTTATAGATAATCTGAACTATGATTTCTGATGTCATTAACTGTGATTTATTTATTCCAGTGTTTCCTCACAATACCAAATACTCATTCAAGTGCCACAAATGGCAAAGGGGATTCTTAAAGATCAAAAAGAAATTCAAGAAAAAAGAAGATGATGGAATGGGATAAAGAGCTGTGTCTCGGGATGAAGAAAGAAAACGTATGTAGGTAAAAAAAAAAAACAAAAAACCGCCATCCTGACCCATTAACAATTCAAGCCTTTTCAGAAGGAAGTCATGAACTCCAACTTTCCTATAATATTCACTCCAGCTGAGGGACAGCTTTCCGCCTCCCCGCTTAAGGAACAGCAGCCTAGTCTTCCTCCAGACTCCACCAGCCCTCCAATTGCCAGCCTTCCAAACTCTGCATGCCTGCAGGTAACCTCAGAGATTAATCAATAGGATGTAACTGGGGACCTTCATAATGTGTCAGCATTAGCCTGGCATGTTCTAGGAAGTACAGGAAAGAATGCTCAGTCCTTCACGGGTGCTCAGCAGTCCTGGGACAGCTGGAACCGTGCAGCTGTTTGGTGGGTGGAAGGAAGCCCTCCCTATGACCATATCTGGCTCCACTCCATAGGCCCCGAACGCTTCTCCCTGCTTCTGAACCGGCTGCTGTAGTTCCAACTGTAACGGTCTCTATGATCAAGAGATGTAAACATCCGTGAAGTAGGAAAAGAGGCTGTGTGGGTGGTGAATAGTTCAGGCTCTTCATTCGGGGGAGTGATCTTAACAACTTTATTGTGCTTTCTATGTCATTCTCTTCAAGATTTATTAAGTATATTGTTAGCCTTTTTGGAGGACAGTAACAAAACTCTTAAAATGAAAACAAAAATTTACTAATTTGGCCCAGGAAATACTCTTCTAGAAAATTATTCTAAGGGAATAAGTAGTGCACAAATATTTATGTACAAGGATATTCACCAAAGTGTTATTTGCAATACCAAAGTATGAGAAACAATCTATGAAGCTTGATTAAATAAATATGATACATAGATCGAACAAAGTATTAATGATCTATTACATACTATTATGCAGTTATAATATTAACTTAGAAAGAGGCTGAAATTTAGGCTGAAAACAGGATGCACACTATGACCCCATTAATTTCAATCATATATGTTGAAGAGAGTCTAGAAGGTTCTACACCCAAATAGTAGCAATATTATCTCTGACAGTATCATGGGTAAATACCACTCTCTTCTTTATATCTTTCTATAATGACTGAATGAAGTATAAAATAAATTTTTTTTACATTTATTTATTTTTAAGAAACAGAGTGAGACAAAGCATAAGCGGGGGAGGGGCAGAGAGAGAAGGAGACACAGAATCTGAAGCAGGCTCCAGGCTCTAAGCAAGCGGTCAGCACAGAGCCTGATGCAGGGCTCAAACCCACGAACTGCGAGACTGTGACCTGAGCCGAAGTCGGACGCTCAACCGACAGAGCCACCCAGGCGCCCCTTAATGAAGTATAAAATAAAGCAAATGAAAAAAGGATCCAGGGCTTGAGTTCAAGCCCAGCGTTGGGCTCTCTGCTGACAGCTCAGAGCTTGGAGCCTGCTTCGGATTCTGTGTCTCCCTCTCTCTCTGCCCCTCCCCCACTCATGCTGTCTCTGTCTGTCTCTGAAAAATAAACATCAAAAAAGAAAAAGGAGAAAGGATCCACCCCTGCCTTTTAGGACACAGGAAGATTTTATTAGAATGATAATCCAAGTAGCTTACTATCCCAATTTTCTGTGTAACATCACATCTCTGTCTGTACTGGGATGCATCATGGTCCTGTGCTTAAGTTTGAACTAAGCAGGAGATGTACAAATACGACACAGTTTATTTTCCAACTTACTGGCACTGCTAACTCAGGAAATCATTCTGACTACAAGCTGAATAAAATCAGTCCAAATAGCATTAGCATCTTACCTCCATGCTGTCAGAACATGCCCATAATCTTCTAACTGCAATCTGGCACCCTCATGGATGAATAGTTCTATTCATCAGAAGACTCTTATTCAGGGATTAAATATACATGGCATGGCTACCACCACCACCTCCTCTCATAACCATGGCAGACATCATTAATCACACTTTGTCCTGTGAACCCAGATGTGGCCTCACAATCTTTTCCAACACAGCTGTGCTCCAGGCAGCCCCTATCAATCATTTATTTCAATTCAAGTTGAAACCTATTAGCCATATCTGCTCTGATTACTCTGGCTGGAACATTATTATTCCTTTGACTGGTTCCCAGGACTATGGAGTAGAAAGCATGACCTCTTTCTTTCCTTAATGATCTCTCTTCCCCTTAAAATGTTTAGAACTTAGAAAGGTGTCACTGACATAAGGTTAATTCTCTAAGCAGCATGTTTTAAAAAGCCTCCATCCCTGAACCACATTAAAGACCGTCTCTTTTCAAGATCTTCAAGAATTACAGGATGAAAAGGTGAACCTAGCCTCCTCGTGGTGACTGCATTTATATTCCACACAAAATAAGAGAATGTGGAAAGCACTCACAACCATTAACAGAAAGTAGAACCTGGGAAGGAGTGTGGCAGACTAGAATGGACATGGCTGACTTACATGAAACTACAGCAATAAAGGAATAACTTCTGTATTCAGTATCCATAAAAATTATACTTCTTCCAAAATTTTGTCTGAGGAAGGCATTGTGAAATCTCAAACAGGGAACTTCCACTTGTGAGCAGACAAATTCCAGCCTTATAGAAATAATCATTTCAGAGCCTAGATCGATATGACAGATTAGTCATGTATTTCTAACCTCCAGCCTCAAATCACAAGAAACACACACACACACACACACACACACACACACACACAATCAGCCCTGGGAAAGTAGAAATAGTATGTTATTGTACTCCAGAAATTTTGAAGAAATCCTGAAAAAACAAAGATGATATAATCTCATTGGTAGAAGAAACCACAGCCCACATCATGGAGACCAACTATAACTAAGAAAGTGGGGGTGCTTTAGGAGGAACTCCAAAATGGAAAAATAATAAAAAGGCAGAGACAAAACATCAAATAAATACTGTAAGAAAAGTTCCCAAAGCTGAATAAAAGTACATTTGTTCAGACTGAAAGAACCCACAGAACACTAAATGGATTGAAACAGATCTATCTTGATGAAATTTTAGAGTACCAAGGATCAAGAGAAAGTTTCCAGAGTGAGTGAGATGATGTACATTGACAATCGATTGGGTATCAAATTGACATTAGAAGCACTGAATGTTAAAAGGCACTAGAAAATCTCAATTCTTAAAAAAATTTTTAAATGTTTATTTATTCTTGAGAGAGAGAGCGAGCAGGGGAGGGGCAGAGAGAGAGAGAGGGAGACACAGAATCCAAAGCAGTCTCCAGGCTTCGAGCTGTCAGCACAAGTCACGAACCATGAGATCATGACCTGAGATGAAGTTGGACACTCAACCAACTGAGCCACCCAGGCACCCCCAAAATCTCAATTTTTAAGGGGAAAATATTTTGAGCAGAGTTATTTTGTTCCTAAAAAACTAAGATTTGAGTTAAAGGGCAACAAGAAAATGACAATTTTAACGGCAAAAAGCTCTTGTTGCATTAAAGAATTTATACGGGGATTAAAGTTTTAAAATGTTGAGGTGGTTGGGAAATTGTATTTAGTCTGAGGGAAAGAAGGATTTTGATTGCTTTTGAAATAATTCTCAAGAGAACTTTCAACGAAACTACTAAAGATGTACATTTTAGAAAGGAAAAGAAATAGAGCAAAGATAGACTTTTCAACAAATAGTGCTGGAACAATTAGACACTGACATGTGAAAAAGGGAATCTTGTATAGACCTTATACCCTTCACAAAAATCAACTCAAAATGGATCACAGACCTAAATGTAAAATGCAAAAATATAAAATTCCTAGAACACAGGAGAAAACCTAGATGAATTTGGGTATGACCATGACTTTTTCAGTAACAACACCAAAGACACGATCTATGATCCACAAAAGAAACAATTGACACGGTGGGCTTCATTAAAATGTAACACTGCAGTTCTGCAAAAGACAAAATCAAGAGAATGAGAAGACAACCAGAGACTGGGAGAAATATTTATAAAAGACACATCTGAGGGGCGCCTGGGTGGCTCAGTCGGTTAAGCATCTGACTTTGGCTCAGGTCCTGATCTCATGGTTCATGGGTTCCAGCCCCGCGTTGGGCTCTGTGCTGACAGCTCGGAGCCTGGAGCCTGCTTCTAATTCTGTGTCTCCCTCTCTCTCTGCCCTCCCCTGCTCAGGCTGTCTCCCTCTGTCTCTCAAAAGTAAATAAATGTAAAAAAAAAAACAAAAGACACAACTGATAAAGGTCTGTTATCCAAAATGTACAAAGAACACTTCAAATGCAACAAAAGCAACAGCAACAACAAAAAAACAACCAGATTTAAAAATGAGCCGAAGACCTGAGAAGACACCCCACCAAAGAAGATACACAGATGGAAAATCAGTGTGTTAAAAGATGCCCCCCACCCCCGCATCATAGGCCATCAGGGAAATACAAATGAAAAAGACAAGGAGATGCCATTAGAAGTCTATTAGGTGGCCAAAGCCCACAGCAGTAACAACATCAAATGCTGGAGAGGTTGTGGAGCAAAGGAAACTCTCATTCACTGCTGGTGAAAATACAAAATGGTAAACACTTTGGAAGACAGTTTGATGGTTTCTCACAAAAGTAAACACACTCTTACCATATGATCCAGCAACTGCATCCCTTGAAATGTACCCAAAGGAGTTGGAAATTTACGTTCACACAAAGACCTCTATGTGAATGTTTATTGCAGCTTTCTTCATAATTGCCAAATCTTGGAAGCAACCAAGATGTCCTTCAATGTCCAGGGGAATGTATAAGCACACTCTGGTGCATCCAGGCAATGGGATATTACTCATAAAAAGGAATGAGTTATCAAGCCATGAAAAGACACGGAAGAAATGTAAAAGCATATTGCTAAGTAAGAGAAGACAATCTGTAAAGGTTACATACTGTATGATTCAAACAATATGACTTTCTGAAAAGGCAAAACTTTCAAGATAGTAAAAAAATCAGAGGGGATGAATAGGCAGAGCACAAAGGGTTTTTAGGGCAGTGCAAATACTGTGTATGATACTACAATGATGGATACAGGTCATTACACTTTTGTCTGAACTCACAGCATGTACAACACCAAGAGTGAAACCTAATGTAAACTGTGGCCTTGGGTGATTGTGATGTGTCAGTGTAGGTTCACCAGTTGTAACAGCCATACCACTGTGGTGAGGGTGTTGATAATGGGGTAAGCTATGCATGTGTAGGGGCAGGGGTTATATGGGAAATCTCTGGACCTTCCTTTTAACTCTGCTGTGAACATAAAACTGCTCTAAGTGAATAAAGTCTTTATATATATTATATATATAATGTATAGACACAATTAAGTAATACTATATAATATATAATGCTATATATAACATTATTATATACATATATAATGTATATATGTATTACATTGTGTATATCTATATGTGTATATATATATATATATATATATAAAACAAAAGAAAAAGAATGAAAAACTGAAAGAGAGAGAGAAGGGGAATTGAGGATAACTTCATATTTAGCAGCTTAGTTAAAAGGCAGCAAGAAGTTATTACCCTCTGATATCTGTCTAGTAACTTATGTGAAATGAGTCAGTTTTGAAGTCCAGTTTCCTATCTGTGGAATTTTGGGTTTTGCACTCTTAGCTAATATGGCAAGTGATCTGCCCTTGTCCCCTTTACATGGGAAGGGCAAAGGGCAAGCAAACAGACCTACTTCCCTACAGATTCCTCATTGTCACCAGAATAACTGGCTTCCTATGAGGTTGTATGAAGTCGCCTTTCATTTATGGAATTAGGGGACAGGAAAGGGCACTGTTTATCTTACACGGCAGTAGAGTATTGGCTTCCTTGGATAACTGCATAGAATGGTTGTTTGTATGCTGTATCTCCCATTCCCTGAAGTACACAGAGTGTTTAACTCAGTCTTTCACTTACAGTAGTTTCCTGCCTCCAAACTATGTAAACAGGCGGATGGTCCAAAGGAATCATGAGGTGATCTTCTCGTAAAAATAAGAACAGTTAGGTTTGTGTCCATAGTGCTTCACATAATTCTGATTTAACCCTCACAAACAGCCTTGTGAGACAAGAAGGATAGATACAATTATTATCTATTATTTTACTGAAGAATAATTTGAGGATCAGAGCATTTAATGAAACACCCAAACATTTAGCAAGTCAATCAATCGGTCTGGCTTAGTGAGCGCCTCCTGTGTGTCAGCATGTCGTGTTCTGAACAGGGTCCAAAAGGCAGATAAGTCCCTCAACTGGGAGTATGGGGGCTTACAAGGGGAGACATGTGGTTAACATGTGTCATAAGCATGTATCAGTCTGTGGGTGCTGCTATAACAAAATACCACAGACTGGGTGGCTCATCAACAGCTAAAATTTACTTCTCACAGTTCTGGAGATTGGAAGGAAAAAATCAGGGTGCCTGTGTGGTTGTGGTCTTCTACACCACAGACTTCTCTCTGTGCCCTTCATAGTGGAAGGGGTAAGGGTCTCCCTGGAGCCTCCTCAATAAAGGCACTAATCCCACTCATGAGGGCTCCACCCTTATGATTTAAGCACCTCCCAAAGTCCCCACCTCCCTAGAACCTTCACCTTTGGGGGTTAGGATTTCAACACATGAATTTGGAAAGGGGCACATTCAGAGCACAGCTGTAAGTGCAGATAACGTAATGTCAGGTGCTGGTCATGGCCGTGGAGACAAGAAACTAGTAATGTTGCACAGAACTCTGGCTGCGACTAGTAAGGGCTTCTGCTTTGGCTCTGGTGGAGATGAGGAAGTGCTGTGAACTGAGTCCTGAGTGTGGAGAAGGAAGCTGGCACGTAAACTGAGGGACTAGCAGAGCAACAAACACCTTAAGTAAGACAGCAGTGAACTTGGCATGTTAGAGAGGTAGAACAAAGGACCAATTTACATGAGGTATGATGAGAAAAAGGAGGTTAGCAAGAAATGAAGTCTGAGGGATGGGTAGTGGTCAATCACGTAGGGCTTTGTAGACCACAGTAAGGAGTCTGGGTTTTATTCTCAGTGTAAGGGGAAGTTTTTGTGTTTTTATAAAACATTTTTTTTCAAGCACATATTGCATATCAGAAAATTCACCTATCTCAAGGGTGCAATTCAATGATTTTTAAATGTTTAAACTGAAGGACACAATCATCACCATAAATCAATTTTTTTGCCATAAATCAATTTCAGATCATTCCCATATTTCCAGTATGATTCTTCATGGCTCACTTACAGTTATTCCCTGTTCCCACCTTCAGCCCTATCCGACTGCTAATCTACTTTCTGCCTCTTTAAATTTGCCTTTTCTTGGGGCGCCTGGGTGGCTCAGTCAGTTAAGCGTCTGACTTCAGCTCACGTCACGATCTCGCGGTCCGACACGATCTCCCGGTCCGTGATTTCGAGCCCCGCGTCAGGCTCTGGGCTGATGGCTCAGAGCCTGGAGCCTGCTTCCATTCTGTGTCTCCCCCTCTCTCTGCCCCTCCCCCGTTCATGCTCTGTCTCTCTCTGTCTCAAAAATAAATAAAACGTTAAAAAATAATAATAATAAAATAAATTTGCCTTTTCTGGAAATTTCCTATAAATGGAAACATACAATATATAGTTTCTTGTGTCTTGCTTGTTTCACTTGGCATGTTTTTGAGGTTCCATAGCACATGTCAGTAGTTTGCTCCTCTTTATTGCTGAATAGTGTTCCACTGTATGCATGTGTTACCATTTGTTTATGTATTTACCTGTAAATAAATATGTAGGTTGTTCCAGTTTTTAGCTACTATGAATGATGGTGCTATGAATAGTTGCATGCAAATCTCTTAGTGGAAAAATGTTCTCATTCCTCTGGGGCAGATACCTAGAAGTGGAATTGCTAGGTGGTATAGTTGTTTTTTGTTTAACATTCCGAGAAACTGCAAACTGTTTTCCAGAGTGACTGCACCGTTTTATATTCTTGACAGTAAGGCATGAGGGTTCCCATTTTTCAACAAACTCAACAGCATTTGCTCTTGTGTGTTTTATTTGTGATAGACACTTTTTAGCATGTGAAATAGTATTCCTTTGTAGGCTTCTTTTGCATTTCCTTAACGACTAATGACGTTGAACATTTTTTTAAAGTTTTTTTTTTTTTTAAGTTTGAGAGAGAGAACGACAGAGACCACATGAATGGGGGAGGAGCAGAGAGAGAGAGGGAGAGAGAGAATCCCAAGCAGGCTCCACGCTAGCACAGAGCCCAACGTGGGGTTCAAACCCACAAAGAGTAAGATCATGATCTGAGCTGAAATCAGGAGTCGGATACTTAACTGACTGAGCCACCCAGGGGCTCTGGCAATGGAGAAGTTGTAAGCAAGGGGAACATATGATATGATGTATACTGTAAAGCTCAATCTGGTGGCTTAATGGTGGCCAGACTATAGGCAAGATACCGGTTAGGAGCTGGTTGCAGTGATCCAGAGAGAGATGATGGCATCTTGGATTCAGGTTATAACAATGGAGGTAGGGAGGAGTTTGAATAGATATACATTGTGGAGGTGGAGCCAACAGAGTTGACTAAAGGATTGGATGTGGGCTGTGGGTGTGAGGCACAGAGAGGTATCTAACTGAACAACTGTGAAGGCAGTAGTGCCATTTACTGTCAAGAGGGAAGCTTATGGGGAAGCAAATATTATGGTTATGCTAGGGTTGGTAGTCAGTGCCTATTTTAGTGACATCACACTTTTGGTGTTTATTCAATATCCAAGAAGAAATGTTGAGTATATAGTGGGAAATGAGAATCTGGAGCTCAGAAGAGAGGTCTAGGGTAGAGACACAAATGTGAGAGTTATCAGCTTATGGCTAGCATTTAAAGCCTGAGGACCTAAGGAGAAACTGGAGAAAAAAGGAACAGAGAATGAAACCAAGAGGTACTTCAAAAGAGTCCCTTACAGACATCAGAGGGTAAGGCTGATACTTTGGAAGTTAGGATTTGGGTGAAAGTAAGCTAAGGGAAGCATCTAGAAATAGGCAAATTGACTACTGAGTCTATACCCATGTTGTCCAATACTGCAGTGACTAGCCCCCTGTGACTAGCTGAGCACTTAAAATGTGGCTCGTCAAGATGACACGTGTGTATGTATGAAGCACACAGTGGATTTCAAAGAATACAAAAAAGAATGTAAAATCCTATTAGGAATGTTTATATTGATTACATGTTGAAATGATAATATTTTGGATATATTGACTTACATGAAAGTATTATTAAAATTAATTTCACCTGTTTCTTTGTACTTAAATGGCTACTAGAAAATTTGAAATTGCATATGTGGCTCACATTCCATTTCTCCTTCTTTTTCACTTTCTATTTCTATTGGACTGGGCGAACGGTCTGTTCCTAGTCTCATCATTATTGTGGCAGTACTCTTGAATGTATATGAGAATTTCATAGGCATTCACTCCAAATATTTCTTAAGGCATAGGTCATGTCCACAACATCAAGAAAACTGCTAATGTGTTGCATATTTTCAATACGTGTTTATGTTGTGCAGATAAACCTATATTTTAGCAAAGACAATGCCACATGGATCATTTGAGCCTCGCTGAACTGGGAACCTGTTGAAATGGAGGTATCATATCCTTGATATTTGTGATGCTGAAGATGTCCTTGCTGACTGCAAAGGAATTTCTTTTTTTTTTTTTTAATTTTTTTTAACGTTTATTTATTTTTGAGACAGAGAGAGATAGAGCATGAATGGGGGAGGGGCAGAGAGAGAGGGAGACACAGAATGGGAAGCAGGCTCCAGGCTCTGAGCCATCAGCCCAGAGCCCGACGCGGGGCTCGAACTCAAGGACCGCGAGATCGTGACCCGGGCTGAAGTCGGACGCTCAACCGACTGAGCCACCCAGGCGCCCCTGCAAAGGAATTTCAATCAAATAAATCCTTTCTTCCAACTGGTGATACACAACTTGATTAAATGAAAAGAAACTTAATTATTTAATAAGGTCAAATAGGAGTTAAAATTATTTGATCTTTTCCTTTTCATTTATGAGTTTCTTAATATACTACAAAAATCAGTTACATCATATTCTCTTCCCATTGATAGTATATCAAGAGTTTCCTTTTAGAAATAGAAAAGTTCCCTTTCGTTAGAAATCACAGAGATAAACTATGCAGATATAATTTGGCAAACTTTCCCTACTTTTTCATCTGCCTCCAATGAATAAGGTCATTTGAACAGAGAAATTCCCTCAAGGAATATAGCTGCACTATTTTTTATGTTTTACAAGATGGATAACTGGATAGATTTTATACAGACCTCAATGAGAATTTTTGTGATCTCAACAGAGAAATTTCCCTAGTACTTATGATTAAAATATCCAATCAAGAGATATAGTAATAGTCCATGCATTAGTTCATTGAAGACTTGGTTGGTGTTTCACAGTAGTAAATTTTCTTTATAGCTAAGCTTTGTATAGGTTGCTTCTTGTAGCATTAAGTTTTCCTTTCTAGAAAAAGTTGCCACACAGTTTGCCTGACTGGCAGAGCATGCTAAATACCCTTTCATCCTCACTGGGCATCTCAGACAAGCCACATGTTGTAAAGGACTGTTGAGGTTGTCTACAGACTAGGCAGTCTGGTCCTACTATGCCATTAACTTCTCCTGTGATTCAAGGAGTAATAGCCCTCTCTGGGCTTTGGCTTCCTTGCCAGCCCAACGAAAGCAACATTCTAGATCAGTAGCTCCTAAAGAAACTTCAGCATGTAGCAGATGGCTTGTTAAGACACAAACTGCCCAGTCCTACTCCCCAGAGTTTCAGATCCAATAGGTCTGAGCAGGGCCCTGAGAATGTGCATTTCTGATCAATTCCAAGGTGATTCTGATGTTGGTTTAGGGACCACCCTGAGAACCGCTCATCATCTCTGCCATGTTCTTGTAGCTCAGCTTTCTGTGATTTTGTCTGCTGAGAGGTTATTTGTTGGTTGGCTTACTTAATGCAGAGACTCTCTAAAGATTTCAGACAGTCTGATAACTCTAAAATAGGCTTTCATAAAGCAAAACTGTCATCACAAATTCAGGCATCTCTAATTTTGAAAAAATGGAAACTAGATTATTTTATTAGCATTCTGAGATTGTATATAAAAATAAACTTTGCAGTTTGGAGAGAAGATAAGTCAGTATTAATTTCTTTTCTCAATATACCAATTACTGCTTATCCATCTAACCATTACATTTCAGCTGAAATACAAATTTGGGAAAACATGTAGACAGACTGCTTAATCACTCCCTGCACGAAATTCTCTGATGTAATAGGTTTTCTCCTTGGGTCACTTCAGCAATATGCAATCATGTTTTATTTTTCATTTCTGTTGCAGTAAAGCTAAGAATCAAAAAGAGGATTTAAAATAGCCATAAAACCATCCTTATTAATTCAAATATTTGCAATGGGAATTAGCCAGGTAATGTGGTTTAGTGTTTTAACTGTAAACCAAAGAGTATGCTTTTCCCATATTAGACGCAGAATCTAGTTTTTGGTACAATGTATATGCTTCAAAATGTCCTAAATAATGATTGAAAACTTCAGGGAAGTGAATGCTAACTATTAATCTGTTAGGGACTTGCTAGTTAGAGCTAGAGAAATCATTGGTGCTCACTTAATGTGTTTCTTTATTTGTGAGATAGGAATAGTTTTCCTTCTATATTAGTATTTCTTCAGGTCATACTTAATTGTAAGTAATATATTTACCCAAGTTGTTGACTGAAAAGTGCCGTATTGCCTATCGAAGCAGGTTGTTTTTCACCACGAGTCTAGCTTCTGAAGATGCAGGTGCCCACAGAGGTAAAGGAAGGAAGTGCCACCAGCCTCTCCAGCCAGCTGCAGATGAATATTGTGGCCAACTCACCTCACTTCCAAGTCTTCAGCTATAATGATCACCAGCATCAGATATTGTCAAGAAGTGCCTCTCTGAATGGATTTAAAACACAATATTCGATGCTGGCCAGGGCCCAGTCAATAGGAGTGAAAGCTGATATATCGTTTCTGGAGAGCAGTTTGGCAGGAATCATCACAATTTGTAGAAATTGACTTCCTTTAATTCAGTAATCCCCCTTCTAGGAATCCATTCCCAGGAAATATCAGAGATACTGACAAAGATTTGTATGCACGGAGAGTTACTGCAATACTATTAGTAACACAGGAAAAAATTAAAAAAAAGAAAACATCCTAAGTCACCAATAACAGAGGGATGGTTAAATAAATTATGGGTCATCAGAATTTCTTCCAAATTAGTTTGGAAGAATTTTCAATGACAGGAAAATGCTCTCGCTGTAACATAAGTGAGAGGAAAAGCCCAGAGGAAAACCTATAAAATCAGGTCATTTTAGGATGAATGTGTTGTATCAGCTTGGTTAAGGTGGGAACTGTAGGTCCCAGAACTATGATTTCTGTTCCCTATCTGGGTTGTAGCTGGCCAAAACAAGAACTTCTATGAGATTTAGAAGGCAAAAGTGACAAAGCTGCCATTGCTTTCTGAAAGTGTTTCTGGTCAGATATAGCAAAGGACACATTGTCTAGTGGGTTCCAGCTCTTCTCCTCTCAACATCCAGCACTTCCTGTTTCCGGTCTTGAGGACAACCCACTGGTGGTCTCAGATGCAGCATCAGCGCCTTGTCTGTAGATCCATAGAAGACAAAACCACACAGAGGCAACAGCTTTCAAGAGACTTCTTCACAAATGCTCCCTAAGTGATCTCACTTTGTGGCATCTGTTTCCTCTTGCTCCTATAATGAATTGTCACAAACTTAATGACTTTAAGCAAAACAGATTTATTCTCTTGTAGGTGCAGAGGCCAAATGTCCAAAATCAGTTTCACTAAGCATAACCCAACAAGTTTGCAGGACTGCTTCCTTTGGGAGGTTGTAGGGGAGAATCTGTTTCCTTGCCTTTCTTAGCTTCTGGAGGCCTCTTGCATCCCTTAGCTCATAACCCCTTTCTCACTCTGAAGTTTGAAGAGAGAAAGGTACATTTGGAACGGTCCTTGTGCAGAACAAGAGAGTGGCTGGAGTACTGTGGTGTTTTCACGGTGTGGCGAGCTCAGGTGAGCAGCACCAGTCAGCCTGGATCTGTGATTTTCTCAAGTTTCATTCAATAGCCAGGGTGCCCAGAAGCAAAGGTAGATGATAAGGCCACTCCAAGTTGGGGTTTCCTAAGCAGGTGAGAAGGAAAGTCAATGGGGCAAAGGAGTTGAAGAACTCCAGTGCAATTTCTCTCCTTGGTCTCCATGCTTCAGAGGAGGAAGTAGAAGCACGGGGAATTGGTGTGACTTACCCAAAGCCATACGACTGGCAGGGGTAGACCTAAACCCAGGTCTCCTTAACAGAAGAGTAGTGCTGTTCTCCTGCAGTAGAGTGAAGGGCTGCTCTAAGTATGGTCTCCTCATCAAGTCGGGATCACCTGGGGAGCCAGGTGGAGCCTGCTGATTAAAATGCAGATTTATAAACCCTGACTGAGATTTAACAAGCACTCCCAGGGATTCTGAAGCATAATAAGGTTTATGAATTGCTAAGATAGAGCAGAGTCATTGTCTTGTGGAGAGAACACAATAGCAGAAAAATGGCAGGGAGAGCAAGGGAGTTAGGGGACAGTTTAATAGCGAGAAACAACATATATGAACTTCTGGAATAAGAGGGGTGGGGAAGACGAGTTGGCACCCAATGATGGTCAATAGACACCACGTTGAGTAGATCTGCAGGATGCAGCGGATTTATGTTAATAAGCAAGACAATATGGAGGAAGACCAAAGACAACCCTCACTTTTTGCCACAGCATTTTCCTTCTGTTGTTAAAGTCTTGAGAATATTCATAATCCAAGTAGTATCTATGCTTCTAAGTAAGGCCAAGGGACATTCAATATCCTCTCAGTTTTCCTACTGACTAAATATCAAAAGCAAATGAAACTACCACAGACTCAACAGGCTCAAATTCCAGACTTAGAGTTAAGATAGGCAAGGTTCCTTGACTTGGATATTGCCAGAAAGGAAGGGTTGTGTGGCTTCAGCTGGCAGAGAGACTGTCACTGTTTCATAGGATATCAATATCCCAAACCCATGCCAACTGGTAGAAAGAACAGATATACTTTTGGGGAGATATATGCCTCATGGGAATTGCATTCTGAAATCTAAGCTAGAGGTGGGTTCCACACAGCAGAGATTTGAATGGAAAAGCAATCTTGTCTCCACAGAAGATCTATCAAAAATATGTAAAATCAGACACATTTATCTAAAACTCATTTGTATCTATAAAAACAGCCCAGATCCAAGGAAATATTTTTTTATATTTGTTTCTGTTTGTTTTGATCAGCTCCTGGTTTAAAAAATGCTAGCAATAGTCAGTCTTGAGATATTGAACATATAATGAATGTATCTCCTCTTACATGCCCACAACTTGCAAACATCAAGGAACTGTTATCTCTTAAAAAGTTGGGTGTTTTAAGGAATATGAGGAAAAAAACCTAAAATGGTGACTTAAAGCTACCATTTATTAGTACCAAAAAATAGGCTATCAGGGACTCCAAGTCCACGTTCCGTGAAGCAGTGGATATACCAAATTACTTTCACATGTTATCAACTTGCTATAACACATGTGCCACTTTGTGTTAATAAAGTGGAGCAGTATTGGGCGCCTGGGTGGCTCAGTCAGTTAAGCGTCTGACTTCGGCTCAGGTCACGATCTCACGGTCCGTGGGTTCGAGCCCTGCGTCGGGCTCTGTGCTGACAGCTCAGAGCCTGTAACCTGCTTCGGATTCTATGTCTCCCTCTCTCTCTGCCCCTCCCCTGCTCATACTCTATCTCTCTCTGTCTCAAAAATAAATAAAAACATTAAAAAAAAATTTTTTAAGTGGAGCAGTATTAACACTTTGTGTTAATAAATTGAGCAGTAACAGTATGATACCACTCCAAACATAGTGTGTGATTTATAAGTTTATATTTTAATACATGAATACAAAGTATCTTGAAGAAAGTTTCCGGACTGTGTTGGAGTGATCAACTTTTTTTTTTTTTTCAACATTTTTTATTTATTTTTGGGACAGAGAGAGACAGAGCATGAACGGGGGAGGGGCAGAGAGAGAGGGAGACACAGAATCGGAAACAGGCTCCAGGCTCCGAGCCATCAGCCCAGAGCCTGACGCGGGGCTCGAACTCACGGACCGCGAGATCGTGACCTGGCTGAAGTCGGACGCTTAACCGACTGCGCCACCCAGGCGCCCCTCAACTTTTAAAATATAGTGTTTTTAGGGCACCTGGGTAGCTCAGTCAGTTAGGTGTCTGATTCTGGCTCGGGTCATGATCTCACGGTTCATGAGTTTGACCCCTGTGTCAGGCTCTGGACTGACAGCTCAGAGACTGGGGCCTGTTACGGATTCTCTGTCTCGTCCTCTCTGTTCCCTTCCCCCACTCACATCTGTCTCTCTCTCTCTCTCTCTCTCTCTCTCTCTCAAAGATAAATAAACATTAAAATTTTTTTCAGTTTCCCTTTAAATAAAATAAAATAAAAATTTAGTTCTATTAACAAATTTATAAATGCTTTTTCTCTGTGATATGTCAAGCCCATTTCAACAGATACATACACCCAAGTACAGAATGATGAATGCATACTTACTGAAGCATTTTTCATAATAGCAAGAAAACAATCCAAGTGTCCACAGCAGGGAACCGGCTTAATAAACAACTATATATCCATGAATACTATACACCTATAAATAAAAAAATAAGAAAGTTGTTCTCCATTTACATTGATATGGAAAGTTATGTAGGATATACTATTCAGTTAAAAAACAAAACAAAACAAAGCAAAACAAAGCAAAACAAAAGACCGAGGTACAGATCACAGTGTAAAGTATGCTGGTGGCTTTTGTGGAAAAAAGGAATAATACATGCTTGCACTTCCCGGCATCTGCATAAAGTCCCTGGAGATATCACACTAGAAACAAGTAAATGGGAGGGAGGGAGGGAGGGAAGGAAGCTTTTCAACGTATACCTTGTTGAGGCTTTTTAATTTCTGAACCATGCGACTATGTTACTTATGCAAAACAATTAACAAACTTTTAAAGTTGATTTATTTTGAGAGAAAAAGAGAGAGAGGGAGAGAGAGCCTGAGTGGGGGAGGGGCAGAGAGAGAGAGAGAGAGAGAGAGAGAGAGAGGGAGAGACAACTTCAAGCAGGCTCCATGCTCAGCAGTGTCTGACACAGGGCTCAGTCTCATGACAGTGAGCTTACAGGCTGAACCAATATCAAGAGTCAGATGCTTAACCAACTGAGCCACCCAGGCACCCCCAAATAAAATTTTAAAAGACAAGGGATAACGTAGAGGTATTAAAATTGCGGTATTCGTGATAAAGGGCGGGAGCATCTCTGTTTATTTGGCTTGTTATAGTTGATTTCCTTCTAGTGGATGCTTACTGTTCCTCTTGTCGCATTCAGGAACCATAGGCTGATGGCCATGCCTAAGGAGGATGTTGCCCTCTCCCTCATCCCTTTATTCACCAGTCACCAAATCTAGTTCAAGTAACAATCTGCCTAGTTTCTCAGTTCTTTCTCTCCACCACTCTCCTTGCCTAAGCTTAGGCCACCAGCTTCCCTTCCCTGGTTTATAGCATCAGCCTGCCCTCGGGTCTTCCTGCCTCCAGCCTTGTCCCTTCAAGTTCTCCTCCAGGGTATTGCGAGAATGTTCTATTTAACATACAACTCTGATCTTGTCCCATTCCTGTTCAAAGGCTTTTATTATCCCCCACTCCTCCATTGTCTTCAAAATAAACTCTGAACCCCTTACTCAGCACTTAAGGCTCTCCATAATCACACTCTGCTCCCCTTTTCAGTCTCATTCTTTTTCTGCCCTAAGCTATCTTCCCCAATGCCACATGGGAAGCACTGACCCAACTTTGCTGACCCATCACCTCTTCTCTCCTGGCCTTTGTGAGCACTGTTTCCTTTGCAGAGAACATTTCCTATCCACTTCTTGTTTTTTTCTGGTTTACTGTCATTTTTTCCTTAAGCCCCTGACTTGATAGGATTCTTGTAGGAAATCATTCCTGACTACCTCCTAATGCACCTCACGTTTAAGAGTTAATGAAATTGAATGATAACAAGATATGACCTCGACAAACATAGTACAAGATTGACCAGTTTTATATTTTAAAATAGAACTATAAAATCTTGGAGAAAGATCATTTTGGAATGATCAACTTTCTTACAATTGTGCTATTTAACATAGTTTTTAATGTTTTTAGCTTTTCAGGATTAAGTAACCTTTCTCTGTGATCCCACAGTAGCTCACCACCACCTGCATACCTCTATCACAGCACTGATCATACACTTATACAGTTGTCTGATTTCCTCACTGGACTCTAAAATCCTTGGGGACAGGGATACTGCTGTTTATTGTTGCATTTCCAGGGCCCGGCTGGAAATGACTATAACCTATATGAGCCTGAGCAAGAACTGATTTAAGGGCAACATCTCTGAGCTTACTCCCAAAGTATTTCCACCGGGGAAGGTGTTAAATGCCGTTGCACAACAGTTGTCCCCAACTCCCCATCGCTGAGCAATGACATAGGCATTTACAGTGAGACCTAAAAGTAGGATATGACTCTTCTGCTTCAAAGCTTTTTTTAAATGCCCCACCCAAAACCATAGGGCTGAGAAAGAAAATCCCACAGAGGGAACATGTGGAGAGCTCTTGTAAAAAAGGCCCAGAGCACTCCCTCCCAAGGTGAAGAAACAACATCTAATAACTCTCTGGGGCTACTAGTAAGAGACCTGCAGCACCTTCAAACTCGTCACAAAAAGATACCACATAGATACACATCTACATTAGAAGAAAATAGCCCAGTCTGGACCATAACTCTTCTGTCACGAAAATTATAAAAGGATTACCAATTTCTTTGGTGAGGAGGAATTAGAGACTCCTATTGGACTCACCGTAGAGCCTTTATTCCTTGTGTACTATAGGATGAATTAGTACGCAGTCTCATTTATAGATTGAGTTATTCTCAACTAAGCTTTGTGTTAAACAACATCTAGGTCTATTAATATAGACCTAGATCCAAGGATTCCTGCCAGATAATGAGAATCAAAATTCTAACCTTCAGAATGGGCAAAACCATTTAAGGGGCAAAACCCTTTCTCCCTGCCTCCCCCTGACCCCGTGCATCCTCCTCACCTCACATCCCTTTCAGACTGGGTCTGATTAGGGTTTGTTTCTTAGCGTGTGACATGCACAGATAACTGATGCTGAAGATCTGTTGAATGAATGAGTGAATGAATGCATGAAATGTACATGCTTTCTGTCAATAGTTCAGGTTCTATATCTTAACATAAGGTAGACCTTATACCACTTTCTCCATCACAAGCATAAATCTTATAAATGGATTTCATGTACTTCTGTTATATTAACAGCTAGCTGTAGCTCTATTGCCAAAGCCTATTTTCTTCTACCATTAATCTTTCTCCAGCTTGTGAGCTGGGAAAGTCATAATGATGGAAGTTGTCATAATGAACCCAAACAGTAATTGTAATAAGAAAATGGAGGGAGAAAATTGAAAAGGAAAATGCCTCTCCCAGAGCACCACAGATAAATGACCATATTCTCTCCCAATTCCAAGTCTGCGCAGTTATATTTGTTCTTGTCAAGATCATTAGGTACCAAAAGACCATTTGACATTAGTGGAAATGTTATTTTTAATAGGAGTAATATATTGATGTAAAAAAAATAAAGCCTACCTCTTCCCTTCTGTAGGTTCCTAACTAATTCACAAAATTTTAAGAGCTAAAGTGCATTTAAAAAACTTAACAAAAAAGTTTATATGAATAAGACATGAAAGGGAGTAACCAACCTCCTTCAACCAAGCTTCTCAAACTGAGATAAGCAATTACTTCTAACAAAGCAATCAAGGGCTTGAATGAGAACAGGTTCACTGCTAACTTAGTTAAATATTAATTTGGGGATTTAAAAGATTTTTTTTCCACAGCTCTTTTCTCCTCTAGGAAAAAAAAAAAAAGATGTTTTCAAAGCCATCCCCAGTCATTTTGATAAGTTATATCTTCCTGCCATTCTGCAGCATTTAACATACGATGAGAATTACCAGAGAATATAGAGAAATTTATAAGACTGCTAAATCATTCTGACACCCTCTGGGTCCTGATGCATTTAGTAATGAGCTCCACAATGAGATCCAAGACAAATTAAATCATTAAGTGCTTGATTCAGAGGATAAAGGCCTTCTTCTGAATTACCAAGAATTTAGCTTGGAATGATTTCCAAGTTCTACCCACTCTGGCCATATAGCAATGATGCTGTAAGAAGGCGTTACTTATGTTAAACTGATAACTAATTTCAAATGACCTCCTCCCACACTGCCCATGTCTTTGCCCTGATGTTCAACCTCCCTCCAGGGGAGTTAAGTTGATGATGACAAAGAACCCTGATCTTGCCCCAGTATTTATTTTAGGAGAGCAAAACAGACATTCTTAAAATAGAGAAATTATTTCTCCTCCAATCTCTTTCTTTTTCTTTTTCCCAGCTTCCTCCAACTGACTTACATTCAATCCAACTCTTAGACTAACCTATGAAATCAGAGAAGTCTGGATTCTCAATCCTGGCTGCACATGAGAATTATCTAGGGAGCCCCTAAAATAATCCCATGCCCAGCTCTATCCCAGGCCAACTATGTCAGAAGATCTGGGACTGGATCCAGGTATCTGTATGTAAAGTTCTCCAAGAGACTCCAGTGTGCAGCCAGTGCTGACACTCTAGGAGAGCAGAGTCAAGTTGATGTGATGTTCCTTGAGTCTTCAGAAAGGCAGTTAGTTTAGTACCCCTGACCAGGTGCAGCATGGGGCCTGGAGGTGGGAGTATTTTACAGCAATGACATAAGAGAAACCAAAGGATCATTTATACCTAGGAAATTATCTATGGCAAGACTTTCACTTGGTTTAATTAAAAATACTTTCCAAATTTTTGCACAATGCTAATACAAGGACTCTTAGTAACCTACTGTAACAAGAGGAATCAAAGAAAAGTATAGCACTGCTATGTACCCAAGGTACCCCATACCAACTTTTTCAACAAGTTAGTTTCTCTCTGCAGAGAGATCTATAAGAGACTTCACTGGTTTTTAAAGATAGTCAATGCAGACAAACAAACAAACAAACTTAAGAATCTCCTGGAGAAATTAAGCCAATCTCCAATCTCTTCTTCTTCTTCTTCTTCTTTTTTTTTTTTTTTTTTTTTTTGAGAGAGAGAGAGAGAGCAGGGGAGAGGTGTAAAGATAGAGAGAGTCAGAATCTTAAGCAGTCTCCACACCCAGCACAGGACCCCAAACAGGGCTCAATCCCACAACCCTGGGATCATGACCTGAGCCAAAACCAAGAGTAGTATGCTTAAATGACGAAGCCATCCAGGTGCCCCAAGCCAAAATTTTACCCAACTTGAATGAGATGATGCTTTAAGGCTACACCACCCAAGGCTGCTGTCCCCACCCAGTGTGACTTCACCAACACCATAGCATTTAAGAGTTAAAGGGCTGATGATGTGGCAGATGACTAGAAGCAAGACAGCACCTTCAGGTAGCCAAAAGTGATTTTATGGAAGGAGTCCTAGATGGCTTTTTCAAGGACTCTCCCTTACATTGAAGTGAGACCACTTCCTGGGCTCAGGACCCAGTAAGCATCGTGTATGATCATCAAGCTGGGTGAAGTTACATGATATGGTCAGGATGTATCTGGTCTTACCAGCAATGTCCATAGAAATGCCAGCGATGTTCAGGCTACTTGGCTCTTTTGGATTCCTACTTTAAGAGTGTTTGCTGTGTTAAAACTGTCCTAAGCCCAGTTCATAGGAATGAGCAAAATTTTCCCCATTTTTTATTTTCACTATAAAATAAGGGTAGGGCCTTTGCTTTTAAGTTCTCTGTAAGCATTTAAGAATGAAATCCTTTTGGGAGTGGGAGGTTTCTTCCTTCCTGTACTAATTTCCTGTACTAATTTAAAGATACCTGGCATGGGTTGTAAATTTTCTGATTTTGCCATTAATCAATACATTGGCCAGGATTTTCCTTTTTATGAAAATACCCATGGTTAGCCTGTTAATTTGTACAGACTTTCTAAAAGACAGTTTGTGCAATAGTGATTAAAAATTTGATTTAAAATACATATATCCTTTGACCCAGAATTCCTGCTTGTAAAAAACGCCCAAAGAAAATACATATATAAATAAGCATATGTGCCAAGATGAGCTACAAAGATGTTCACTGCAGTGTGTTTTATAACAGGAAAAAGTTGGAAATAATCTAAACAAAGAGATACTGGTTAAATATATTATGGCACAGCCTCAGGATTCCTTGGTGGTGCCTCAAGGGTGATTGGGTGAAGGGTGGGAAAGGATAAAAGCCAATGGGAGCCTAAGTAAGTGGGGCCCTGGGTCTCACATTCCTGCTTCAACATCAAAAGCTTCAATTTTATCAGTTTCTTTTGGAAAATTCGTTCTGCTGCCAAAAATAGTTGGAAATGGAATGAGTACTATTGAAACAGAAAGTGGCTAAAAATACCCCGCAAAGTGGAAAAAGACTGCAAAACTATTTTGGTTTAATCTCATTTCCATTGATACGTATATGTATACCTACATATGAAAAAAATACACACAAAGAGTCTATATAACAATGAACATGTTATTCATCTGGGTAATAAGAAAAAAGTTATTTTTAACTTTAAAATTTTTTCAGGGCGCCTTGCTGGCTCAAGTCAATAGTGCCTGTGACTCTTGATCTCTGGGTCATGAGTTAAGTCCCATGTTGAGCAGAGAGATTACTTAAAAAGTAGAACAACTTGAAAATCTTTTTCTACATGATTCTCAATGACTTTCCAGGTTTTTCAGTCGTTATGATGCTGAATCAAGTCAATAGTTAACTACCAATTCTTCATCGGAAGACTATAACTTTCACAGACCCCTTTAGTTTTTCAAAGAAGGATAAATCAGTTCATAAGGAGAGGGAAAACATATGTTTACACAGTAAAAACATAAAATCCTTACATATTTTGTACTTAATGAAATTGTAATAGCGAAGACATTCAATTATCAATGATGATGGTGATAATGATGGTGATGGTGATGGAATCACTAACTTGTATTGAGAGATTTCACAGTGCCAGGCATTGTTCTAAGCACTTTACATGTATTAGCTCTTAATCCTGACAATACCTGTATGGGGTAAGAACTATTAACAGCCCCATTTTCCTGAAGGGGAGACTGAGGAACAGAGAGAATACGCAATGAGTGTTGTTGCCAGGATTTGAAGTGCTTCATTCTTTTTTTTTTTTTAATATGAAATTTATTGTCAAATTTGTTTCCACACAACATCGAGTGCTCATCCCAACAGGTGCCCTCCTCAGTGCCCATCACCCACTTTCCCCTCTCCCTCACCCCCCATCAACCCTCAGTTTATTCTCAGTTTTTAAGAGTCTCTTATGGTTTGCCTCCTTCCCTCTCTGTAACTTTTTCCCCCCCTTCCCGCCCCCTTGGTCTTCTGTTAAGTTTCTCAGGATCCACATAAGAGTGAAACCATATGGTATCTGTCTTTCTTTGTATGACTTATTTCACTTAGCATAACACTCTCCAGTTCCATCCACGTTGCTGCAAAAGGCCATATTTCATTCTTCGTCATTGCCAAGTAGTATTCCATTGTATATATAAACCACAACTTCTTTATCCATTCATCAGTTCATGAACATTTAGTCTCTTTCCACAATTTGGCTATTGTTGAAAGTGCTGCTATAAACATTGGGGTACAAGTGCCCCTATGCATCAGCACTCCTGTATCCCTTGGGTAAATTCCTAGCAGTGCTTCATTCATTTTATTATCACCATTCTGAATCTAAAATTACAAGTGAAGGAGAAGGAGCTAAGATGGCAGAGGAGTAGGGAGATCCGAGGCTTGCCTTGTCCCTCGAACAGCTAGATAAATATCAAATCATTCTGAACCACCAAGAAACTGATATGAGAACCGAGAGAACAAACTGCACCTCTAGAGGTAGAAAAACAGCCACGTCGTGGAAGGTAGGTTATCAAGATTATAACAGAAATTAGAGAGCTTTTCATCCTTACTATCATGTGGGACGATTTATATAAAACTGAAACCATGTGTTCCTTAAAAGGTGACAAAACTCACTTATAAATCTAACTAACTTGGGTTTTTTGGGTTTTTTTTGAGAGAGAGAGAGCACGCATATGTGGAAGAAGGGTAGGGGCAGAGGGAGGGAGGGAGAGAGAGAGAAAGAGAGAGAGAGAGAGAGAGAGAGAGAGGGAGAGAGAGAGAATCTCAAGCAGGTTCCACATTCAGCGTGGAACAGTGTGGGCTTGATCCCACGACTATGAGATCCATGAACTGAGTGGAAATCAAGAGTCAGAAGTTTAACTGACTGAGCCATGTAGGTCCCTGGAGAATTTTTTAAATAAATGGATTTTATAGTACTAAAAAAAAGTAAGTAAATAAATAAATAAAATGAGACCATTTTCATTTCTTGAAGTTAAAAACATTCTTTTGTTTGAACTCACAGAGGCACAATGACAAAAGACTTCTGATGCCAATAGACCTTGGTTCAAATCCTGGATCTGCTGCTTTTCCTCTCAGAGCCTCAGTTTCCTCATTTGTAATGAGGGTGAATAATTCTCCCTCTACTGAGATGCTGTGGATAAGATTTCCTACATCAAATCTTGGCTCAGTGTGTGCTGCATGAATAAATGGAAGCTAATATGGCTATTAAGGCAAGAAAATGAAGCAAGTGAGGAACTTAATTGAATAACATTTAAATTATTTTACTACTAAAAAACCTGCTTGAGCAAATGGACCTAGGAATAAATATCCTCTTATGGTGATTATATAATTTATTATCTAAACCAGGGGAATTTAGAGAGGAAAAGGGCCCTATTAATAATTTATCTGGGGTAACAGATAATAATTTATCTGGGGTAACAGATAATAATTTATCTGGGGTAACAGATAATAATTTATCTGGGGTAACAGACAGTCCTGGGCAAACGGGGATGTGCAATTACCTAACAGTAAGCAGGAGTTGTAAGCCCATAGCTATGGTCCTTTCCTTGCGACCCTCACCTGGCCCATCAGCTCCTACTTCAGAGTGGTCATTAGACTGAGGAACATCAGTGAGAAGATCTCTAGGCTGTATGCCAGCAATATTCAGGAAATTTTAAGTTTACAATGCCTTCTGCTTAGACGAACTGTGTTCTTAAGAATTATCTGGAAAGGGGCACCCAAGTGGTTCAGTTGATTAAGTGTCCAGCTTTGGCTCAGGTCATGATCTCACAGTTTGCGAGTTTGAGGCCAGCATCAGACTATACTGTCATCACTGGTCCTGCTTCGAATCCTCTATCTCCCTCTCTCTCCCTCCCCCCCTCTCAAAAATAAATAAACATTAATAATTAAAAACAATAATTATCTGGAAAAAACAATTCTCATGTAGAACGTACTTCATGACATCTTGTCATATGGTCACTCCCTCCTCTGTGGTCTTTGAAGGTAAAGACTGTACAGACTCATAGGTACAGACTTAAAATCAAACCCAAGACGTGCCCTCCTTCAAGAGCCTCTGCTGCCCTGCCAGCTGTGATCACACCACATGCACACTCCGCTTTCTGAAAGTCATGTACCTCTTGAAATGACATGGTACTCGGCTTGCGTGCAGCACACGTGAATCAAAGGTTCACAGAATGTCAGAGCTCGCAGGGATTCTTGAGTCTAATCCCTTCATTTCAGGCCTGGAGATCTCAAGCAACTTACCTTAGCCAAGGCTACGCAGCTAGCTAAGTGCAGAAGAACCAGAACCCAGGACTGCTCTTGTAGCAGGTGATTCTTGCCTTTATTGTATAGCTCCTTCCCTGAAAACTAGCTCAAAGTGCAATATGGTGATTCCAAAAATAACACATTATTTCAGACTTGTCAGGGTTATTAGCAAGAATTGAGGATTCTCCCATTGTACTCTACAGCATCCTTATAATTAGACATATTTTTCAGCTCTTATTGGGAGAAAATTAAAATCAGATTTATGTTGATGCTTTAAATCCTCTACATTGGCCAGGTAATGAGGAGGCTAAATAATGTATGTGTGGAAGAGGCCCAATTGTAAACAGAGCCTCCAAGTTGGGATGTTTATTTCCTAACATTGACATAGATGGGAATAAATATAAATAAAAAATGAGATATCCCAAATCAGGGTGAGAAACCCAAAAATGAAAAACTGATATTCATTATTCTGATGGTTGGGGATTCCAGTCCAGGCATATAAATGAAAAGAAACCCAACCAAGTTCATTGGTTTCTACTGTTTAAATTTTACATTTTCTTGCCTTCTGTATCTGGTATGGTGGTTTAGGTTAAGACAGGAGATAGGGGGTAAAAGAGAACTGAACGAATGCTGGTCACCAGGATATGGGTAATATTCAAAAACACACATGTTTGTGTTTCTTTCTTTCTTTCTCCCTCCCTCCCTCCCTCCCTCCCTCTTGCCTCCCCTCCTCCCTTTCTCCATCCCTCCCTCTCTGTCTTTCTCTCTTTCTCCCTTTCTCTCTCTCCTTCCTCTCTCTCTTTCTTTCTGTCTTTCCTTCCTTCTTTCCTTCCTTCCTTCCTTCCTTCTTTCCTTCTTGTAGGCTCTATACTGGGCATGGAGCCCAACACAGGGCTTGAACTCACAACACTGAGATCAGGACCTGAGCTGAGATCAAGAGTCAGATGCTTAACCAACTGAGCCAGCCAGACACCCCTCCAATAACACACATTTTAAAAGAAAAGATAAAAGTCCCCTGCCTCAAATATACTTTGCTTCCTAAATGGGGAGGTCAGAGAAGAAATGGCTTAAGTGGGAAATGAGGAAATAGGAAGATCAACAAATAGATTTATTAGCAAGACAGTAGGTTCCTAGATATTCTTGGTCTTGCCCTTCCTGATCTTTTCCTCTTCTGGCAAAAGAAATTCTAAATTCTTTTGAATCTTCTTGAATTGGATCTGAAACACTCACTGAACTAGTGAAATTATTTAAGAAAAAGAAATAAAAGGCAGCCTGACTGGAAAAGAAGTAGACCTGTTTCTGTTGGTAGATAACTTGATCTTATACATAAAAAATCCTCAAGAATCTGCCAAAAATGCTGTCAGAATAAATAAGCTCAGCAAGGTTGCAGGGTGCAATATCAGTATTCAAAAAATTAATTGTACACTAGTCCTTCCTTATCTGAGAGGGATACATTCCAAGTGGATGCCTGAAACTGCAGATAATACCAAACCCTACATATGCTGTTTTTTGCTATACATATAAAGTGTATAAATTAGCCACAGTAAGAGAATAGCAACAATAACAAAATAGAACAATTATAACAATAGAGCTTACTAAAAATGATGCGAATGTGGCCTCTCTCAAAACATTGTACGACACTCCTCTTGTGATGATGTGAAATGATAAAATGCCCACATGATTAGTTGAAGTGAGGTGAATGACAAAAGCATTGTGATGTAGTGTCACATTACTACTGACCTTCTGGTGATAGGTCAGAAGGAGAAACACCTGCTTCTGGAGTACTGTTGACTGCAGAAAATGAAACTTCAGATAAGAGGGCAGGTGGGGTACTATAGTTCTTTACACTAGCAGAGAACCATCCAAAAATGAAATTAAGATCACAATGACATTTATAATAGCATCAAAAAGAAAGAAATATTTCATAATAAGTGTAACAAAAGAAGTACAATATTTCTATGCTGAAAACTATAAAATAATGCTGAAAAAAACTAAAGAAGACCTGTGTAAATGAAAAGATACCCCACCTTCATGAATCTAAAGACAGATTATTATTAAGATGGCAATACTACTAGATACAATGATCTATAGATCCAATGTAATCCATATCAAAATCCCAACTGATTTTTTTTGCAGAAATTAACAAACTGATGATAAAATTCATGTGAAAATGCAAGAAACCCAGAAGAATCAAATCAATTTTGAAAAAGGACAAAGTTGAAGGACTCACATTTCCCAATTTCAGCATTTACTACAAAGCTGCAATGATCAAGACAGTGTGGTCCTGGCAGAACAGGAATGTAGATCAATGGAATCATTGTGAAAGTCCATTTATAATCAATTAACTTTTTATAATGGTGTCAGACAATTCAATAAGGGAAAGAATGGTCTTCAACAAATGATACCGGGACAACTGGATATTCACATATAACAATAAACTCAGATTTCTATTTCACACTATAAACAAAAATTAACTAAAAAGGGATCATAGGTCTATATGTAAGAATTAAAACTATACAACTCTTAGAAGAAAATGTAAGGGTAGATTTTTGTGACCTTGGATTAGGCAATGATTTCTGTGCTACCACACCAAAAGCACAAGCAGCAAAAGAAAAAATAGGTAAATGAGACTTCTTCAAAATTTAAAACTTTTGTGGTTTCTCCACCAAGAAAGCAAAAGACGGCCCAGAGAAAATATTGCAAATCATATATCTTGTGGATTTGTACCCAGAATATATAAGAGAGTTCTTATAACTTGACAATAAAAAGACAAATAACCCAACTTACAAATGAGTAAAGGATTTGAACAGACATATCTCCAAACAAGATACACAAATGGCCAATAAGCATATGAAAGGATGATCAACCATTAGGAAAACATTAGCTGTTAGGAAAACAAAAATTAAAACTATGATGAAGGGACAGAGGGAAGTGATTAGTTATTATTTAGTGGGTAGTTTCTGTTTGGGATGATGAAAAAGTTCTGAAAATGAACCATGACGATGGTCGCTTGACATTGTGAATGCGTTTAATGCCACTGAACTGTATACTTAAAAATGGTTAGAACGGTATATTTTATGTTATGTATATTTTACTATGATAAAATTAAAAACCATAATGAGGTGCTACTCCACAACTACTGAATGGCCATAATAAAAAAGACAAATAATAACAAGGGCTGGTAAGGATGTAAAGATATTGGAGCCCTCATACACTGTTGGTAGGAATGTAAAATGGTACATCCAGTTTCTCAAACAGCTGAACAGAGATACCATATTACCCAACAATACCACTCTTGGGTCTACATCCAGGAGAATTTCCACACAAAAACCTGTACACGAGTATTCATTGAAGCATTATTCTTAATAGCTAAAAAGTGGAAACAACTCAATGTCCATCAATGAATGAATGAATAAACAAAAGATGGGATGGCCATACAATGGAATGTTATTCTGTCATAAACAATAACGCACTACTGATACATGCTACAACCTGAAAACAATATGCTAAGGAAAAGAAGCCAGTCACAAAAAACCACATATTATATGATTCCATTTATATGAAATATCTAGAGTTGGCAAAACCATGGAGACAAAAAGTAGATTAGTCGTTGCCAGGGCTGGAGGAAGAAGGAATGGAAAGTGACAACTACTGGCTAAATTAGTGAGAATGATAACACACTTTGTAAGTATGTAAATTATATATCAATAAAGCTGTTATTTTTTTTTATTATTATCATCAAGTGGAGTGCTGGGTAGACATGACACTTCTAAGAGTTTAACACCCTACAATTATAACCCTGCTAAGTGCATTGAAAGCAAATATTTTAGGTTTGGAAAAACCACACACCTGACATACCCCTTTCTTGGCCAGAGGCCACTGTTCAACATTTCCAAGTGATTCACATCCTTTTGCCCAGATCTCTTGCTCTATGTAAGAAGGATCAGCTAAAAGAAAAGAAACATAAGCATGTGTGAGTTCCCTTCCAATGTGTCAAGAAAACATTAATGATCATTCATGTGACTCACTGCTTCACTCATCCTTGGCTTTGGCAAAGGCAGAAAGCCACATACCGAGAGAAATGAAGCCAAGCAAGACATAGTTTTGGTTAGCCTACCTGGGCCAGAGAGAAAGAGTGCACATTCATACTTTGCACAGAATGTGCATTCCATCTCCAAAGAGCCAACGACAGAGAACTCTGGGAAATGGATCCTTTTGACAGAGATGCAAACAGTTCTAGAAAGATTTAAATTGTAAGCACCTGGGTTCCGGCGAAAAGCCTCCACCATGCACCGTGTGTATAAAAGACAATAAAAACTACTTCATTAAACTAAGCAAGGTTGGTACAAAATGGAGTAACAAGAGTAAACAAGAGCCACTTGAAATTGTAATGTAATGTAATAGTAATGCTGTTAAGCATTGTATACCACGTTAGACATTTTTTTCTTAATAATACTTTTAAACAAATAGGACCTAAAAGTAGTTTTAGGTTATTGGAGAGAGGCAAGAAGTACTAGTCAACTTTAAGAGTTTAAAGAACTCTTTTTGTTTTAATTTTAAAAAAATGTTTATTTATTTTTGAGAGAGACAGAGAATAAACGGGGGAGGGTCAGAGAGAGAGGGAGACACAGAATCCAAAGCAGGCTCCAGGCTCTGAGCTGTCAGCACAGAGCCCGATGCGACGCTGGAACCCACAAACCATGAGATCATGACCTGAGCCAAAGTTGTATGCTTAACTGACTGAGCCATCCAGAGGCTCCGAGAGTTCAAAGAACTCTTTTTGGATCTGCCTCCTCAGGCAAGGGCAACAAAAGCAAAAATAAACAAATGGGAACATCCAACTGAAAACCTTTTCCATAGCAAAGAAAAGCATCAACAAAACAAAAAGGCCATCTACTGAATGGGAGAATATATTTGCAAATGATAAATCCAATAAGAGGTTAGTATCCAGAATACATGAACAATTTATACAACTCAACACCAATAATCAATCTGATGAACAAATGGCCAGAGGATGTAAAAAGACACTTTTCCAAAGACATACAGAGAGTCAACAGACATATGCAAAGATGCTCACCATCACTAAATACGAGGAAAATGTATTCAAAAGTAAATATGAGATACCACCTCACACCTGTCAGAATGGCTAGTATCAAAAAGATAAGAAATAACAAGTGTTGGGGAGGATGTCAAGAAAAGAGAAAGCCTGGCGCACTGTTGGTGGAAATGTAAATTAGTATAGCAAATATGCAAAACAGTGTGAAGGGTCCTCAAAAAAATTAAGTACAAATGCCATATGACCCAGCAGTTCCACTTCAGGATGTTCATCTGAAGAGAACAAAAAATACTCATTTGAAAAGATATATGCACCCTCATGTTTCTTATAGCATTGTTTATAATAGCGAAAATACAGAAACAACCTAAGTGTCCATCAATAAACAAATACACACAGAATACTACTCAGCCATTAAAAAAGAATGAAATTCTGTTATTTGCAACAACATAGATAAAACTAGATAATATTATGCTAAGGGAAATAAATCAGAGAAAGATGAATACTGCATGATTTCACTTATGCGTGGAATCTAAAAACCACAATGAGCAAAGAGAACAAAAGAGAGATTTATAAACACTGAGAACAAACTGGTAGTTTCTAGAATGGGTGGCGGGTGGGATGATGGATGAAATAAGTGAAGGGGATTAAGAGGTACAAACTTCCAGTTATAAAAGTCACAAGTATGTAAAGTACAGCATAAGGAATATAGTCAATATGATTGTCATAACTTTGTATGGTGACAGATGGTAACTACACTTACTATGGTGATCATTTCATAATATATTTAAATGTCGAATCAGTCTCTTGTACACCTGAAACTAATCTAATACCATACATCAACTAGACTTCAGTTAAGAAAAAAAAAAAAGAGTTTAAAGGGTGTCTGGGTGGCTCAGTTGGTTAAGCATCTGACTTCAGCTCAGGTCATAATCTCACAGTTCATGAGTTGGAGCCCTGACAGGTCAGATCCTGTTTGGGATTCTCTTTCTGCAACCCCTCACCTCGAAATAAAGAAGTAAATTTAAAAATTAAAATAAAAAAACTTGAGCGATAACTTTGGGCAAATTACTTAAGTTCTCTGAGCATCAGTTTCCTTACTTCCAACATGAGGATAACAAGAGGATGGGCCTCGTGGGATTACTGAGAAGAATTAAAGGAGGTGTGGGGCAGGTGAGGTGCTGAGCACACAGCCCAGCACATAATAAGTACTCCAGTGAGAAAGGAACTGTCTTGAATGACTTGCTTTTTTAAATTTTACTTTAAGTTTATTTATTTATTTATTTTGAGAGAGAGAGAGAGAGAGAGAGAGAATGAGCGGGAAAGGGGCAGAAAGAGAGGGAGAGACAGAATCCCAAGCAGGCTCCATGGTATCAGCACAAAGACCGAAGCAGGGCTCCATCCATCTCATGAATCATGACATCATGACCTGAGCCAAGAGCAAGAGTCACTCAACCTACTGAACCACCCAGGGGCCCCATCCAGCTTCCTTCTCTTCTTCCCACAAACCACCTTCTATTTCAATCCTACCATGTTTCCCAAGAGCAGTCTCATTGCTCCTCTGCACATCCGAAAGCTTAAAGTTTTCTTTGACTGTCTCTCCATTCCCTACATCCAAAAATTTTTTAAATTCTTGTCAGCTCTTGCCTTCAATCTGTCTCTGCTCTCTGACTCTCACTGTATTGTAATGGCATCTCTGTTATCTAAGCTCATTGTGATCTCTGATTGATTTCCTAACCTGCATGTCTTTCTGCTACATAGTGGATCAAAGTTAGATCAGTCCTGACTTAAGGCCCGATCATTGTGCCTGTTCAGTTTTCTCTCCCGCCATTTCCCAATATAAATCATTTGCTTCATTCTATTTTAAAAATTGGATTATGTAAATAATAAAGCTTAATACTTACTTGAATCAAATTAATTTCCTTATTGTCTGTCACAAATACCCAGTTTTGTCTGGCCTTAGCAAATTTTATTTTAAAAATTTTCATTTCATAAAATTTCTTTCTTTTGATATGCAGTTGACACATGTTAACACATGATAGCACATGTACAGACTCGGGTAGCCAACACTATAATCAAGACAGAACATTTCCAGCATCCCAGAAAGATCCTTATTGTCATCCCTTCTTCCTGCCACCCTCCCCACCCCCGATAAGTCTTGTGTTTATGCTGACATCACTATCTAGAATGTTCATACTTCACTTCAAAATTAAATGGTAATCATCTAAGGTATCACACAAATTCCAGATGTTCATGAAACTCCTTGTGATTATGTCCACTCCCTGTCCAGTCTATCCAGCTATTCATTCATTCATTCATGTATTCAATGTTGATGAAGCAATTATGTGACAGACACAGTATTAGGCGTAGGGAACACAAACCTGGGTCAAAGAAGCCTCCCAGCTTTGAAGAAGTGGAGAGAATAAACGATTTTTGATGAATGTGCATGTATAGCAGGAATGGTACATGTACAAGGTTCAGTGATAGTGCAGGAAAGGGGATATCAGGTGACAACATTTGAATTGTATCTTCAGAAAAAATAAGTACCTTATAAACAAGGAACCCATGTGTGCTATAGGGGCAGATTCCGTTTATGGGAGCTAAAGTTAATAATGCATTTTGGGTTCTCTATTAAGAAGGAAAGCAACTTCACAAATATAAAAGTAGATAAAATTTCAAATTTTCAAAAGCTGCTAAATACCATGAACATCACAAATTCATGTTGTTCTATTGCTGTTATTATTATTCCTGAATTAACTGCCTAACCCACTTCTATGATACTTCCCCCCCTATATTTTGGCCCCCTAGTCTGACTGATTTTATATTTTCTGCAGACAGACCGGGGAGACAATTCAATCTTTCCTGTGGTATGAGTGAGGGACATCTGTTTTTTGTTACTAATGGTTTTAGAAGTTTCTTTTGGTTTCATAACTTTGTTATCAGTCATGCCACATCTGTAACTTGCTTTATGGCTTCATGCTCAAGCAGAGGAAAGCCTGAGAGGCTCCCCATTCCCTGATGGTGACCCTGGGTTTGGGGTAGGAATGCAAGGAGGAGCTTGAGTCATAATGCCCCCCAAGCAGAGTGGAGTGGCTCATAGTCCAGGTCTTCTCCAGGGGGTCAAAGACAGAGAAGGTAGAGGCGCAGTGAGGTTGCCAGGGGCAAACTGTCACTGAGGTCTGGGCAGATGGAGACGTGGGGGGGGGGGCAGCACGCTGGCTCTTACTGTGGTCCCAGTACTACCACCGTCTGATGCAACAGTATTCCTTGGCTCAGGCTCCTAGCTAGGCAGCTCCTTCCTCCCCGAAGCCTGAAGAACATTCCAAGCTTTGGAAGGTACTTGTGCAAACAAGAGGCTGGAGCATAAGCCTCATGTCGTCATTGCAAATCTGCCTCTGTGCGAAGCAAGGGTGTTTAAGATAGCAGGGCATATTCAAAGAACTGAAAATTGTCTAGTATTGCTGGAGGAAAGCTGAGAAGTCTGAACTTGATTCTTTAGGCAAAGGGAAGGGAAAAAAGTTTCAAAGCATATAAAAGAAGGGGTCAGATATGTCCTTTAGAAAAGATAATAAGAGAGGCACATGGGTGGCTCAGTCGTTTAAGCATGTGACTTTTGATTTCAGTTCACGTCATGATCTCATGGTCATGAGATTGAGCCCTGCAGGGGGCTCTATGCTGGGCATGGAGAATGCTTGAGATTCTCTCTCTTCTTCTCCCTCTGCCACTCCCCTACTCATTCTCTCTCTCCTCTCTCTCTTTCTCTCTATCAAAATAAATAAAGTCTTTTAAAAAAGAGAGAGAAGATAATCAGAGAAAGTTACAGGATGAATTAAGGGAAAGTCTTGAGAAGGTGATTTTAATAGTCAAGGAAGGGAAGAGCAAGGCCCAACAGAAGCAGGATGAGAGATGGAAATGTAGTAACGATAACAATATTATGAACATTAATAAAACTGTCATTTATTGAGCACCATGCCAAGGGATTTTAGGTGTCCTAACTTATTCAATCCTCTCAGATCCTCAGAAAACAGATGAGGAAACTGAGACTTTCAGAGATTAAGTAACTTGTTTGGGGTGGGGATGAGGACACAAAGTGGCTGTTTCCAGAGCCATGGAAAATGATGACAGATGAGATCTGGTGGTAGAGCAAGACAAAAATTAATGTTGGGAAAGGAATGGGTTAAGGTGGCTAAGAGGCTACAAACTGAATCAGGCACTATTTTTTCCCCTTCTCTTGATTCTTACAGCAAATAATTTATATTATTCTCTACATGTTTCCCAGGCCTTTCTTCCAGCATGAGAGAAATCTATTTTGATTTCTGTTAAATGTATTGTCTTTCCAACCAAATCATAAACTCCCTGAGTACAGCTTATTTAGGCTGTGTATCATATATTCAGTCAACAATTACTGGATGCCTACTGTGAGCCAGATCTTGGGCTAAGCACCAGGAATACCAAGATGAATGTGACAAGATGCCTTTCCGTTATGGCTCAATGGGAGTGATAGATAAAAGATTTCTATGTGACATCACAGGGCAACCTAGAATTATGAACAAGATCTGAGACCATAGAGCAAAGAATTCATCTACATCCACCTGAAGAGGTCATGAAAAAATTCAAGAGCAGTGATACGTAAACTAGGGATTAGCCTACACACTAATGAATGGTTCATTTGATGACTATGTCATAGATGGGCTTCCCAGCCTAATGCAGAGGCCAGAGACATTAGATGTTTCTGCCAAAAGACAAGAGGTGCAAAAGAAGCCTAGTGGTATATGGTTGGAGATTAAGAGCAAGTAACTATGAAAATTACCATTAGTGGCCAGTTTGTACTTACATGGCTGCCTGGACTAACTGAGGCATGGGATGATTCAACCAGGGTGTTGAAAACAGGAGAAGATGTGCCTGCCTTAGATACATTATAATTCCTTATATCCATGCCCTTTTCAATAGGACTTTGCTGTTCTTCCCATCAAGGGTGGATTTATTTCTTCATTGTTTGAATCAGGGCTTGGCCATGTAACTAGCAAATAGGTCATTAGCAAATGTGATGCAAGCAGAAGCTTGAAAACTGCTTGCATATTGGAGTTTACATCTCTTACTGTACTCTGGGAACTCTTCTGTATGAACAAGCCCAAGCTAGCCTTCTGGAGGATGACAGACCTAATGGACAGAGGCTCTATCCCAGCCACTCCTAAATCATTCAGACATCTAACCAACACCAGCCTAAATTACCTGGCCTGACCTAAGTAAGAAGTGGCCCATAAAACCCAAAGGAAAGAACAAAACAAACAAACAAACAGAAAACCACCACAGGGTAGTAAGAAATTATAAATGTTTATTGCTTTAAGTCACTAAGTTGTGAAGTGGTTTGTTACATGGCAAAAGCTAACTGATACACTGCCCTACTTATTCTCTTTATCATGATCACAATCAGGGTTATGGACATCAAACAGCAATTATTCACTTGGATTCTTTCTTTAGACTTTAGGAGGGTCAACCAGTGACTGCATACAGCTAGGTAAAAATAAATCTGCCAAACCTGGATGCTTCTTATTTGGTTCTATGATTCCAATACTCTTATAATATGTGAGTGGGCATAAGGAATCTGCTGGACCACTTACCAGCTCTCATCTCCTTAGCCATATCTTTAACGGAGATGCTGAGTTTGATGTAGACTCAAATACAAAATAATGGCAAAGGGCCTCAAGTTCTATGAGGAGGATGGTGTCTTGCTCTTCTCTCCAGTATTTATTGAAAAATTGTGGGGGCTCCTGTGTGGCATCTGACTTTGGCTCAGATCATGATCTCTCAGTTCACGTGTTTGAGCCTAGCATCAGGCTCTGTGTTGACAGCTCAGAGCCTGAAGCCTGCTTCGGATTCTGTGCCTCCCTCTCTCTCTCTGCCTCTCCCCTCCTCACATTCTGTTTCTCTCTCTCAAAAATAAATTAACATTAAGAAAAATTTTTTTAATTGTGGAGAAATATTGAGGGACTGATCTTTCCACCTCAAGGGGAAAAACTCTGTTGTTTTCAGTTCATAAGCCTAGACTGCACTAGTTATTCCAAAAAATAAACGAACAATCTCGTATGATCCCATCTGAATAAAGCTTAGAAATTTTTGCTTTGTTTTCTACATAGTTAAATTCATCTGTTATTTTCATTAGTTAATCAGAAATATTTCAGGACAGCATTGAAAGAAGTTTCACAACAAGGAATTCCCCTAGAAGGAAAAGTCAGGAACTCAGCTATGGGATAAAATAAATGTGAAACATGTCATTGTCTATCCACTCCACTCCTCATCCCACCTTCTGAGAAATGAGTAGAGATAAAAATGAAACATGGTAGTTTTTGGCAGTTGACACTTTTCCATAATAAAACTGACTTGAGGAAAAAATAAAGATATTTCTTAAATTTGTTTGCTTAAATAAAGAGGGTAAAGACAGTGAGGGCTACAGAAGGGACTTAATCTGTATGTCTCTCTCAGGGTGTGGACTTCAGCATGGACCACTAGGAACCCAATTTGCATGAGAGCAAGGGATACCAAGATAAAGGCTCTCAAGCAGAGAAAGGATGAAGGGGTAAATGTTTTAGGATTCGCTCTCTCAAAAGCTGCTGCCCAACGTACATACAGGGAAGGAAGGCCACTCATAACTCCAAATTTCAAATATCACCTCTTTTAGAAGCCTTCCTGAACTCTGCACCCTAAAAGAGAATTTGTAATTAATTTGTGCTTCTATCTATGCCCTTATGAACCTGCTTTGTCATATACTTTCTCACCTATCTACTTCTTCCACTAAACAGAATGCTTCAGATTGGAAGGGAGCTGGGGTGGGGTGGGGGGAGAAGAAGGTGCTGTGTCTCATTCATCTAGCAAAGCAGTTGTCATACAAGAAATATAAAATAAATATCTGTTGAAGTAATGAATTTATGAATGAGACATCAGCTAATGAAGAGGGTTTATTTTAAACATTTATTTATGTTTGAGAGAGAGAGACAGAGCACAAGTGGGGGAGGGGCAGAGAGAGAGAGGGAGACACAGAATCCAAAGCAGACTCCAGGCTCTGAGCTGTCAGCACAGAGCCCAATGCGGGGATTGAACTCACAAACTGTATGATAATGACCTGAGCTGAAGTCAGATGCTTAACCAACTGAGCCACCCAGGTGCCCCTGAAGAGGGGTGTTTTTAAACAGGAGGGTAGAGCTACTCAAATATTCTTTGGTACAGATACTAGAAATTTGTTCCAAGTTTCTCCATAGAATATAAACAGAAGGCACCCAATAATCTAAGTCCTTACTATTCTAAGTGTAGTCCACAAACCAGGAGCATGATCTGGGGGTTTGGTGCAAAGGCAGAATCCCAGGTTCCATTCCATTTCTACTAAATCAAACACTTGATTTTAACAAGATCCTCAAGTGATTCACATGAACATTAAAAGGTAAAAATTACTAATCTAAGACAGTGGCTTTCATAGTTGGCTGCATACTGGAATTACCTAGAAGTGTTTTTCCTTTTTTAAATTTTAATTGCAGTATAGTTTCTGATGTATAATAAATACAGCAACTCAAAAATTCTGTATATTATTCAGTGTCCCATCACAGTGTGCTCTTAATTCACCTATTTCATTCATTTCCTGCCCCCCCCCCACATACTTTCCCTCTGGTAATCATCAGTTTGTTCTCTATAGTTAAGAGTCTATCTTTTGGTTTGTCTGTTTTTTTCTCTGTTAGTTTGCTTTGTTTCTTAAATTCTACGTATGAATGAAACCGTACGGTATTTGTCTTTCACTGACTGACTTATTTCACTTAGCGTTATACTGTCTAGATGCATCTGTGTTGCTGAACATGGCAAGATTTCATTCTTTTTGTGGCTGAGTAATATCCCATTGTATATGTACACCGTATCTTTATCCATTCATGGATTGATGGACACAGGCTACTTCCGTGAGTTGGCTATTGTAGATAATGCTGCAGTAAATTTAGGGGGTGCATTATAGCTTCTGGAATTAATTAGTGTTTTCATATTCTTTGGGTAAATACTGAGTAGTGGAATATTCACCTGAAGAGTTTTATGTGCTATTGATGTCTAGGTCACACTTCTAGAGATTCTCATTTGAATAATCTGTACTTCTTTCTGAGCATAATGAAGTAACAAAGACCTAATTTATCTTCCTGCCTTAAAAGGCAGAACAAAAACAGTATATGTGAAACAATGATTTTCAGACAATATTAGTTATTTATGGCTGAGCAGCTATCCCCCAAATGTACCAGCTTTATAAAACTACACATTTATTATCCCACAGCTTTTGTGTTTCAGGAATCCAGTCATGGTTTAACTATTACCAAATTACCACAATACTAACACCAAGAATGAGCCTCTAGCTCAGGGTATCTCTTAAGGCTACAGCTGAGGTATTGGCCAGTGCTGTGGCCTTTTCTGAATGCTAGGGTGGAAGAAGGATCCACTTCAAAGCTTGCTCATGTGCTTGCTGGCAGGATTCAGTTCCTTGTGGACAAGTAGACTTAGGGCCTCCATTTCTCTGGCTGCTGGCAAGAGGCTGTCCTCAGTTCTTTGCCATGTAGACTTCATCAAAGCAAGCAAGAGACAGCCTGTCAGCTAGAAGGAAGTCATAGTCTTCTGTAGCTTTCTGTGATCACAGAAGGGGCATTCTGTCATACTTATCACATCCTATTGGTTGGACACTAGATCCAGATCCAGCCCATACCTATGAGAAGGGGGACACACAAAATATGAATACCAGAAGGTGGAGATTATTGAGGGCCACCCTAGAAGCTGCTTACCACGCAGGCATTAAACAATAAATATCAAGGGACTGTGATTTCTAACAGAAAGGAAACAAACAAGGTCAGGTAAACAACTGTTTTACTTACTGCCAGGAAGTACTTCCAGGCTGCAGGGCACAAAGGGGAAATCAAACGAGTCCAGTGTCTCTACAAGGTGAAGGTACAGAAAGAACAGTTCGGGAAATCAGGGCAGTAAGAATTTATGAGACGGAGAACTATATGCACAAAGATAAAGCTCACAAAATCTGAGGGTTCCCCTTGAGTCTTTGGCTAAGGACTAATTTGTGCATGTCTGAGCAGAAACTACATGAATTCAGGGAAATTACCATCAGGAAGAAGTAAGCAAAATAGTTTCTAGAGTTCACACAGAGCAAAAATGGAAAGTGATCATAACCTATAAGACATAACAGTAGAATCCTCAGATATCCTTCAGCCTATACTAAAAGCTGTTCTGGACTTACCCTAATAAAATTTAAAAGGAAGACTCTCTAAAGCTTTGAACTAATTCCAAGTAACGTAATTGGGCGCCAAAACAAAATCCAACACTATTTGGAGGAATACCACAAAATCCAGCCATCAGTAATGCAAAATTCACCAACATCTAGCATCCATTAACCAATTAGCAGGCATGCAAAGAAATAAGAAAATAAGACCTAAAGCCAGGAGAGAATTCAATCAACAGAAACAGACACAGAAATGACACAGAGAGTGAAGTAGCAGACAAGAATCTAAAAACAAAAAACAAAAAACAAACAAAAAACCCATTAGAACAGCTGTTGTAAAACTCTACATATGTTTAAGAAGGTAAAGGAAATCATGACCATGATATGGGGGGGAAAAAAGGAACATATAAAAAAGATCCAAAGACTCAAGGAGAAAAAAAAACATGTGAAATGAAAAATACATTGCATGTGATTAATAGAAGACTAGACACTGAAGAGGAAAGTTCAGTGATTATGAATAAAATAACCAAAATGAAACAGAAAGCTAACTGGAAGAATACGAAGACAGCGGCTGTGACACACAAGACGCTGTCAAGGGGGCTAATTTATGTGCAGTTGGAGTCTCAGACAAAAAGGGGAGAAGGAACAAAAAATACTAAAAGAAAAAATGGAAAAAAAATCCCAAATTGGATAAAATCTAGAAACTCAGACTCAAGAAGCTCAATGAATTAGAGCAGAATAAGCACAAAGAAAGGCACATTGTAATCAAGTTGCTAAAGCCAGTGAGAAAGAAACGCATTTTTAAATCAGAGGAAAAAGATATTGTATGTAAAGAGGAAGAGGAAGAGTTTTTAGCAAGCTTCTGGTCGGAATCTATGCAAGTCAGAAGACAATGGAAAGTCATCCTTTAAAGTATGAAAGGAACAAAGCAGCAATCTAAAATTTGTTACCCATGAGACACCCTCAAATCTGAAGGCAAACTAAAGATATTTCAGACAAACAGAGCTCCCTGCCAGCCAACACGAATTATAAGCAATGCTACAGGAAGTTGTTCAGGCAGAAGGAAGATGATAGCAGATGGAAATGCATAAAGGAATAGAAAGAGCCAGAAATGGTAAATATGCAGATACAAGGAAAGGATTTTATTTTCTCTTTCAAAAAATCCTTTTTCAAAAAGTAATTGTTTAAAACAACAGTAATATCAATATATTCTAAAAATGCAAAATATATACATACATGAAGAAGAAAAATTGGAAACAATAGCACCAAAGATGAGTAAGCAGAAATGAAGTTACCAGTTGTAAGCATTTTAGACCATATGTTGATCTAAGTGTAACTTGTGAGAAGAAACCTCCTCTGCATCCTGTTCTCTCACAACAGGAAAATGACAGAAGAATGTTAACTGCTGTCAATGGATTTGAAACACACAGAACCTGCTGGAGAGAGGAGGCTGTAACTAGGGGTAGTGCTGGATTAGGATGAAGGACAATGCAATTGTTACCTATATCTTGATTTTTCCCTAAGAGAAAAGCCTAGACCAATAGGTTTCTCACTATATATATATATATATATATATATATATATATATATATATATACTGACTTGGGTATATATAAAATCATATACCCATGAGAGCTGCCTTCACTTTTGTTTATGAAAAACACCTTAAAATAAATCAGAGTGACCCAGCAATAAAAATGCACCAGACATGGGGTGCCTGGGTGGCTCAGTGAGTTGAGTGTCTGAAATCGGCTCAGGTCATGATCTCATGGTTTGTGGGTTGATGTCCTTCATGAGGCTTTCCCCTGACAGTGTGGAGCTTGCTTTGGATTCTCTATCTCTCTCTCTCCTTCTGTTCCTCTCCTACTCACACACACGCGTCTCTCTCTCTCTCAAAAATGAATAAACGGTAAAAAAAAAAAAAGGAAAGAAAATGCACCAGACAAATTTGCATTCACTAATTGAAATGAATATTAATTTTACTTAATGGCAAATGGAACCAATTTGTATAAATCCAAAAGATTCTTTGAATTCAAGTATTTTTAAAAAATACTTATTAAAAACAGAATTCTGGGGGAGGGGAAGGAAAAAAAAAAGAGGTTAGAGTGGAAGAGAGCCAAAGCATAAGAGACTCTTAAAAACTGAGAACAAACTGAGGGTTGATGGGGGGTGGGAGGGAGGGCAGGGTGGGTGATGGGTATTGAGGAGGGCACCTTTTGGGATGAGCACTGGGTGTTGTATGGAAACCAATTTGACAATAAACTTCATATATTGAAAAAATAAAAAAATAAATGACTAAGAAAAAAAAAAACAGAATTCTGCAACATCACCACGATCCTCAAACCTGACGCTCGACCATTGCATGGGATAGAGACTTAGCACAACAAGGCAGAGAGTGCAGGAATCACAGGATTAGGAACCTTCACTCCTCAGGGCCAATGTGAAGAGGGCACATCCGTCGGGAGCCAGGGATTCACTGTCTGGGTCTGGGCTTTTAAAAAAGGTCTGGGAGGGGCGCCTGGGTGGCGCAGTCGGTTAAGCGTCCGACTTCAGCCAGGTCACGATCTCGCGGTCCGTGAGTTCGAGCCCCGCGTCAGGCTCTGGGCTGATGGCTCAGAGCCTGGAGCCTGTTTCCGCTTCTGTGTCTCCCTCTGTCTCTGCCCCTCCCCCGTTCATGCTCTGTCTCTCTCTGTCCCAAAAATAAATTAAAAACGTTGAAAAAAAAATTAAAAAAAAAAAATAAATAAAAAAGGTCTGGGAAAAATAGGGTCTAGAGGACAGTTATGAACAAATTAAGGAGATTGAAATTAGGATCTATGAAGTACGCTTTCTAAAGGGTTGGAGGTAATTTTGCATGAAAAAGGAAAAGATAAAGAGTGACTAGCTGTCTTCAAATAAATTAAGAGTAATTACCAATAGATAATTAACAGTAGTGCTTACCCCCACTATACGAAATAGAAACAAGAAGAAGTGAGTTTAAATTGCAACAGTGACATTTGATCACGGAAAGTAGAATTTATTGACCAGAAGAGTGATTAAGCATAGAGAAAAATCTAGGTTCTTAAAATATTTTAAGTGAAGCTTTGTTTTCCTGTTGCAAAAACATTTGGTGATATTGAAAATTTTACCCAGCTGACCCTTTAAAGTCATGTGGATAAAACATCTGTAAGATAACTGAATTTTCTAATGGATTAATTAAACCTTGTAAACGTTTTGTGGCTTTTAGGAAATTTTACCCAAATTATGACAAGCATGGGAGTCCTATTGTCAAATCTTGTTCTGGAATAATTTAGGATAACAATGTCCATCTGACAGTGGACTCATTCCTGTGGGCTCATAGAGCAGAGCTCTGCCTAATTAGTCAAGTCCTTACCGTGAGATTACAGAGATGTACTCAAACTGCTCAATGCCTTGATTCGTCAGTGAATCACTGCTTTCTAGCACCTACAAACCAAGATGTCTGAGAGCTTAAAGAAACCCTGAAAAAAACTAACAACGTTTTTAGAACTGAGAATGAAGGTACTGAGAATTCTCGTCCAAGTTGTTGTCTTCTTGGATTCAGGCAAGAAAGGTCTTTATGGACTAAGGTTTAGAATAAGAGAAAACTAAGATGAAGTGAAGTTGCAGAATTGTCAGGCTTCCATAAGCTGATTTTCCAGAAAGTTAGTCACGAAATGATGAAGGCAGTAGTTGTCCAAGTGTGTTTTCCAGACCAGCATGAGTACCACCTGGGAATTCGTTGGAACTTCAGATTCTTGGGTCCCACCCAAGACCTACTACATAACAAGGTGGAGCCTTCTGCAGGTGGAGCCCAGCAATTTGTGTTATAATAATCCCTCCAGGTGATTCTGATACACACTAAGATTTGATCACCTTTGGATTCAAGGAATGATTTGTAATTCTTCCCAGATGCGCCCCACCTAAGTTTCATCCTCTGGCTGCTGGCATAACTGGTGATCCTTATGGGTCTCTATCTTCTCACGAACTGAGACACTTGAGTTTCTGGTGTCCTGCACGAAGAAGACAGACATGGAAGATGTCTTGCCTGAGAAGTAAGCATGCTGCATATTTAATATCTACTGACTGAAAAAAAAATTAGTTTTTATATATAATAGAATCCATAGCTATTTGTTGATTATTTAATTTAGTCTCATCCTTCTGCCTAAAGAATTGGTTTGGATCCCCAAAGGAGGGGGAAGAGCCAGAAGCTGAAAGATATATGTTCCCTGAAAACAAAACAAACAAAACAAAATGGAACCTGTATTGGGACTTGGAGTATCAGCAGCTGCTTCAGAGACCAGGTAGAAAAGCAAAGATCAGCCCTGTTCCATGTTGGAGCCTGGACATCCCCAGGGGCTTGAAGCGGTCCTGAGGCCAAGCAGCTAGGCCTGGTTCAAGAGTGTTCTCGTATAAGGTGGTAGAAATCATGATAAGGACACAGAGACCTAGCAAGGGGCTGAAGCCACTGCTATCACTTGAATATCAATATGACTTTATCTCTTTTTTTTAAAAAATTTTTTTTCAACGTTTTTTATTTATTTTTGGGACAGAGAGAGACAGAGCATGAACGGGGGAGGGGCAGAGAGAGAGGGAGACACAGAATCGGAAACAGGCTCCAGGCTCCGAGCCATCAGCCCAGAGCCTGACGCGGGGCTCGAACTCACGGACCGCGAGATCGTGACCTGGCTGAAGTCGGACGCTCAACCGACTGCGCCACCCAGGCGCCCCTGACTTTATCTCTTTATGCACAGACTGGGAAGAACTGGGACAATGAGGTCACAAATAGGAAACAAAACTGAACTCAACCAGGAAGAGTGAAAAAGTATGTTACCCAAGTTCCCTTTAGGGTTGTACAGAGAGAGTTATTTAAAGCTTTGGCAAGCTTGGTCTAGGTGCTTTCAGATTCAAAGCAGTAGAGGGATTGTCAGGCTAAATGGCTAGCTATCTTTTGATGTCAATGGTTTGGGAATTATACACCTCTAGAAAAATCAATTCCTGTAAAGCTTTTTAAATGGACCAAACCACAGGAGCTTCTGTATGATCAGTAGAACAGAGAACATTGAAGCCGAGAGACTTTAGGTCTATCTTGAACTGGTGGTCAACATGTATGTATTACTTTTAAAATGTGTGAATCATTAATTCCTACTAAAAATATTTATTGAGCACCCACTATGCATCAGGAATGGTGCTAGACACCGTGAATCAGATAGACTGTGGTCAGGCACTCTAGAACTGCTCTGTTCAATATGGTAACCACTAGCCACACATGGTTATTGAAATTCAATTCCTTAGTCACACACACCACATTTCAAGTATTCGACACTCATGCGTGGCTAGTGGCTACCATCTTGGTGAGCACAGATACAGGATACAAGGTAACAGGGAGGAGCTTCCCAATGTGTGTCCTCCCAAGTCTCCGGGCTGGGTTTTTCCTTTCCCACCTCCATGTCCTCCAGGGTATCAAAGCTCTCCACCCTCCTTCAGGGTTCATGTTTCTAGGAGTGTCCCAGATCGCGGTATTGGTAGAAGGTATCTACACAGAGCATTTTAACTAGGTCTCAGAAGAGTCTTGAGGCAGATGCAGGCCTTCTTGTGCCAAGTGGACCATGGGCGATATGCCCAGCCCTCTTTCCAATTCCACTGTCATGGTATAAACTCTGGCTGTAGTAGAAAGCATTCCCCTTTTGAGTCTCAAAAAAATCTGTTTCAGAAGTTAAAAAGGAAACTTGGAACATGAAGAGTTCCTGGATTTTTCTCTTGCTTCCATTTTTCTCCCCAAGGCAATGTAGATGCCTCTGCCTGAGAGGGGGAAAGTCACTTGCAAGGACAAGAGAAAAACAAAAGCACAAAGATTAATATTTCAAGATATTATCTTGCTACATCAAAACAGTAGAAAACCTAATTCTTGCCTCCAAGGTGACTATATAACTGGAAAAACATGAAAAATGGGGAAATTCATGAAAAGTTCATAACCATAAAGAGGAAAGTAACAATATTAAACAGAAATGACAGAGATGTCAGTCGGAGCTACATGATTAATACTCGAGGGCTGGTATAGACCCTAAGGGTGACTTTTCACAGAAGGGTGAGGTCTGAGCTGCACAGATTGAGATGGGTAGAGGGGAGAAGAGGTGGAATTTCAGCTGGGAAACATAATAAGCAGAAGTATGAATGTGGAGTTCAAGAGTTTTCAGGTAAAGGGAATGGAAGAGTTGGACTGTCAGGCCAGGTGTGGGGAGCTAAGTCTGCAAGAGTAGGCTGAGGAAATGCTGCAGGAGACCCTGAATGCCAGGCTGAAGGGTTTGGTCACGATCCTGCAGCAGGATGGTGATGTCCTCGAATGTGTGAAGAGGAAAATGATACAGCTAGAGCAGTGTAATGACAATGAATCTAACAGTGAACCCTAGCAGCAACATTTGGGTGTTTAGACACATTGAAGCTGAAGGCAGGATGGAGACAGGTGGGTGGGTGGGAGGCTGTAGGGGTGGAGGCATGAAGTGACCCAGGCCTGGAATGGGGGGAGGGGTAACAGTGGAATGAAAAGGAATCAACGAGTATGAGTGGTCTGCCGATGCAAAAATCAACAAGGCTTTGATTCTTTGGAGCTGAGGGAGAAAGAAAAGTCAAATATACTATTAACTTGGGCAAATTACTTAGCATCTATAAAATAGTGATAATAGCTACGTTTTACAGGTTTGCCATGTGAATTATAAAAAGACCTTTGTAAAATACAAGAAGTCTCTGGCATACAAATGTGATTTAAATCAATTGGTTGGAACCCAGATGGCCAGAGCTGCCCTCCTCACTCCAGCAGCCAGGGCCCCAGGGAAGGGCAAGACCAACATACCCCTTTTCCTTATGGTCTGGAAGATGTTATGATCTCAGGCCAGAATGAGTGGAATATGAGAGAACTTGCCAGAACATACTGGGGCCCTCTCTTCTATTTTCTTTTCTTTCTTTCTTTTTTTAAAATTTTTAAATGTTTATGTATTTTTGAGAGCGAGAGAGACAGAGCACAAGCTCGGCAGGGGCGAGGGGAGGTGCAGAGAGAGAGGGATACACAGAATCTGAAGCAGGCTCCAGGCTCTGAGCTATCAGCACAGAGCCCGATGCAGGGCTTGAACCACAAACCATGGGCTCATGACCTGAGCGACAGTCAGACGCTCAACCAACTGAGCCACCCAGGTGCTCCAATCCTCCACCCTCTATTTTCAAGCCCATGCCAGATTTGAGGTCTGTATATTTCTGAGGTGCTTCCAAAAGCAAAGGATCGCATCTCAAACGCCTAATGTGCATGTGTCTGTTAGTGTCTCAAACATCTTGTCCCATTGTATTTGTCACCTCACCCCCTGCTTTCACTGTTTCTCATCATTCCTGGTAAAATGGTGTTTATATCTCCACCTAGTACACAAAACCTTGTTTAACATGCAATATTGCTGCATATGCCTTAGATTTACAACAAAAAGAGGAAAAAGTTGCTGCTATGATGCTGGTTATCATTTTTTAAGTAAAGAGAAAAAAAAGAAAAGAAGGAAAAACGAGTAGGAAATTATTGAGTACTACTGCTTGAGGAAAAGCTGGTTAAATAGTAGAGAATAAAGGGGCAGATGAAGATTTTCATAAAAATTGTGAAGAAAAGCTCCTGAGCACTTTCAAATACTCTAGAAATAGAAGGGCTTGAGTGTTTATTTTGTTGAATTTAACTTCAAATCTCTGCCCCTCATTCTTACTTGAAACAGATATATATGAGCAAGCTGTGAGGATATAGATATTCCTGTGTGTATGTGTCTGTGTGTGTATGGAATCTCACATCTACACATACATATACAGGAAAGTATATGCTTGTAAAGGGACATAAGGAAGAAAAGGGAATAATACATCAAAAGAAAAAAATACTTTTCAGGGCACTTGGGTGGCTGAGTCGCTTGAGTGTCCAACTTCGGCTCAGGTCATGATCTCACAGTTCATGAGTTCAGGCCCCGTGTTGGGCTCTGTGCTGACAGTTCAGAGCCTGGAGCCTGCTTTGGATTCTGGGTTTCCCTCTCTCTCTGCCCTTCCCATGCTCACACTCTGTCTCTGTCTCTGAAAAAGTGAATAAACATTTTAAAAAATATTAAAAAAAAGACTTTTCTGAGGTAACTGTCAATGAAGAAAAGAGAAGAAGTTACAAAGAGTATGTGTAGAGGGAAGAAGAAATGAATTAGTCTACGAATAGCAAAAACAGAAGGGAAAGAGAAAAGAAGAGAAAGACATAGCTGGCCACCAGGAGGTTATCTGACGTTAGTCTAATCAATGAGATCCACACAAAGTGGGCAGTGAAGCTGTGCAGTGCTAAGAGGGAAAACGCCATCTGACTAATCATGTAAATATTCAAAGTCTGAGCTGGTAACATGGAGAGTATCTCTATTCTGGAACTTAAAGAAGAGTCAACATACATTATAAGTTGGATTATAATTAACTGATAACTTCCTTGCAAGAGAGCCAGTGCCTCTTCTTGCCCTGGGCAGACAGAAAGTACCACTGAGACCTCTACTAGAGCACCATTCCCTGATTTACTAATTGCTTTGGCCCATTAAAATATTCCTATCTGTTGTCCCCTAATTTCAGAACATTGTTTAGGTGATGGTTTGTAAAACTTACCCATACAAATCTGAATGGGAATACTAATGACTTAACCTGCAGTAGCACTTGTGATGATTCTGGACGATTCTCTAGAAATAATTTTCTAGGAATGATCATTTAGGCTCCAAAGGTATCTCAGTCAAGTTGACAGATCAGTAGAGAACACAAGTTTGGATAGAGAAGTTTCTTTTGGCACGACTTCTTAGGTCACACCATACAAAACTAACAGTCAACCCAAAAAGGAGAGGTAGAGAAGAACTTTCCCTTTACCTTCCATAGGCCACTGCCAAGGGACACAGCCAGAAGGCTGAGAACGGGCAACAGAAATGGGGCAACTTTGGCTTTTTTTCAAGTTAATTCCCAGAGAATCCAGTCAGGACTGTTGGTAGCTCTCAGACAAGGTGACCTACTGTTCCAGTATTGCCCAGGCATGAGGGTCTCCAGGGAGGTGGAACTTTCAGGATTAGGACCAGGAAAGTCCTAGGCAAACTCTGACAGTGGGTCACTCTAATACTCCTTTTCAAAAGTCAGGCCTTGACTTGAATGATGAATACCAGGAAAGGATATCAATCCACCATCTGTACCCTGTTAGCTCTTGAGTAAAGATGTAGCAGAGCTCAGTATAGATGCTACCAAGTCTTTACTATTTCCCGTTGTTCTCCCTGCTCCCCTCCCCCAACTAGATGTTTCTGTAGTAATACGAAAGGCAAGTTCTCTTGTTTGGTAGCATCAGCCCAAGTGACACAGGTAAGTCAAAAATTGTAAAAGGCCGTAAAACGTCTCATGCATTTGAGGGTAGTATCCAAGAGTCTTACAAATTCCAAGTCTCTGTGGTTACTTACAGCCCTAATAGTCTGGGTTTGTAAAGTCCAAGGTTGGCCCTGGGCAAGATTATAATGTACCTGTTTGAGGTGTCCCAAAACATTACTGTCTTCTCTCCAACAGAGCTAGACTGCTTCGCAATCTTTCTTTCTTGTAGTAAAACCTGTGCCCGGGGAAATATCTAATACCAGCAATTTACTCATTAGTGTGAATGAAGCGGTATCTCCCCAGGCTGATTTAAATTGTTAAGTCTTATCTTTAATTATGTTTTTTCATTCCTTCTACTACTAAGTATTCACTGAGAGCCTTCCATAACAAGATTGGAATGTAGTAAGTGAAAGTAACCCAGAGCCCGGCCAAGGAACTTAACCATTCAGCCTCCATTAATTACAGGCATCAGCTGGCCAGTAAGAAAAGAGCATTTAAGGGTAGGGATGGTTTTCCTAACTGCCCCTGAAATAGGAGCTCTTAGGCTGGCACTGACAAAGGCTTCTATTGCCGGTCGAGACGGTTATGAAGTAATTGTAGAATTAGTGTGGATATTAAAACCTAAAGTCTTATTCTTACTTCTCTCAAATATTTGTTTAGACTTGAAAGGTGACATTAAGAGCAGGGGGACTGGAGAAGTGATCTGCACAAGGAATAAAAACTAAAAAGAAGGATATTTAAAACGGAGAAACATAAAATCCTGATCTGGGTCCAAAAAGTCATTGATTTCAAGGACTATGTTAAAATCTCGCCAAGGCAAAACATTTTATGTATATGTACATGTACACTTCAAGGTCTGAGATAGGGAATGGCTGAGTAAATATGGTACATCTTACTATGGAATTTAATGTATTTTTGGGTATAAAAATAATGTAACGGCATGGAAAATGTTGTTAACATGTTAGTCTTTAAAGTGGGAATATGAAAATTTTTCTAGGTAATGTTGGAAACTATATAAAATTTGTAGAAGTTTATGAGTGAGGACTTAAAAAGAATATGGATGGGGGTGCCTGGGTGGCTCAGCTGGTTAAGCATCCAACTCTTCATTTCAGCTCAGGTCATGATCGCAGGGTCATAGGATTGAATCCCACATCAGGTTCCATGCTGAGTGTGGAGGCTGCTTAAGATTCTCTCTCTGGGGGCGCCTGGGTGGCTCAGTCGGTTAAGCGGCCGACTTCGGCTCAGGTCATGATCTCACGGTCCGTGAGTTCAAGCCCCGCGTCGGGCTCTGTGCTGACAGCTCAGAGCCTGGAGCCTGTTTCAGATTCTGTGTCTTCCTCTCTCTGACCTTCCCCCGTTCATGCTCTGTCTCTCTCTGTCTCAAAAAAATAAATAAATAAACGTTAAAAAAAATAAAAAAAAAAAAGATTCTCTCTCTGTCCTTCTTCACACTCTCTCTCTCAAATAAAAAAAATTTATTTTAAGGAAAAAAGAGTATGGACAATTGAAAATTGCAAATGCTGGCACAGTAAGATTCTGGATCACCTATTTCATATATATCCACCCTCTTTAATATTGTTTGTACAACAAACACTATAATAAATCAATGGGGCAAGTAAGGATAGGGGAAAAGACATGCTTGTTTATAGAGCATTGATTCACTGCAAGCTCAGAATAAAACAAATGACAGAACTATGAGACTAATGTTTTAAAAACTGATGAAATTACAATTCATCAATGGAAAGGTCAGCCAGATCCAATAAAAATGAAAGTCTCAGCACACTGTGCACTAATTTGACCACATCTAGAATACTCTGTTTAGCTCTGGATGACTTATTTTATGGGAGACATTGATAAACTAGGGCACAGTAACATAAAGGCAACCATAACATTTGGAAAGACCTAAAAAGAATAGTAAATGACAGTAAGTTTTAGAAACCTTGGAATTCTAACTTAGAAAAGACAAGGCTCATGGTGTATGCTTTTGTCAGACTGTTATTTTATTAAGTTTATTTATTTATTTTGAGAGAGAGTAAAAGCATGAATGGTGGAGGGGCAGAGAGAGAGGAGAGAGTAAGAATCCTAAGCAACAACATCATGGAGCCCAACGTGTGGCATGAACCCATGAACTGTGAGATCATGACTGGGCTGAAGTTGGACGCTGAACCGACTCAGCCACCTAGGCACCCCAAGAGGAACTTTCTAATAAGAATTGGCCAACAATGCAATGAACTGTCTCAAAAGGTTGTGAACTTCTTATTGCAGAAAGCATTTAAATAAAGACAAGTAAAGAGTGCGGACATTTGTTGAGAGGTTGTTCTGGATGCTTCCTAAAGACCCACTGAATCTTCAGATGTTGTGTATCTGTGAAACTTGAGAGTGAGAAATACTTGTTATGTGTCTACAATTCTTCAGGTATAGACATGAGACAGGTCGAGTCTTCCCTTACATATCCGCATTCAATTTAGAGACATAAAATATAATTAGAATGAAGCCAGAGGAGAAGAAATAGATTTCGTCAGTTCCCATTGGATTGTGTAAGTATATCCTCTGAGTTTATTTTAAAATTCCACTGCTCAGCATCTATTTGATTACTCTCAACCTAATTACTTTGGGCCACATTGCAATTTCATTCTTGACCTTTAATCGAATCACCAAAGAAAGAGGCAAAGGAAGTAACTTCTATGAAACATCCTCTATGTGCCAGGCGCCATAGCAGGCATATTATATACACAATTGTATTAGTCTTCCAACCCTATGAGGAAAGAATTACCATACCCATTTTGTAATTAAGCAGAGTTCTGCTTATAATTAAGAAAACACACCCAAGATCCTATAGCAGATGCCAGAGAGCTAGATTTCAAACTCGGAGCCCGGGTTATTCCAAAGCTCTGCTTGACCATACTTGCTGCTCCATCTTTCCCCAAACCAAACCACTGGAGACTGAAATTCACCCACAGGCAACTACAGTCTTGTCTGTTGGCAAGACCCTACTCATGTGTTTCATCTGTTTTGTTTTTGGAAACTGAGCTTGTTCCCACAAGAGGATGTAAAGCTGCTTGTTCTTTAAATGAGAATGTTCAAGTCAGTAACCTGCCTGTGAGGCCACTGGCTTCATAGCTGTGGTCGAAAAGATAATGGCCCCCAAAGATGTCCATGTGGCAAGGCAGAACAGAGTTTCCAGATGTGATTAAGGAATTTGAGACTGGGAGACTATTCTGGCTTATCTGAGTAGACCCAATAGAATCACAAATGTGATTCTTCCTTCTTATAAGAAGGAAACAGGAGGGCTAGAGCCAGAGAAGCCATCATGTGATGACAGAAGCAGAGAGAGAGAATGAGAGGGAGGGAGAGAAATTTGAAGATCTATACTACGGGCTTGGAAGATGAAGGGATCACAAGGCAAGAAATTCATCTAGGAGCTGCAAAGGCACAGGGATAGATTGTCCAGAAGGAACTCAGCCCTGGTGATACTTTGATTTTTAGGACTTCTTTTCTTCCACACATAAGATAATAAATTTGTGTTGTCTTAAGCCACTGGGTTTGTGGTAATTTGGGACAGCAGCAACAGGAGACCACAGCCTTGGAAATTCTATCTGAATAAAGAGAAAGTACCCTACTGAAGCACATTGTGACAAATGGAGAAGCCAGGAACTTCTCTGCTGGCTGCTGACAGACTTCAGGTGGCTGTGAGTGTCCCAGGCAGACCTAAGACTCAGGTGAGAGTGAGTGGAAAGGGAAAGTGGGAGGGGGGAAGAAGGGAAGGCAAAGAGGAAAGGGGCATCAAGAGAAAAGGATAAAAGAGTGAATACAGAGAAGAGAGAAGGAACAAGGAACCGTGGGTAATGAGCAGTCCCTTGGCACTAACTTTTCCTACTAAGAAAGATGTATTTCTAGTACTCTATTCCAGAATGAACCTATAATACCAAAGTTAATATTTTCATAGTATAAGTAGTGTATTAACACAAAGAGTATCAACTTGATTCCAATTGTTGAAAGGGAGGTTTTACTTTGTTTGGGAACCTCTTGGGTTCACTCCAGGGTTATTTTCTGTTCACACGACCAGCCTTAGAGGAGAGGAGATCAGAAAGACATGCTATAGGCAGGGATTACCATGAGCTCTGAGTAGAGAAGGAAATCATTACCCTTAGTTCAGAGCCCACACAGGGGAAGTGCACAGCAATCCTGCCCTGCTCCTTAACAGGAAGCAGTGCTCAAGCTGTCAGCCTGGTAGCAAGCACCTGATTCTATCCCTGCTCAGCTTTTCAAAAGACAGCCACAAAGCAGGCCCTGAAGAGCACCCTGCCAGGGTGATTATTCGTGCATTCACAGGCAGTAGGCAATTCTTAGCATCTACTGGCTCAGATGGATTGGTACCTAGGTACTCTTTAATATTAGGAACTTCTGCCTTCTTCTTTTTTTAAATTTTATTCACTTATTTTTTTGGAACTTCTGTCTTTCTGTAAGGTTTGCCTTGTTTACCCAAACCAGGTTAACTTGATTCGAATGGATACAACCAGAAGCTGTACAAAATGCTGCACTTGATTTTACACAATCACTAACTATAGAATTAGCTAAGATACTTTGGGGATTCTGAGAAACTGTGGAAGCTTACCAGATGTGGGCCCTAGTAGATATATTTTTAAGTTAAAACTTTTTTTTAAGTTTATTTATTTATTTTGAGAGAGAAAGAGAAAATGCGAGTTGGGGAGGAGCAGAGAGAGAGAGGGAGAGAGAGAGAGAATCCCAAGCAGGCTCCATGTTGTCAGTGCAAGACCCAATGCAGGGCTCAAACTCATGAACCACGAGATCACCAACTGAGCCGAAGTCTAACGCTCAACCAAATGAGCCATCCAGGCGCCCCTGAGTTAAAATTTCTTAAGGATCATTTAATATGCTTTATTGATTAGAAATCAGCTCAGACGTTATTTAGCTGTGGCACTTTAAGTAAATTACTGCATCTCTCTGAAACCCTGTTTACTCACCTAGAATCCTGCTAATGTTGAGACTCTTCGAGTCTCATATGCATATGCATATGCACAGTGTCCTATTCCTTATTTGCATTTCAATGGCACTCTCCCTAGTACCTCTGTTACATGGTCCATTCTTCTACATCATCTGGAATGAAAAGCCCTCTTCCATGCCAGGCAACATTCAGTTTATATTTCTGTGCTTCCTTCATCTATTCTCTATTTAAAATGGGTTCATCATGGGATGCCTGGGTGGCTCAGTCAGTTGAGCATCTGACTTTGGTTTGAGTCATGATCTCACGGTTCATGGTTCAAGCCCCACGTCGGGCTCTGTGCTGACAGCTCAGAGCCTGGAGCCTGCTTCAAATTCTGTGTCTCCTACTCTCTCTGCCCCTTCCCTGCTTGTGCTCCATCTCTCAGTCACTTTCTCTCTCAAAAACAAACATTAAAAAAATAAAACAAAACAAAATAAAATAAAATAGTCTCGCCACCTCTATACACCCAAAAGCTGTCAACTGTGATCTTGTGCTGGGTCACTCAGCAAGCACACATCTGCACTGTAACTGAGCTCCTCCTACAAATATTCGTTCTTTCCTTCCGTGAATACTTATTCATTCCTAAGGCCTCCTAGGTACCAGACCCCATTCAAGGCACTTGAGATGCAAAGATGAACCAAAATTCCCCGCCTTTAAGGAAGTTGCAATCTACAGGGGGCGACACACACTAAGCAGTCAGAAGAACCATGCTGAGTAGAGGGAGGAGGGGTGAGGTAGTGAGAGGTGGGTGGGTGTTGTGCCGTGCTGGGCAGCAAAAATCATAAAGTACCATCCCTGTCATAAAAAGTTTACAGTTTAGACAAAGAGAATGCACAACACAGAATGACATTGAGGGGACAAAATAAGATAGTTTATATGTTTGAGTTAAACTCTAAAAGGATCTGGGATATGCTGGGAAATTAAAGAAATTGTAGGGAAAGAGAGAGACAAAGAACAGAACTACCACCAGAAGGTCCTTGAATCCACTGTATGGATCACAAACAGGGGGTTCACTGTAAGAAAGGAGCTACTTCCCTGATGCCTTCTCACAGGTGCAGGAGCCCCACCATGGACTCAGGAGTCCACGTTCCTCTCTGAACCAGGGTCCATGCCTCTGAGTCACATTGTGAAGAGAGAAGCCTGATGTCTGCTTTCTCTTCCCTATCACGCTTGACCCCATCTCTCCCCAAGGACTAAGGGAGGATTGATGAGGTAATGTCTCCTAAGGGGTTAGCGCTCTGCTGACTCTCAGTAAAATGCAAATTATAACCAGGTGAAGTCACACAGTCTACAATGGAAATCCTGGAGTTGAAATATTCAAAACATAGCATCAAATACATAATCTCTCCCTAATCAGACAGTTCAGAGTACATATGATGTGGCAGGTTTTTCTGGCTTTCCTTAACCACTTAAAACAGCCTAACCTTTGGCCAGGAGTATGTGGGTTTTGGGATGCAATATGGAAAAAGTACAACTGACTTTTTTGTGAGCCGTGGAATGGCGTTCCAAAGTAAATCAGGACACACATATATCAGGCATGTTCATTTCCTTGGCTATGGGTTTGGCCAGATGATGTCAATGTTTAGTTTGCCATAACTCTGGTCCAGCTGGCAAGCTGTGTGTGCACAAGCCATAGGATTTTAAGGATGGAAAGAAGCAGCATGAACCAGAAGAGGAAGTAAGTAAGAGACACCGAGATGGAAAACCTGTACTGTCAACAGAGACTCAATGCATCAGTTCATCCTAAAACTTCATCATCTCAGGGAAAGCCTCTTGTAGAGCTGTGAGGAGTATTATATGGGAGATGCTTTCAGAATACATTTCAGATATGAAATTTTTAACACTACTGATGGACAATCAAATCACATGCCTACCCCTCCTTCCTGAAGGTACTATCTTGTGAATCTGAGGGCATCTGGGGCTGCTGAAAGGTGCCAGGCATAAACATGGGGCATTGTGTGGGCGTTGTTCTCTTCTGATAATACATCTTCATTTTTGAAAGTTAGGATATCCAAATATATATATATATATATATATATATATATATATATATATATGTGTGTGTGTGTGTGTGTGTGTAAATTAGTATCACCCATAATCCCACTGCTCTGAAATAATCATAGAAATATTTGGAAACTAGCTTCCCATATTTTTTAACGTTTATTTATTTTTGAGACAGAGAGAGACAGAGCATGAACAGGGGAGGGTCAGAGAGAGAGGGAGACACAGAATCTGAAACAGGCTCCAGGCTCTGAGCTGTCAGCACAGAGCCCGAGGCGGGGCTTGAACTCACGGACCGTGAGATCATGACCTGAGCTGAAGTTGGACGCTTAACCAACAAGCCACCCAGGCGCCCCTAGCCTCCCATATTTTTGACAACATCTATGTTTTTAGTAAACTTGGGATCATATTTTCTGTTTTGTAACTGGCTTTTTTCTGTAATTTTGAATCAGAACAGAAAATACATGTAATATGACTGGTTCCTTGAGACAGCAGCTTAAAGTTCAACCTCCTAAAATAGGTTTTCAAATGTTAATGTAACGAAGGCCCAGGAAAAGTAAGGAAAAGCCCTGAGTTCACTACAGAACAGACACTGCACAGGTAGTGGCTATAAAATAGGACTTTTTCTGTATAATCTAGGACTATAGCCATGTTGTTGGGGTGAGGGAAGTCAACCACTCTGCTGTTTCCCATGGTGCTTCAGTGAGGTTTTCCATAGAATCTACTTCCTTCATATACTTACGAGACTTTCTAATTGGGTATTACAGGAATTGAATCCACTCAAAGAAGACGCAGGGCTCTGGATGCATATAACAATATACTACACACAGGTATTTCTTCCTAAATCAAAGTAATTCACAGATACTTATGAACTTCTATTTTAACCTAATTTATTACCTCAACATGCTATGGAACTTGTGAGGCAGTAAGGTGGGTGAAAGCTATTTTCAGTCCTACTTTGCAAGTATGTGAGGCAAAAAAAAAAAAAAAAGAGTACAAACCTTGTCTAGAGCCAATAAATAAACCATATATGGTCTTTTAATAGGAACTCAACTCACCATTTACTGTACTGATTTCTCTGGGCTCTTAACTATCACTAAGGACTTACTAATTCTTTAATGAAAGTATTCTTATTCTAAATGATATATTTTATCTACCTTTTCCTTCCCTGACTTTAATTTCTATGAATACTTAAAATACATTTGTTTTTAAGAGTTCATCAGCTTCTGCTATACACTCCCTCCCCTGCAGGTATAATTTTTTTTAGTGTTGGCCCCAATATGACTGGACTTAGGAACATGTATATAGGGAAACGTCAGTTTTATTTGTCATACCCTTCTAAGTGAACCAGTTACTATGTGATTCCTCTATAATGGACCCTTAACCCCATCAACCAGAAACCATGTGGGAACTTATTGTTCCCTGGGTCCTACAAAGGGATCTGTATGGTCTGTCTGCTAAACACGATGGTCAAAATAGTGTTCTATACATTACTTCTCCGTGGAAGGAGGAGGAAGCCCTGAATAGTAGCATTTGCCAATTTTCATGGTATAAACACTGCCACCAAGACTGACTTCAAGCTGTCAATATTATTCAGTAAATATGGAGTTGGGATGAGATGCAGACAACCAGCTCAGAAATCAGGAAAGGGCTGCCCACCTAGGTCCTTCTGAGTCCCCAACTCACATCACAACCAAACTAAAATGGGCATTACTCTTAGTGGTGGTTTGTTATGTAACAATAGATAATCAGAAGAAGTACGATGAGGAACATAATCAACAAAAACTATTCAAATCAACCCCCAAAGTGGCCAAAGAATGGGAAGAAAAACAATATAATAGGATGGTAGATTTAAATCCTAATATAACAACAATGACATTAAATTCACCGAATGTCTCAGTTCAAAGACAAAGATAACCAGTCAGGGTTTACAGAAGGCAAGTGGATATAATGCTTACAGGAGATAGCATCAAAAATATAAGAATATGAAAAGTAAAACGATGGAACAATATAGAACATCCAAACATTAATCAAAATAAAAATGCCATGACTATTTTAATGTCAAAGACAGTAAGTCTTAAGACAAAAAGCATTATTAGAGATAAGGGGTGACACCTTATAGTGATAAAATGTTCAATGTGTCAGAAAGAAAAAATTGCTTTAAATTTGTATACATATGATATTATGGTGTTAAAATATATAAAGCAAAAATTTAAAGCACTTCAAGGAGCAATAGATAAAGCCACAATCAGACTGGGAGATTTTAAAATTCTCTGAGAATCAGTTAGCTCATTTATTCATTTAAGTCTTTTATATCCTCATTCAGCAAGAACTGTGTTAGGTGACTGCTGTGAATGGAATACATTCTCTATAGGAAAAATTACTCTAACTGATAATAATACCATTTGCTCTTTGTTCAAGGCGAAGACACTAAGGTGAGGCCCAAGTTTTACCTGAATTCTTAGGGTTTCTCACCCATCCTCTACTTAAACTTTATTGATGGTGAAATTTTTTAGAAAGGCTGAGGAAAGACTAGCTGCCTAGAATGTCATAATTTTCCACATCAACCTATTTACAGACTTACAGGGCTATCTCTATAAAAAATTTTTCCCCAAACATATATTTAACAGTAGTGAGGCGCTATGTTACAATGAGGTGACCAACCGATCAGAAACAGGATTATCACGCAAGACATACCTGTCTGTCCCATAGAGCAGGTTAGCTGGTCTTACTTCTCGGAGTCTGTTTTCTCAAGTACCCCTTGGTGATAATAATTTATTTCCTTCTCACAATCCATACAGAGTTTACACAAAAATTCAGTTGACAGCTAATCTGTCCCATTTTCCTATTTTCTTCTATTCTACTTAATAACCACTATATGAAAGTTTAGCTGCAGTCTGAATCACCTGTGTAATCACGCTTGTTGTTCATGAGGCTTTAGTTCTGTTTAAACCATCCTTTGCCTTAGGAATCAACAATTCTTTTACTATTGACTATGAGCCATCAAGAAAATGGGCCCTTGTCTTATCTTGATAAAAGAGTACTGTTTCTTACCTTAACCAAAAAGATCAACATTCAGAGGACTTCAATTTTATAGTTATACTTGTAAGCTTTTTACTTTTGTAGGTATATGTATCACTCGTACTGCATGGATAGGATGGTTCATTTTGAGCATTGTTTTAAATGTTCCAGTACTGAGATGAATATAGACTCCTGGCAGCCAGGCAGGGTACTGGCAGTCTATCACCCTCCATCTAATGCAGGTGTCTAAATAGAGTCTGGACAAATCTGTGCAGTTTACTCCTGCCAAGTCTTTCTACCATGACTGCTACCATCACTCCATGGTCCTGATTCTCAGCCAACAATGCATTTATTTAAGTCTGCTAAATTAAAATTGAGGAACAGGTTTTTTGCTTATCTGCCAGATAAGCAGCAAGGGTTACTCATTGAAGCACAGTGAGAAGAAAGCTTCCTACAAAATACCTGCCTATGGGGTATAGATCCTGCTTAGGTAGGATAACTCCTTTAACAAGGACATCAACACTAGCTTCTATAATCTTTAGGATCTGAGCTCTCTAGAATGCTTTTTACAAAGCTAATTTACCTTTTTCTCAGTTTCTAACCCCAATCTATGGGTACATGTATGTGCATTCCTCAATTTGGATATCTTTACCCAAAAGCAGCCTGATCACCATAGAGAAGGAAAGTGTCTATTTCACTCTAGGAAGTAGGATGCATCTCCCCTGATGATAGTTAACGCTCTTCACTAGGCTAGGTCTTGTCTTTGATCTGCTGACACAATTGATCCTGAATTTCTATTGGTTCTGATGCATCTTGTTTTGAGATTTCTCTCACAAAGCTTTGTTTAATTCTCACTTGCTTGTCGTTTTATGTCTAGCCTTTGAACCCCCAGAGGGGCTTGATATCTTCTTCTTTCATCCCTTTTTTTTTTCTTATTTTTTAAAGCTGATTTAGCATGATTGTCGTGCAGTGTTTTAGAAACAATGTATGGTGGGGAGAGGAAAGCAGCCGTAGTGAAACAGCAGTGGTGTATTAACAACTCAGTTACATTTAAATATAACTATAATATTCTCAGAGAGTCTTTGGAGTGCTTCTGTTTAGGGCAGTTGTGTAAGTTCCCTAAGAACAAGCAAACTAAACAGTCACTTAGTGTTGTGGTTTCATTCTTCTGTCTTTATTATAGTTGCCTGAGATTCAAAGGCTGTCCTTGCATGGTGCCACTAAAATTTTATTTCTACAGAGAAAAATAATGCCTTAACTTCATATAACACTTTAAAATTTAAGGTCTACATTGGACCTCACATGATTTGCAGCACAATCCTGCATATGGGTAGGACAGGAATAGACATGCAAGCTGATAGAGGGCACTGATAACCCAGAGGGGCCAAGAGGAGTCTCTCCAGGAGGCCAAGCCCTCCCCCTTTTCTTTACTCTTCAGCAGAAATGGATGACAAACTATTCCCTTTGCCTAAAAGAATCGAAGGCCAACTGAAATGATGCCAAAGTGAAAAAATGCCTGCCTAGGGCACTGTTTGCTGTCTTCAGTTTACAAACTGCCCTTCTCTAATGGGGAGCAGAAAGGTGAGCCACCTCCCTTGCTTCAGTAAACAAATAATGATGATGAGGAGGCTGTGGTTAGGTGCACATTTCCAAGATCTTGATGGATAATTAGCCAAGTGACTATCATCAAGGTTAATGGACTTCCCTTGGTTAAATTCCCTTCCGTTGTAGACCATTGGAAATAGATCCTATGGGTCAATGAAGCTATTTTAGGGTTTCTGCTATTCTCCAAAAGGTACAATTCCATAGCCTACCTCTAGCTTGGCTTAACTCATGGATTAGCAACAGATTCTAAATTACTCAGGGAGGGTGTCTATTTCCTGGACCAGCACATCAACACCAAGTACTAAGGAAAGTTCATCAACACGCCGATTGGACAATCTGAAACGAGCTAAGAGCACAGCTTCCGGGAACAGCAGGTAGGGAAATGGAGCCAGCCACGGAGGGGAATCAACGCATGAAGGTGCCATGAAAAATCACCTGTCTGCTAAAATTACAGCAAAACAGCATGCGGGTGAATTTAAGGAAGATTTTTATGCAGATGGGAATTTACTTTTTTTTTTTTTTTTGCACCTGCTGTCAGTAAGCATTAGACCATAAACATCAGCAAACATTGATTAAGCATAGTGCCTTGATAAAACTTCAGGCGAAAGAAGAAAGTAGTTCAGTAGCTCCAAAGCCCAGAAGACAAATTACTCCTGGTACAGCAATTAGAATGGGGGAAATTGCTGTACCTTTTTGAAAAAGCACTCTGAGCTTGGTTCTGTAGACAATCTAATAATAGCTAATATGACTTTAGAGAAAGCACTGGCACTCCTATCATGGTTTGTAATGTTTTAAAAAGTACTTCACGTATATAAAATGCCACCTGACCAAAACTATGAAGGTCAGTCTATTTCCAAGCTATAGCTCAGATTGGATGCTTGCAACTAGTTTGCTTCAAGAAATATGTGGAATAATAAGCGAAATAAGAAAGACTTTAGGGACCCGGCCTTCCCTCCACTTCCTGCAGTCATGTTCATCCGGAGCTGGGTTTTCTGTCAATGTTCCTCCAGCAGGTCGATAGCATGAATGTTTCACAAGCAACTTTAAAATGCATTAGTCATTTTGGAATTCATTTCTTCAGTGTTCTTGCTGGTCTTTTTGACCATGCAGCTGCAGCTGGGCTGTGAGCACAAAATAACATCCCCAGTTGACAGGGCCTATATGTGCTAGTGGCAGCATTGGCAGTGACCGCGAGGAAATTCTAGTTTGCTTCCCATTTGAACACACCAAACCGAATGAGGATAAAGGCGAAGTCACACAAGTTTCTGTGTGTGTCTGTGTGTGTTGTACACTTAGCCACAAATACATACTAATAATACGTATTGACAATACATATTAGGTATTAATACGTATTATCAATACATATTGATAATTAGGTTTTGTCTTGCTTCTTTCCTTGAAGTGGAAGGAAAATGAGATTGTGTTTATTGTGTATTTATTATGTTGGGCTTTGTGCTGGGCCTAATGATAGCAGTCTAGTGCTTAGGCAGGTGGCCTCTAAAGTCAGGCTGCCTTGGTTGAAATCCTGGTTTTGCAGTCACTAGTCTTGTAACATCAGACAAAAACTTCAGCCCTCCAAGTTTCCCTTTTCTCACCTAGGAAACATAGATACTAACAGAATTTATTTCATAGTTACTGGAAGGATGTGATAACTATAAAGCACTTAGTACAGGACAATTTGTAATAGATGGGATATTGTAATACCTAATTTAGCATGATAATAATCCAATGAGATACACAGCATTAGCCCCATTTTATAGATGTGAGAACAGAGGCTAAGGAAAATGAGTTAAATTCCCCACAATTTCAAAACTAGTAATGGTCTCATCTATGAAAAAAATTAAAAGAATGAACAACCACATTCACCAAGGGAATGCCACCTGTTGTAACAATAAGCCTAAAGTTTTTAAAAGCCCAAACACAGTAAAAATGTGTTTCTCCCATGTAACACTTCACAGTGAGTGTTCCTAGTTGGTAAACCACTCACTTCCCTGTTGGAACTCATACATCGAGGTCTCTTCCATTTGGAAGTTTTTTCATCCCCTGGAACCTTGAAGCCATTCATGTCCAGCTAGCACGAGTAGAAAGAGAGCCTGGAAAAGGCATAACGACTTCTTAAAATCCTGGGCTCAGAGTAATACATCACTTCTGCTGGCAGTCCATTCACAAGAACCAGCCCTAGGACTATATGTAGGTGCAGAGAGTGCTAGGAATTACAGTCCCTGGTCAGACAACTGTTCCCCAGTGACAGCCTTATTCTATGTCAGGGGGAATATAATATCAACATAATACAGGATTCATTCCTTGCTGCCAATGGGTCTTACAATAGCATCTTTAAACATGACGCACATTATTTGATATGGAGGGTTTCCTTTATTCCCCTCTTATTTCATCAAATTTCTCCAAATTAAAACGCCCCTCATCTCCTATCATTGTTCTTATTTCTCACCAAAGGAATTTTAGATCTATCTCTTTCAGGGTCTTAAACAACTATCTTCACTGGCCAAGGTAATTGTGCTATTCTAAGTCTGAGGGAGAAAAGAGCAGGAGGACACTGGCCCATTCAATTTATAGCCTGAAGCTTGTAGTTTTGTCATGTGTGTGCTTTTGTGGGCTTCAAGTATCGATAAGGGCCATGGAATGAGTCCATCTTTTAAAAAAATCAAAGCCCTGTGCTGACAGTGAACTAAAGGAGTTCTGCACTGAAGAGCTAGTATTAGCCCACAGGAAAATGTACTAAATGCCTAGAAGTGGAATTCAGTTAGATGAATAATTAAACAAGACCACACACATAATCAATGACCCCTGTTTCAGTTATCTATTGCTGTGTAAGGAACCACTTCAGAACAGTGGATTTAAACAACAATCATCTTATTGCCCTCATGATTCAGGGAGTTGACTGGACTCAGAGGCAGTTCTGCTCTACGTGATGTCAGCTGGGGTTGCAGTCATCTGGGGGCAAGAGGAAGCTGGATCATCCGAGTTGGCTCCCTCATAAGAACTGGTGCCTTGGTGGAGGCAGGTGGAAGATTGGATACAGCTGGAAACTCTCTAACTTCCCAAGTAATTTCAAAGCCTGTCTCTTCCCATACAACCTCTCCACGAGGTCTCTCCAGTAGGGTAACCACAGATCGAATATGGCAACTCAGGTTTCCCAAAAGCACAGAAGTAGAAGCTACCAAGTCTTTCTAAGACTTTGTCCCAGGACTAGCATCAGGTCATTTCTGCCAATTTCTATTGGTTAAAGGGAAGCAAAAGTCCAGCCAAGATTCAATGAGCTAGAGGCATAAGAGGGTATATACTAGAAGGTATGGTCCTCTGGGCACTATCTAAGAGGTTATACCAAATCCCTAGCTGACCAATACGAATAAGCACCATGCCAGAGCCGAGAGAAGTCAGCATGGCCTGGTAAGAAATTTGATGTACTTGGCCTCGCATCCTTTTTATGCAATTTACTCTTTCCTGGGAGTCGGTTTTACAGAAAAGTATTGCCACTCCCCAACATTCCTCACCTCAGAGTGAGAAAAGGCCAAGAGTGGTGATGTGAGTTGTGATCACACAACTTAATTCTTTTTATTTATAGATGGTCCTCTCACTGTTCCACTCTTAGACTGAAGAGAGAGCATTAACAGAGCAGAGCAAAGCAGAACTAGAGATGAGGAGGAGCAGACAGTAAATAATCTCACAAATGGGGTGGCAATGGTGTCAAGGGCCATGATGTGATGGTAGAGGTTGGAAGAATATTTAGGGCGTGCCTGTGTAATCTATGCAAGAAACAATGATTTAAGAAACATTTGTAACATATAGTCCATAGGATTTGATGACCAGGGGTTTAAGAAGGGAGAATAACCCTGAGTATAGGGGCTTGAGTGGCTAGATGAATGATTTCCATTACATATCAAAAAAGGAAAGACAGTGGAAGGAAAGAGAGTATTTTGGGATAAATGATGGAGATTTCACCTCAAATATAATCCAAGGTGTTTGTAGATCTAATGAAGTTGAACAGTTGAAAAGCAATTGGACCTATGTCTCTGGGTAGGTTTTTTTTTTCCTTTCTCGTACCTTCCTCTCCCTTTCCTCCTTATTTTTATTGTCATGTTTCCTACTTTGTATAGAGGTAAGTTCCCCACTGTATGAGTCCCAATGAGAGACAGCTCACATCCCAGTACAAAATCTTAAAGGGTCAGATTTTGCTTTTTCAGCCCCCTTATACCTAGGATATGTACCCATGATGCAGGTTTGGCCAATCAAATGCACCCACCTGAGACTTTGAATTAGGAATGAGTAACTTAAAGAAATAAGGACAATGATGTTCACTCTGCAGACAGCAACAATTCCCATTTTCCAAGGGAAAATGCTCTCTGGTGGTGCAAACAGCAGTGTCCAGTACTTGGGGCAGCAGGGACCTCCCTAGACTCACAATGCTGCTCAACTTTGGCTTCCCTTTCTTCTAGCCCATTTGCTGAGTCTTATTCTTTAGATTTTCCAACAACTCTGGGAGCTACACAATGTATTTTTGGTAATTTACATTTTTCTTGAGTGAGCCTGTGTGGCTTATAACTTGGGTCCCTGGCCAGCTCATCATCTGGAACCTGAAGGAGGGATTAGGGATCCATAAGAGAAAAGATGGAGGTGGAGGCCACAGGGGTCAATGAGATTAAATTAGGTCAAGGTGACAAAGAAGTTGGCTGAGAACAGGGCTCTGAGGAATAGCCACATGGAAAGGCCAAGCAGAGCAGAATGCCAGCCCTATGCACCTGAGGGCACCACTTCAACGACTATCTTCCTGTGCCAGTTTCCCCAGTGAAATAATCCAGGGCATTCAGGTGTCAGTGGTGTTTAAGATTCAAAGTCCCACTAATATGACAGATCTGTTGGTATCACAGTTCAGAGAAACCATGAAAGCCATCAAGGACAATGGACAGAGTTGGAAGTACAAGGCCTACCTCAGCAGTCAAGCAAGTAGCAAGCAGAGAACAGGAGATGCAGAAAGGATGAGGCACAGCTAAAAGTCCCAGGCACAGGGATGCCTGGAATGCAGACTTAGGGAGAATGCACTGGCCAGGAGGACACACGAGGAAATCTGCTGCTCCCAGAGCAGAAGCTATTTGTCATCCTATCTGTTCACACCCTTTATACCACCTGCTCCAGGGTGCCCAGTCCAGGCCTTAAAGGTACGTACTTATAGCCAAAGAAAGATTAAGAGCCCCATGGGGCATGGCATTTATCAGTGAAGAGGGGAAGGAGGGCTAGGCCTCCTAGGAAGTTCTTACTCCAGGCAGCAGAATGACTTGGTGGTTTCAATGATCAAAAGATTTTATCCAAATTAGAATCAAATAATATATAATATTTCCAGATGTGAGCTCAGCCCTGGATGAGCTCCAGATGTGAGCTACTAAAGGTGGAGAGCCTTCTGGTCAGCACCCCACAATTCCCCACTTTCTGCTGCAATCACCGCCTCTTCTGCTAATCAGTGCTCTGTTGTGTAGAAGACACGTACTCCTTACTAGCTGATACTGCATGACTGAGCCCTGAGATGCACACCATCTTGGGCTTTAACGGTTGGCTATCCAAGTCTTTTCAGCTGAAGCATCTCACAGTATTTAATGTCTCTTGTCCTTCCCCAGAGTCACCCACAAAACACTAACAGATGCAAGTATTCAGTAGGTACTCGACCTAAATGGCTTACATCTATACAGCAATACTAAACTTTTACACCTAACACTTTAGACCAATCCTTATCATGGTATAGTATATTTTCCTTACCACAGCTTTTTCTTCTTTGTTGCAGTGTTGCTCAGAAAAGAACTAGGACCCTGAAATGTGAGGATGTAATGATGATCTGAGGTCTATGAAGCCTGACCAGTCTACTAGTCCTTGGGATGATATAGAAGCTTCACACACAGCTTCTACTTTGACAGTGATTTTGTGATCTTGTTGCCCATTGTAATGGCTTAAATGGCATTTTCATCAGCTGCTTTAAATGACTTTGATTTTTGACTAAAAGTAGTATTTGCATTTATAAATACGGGTCACTGGTATTTCCTTTTAGAAGATGGCTATGTTTAGTGCAAGGGGAAATTAGTATGTATTTGTACAGGTTTTACTTAATCGTTTCTGTAGCTCAGATTGATTTTTGGAATATGAATGCTTCAATACTTCTGTGACTTCGGTGGTATCATGTAGACTTAGTACATTTTTCCTGGTTTTTGAATAGTGTTAATTCTTTCATGGGCTTCCCATAGTTCCTGTTTATTTCTGGTACCTGCAACAAGTCCACCAGCTGTGTTTATGATTATACACAGTTTTAGAAAGGAGACTTGACTTAGTACATTGTGTTCCAGGAGGAAAAAAAAAGAGACAGTTACCCTGGATACATATTTGCCTTCCTGCTGACAATGCTTCTTCCAAAATTACCACCCATGACCTTATAGAATGCCTCTTCCACTGTCATGGTATTCTACACAACACTGCTTCTGATCAAGGGAATCACTTCACAGCAAATGAAATGTAGCAATGGATCCATCCTCACGAAATCCACGTCTCTCTATGTTCCCCACCATCCTGGAGCACCTGCCATGATAGAACAGAGGAATGGCCTTTGGAAGACTCAGTTACAGCACCAGCTAGATGGCATTATCTTGTGGGGCTGGGGCAAGGTTCTCCAAAAGGCTGTACATGCTGTGTGTAAGTGTCCAATATATGATATTTTTTTGTCCTATCGCCAAAATTCACAGGTCCAAGAATCAGGGATAGAAATGGGATGGTACCTTTTAGTATTACCCCAAGAGAATGATAAGCAAAATTTTTTATTTCTGTCTCTACAACTTTGTGCTCTGCTGATCTAGATGTTTTAATTCCCACAGGAGGAACACTTCCACCAGGAGGCACAATAATGATTGTGCACTGAATAATGATCTAGGCACTGAACTAGAAGTGAAGAGTGCCACCCAGTTACTCTGGCCTCTAAATCAACAAGCAAGAAAGAAATCTGACTGGGGCAACTGATCCTGATGACCAAGGAGAAATTGGACAGCTACTCCACATTGGAGATTAGGAAGAATTCCTGGGATACAGGAGATCCTTTAGGATATCTCTTAGAGTTACCATGTGTTGCGATTACAGTCAATGGAAAACCACAACAATCTAATCCAAGAAGGACTACTAATGGCTCAGATCACTCAGGAATGAAGATTTGGATCATCCCACGAAGCCAAGAACCATGACTAGATGAGGTATTTGCTGAGAGTGAAGGGAAGATAGAATGGATAGTAAAAGATAATATTCTAAATATCAGCTATAATTATGTGACCAGTTAAAGAAACAAAGACTATAAATGAGAATTTCTTTACTTTGTTATGAATGTTTGTGTGTACATATAATGTTGTGTGTGTGTATAATACATGTCTTTGTTGCCTTTCTTCTCTTATTCCCTTATCACATAAGATATATTGGCTTTACATCATAGTATTTAATAATTGTTAACTTTACATCATAATATCTCAGTTATGGGTTATCAAAGAGAAGAATACACATTACCATGGACTTTGCATCATTTTCTGGGGAGAGGGTTAGTGCATTTTTGATTGCATGCAGGATAGCTGTGTCATGTTAAGCATAAGTCTGACCTTATTACCTTTATTTGGAGATTAAACATGATTTAAGAAGATGAATATGGGTGCCAAGTTGACAAAAGGTGGACTTGAGATGGTTAAGTTTGCATGTCAAGTTGGCTGGACCATGGTGCTCACTATTTGATCAAACATTATTATGGATGCTTCTGTGAGGGTGGTTTTGGACGAGATTACCATTTAAATTGGTGGACTTTGAGTAAAGCAAATTGCCCGCCAAAATGTAGGTGTGCCTCATGCAATCAGTTAAAGGCCTGAAAAGAACAAAAGACTGACTGCTCCTGAGCAAGAGGGAATTCTGCAGCAGATTGCCTTTGGACTTGAACTGCAACACTGACTCTTCACCAAATCTCCAGGTTGCAGGCCCACTCTGCAGATTCTGGACTAGCCACCTTCCATAATTTTGTGAGACAATTTATAAAACAAACAAACAAGCAAACAAACAAATATCCTATTGGTTTTGTTTCTCTGGAGAACTCTAATACATCAGATGATTAGATAGATTATTTGTTGATGACTGCCACTAGTGCTTGGGTTAGCATGTTGTATTTACAGGCTAGGCAGACTTCTGGTTTTGAAACCTGGCAGACTGAGCTAACCAGCCCTGAATCCTGATACACATTCACAGAAACGTTACACAAAATACAACATACTGAACTTCACACTGAAAAATACTGAACTTGAAAAAAATTACCCGGAATGCAGCACAGAGAAATAAAGTTATAGAAATGTAGAACTAGACATTAATAGACCCAAGAGATAGAATGAAAAGTCCACTTATGTCCAGTATAAGCTCCAGGAAAAAAAATCTACAGCAGAGACTGGCAAATTTTTACAAATGGTAAATCTTTTATTCTTTGTGGGCCATATAATCTCTGTCACAAGTACTCAAACCTGCAGTTGTAGTACAAAAGCAGCCATAAACAATAGGTAAGCAAATAGGTGTAGTTGTATTCCAATAAAACTTTACTGGCAAGCACAAGCAGTGGCCAGATTTGTTCATGAACCATAGTTTACCGACCACTTGTCTAGAGATAATGGATGAAAGCCATTATCTGAGACAAGAGTAGATTAATTTTCCTGATTTTTAAAACAATTTTAATGTTTATTTATTTTTGAGGAGAGAGAGCGACAGATTGTGAGCAAGAGAGGGGCAAAGAGAGAGGAAGACACAGAATGTGAGTCAGGCTCCAGGCTCTGAGCTGTCAGCAGATTCCAACACAGGCTCAAACCCACAGACCACAAGATCATGACCTGAGCCAAAGTCAGATGCTTAACAGACTGAGCCACCCAGGCACCCCTAATTTTCCTGAATTTTTAAATTACTGATCCTTAAGCTGAATAACCATACTGAGCCCCAAGCAAATTAAATATAAATAAATTTAAATAAAGTACACTGAATCACGGTGTAATGAAATTTCAGAATGCAAGGATCAAGGGAAAAACTTTATAAACAACCAGGGAGAACAGACGGTCTATAATAGAACAGTAGATAGTACATTTCTCATCACTAACACATAGAATCCAAGATGATCATATCACAGATCTGAAGGAAAATAACAGGCAACCTATAATTGTATACCCAAAGGAACTATAATTCAAGAATGAGGCCAAAATAAAGATATTTTAAAACAAATATTGAAAAAGTGTTCAACTAACAAGCCCTCGATGAAAGGACCAAGGGAAAGCATACTTCAGAAAGAAGGAAAGTGAATTCACAGAGAAGGAGTTGGGTGCAATGATGAGCAGAGACTCATTTTCTGTAGGCAAATTAAATATGCTTTAATAGGGGGGCCTGGGTAGCTCAATCATTTTAGCGTCTGACTTTAGCTCAGGTCTTGATTTCATGGTTCACGAGTTTGAGCCTGCATTGGGCTCTGTGCTGTCGGCATGGAGCCTGCTTCAGATGTTCTGTTCCCCTCTCTCTCTTCCCTTCCCCAGCTTGTGCTCTCAAAAATAAACATTTTTTTAAAAAATATGCTTTAATAATAAATGATATTGACTGTTCTTAAAATAGGATGGAACCAAGATACCAGCCAACAATAATTTAGATTTTAAGTCAGGTGTTCATGTCAAAAACTTCATGTCAAAAAGATAAAAAACCCACAAGAATATAAATGAAATGTTTAACTTCCAAAATGAGTAAAAGGACGAAAAGCTAATTTCTTTAAAAGTTGAAATCCAATAGGAGTCAGAAAAGGAAACCAAAAAAGCAAAAGAATAATATACTAAAAACACAAAATAAGAGGCAGAAATCCATTTAAATATATAAGAATTTGCATCAAATATAGATGGGTTAAACTTCTCTGTTTAAAAGACAAGAGTATTCAGGTTGTGTTTTTAAAAATATAATATTTAAATCCAATTATAAGCTATTAGAAAGAGTCACACCTAGAACTTAACAACAAATAAAGATTAAAAAGATGGAAATGATGTGCTAAGAAAATACTAATAGAAAGGGTGGGTGACAATACTGTTCTTACACAAAATAAAGTTTAAGGCAAAATAAGGCAAAATATTAGGGATAAAACAGGCCATTATGCTCTGATAAAAGAAAAAAAATTAAATAAAATGTTTTAAAAAATTTAACTAATATGCATCTAACAACATAGTCTCAATATATACAAAGGAAATTTAGAATTACCAAGAGATGGTGCTATGGACAGAGTGTCTCTCTCCCCTCCAAATTCACATGTTGATACCTCACCCCTCAATGTGATGATATTTGGAGGTGGAGCCTGTGGGTGATAATCAGGTTGAGATGAGGTCGTGTGGGTGGAGTGTGCATGATGGGAGACTACCCTTGTAAGACACCAGAGATCTAGCTCTCTTTCTCTCTTCACTCTGTGAACATACTGCAAAAAGCAACCACCTGCAAACCAGAAAATGGTTTGATGCTTTGAAGACAGCGTCTTCATCCCATGTAGAGATTAATATTCAACCACCTTTCTTTTGTAATATTCTGTATTGAGTCATTAAGACTTGTCTTTGCACCTCCCAATTGTCAAAATAACAGAGTATCTGTTGATAACAGGTACTGTTATCAGGTTGATAGGTTCCTCTGAAGGGAATCACCTAAAACCCTTTCTGAAAGTAGGAAACACCTGGGTCTGTGTGTTACTGCCACTAATGGATCATTTCCTAGGCAGACCAACTCCTGGGATGATTTTCCCAGATGTCTACTTCTCCCTAACTTTAATGAGCAATTGCAAAGGGTGACACTGTTTTAACTTATCAGAAATAAGTACATCATTTTGGAGAGGTTTAGAATTTAAAACCATCTTCATTTTCATTTTTTCTCAGACCCTGAGAAACCCTGTTCGGTGTGGCCACCCAATGGTCACAATGCAATTATATTTCTGTAATGCTCAACTTTTTGCAAAATTAGGTATTTTTCTTTTTAAATACCCTACATCAGAATACGGTATTATGGAACTTGACAAATCGAAGAGAAATTGCTATTTTTGACTCACAAACAAGTTTATAATTGGTCTCTCGTTAAGAAGTAAACCGTATTAGGCCATCTTTTCTTGAAACAGATGTTTGTTTTCAAAAAATCACATTAGTTTTCGACTAGCAGCTGAACACTTTTCAGAGGCAATATCAGTTTTAGCAACAGGATAGATGTGGGCAACTGGCATTGTTTTAGTCAAAACACACAGCAATAATAAATAGAAGGGATTCAAAAATAGTTCAAGGAATCAAAAAGAATACATTTTTCTCATGTACCCAAAGTGTTCTCAAATTAGAAAAGATAAAAATAAATTGTCCTCAAATTCTAGCATCATAAAGCCTTTATCCTCAGACAGGCTTTCTCCATATGATGGGAAAGATGCCCCCAGTAGCTCCAGGTTTACACCCTCTTTTGGCTTCCAAACCCAGTAAAAAGAAAGAGAACCCCCCGGCCTCGAACATCCGTATCAATCACTGAAAACTATGGTCCCCTTGGGTCACGTGCCCCCCCAGAAAATTCACTAGGCCTAAGGATTCTGAGTGACTTGATAGGCTGGCCCAAGCCCGGCCCTCCCTTCCCATCACCACCCCCATAACGAGAAAGGTAATTACATGACAGCCCATTTCCAAAGGCTAAAGGTGACAAGCAGACAAAAAAAAGTAATAAATTTTCATCTCATTCTTTCCGGAGACTTCTCAATGCAAAGGATCTATTTTCAGACAGAACTGCACCATTCACTAGCTTGAGCAAGTTACCTGACTCCTGTGAGGCTCATTTTTTTTCTTTTTTGTATCAAACTTGGAGAGTTGTTGCAAGGTTGGAGATCATCTATGTAAAGCATTATTCAGCTACTTCCTTTGCTCCCTCTGTTTCTGTTCCTGTCTCTGTCCCTAAGGGGATCCCCTCAAACTCCAGTCCTCAGCCTGTGGAAGGCATGTTCACCTGCACCACTCCCTTCCCTCCAACTCCAATTCCTGAAACTGTCTCCTGGCTGCCTGGAAATTTCACCACCTTTTTTTTTGTCCTCATTCAATCGGGTAGAGTTCTCTGCCCCACTCTTGGTGTCCTAGTCCCTTCCACTGCTATAACAAAAGGCCACAGGCTGGATGTCTTACAAACGACAGAAATTCCTTTCTCAGAACCGCTGGAAGCTATAACTAATGACACTCCTTGAAGCTGGGCAGTGAGACCTAGTTTCTTTTTCTTTTTTTTTTTTTTAATATATGAAATTTACTGTCAAATTGGTTTCCATACAACACCCAGTGCTCATCCCAAAAGGTGCCCTCCTCAATACCCATCACCCACCCTGCCCTCCCTCCCACCCCCCATCAACCCTCAGTTTGTTCTCAGTTTTTAACAGTCTCTTATGCTTTGGCTCTCTCCCACTCTAACCTCTTTTCTTTTTTTTTTTCCTTCCCCTCCCCCATGGGTTTCTGTTAAGTTTCTCAGGATCCACGTAAGAGTGAAACCATATGGTATCTGTCTTTCTCTGTATGGCTTATTTCACTTAGCATCACACTCTCCAGTTCCATCCACGTTGCTACAAAAGGCCATATTTCATTTTTTCTCATTGCCACGTAGTATTCCATTGTGTATATAAACCACAATTTCTTTATCCATTCATCAGTTGATGGGCATTTAGGCTCTTTCCATAATCTGGCTATTGTTGAGAGTGCTGCTATAAACATTGGGGTACCAGTGCCCCTATGCATCAGTATTCCTGTATCCCTTGGATAAATTCCTAGCAGTGCTATTGCTGGGTCATAGGGTAGATCTATTTGTAATTTTTTGAGGAACCTCCACACTGTTTTCCAGAGTGGCTGCCACCAGTTTGCATTCCCACCAACAGTGCAAGAGGGTTTTCCATTTCTCCACATCCTCTCCAGCATCTATAGTCTCCTGATTTGTTCATTTTGGCCACTCTGACTGGCGTGAGGTGATATCTGAGTGTGGTTTTGATTTGTATTTCCCTGATAAGGAGCGACGTTGAACATCTTTTCATGTGCCTGTTGGCCATCTGGATGTCTTCTTTAGAGAAGTGTCTATTCATGTTTTCTGCCCATTTCTTCACTGGGTTATTTGTTTTTCGGGTGTGGAGTTTGATGAGCTCTTTATAGATTTTGGATACTAGCCCTTTGTCCGATATGTCATTTGCAAATATCTTTTCCCATTCCATTGGTTGCCTTTTAGTTTTGTTGGTTGTTTCCTTTGCTGTGCAGAAGCTTTTTATCTTCATAAGGTCCCAGTAATTCACTTTTGCTTTTAATTCCCTTGCCTTTGGGGATGTGCCGAGTAAGAGATTGCTACGGCTGAGGTCAGAGAGGTCTTTTCCTGCTTTCTCCTCTAAGGTTTTGATGGTTTCCTGTCTCACATTCAGGTCCTTTATCCATTTTGAGTTTATTTTTGTGAATGGTGTGAGAAAGTGGTCTAGTTTCAACCTTCTGCATGTTGCTGTCCAGTTCTCCCAGCACCATTTGTTAAAGAGACTGTCTTTTTTCCATTGGATGTTCTTTCCTGCTTTATCAAAGATGAGTTGGCCATACGTTTGTGGGTCTAGTTCTGGGGTTTCTATTCTATTCCATTGGTCTATGTGTCTGTTTTTATGCCAATACCGTGCTGTCTTGATGATGACAGCTTTGTAGTGGAGGCTAAAGTCTGGGATTGTGATGCCTCCTGCTTTGGTCTTCTTCTTCAAAATTACTTTGGCTATTCGGGGCCTTTTGTGGTTCCATATGAATTTTAGGATTGCTTGTTCTAGTTTCGAGAAGAATGCTGGTGCAATTTTGATTGGGATTGCATTGAATGTGTAGATAGCTTTGGGTAGTATTGACATTTTGACAATATTTATTCTTCCAATCCATGAGCAGGGAATGTCTTTCCATTTCTTTATATCTTCTTCAATTATCTGCATAAGCTTTCTATAGTTTTCAGCATACAGATCTTTTACATCTTTGGTTAGATTTATTCCTAGGTATTTTATGCTTCTTGGTGCAATTGTGAATGGGATCAGTTTCTTTATTTGTCTTTCTGTTGCTTCATTGTTAGTGTATAAGAATGCAACTGATTTCTGTACATTGATTTTGTATCCTGCAACTTTGCTGAATTCATGTATCAGTTCTAGCAGACTTTTGGTGGAGTCTATCGGATTTTCCATGTATAATATCATGTCATCTGCAAAAAGCGAAAGCTTGACTTCATCTTTGCCAATTTTGATGCCTTTGATTTCCTTTTGTTGTCTGATTGCTGATGCTAGAACTTCCAGCACTATGTTAAACAACAGCGGTGAGAGTGGACATCCCTGTCGTGTTCCTGATCTCAGGGAAAAAGCTCTCAGTTTTTCCCCGTTGAGGATGATGTCAGCTGTGGGCTTTTCATAAATGGCTTTTATGATCTTTAAGTATGTTCCTTCTATCCCGACTTTCTCAAGGGTTTTTATTAAGAAAGGGTGCTGGATTTTGTCAAAGGCCTTTTCTGCATCGATTGACAGGATCATATGGTTCTTCTCTTTTTTTTGTTAATGTGATGTATCACGTTGATCGATTTGTGAATGTTGAACCAGCCCTGCATCCCAGGAATGAATCCCACTTGATCATGGTGAATAATTCTTTTCATATGTTGTTGAATTCGATTTGCTAGTATCTTATTGAGAATTTTTGCATCCATATTCATCAGAGATATTGGCCTGTAGTTCTCTTTTTTTACTGGGTCTCTTTTTTTACTGGTTTAGGAATCAAAGTAATACTGGCTTCATAGAATGAGTCTGGAAGTTTTCCTTCCCTTTTTATTTCTTGGAATAGCTTGAGAAGGATAGGTATTATCTCTGCTTTAAATGTCTGGTAGAACTCCCCTGGGAAGCCATCTGGTCCTGGACTCTTCTTTGTTGGGAGATTTTTGATAACCGATTCAATTTCTTCGCTGGTTATGGGTATGTTCAAGCTTTCCATTTCCTTCTGATTGAGTTTTGGAAGAGTGTAGTTGTTTAGGAATTTGTCCATTTCTTCCAGGTTGTCCAATTTGTTGGCATATAATTTTTCATAGTATTCCCTGATAATTGTTTGTATCTCTGAGGGATTGGTTGTAATAATTCCATTTTCATTCATGATTTTATCTATTTGGGTCATCTCCCTTTTCTTTGTGAGAAGCCTGGCTAGAGGTTTGTCAATTTTGTTTATTTTTTCAAAAAACCAACTCTTGGTTTCGTTGATCTGCTCTACCGTTTTTTTAGATTCTATATTGTTTATTTCTGCTCTGATCTTTATTATTTCTCTTCTTCTGCTGGGTTTAGGCTGCCTTTGCTGTTCTGCTTCTATTTCCTTTAGGTGTGCTGTTAGATTTTGTATTTGGGATTTTTCTTGTTTCTTGAGATAGGCCTGGATTGCAATGTATTTTCCTCTCAGGACTGCCTTTGCTGCGTCCCAAAGCGTTTGGATTGTTGTATTTTCATTTTCGTTTGTTTCCATATATTTTTTAATTTCTTCTCTAATTGCCTGGTTGACCCACTCATTTGTTAGTAGGGTGTTCTTTAACCTCCATGCTTTTGGAGGTTTTCCAGACTTTTTCCTGTGGTTGATTTCAAGCTTCATAGCATTGTGGTCTGAAAGTATGCATGGTATGATTTCAATTCTTGTAAACTTATGAAGGGCTGTTTTGTGACCCAGTATATGATCTATCTTGGAGAATGTTCCATGTGCACTCGAGAAGAAAGTATATTCTGTTGCTTTGGCATGCAGAGTTCTAAATATATCTGTCAAGTCCATCTGATCCAATGTATCATTCAGGGCCCTTGTTTCTTTATTGACTGTGTGTCTAGATGATCTATCAATTTCTGTAAGTGGGGTGTTAAAGTCCCCTGCAATGACCACATTCTTATCAACAAGGTTGCTTATGTTTATGAGTAATTGTTTTATATATCTGGGGGCTCCGGTATTCGGCGCATAGACATTTATAATTGTTAGCTCTTCCTGATGGATAGACCCTGTAATTATTATATAATGCCCTTCTTCATCTCTTGTTACAGCCTTTAATTTGAAGTCTAGTTTGTCTGATATAAGTATGGCTACTCCAGCTTTCTTTTGGCTTCCAGTAGCATGATAAATAGTTCTCCATCCCCTCACTCTCAATCTAAAGGTGTCCTCAGATCTCAAATGAGTCTCTTGTAGACAGCAAATAGATGGGTCTTGTTTTTTTATCCATTCTGATACCCTATGTCTTTTGGTTGGCGCATTTAATCCATTTACATTCAGTGTTATTATAGAAAGATACGGGTTTAGAGTCATTGTGATGTCTGTATGTTTTATGCTTGTAGTGATGTCTCTGGTACTTTGTCTCACAGGATCCCCCTTAGGATCTCTTGTAGGGCTGGTTTGGTGGTGACAAATTCCTTCAGTTTTTGTTTGTTTGGGAAGACCTTTATCTCTCCTTCTATTCTAAATGACAGACTTGCTGGATAAAGGATTCTCGGCTGCATATTTTTTCTGTTTAGCACACTGAAGATATCGTGCCAAGCATTTCTGGCCTGCCAAGTTTCAAAGGAGAGATCAGTCACGAGTCTTATAGGTCTCCCTTTATATGTGAGGGCACGTTTATCCCTTGCTGCTTTCAGAATTTTCTCTTTATCCTTGTATTTTGCCAGTTTCACTATGGTATGTCATGCAGAAGATCGATTCAAGTTACGTCTGAAGGGAGTTCTCTGTGCCTCTTGGATTTCAATGCCTTTTTCCTTCCCCAGTTCAGGGAAGTTCTCAGCTATAATTTCTTCAAGTACCCCTTCAGCACCTTTCCCTCTCTCTTCCTCCTCTGGGATACCAATTATGCGTATATTATTTCTTTTTAGTGTATCACTTAGTTCTCTAATTTTCCCCTCATACTCCTGGATTTTTTTATCTCTCTTTCTCTCAGCTTCCTCTTTCTCCATAACTATCTTCTAGTTCACCTATTCTCTCCTCTGCCTCTTCAATCCGAGCCGTCGTGGTTTCCATTTTGTTTTGCATTTCGTTTAAAGCATTTTTCAGCTCCTCGTGACTGTTCCTTAGTCCCTTGATCTCTGTGGCAAGAGATTCTCTGCTGTCCTGTATACTGTTTTCAAGCCCAGTGATTAATTTTATGACTATTATTCTAAATTCACTTTCTGTTATATTATTTAAATCCTTTTTGATCAGTTCGTTAGCTGTTGTTATTTCCTGGAGATTCTTCTGAGGGGAATTCTTCCGTTTGGTCATTTTGGATAGTCCCTGGAGTGGTGAGGACCTGCAGGGCACTTCCCCTGTGCTGTGGTGTATAAGTGGGGTTGGTGGGTGGGGCCGCAGTCCGGCCTGATGTCTGCCCCCAGCCCACCGCTGGGGCCACAGTCAGACTGGTGTGTGCCTTCTCTTCCCCTCTCCTAGGGGCAGGATTCCCTGTGGGGTGGCATGGCCCGTCTGGGCTACTTGCACACTGCCAGGCTTGTGGTGCTGGGGATCGGGTGTATTAGCTGGGGTGGGTAGGCAAGGTGCACTGGGGCAGGAGGGGCAGGCTTAGCTCACTTCTCCTTAGGTGATCCACTTCAGGAGGGGCCCTGTGGCAGCGGGAGGGAGTCAGATCCGCTGCCGGAGGTTTGGCTCCGCAGAAGCACAGAGTTGGGTGTTTGCGTGGAGTGAGCAAGTTCCCTGGCAGGAACTGGTTCTCTTTGGGATTTTGGCTGGGGGATGGGCGAGGGAGATGGCGCTGGCGAGCGCCTTTGTTCCCCGCCAAGCTGAGCTCTGCCGTCAGGGGGCTCAGCAGCTCTCCCTCCCTTTGTCCCCCAGCCTTCCCGCTTTCTGAGCAGAGCTCTTAACTTATGACCTCCCAGACGCTAAGTTGCGCTTGCTGTGGGAACACAGTCCGTCCGGCCCCTCCGCTTTTGCCAGCCAGACTCGGGGGCTCTGCTTGGCCGGCGAGCCGCCCCTCCGCCCCGGCTCCCTCCCGCCAGTCCGTGGAGCGCGCACCGCCTCGCCGCCCTTCCTACCCTCTTCCGTGGGCCTCTCGTCTGCGCTTGGCTCCGGAGACTCCGTTCTGCTAATCCTCTGGCGGTTTTCTGGGTTCTTTAGGCAGGTGTAGGTGGAATCTAAGTGATCAGCAGGACGCGTGGTGAGCCCAGCGTCCTCCTACGCCGCCATCTTCCCTCCAACCGAGACCTAGTTTCAAGGGTTAACTCTTTGGTGATTTGTCATGTCTGCCACATCCTCCAAGATTCTGTTTAAGAAGAAATTTCTGAAGAATCAAAATCTGATCTCAAAAGAGGCATCCGAATTATTCTAGGTAGATGGGGAAGAGTGGGGGTAGGGCAACCTTCTCAATCACACCACAGAGATGCTGCCTACTTAGTCATTAGAGCCAGCCTTAACAAACCACCCCAGTCTTCTCTAAAACCTCTCAAATCAAGGATTCTTCAAACTTTCCGTGCCACTTCTAAGTACTGGTGTTCTCCCAGATGCTTACCTAACACATGGAAGTTTAGAGCCAGGCTGGTGGCCTCAGAGAAGCCAATAGTGAAGAGTACTTACAATGTAGTGCGATTAATTTAATGCTTACTATATAGTGCGATTATACCCATTTCACATATTAAGAAAATGAGACTCAGTACGGATAATTAACCAAGGACACTCAATGAGTAAATGGGACTATGAGTATTCTTCCTCTTTTGCCCTCCAAAGTGCGTATTCTTTCAATTGGCCATTCAGGAGACTGTGTAAAACATTTTCCAGAAAGTTTATCAACCAATATGGTTTTAAAAATATTTTGTGTTTAACTAGATGAATATCTGGCTATTCAGAATGCTTGGCTATCTGGAATGACCCATTCCAAAAGAAAATAGATTTTACAAAATGGAGATTTTAGTCTTCCACAAATTCTACATAAGAGTTCTGCATGAAAAGTATTCAAAGTGAGCCCTCTTTTTTAATGTTTATTTTTGAGAGAGAGAGAGCAAGTGATCATGAGTGGGGGAGGGGCAGAGAGAGAGGAAGACACAGAATCTGAAGCAGGCTCTAAGCTCTGAGCTGTTAGCACAGAGCCTGATGCGGGGCTTAAACCCATGAACTGGGAGACAAAGCAAGCTCTCTTTTATTAAAATAGCTAACACATGCTGGTTAACTCTTGACAGCTAATCTCTTTACAACTTTGAAGGCCCTTTCTTGGTCTTGTCTCCCTCTGCCAAGCAGCATTACGGTTTCAATTGACCTTGGCTGTAACATTGAACAGTGTTTGTCTGTGAAGGCCCTATTGACCTGCAGCCTCTGATCCTTGATTTGTTATTCACACCATATCCACCCTGCCTTTGTGTGAGGAGTTAATATACATATGGGGAGAGCAAGGTCCAAACCTTACTCATTAAAACAAGTAAGCCTGAATTACTACAGGGACCAGTATCAAAAACACCACATGCACAAAAACAGTCCTTACTTTCACTTGTTTATATTTAAGAGAGCCTGACAGCCTTCCTTATGGGAAAGCACTCTTCAAGACACATTGCTTCTACTAATGCCAGGGGAAGGGCAGACAGAGAAGCAAAACACTCAACTAATAAAGAGAGAGACATCTGCATTAGGTTTTTGAAGAAGACAAAGAACTGGAGACCTATTTGTTTAACCGCATTACCTATGGCTATATTATTATTCCTGTTTAATATCGGTAGTGTAGCTGTGGTCATGTACATTCCATGCTGGAATCCACAGTGTGAGATGCTTAACTCCTTGCTACAAAACAAACATATGTGAGGGTCTCAGGAACTGGGAGATGTGATCTGAAACTTAACACCAGGCATGCACGATGCATAGATTATTAGTAAAAGGAAAAAACAGAGGGTTTTCATGGATGGGTTTTTCTTTTCCTGCCACAGGACCACATCAATCTCCATCTTAAAAGGCAAACTGAAGGGGCACCTGGGTGGCTCTGTCGGTTGAGCATCCGACTTTGGCTCAGGTCATGATCTCACAGCTCGTGAGTGTGAGCCCCGCGTTGGGCTCTGTGCTGACATGACAGCTTGGAGCCTGGAGCCTGCTTCCGATTCTGTGTCTCCCTCTCTCTCTGCCCCTCCCCCACTCACATTCTGTCTCTCTCTCTCAAAAATAAATAAACATTAAAAAAATTTTTTTAAAGGCAAACTGAAGAGTGAATGGATATACTTGAAGCCAAGTTACCTAAAATTAAGTTATTCTTCCAAAGTAGGATGCACAGATCTGAGGCTTTTTGGCCAAGAGAAACTGATGTCCTGGATATTGTTTGTTATTCCCCCCCACCTTTTTTTTTAAATACAAGTTGCTGTTTTTGGAAAGGTGAGTTTGGAAGGTAATGGCTCCCCAGGCAAAGCACACTATGGCTTCAGCTCCAGAGCTCTGGGCAGCCAGGATGCCGCCCAGCTGATCCCTGTCATAGTCAGCATGCCCCATCTTGCCCGTCCCTGTCACTTTGGCTCAGTTAAGATGGACCTGGGGTTGGTGCCAGCAAGATCTCTTCCATCTGTAACACCCACCTCGGCAGGAAAGTCAGTTCACTCTTGGAGAAGCATCATTCATTAAAACTTCTCACCCAGGAATTCAGGAAACCCCCCAAAATAAATGTATACCTTAGTGAAATCATTAAGGCAAACACCATTATAACTACCATTCAGGTCAGTAGACAGAAATGTGCTAGCCACCCCAGAAGCTTTGGTCAAAAGCCCTTCAATTTCTCCCAAAGTAATTACCATTCTGATTTTTAGAGAAGTCTTTTTTTTTGGTTCCTTCAGATTTTCACCGATGTGATAAAACTATAGTTTAGTCTTGCCTATTTTTAAAAAAAGATGTATTTAAGTCCCTTTAAACCTGCAAATGCCCCCTCAATCCTTTTCTTTTCCTTATAAATGATAATTGAAGAGCTCACTAAGTTGGGCCGGGAAAGTCTGCCACAGTCTGGATTGACAGCACACTGCCAGATTTCCTACAAATTAGAAGCTGGGTTCTCTCACCCTCTTGCACTGTTGGTGGGAATGCAAACTGCTGCAGCCACTCTGGAAAACAGTGTGGAGGTTCCTCAAGAAATTAAAAATAGATCTACCCTATGACCCAGCAATAGCACTGCTAGGAATTTACCCAAGGGATACAGGAGTGCTGATGCATAGGGGCACTTGTACCCCAATGTTTATAGCAGCACTTTCAAACTTGTACCCCAATGTTTATAGCAGCAGTCTCAACAATAGCCAAAGTATGGAAAGAGCCCAAATGTCCATCAACTGATGAATGGATAAAGAAGGTGTGGTTTATATATACAATGGAATACTACTTGGCAATGAGAAAGAATGAAATATGGCCTTTTGCAGCAATGTGGATGGAACTGGAGAAGGTTATGCTAAGTGAAATAAGTCATAACAGAGAAAGACAGATACCATATGTGTTCACTCTTATGTGGATCCTGAGAAACTTGACAGAAGACCATGGCAGAGGGGAAAGAAAAAAAAAAAAGAGAGGGAGGGAACCAAATCATAAGAGACTCTTAAAAACTGAGAATAAACTGAGGGTTGTTGGGGGGGTAGGAGGGAGGGGAAAGTAGGTGATGGGTATGAAGGAGGGCACGTGTTAGGATGAGCACTGGGTGTTGTATGGAAACCAATTTGACAATAAATTTCATATTAAAAAGAAGAAGAAGAAGAAGAAGAAGAAGAAGAAGAAGAAGAAGAAGCAGCTGGGTTTTCTCTGCTCCTGAAGTTACACGAGTCTGGAAACCAGAATGTCTTTCTTCTCTCTCCAGCCCCTGAGGAACGGCTTTTCTGCCAAAGTGAAGAGTCAGCCTCCTTGGACACATCATCCCTTTCATGCTACTACATTTTCTTACCAGCTTGTACCACTGCCTGATATGCCCTCCCACCTAGAAAACCACCGCACAGTCCTCAGGACCCAATTCAAAAGTCGCATGTCACTCACAATTCTGTGAAGTCTTCACACGTGCCCTCAACAAAATTTGTCACTGGGGCCCCAGTGTGTTCCCTCCCCCCACAGGACTTGCTACACCATGTCCTAACTGCCTGAACTCATGCCCCTCTCCACCGCCCACCATCCCAGCCCCATCGCCGCCCCTTGAAAGCAGCAGCCATCCTGTGGGCAACACCCCTCCACCCACCCCTTGCAGGCAACTCCTGGATCCCTAACCCTCCCTTACCACCCAGTGGTCCACAAGGGGCCACTCTCCCCCAAGGGCTCTGCTTCCTTTCCTGGCGCTTGCAAGGGAACCTGCTCTTCAGCAAGTCATTTGTTTCAAAACACACTACCTGACTCTGTTCTGCAGAAGGATCTGTACCCTTGTCTGATCTGAAGTCGGCTTGGAAACTGGCATTCAAAAAGAAGGATCCTAGAGCACCACCCTGCCCCCTGCCTCCCCTGTACTCAACACAACAGGACCTGCACTCTAATGCCATCTTGCTTCAGTCACACCAACAACCAATGCAAGTTACACTAGATACACAAGCCCCAGCCACGCCTATCCTCAGACAAGATGGGCAAGCCATGGGGGAGGCATTCCCATGCCATTCCATTAAACTCTCTCTTACCTTCCAAATCTGGCTTTGGATCATCCCCTACAAACTTCCCCTGATTAATGTGACCCAATTCTCTTAATCTCTCTACTTAATGAACCTTCATTAATTATGTACCTAGAGATTTTACTCTATTCATGTGTTCTCACTATATTATTCTATGAATATGCTTTCATTTCTTTTCATATGCAGTTCCTTGAGAGGAAGATCTGAATGCACAGGATTCTGTAGAACCCCTCTCACCGTGTCAGTTTGCACTTTGGCACAGAGGACAGACCCAACAAATGACACTGACCGACGGAAGTATGTGACTATACAGGCACCTGGACCCATGTAATTCTCTAGTATAAGAACTGAAAGAGTGGAGGGAGAAAAGATAAAATTTCTAGTCTCTCTGAAGAACATTTTTTATAAGTTTATTTATTTATTTTGAGAGAGACGGTCCCAAGCAGGCTCCACACTGTAAGCACAGAACCCAATGCAGGGCTCGATCCCACAACCACGAGATCAAGATCTGAGCCAGAATCAAAAGTCAGACACTTAACTGACCGAGCCACCCAGGCCCCATACACAAGCCCTATTTCAAGTATTCAGTAGCCACTGCTAAGGTATTGGATGACACACAACATTTCCAACATCACAGAAAGTTCTACCAGACAGAGTTATTCTAGATTTCCTTCTCTGAAGAAGAGCATGAATGCTTTTATTCTATCGTGTTTTCCTTTCACCAGATGTCCTTCTCTCTTGCTAAGGATGTCATCCACCATCAGGCCTCACCAGTCCTCCTCCCAATGGTGTATTCAAGAAGGACACTCATCCTGTTTCTGAATCAAGTAGATCAGTTATGCCTCCCTGTGAGACCCATCATGACTGCTTCACATGAATGAATGCCGGGGGAACGCTTGTATCCCCAGAGACTTAAGGAAGTCAGCACGCCTGAAGGAGCTTCTTCACCTTCTGCCAGAAGATAAGTAAAGAGCAGGGAAGGGACAGTGAAACAATTGAGGGAGCATATTACAGATTCGAAGATATAGTACTCTCTCTCTCTTGTCAGGGGAGGAAATTTAGAATTCCAGAAATACCTCACTTTATGCAACACTTAATGGTGTGTAAACAAATAGGTAAAGAATGGAAGCTCCCAATGATGAGAACCCTGCAGTGAAAATCCAAGAATCATTTTGCAAGTGTAAACTGCCAACCATTTAAGAGATCAAGGCATTCAAAAAGGAACCAGGCACACCTGTAAGCAAGGGCTGAGGAAAAGTCTGGGAACATCCTACTAGCAAAATTACTTTTCCATCTAACCCTTTGGGCTGCACGATCCTTGCAGGCACATCTTCCTCACCTGCTGTCTCTAGCCTAGCACAGAGCTGGACGCACCCCTGGAGCTGGGAAGTTACTGCTTGAATATATTTCTTTTACAAACATATGTATTTCTCTGTGGTTCCTCCCTTCTACTGTCCATCTGCCAACGATTATGGATGCATAAACCCTGTGTATTGCTCAGCCACTTAATGTGTCTAATTTCCTTTCATCGATCTCATTGTTTTTCTATTTGCTTAATTTCTCACATACCTTTCACTGATTCTTCCTATAGTTCTAACAGTTCTACAGAATCATTCTCAGTGTTCTTCTTCACTAGGTCAGCCTCACCATGTTGTCTATTGGTCCCATTTCTTCCTTGGAAACTTCCCTCCTGACATCCCCTGGTTTTTTCCCCTTCAGAGCTGGTTCACACCCAGGCTTTCACTGTTCTCCTGGGATCCATTTCCTGGACCTTGTCCTTTCCTGTCTTGATTTTGTTTATTTTGCTCCATTATTTTGCTACAAAACATCGTCTGGTTGTTTTTTAAGACAGTGTGCATGGAATATAAGCGTCTGAAAATGTCTCTCTTCTACCCTCACATTTGACTGGTAATTTGGTAGGGTTAAGAATTTTAGGCTGATAGTCACTCTTACTTGGATTTTGAAGGTCTGGCTCCAGTGCCTTCAAGATTTCTAGACGCTCATGTGAAACCTGATGTCATTTTGACTCCTGATCTTTTGTATGTGACCTGCTTTTTCCCTCCTTTAATATACACTGATGTGGATCTTTTTAAAAAATATTGTTATTCTTTGGGCAGTGAACTTGATGGACCCTGTATGTCTCGAGATGTAGTCCTTCAGTTGTAGGAATTATCACATGCTTTTGGTATGAAACTGGTTGAAAATTTGAATAGAATAAAGTGGCTTGACTTTCCCTCCAGTAATAGGTCATTCTTTCATGCTTTTGGGCTCCAACTGAAATATTAGTTCTCCCTGGGTCTTTGAGTCTGCTGGCCTGTGGCTGGGAACTATGTCATTGGCTTTCGTGGTTCTCAGACCTTCAGACACACACTGGAACTAAACCATTAGTCCTTCTGGATCTCCATTTTGTTAAGTCCCCCTGCAGATCCTGAGACTTGCTCATCTCTGTGGTGGGGTGTGTGTGTGTGTGTGTGTATGTGTGTGTGTCAACTAATTTGTTTTAAGTCATCTCTTTACACACATGACACACACACACACACACCTCTGGGTATTGTTCCTCTGGAGAGCTCTGATCAGTACAATTGCTCCTACATGAGAAAGAGATACAAAAATGCTGCTTGGAAATACTCTGGGTCTGACAGGGTTTGTTGACTAGGTTTCACTGTCAATATTTGTAGTTCTTTCTTCTGTGGCTTTTCAATCTCCCCAAGGAATCATCTTCTAATCTTCTGCCTCAGAAAGTATAAATATGGTCGTTGGGTGGAGAAAGAGTCAGAGGGCCTGAGAAGTCAGTGTTTTCAGTAGTGACTGCTCAGAGTACAGAAAGCCCTGGAGAGTCCAGCTGTTCCTTCTCAGCTGGACACTGCAAGACACTCAAGCTCTGATGCACTAAGACATCCGTTGTAGTTAATGAAGGAACTTCTCTCTTATGCATAAAAATAGCACTAACTGGGGTGCCTGGCTACTGGTTCCCAGTAAGTGTCTGACTTCAGCTCAGGTCATGATTTTGAGTTTGAGCCCCGCACAAGGCTCTATGCCGATGGTTCAGAACCTGAAGCCTACTTCAGATTCTGTGTCTCCCTCTCTCTCTGCCCCTCTCCCACTTGTGCTTGCTCTTTGTCTCCCTCTGTCTCTCTCAAATATAAACAACTAAAATTTTTTTTTTAAATAGCACTGTGTGCCATTCTTGGAAGAACTGAAAAACTAGTCACTCAAACTATTCTCTGTAGGACCTAATTCTCTTGAAGAACTCTACATGAGAAAGGCTGGTAATGACTGCATGTCAAGACTCTCAGACTCTCTTCTGGTTTTCAGCCCCACAACTCACCCCATCTTCCTATGAGCCCTGCAGCTGTCAGGGTTCTGCACAGGACAGTCTTGCCCCTCAGTAGGCACTTAGGCTGAAGCCTCTGGACTCTTTTTAATCAGATATCTGCACCCATCTACTTTAAATCTTGTAGCAATTTATTGCTATTGCACATTTTTTGTGTCTCTGCGCTTCTAATCTAGCTTTCTGGCTTTAAAGCATTTTATTCCCTTACAGTCATTTTGGTGGAATTTATAGGATAAGAGATAACACAATGTATTGATTTACAATGATAACCCAGAAGTCCAGGTATGGTGAGTACATGATTAATACTATAATTAGGGTTATGTAATTTGTCATCCAAATGAGGACATCACTGAGAGTGAAAGAGTCTCTAAAAAAATTACTATTATATAATTTTAGACACTGTTTATTAACAAGTTGATATAGTAGTGGATCTACAAAAAAATTCTAACCAAATTATTTTCCAATATAAAAACTTCCAAGAAAATTTAGATTAATGTATCCAAAATAAAATTACATCCGTGTACATTTAAATTTAAATTTTTAACAATTCCTTTTATTGATTACCTGAATATTAAAAAATCACATAAGGATTTCTGGGACAGTTTCATTTACTTTACTCAGTTTTTTAGTCCTATCTGTTTCTAATAATGTCACAATTACCTTTCTGAATATACCTTTTTTATTATATAAGTTTCAGGTGCACAAATTATAATTCAACATCTGTGTATGCTACAAAGTGATCATCTCCAAATGTCTAGTTACTATCCATCACCTCCCAGTTGAATCCCCTTTCACCCCTTTTGAATATCCTTCTGACTTCCTGACCCTTTGGTAACCACTGATCTGTGCTCTGTATCTATGACTTTATGTTGTTTTGATCATTTGGGTTTTTACTTTGTTTTGGGGGGCTTTCTTCCTGTTTGGGGATGTTGTTTTTTTAGATTCTACATAAGTGAGATCATATGGTATTTTCTTTTTCCTTTTGACATAATTCACTCAGCATAATATTCCCAAGGTGCACGCGTGCTTTTCCAAAGGGCAGGATTTAATTCTTTTTCATGGCTCAGTAATATTCCACTATTACACACACACACACACACACACACACATCTTCTTTATCCATTCATCTATGAATGGATAATTAAGTTGTTTCTATACCTTGACTATTGTAAATAATGCTTCCATGAACATAGGGGAACATCTGGTTTTTTCAGAGTAGTATTCTCATTTTCTTTGGATACCCAGTAGTAGAATAACTAGATCACATGGTAGTTCTAATTTTAATTTTTTGAAGACTCTTTGCACTGTTTTCCATAGTGGTTACAAACATTTATAATCCCACCAACTTGGTTCAAGGGCTCCTTTTTCTTCATATCCTCTCCAACACTTGTTAATTTTTCTTTTTGATACTAGCCATTCTGGCTGGTGTAAGATGATATCTCACTGTGGTCCTGAGTTGCATATCCTTAGTAATTCATAGGGTTGAACATCTTTTCAAATGTCTTCTTTGAAAAAATGTCTATTCAGATCCTCTTCTCATTTTTAAATTGAGTTGTTTGCTTTTTTGCTGTTGAGTTGTAGGAGTTGTTTATGCATTTCAGATATTAACCCCTTATTGGATGTATGATTTACAAATATTTTCTCCTATTCAGTAGGTTGCTGTTTCATTTTAATGGTTTCCTTCATTGTATGGAAGGTTTTTAGCTTAAAGTGTAATTATTTAGCATAATTAGTCTTAAAATTCTCCTAACATTTTACTGTAATATTTTCAAAACTGTATTTATAGTTACTAAATTTGAAAATGTTGACACTATCAACTGACTTCTCTCTAGGTCATAATATTTTAGATGAGAGGGGTGCCTGGGTGGCTCAGTCGGTTAAGCTTCTGATGTCAGCTCAGATCACGATCTCCTGGCTCATGGGTTCGAGCCCTGCATCAGGTTCTGTGCTGACAGCTCGGAGGCTGGAGCCTGCTTTGGATTCTATGTCTCTGTCTCTCTCTACCCCTCTTCTTGATCTGTGTGTGTGTCTCTCTCTCAAAAAATAAACATTAAAATTTTTTTTTTAATTTTAGATGGTAAAATACAGTCTATACAGGGGTTAAGGTAGATGAGAAGCTCACTGCAAATTGTTTTAAAAGGAAAGGTATTCTCAATTCTACTTTTTTTTTTTTTAATTTTTTTTTCAACGTTTTTTATTTATTTTTGGGACAGAGAGAGACAGAGCATGAACGGGGGAGGGGCAGAGAGACAGGGAGACACAGAATCGGAAACAGGCTCCAGGCTCCGAGCCATCAGCCCAGAGCCTGACGCGGGGCTCGAACTCACGGACCGCGAGATCGTGACCTGGCTGAAGTCGGATGCTTAACCGACTGCGCCACCCAGGCGCCCCTCAATTCTACTTTTTTTTAATTTTTAGGCTTCATGCCCAACATGGCTTTTGAACTCACAACGGTGAGATCAAGAGTTACACATTCTACCAACTGAGCCATCCAGATGCCCCCTTAATTCTACTTTTTAATATTGAAATGTTATAAATATTTGAGCCCCATGTTTTCACATATGCTTCCTTTTTGTCTCAGTTCAGAGTAATTTTTTTGACCATTTTATAGGATAAAACTTGTCAAATACATTGTCTGTTTATTATTAAAGCTATTTTATTTTAAAAATACTATTTTAAATGCAACCAAGATTTAAAGGAGTCATTTACAAAGTAATATAATACCACTGTAGGTCACTTATGTGGATTTGTAGTTCTCCAAAGGCTCAAAAAGACAGAAAACACATACAATCAGACTGAAATATCTTTCTAAATTCAGCACCAGCTTTGTCACAAAAAATTTTGTAGTTCAGTTCCTTCTGCATATATAAAAATATTTGTAAATCTTAACAACTACAACTTCTATTTTTATTGGTAGGGCACTGCAGCTTGTTTGAATACACAATTATGAATTATGCATGTATACAACCAATTCCAAATACATTTCTGCTCCATAGTTTCCTCATTTAGTAAGAACAATGTTATTGCTATGATTCTGTGCCTTACCAAAATTTGTATTTGTATTGTGACTACAAAAACAAATCATTCTCTTCAATGTTAAATCTTTGAACTGTATTTACAAGTGAAATTCATTATGATGTCAGATATTTCAAATTCAACCTTCTAAAACCTTTACTTTTACTCCATTAATTTTATGTAAAAAATGAAGCCTTATTGGTATTAACTCAGCTGATTTTGTCTGAAGCATCTGATGTCATGGACATAAAATAGGCATCAGTTATCCATTTGCAAATTTTTTCTTTGTTAATGGACATGACACATTGACAGTTATCGCTTCATTTATTTTGTATATGCATAAGAGAGTTTGCAATTAAAAATGAGAGAAATTAATTTATAGAAAGAATCATTTTATACAAAGAAAAATCATACTTCACAGAGTGATGTATAAACACACTTTCTGCAGCTATCCATGCTAAACTGTCTTTAAACATGGTATTCTTAGAATAACTATCAACTTTTCAAGTAGAGGTTGATAGCTCTTTGGCAAATACATGTCTCCTGTTTTTCAGTGGTCAAAGATGTCATCATTGACCCCATGGTGAATGGTAAAACTGAAAATTATTTTTGCTCACATCACACATTTACCATTGATTTTTTTTTTTAGAAACTAAAATTCAGTTTTTAATTTTTCATTAAACATGTGCACTTAAAAAGCTTATTGCTAGACAAATTAGGGACATAAGGAACTTCAAAAGCTCACTCTTCCATAAAAGCAACAAAAAAACGGGCAAAAACATAACCAACTTTTTGAGCTCATTGAAAATTAACCAAAGGCTTTCAGCAACCCAGGAAGCACTTATTCAAGAAACTATCTGAATCCCAGTAAGAACAGTGAGCTTGTGTAACCTCACTTTGTGCTTGTTTCCTAGTCACTAGCTCAACAGTAGCCCTGAAACTAACATTCTACCTTCCTGGTAACAGCAGAGGAGAGAACGGACAGGCATTGCCTGCACATTGTTCTTAGTTGATCTAGCTGGTACTCTCTGGAGGAGTTTCTCAAAAGGTTTGTCTTCATCTGACCTGACTGGAACCCTCATCTTGTGCTAAAGCAAGGAAGCAAGGACTCTGCAGAAAATATTCATAGGCAAATGTTTTAGTCTCTATTGCCTGGTTCAATTAAGTAGCGGTTGGAGCAAACGATAGATGAACCAAAAAGCTTGGGAGGAAAGTCTTGGAGTAAGATGTTTTTTAAAAAGTAAGGGCTTAGGAAAGATCTGACATATCCCAGGGAACTAAGGAAGTCACATACATGCCCAGGTCACACTCTGGTTCAGCTGTGTTCAGGCTCAGGAAAGAGCCTGAGAAGGCTCTAAGCCCTCACCTTTGAATGAATTTGAGTCTCTGCAGAAGCAAGAAGTAAAGGCTGAGACATGGTTGTTAATTTCCCACTAAGTATTGAAGGCATTCCCCAACACAAACAAAACCCCTCTGCAAAGACTACGTGATTTCTTTGGTTCTAGGTATTGAAGGAAATCCCTGTCCCATCAATACCCAAACATTAAGCAAAGGCTATTCAGGGACCTTGGCCAAAACAGCCATGCAAAAGAACAAAGTTAGGAAATTCACACTTCCTGGTTTCAAAACAGACTACAAAGCTATAGCATTCAAAATACTATGGTACCGGCACAAGGAAAGAGTCAAGAAATAAACTCTTATAACCATGATCAAGTGATTTTTGAAAAGGATGTCAAGACCATTCACTGGAGAAAGAACAGCTTTTTTAACCACCAGTGCTGAGACATCTGGATATCCCCACGGAATGAATGAATTTGGTTCATTATATCACACCATAAATAAACGTTAACTCAAAATAGATAAAAAATTTAAATCTAAGTGCTAAAACTATAAAAGCTTTATAAGAAAATATGTGTAATTCTTCATGACCTTGGATTAGGCAATGGTTTCTTAACTATGACACCAAAAAGACAACAACAAAAGAATAGATAAAATGGGCTTCATCAAAATGAAAAGCATTTGTGCACAAAAGCACACTATCAAGAGAGTGAAAAGACAACCCACAGAATGGAAGAAAATGTTCATAAATATCTGTTACAGGTCTAATATCCAGAGATGTTATGAACACTTACAGTTCAATGATAGAAAGACAAACCACCCAATTTAAAAACCAGCAAAGGATTTTAATACATAATACTCCAAAAGAGACAAAAATGGCCAATATGCACATGAAAAGATGCTCAACATAATTCATTAGTCATTAGCTAAATTCAAATCAAAATGAAAAAATGAAATACCAGCTCACACCCAGTAGGATGGCTAAAATCAAATACCAGACAATAAGTGCTGATGAGGATGTGGAGAAGTTGGATCTCTCTTACAACCCTGGTGGGAATGTAAAATGGCAGAGCTACTTTGGAAAACAGTTTGGCAGCTCCTTAGAAAGTAACCATAGGATCCAGCAATTCCACTCCTAAGTATATATTCACAAGAATAGAAAATATATGTACACAATTACTTGTACAGGCATACCTAGTTTCATTGTACAGATGCCTGCATTTTTTTTTTTTTTACAAAAAGATAAAAAGGTGTGTGGCAACCCTGCTTTGAGTAAGTCCATTGGTGCCATTTTTCCAACAGCATTGGTAGAAATATTGGTAATTCTCATAAGATTTCAAATCTTTTTATTGTTATTATAATTGTTTTGCTGATCTATAATCAGTGATCTTTGTTGTTACTATTGTAATTGTTTTGGGAGTGCCAGGAACTGTACCCATATAAGACAGTAAACTTAATTAATAAATGGTGTATATGTTCTAACTGCTCCAACAATCTGCTATTCCTCTGTCTCTCTCCTCCTCAAGCCTCCCTATTCCCTGAGACACAACAATACTGAAATTAGGCCCATTAATAACCCTACAATGGCTTCTAAGTACTCAAGTGGAAAAAGAGAGTTACACATCTCTCACTTCAAAGCACAGACTAGAAGGGTATCTGTGTGACTTGGTCGGTTAAGTGTCCGACTTCAGCTCAGGTCATGATCTCACAGTTTGTGGGTTCGAGCCCCGCATCAGGCTCTGTGCTGACAGCTGAGAACCTGGAGTCTGCTTCATATTCTGTGTCTCCTTCTCTCTCTTCCCCGCCCCCACTCATGCTCTAACTCTCTCAAAAAAATGAATAAACATTAAAAAAAATTTTTTTAAAGCACAAACTAGAAATGATTAAGCTTAGTGAGGAAGGCATGTCAAACATTAGGATGGGCCTAAAACTAAGTTTCTTGCACCAAATAGCCAAGTGGTAAATGAAAAGGAAAAGTCCTTGAAGGAATTTAAAAGTGTTAACTCCAGTTTACACATGAATGATAAGAAAGCCAAACAGACTTACTGTTGATTTGAAAAACATTTAAGTGGTCTGGGTAGAGGATCAAACCAATCATAACATTCTCTTAAACTAAAGCCTAATCTAGAGCAAGGCCCTCTCTTCAATTCTATTAAAACTGAAAGGGGTGAAGAAGCTACCGAAGAAAAATTTGAAGCTAGGAAAATTTGGTTCATGTGATTTAAGGAATGACACCAAGTCCAAAACATACAAGTGCCAAGGTGAAGCAGAAAGTGTTTATGTAGAGACTGCAAACGTTATCCAGAAGGTGGAGCCAAGATCATTAACCAATGTGGCTACATTAAATAGATTTTCTTTGTTTTTAATTTTTAAAAAAAGCTTATTTGTTTAGAGAGCGAGAGAGCATGGGCATGTGTGCAGGGGAAGGGCGGAGAGACAAGGAGAGAGAAAAATCCCAAGCAGGATCTGTGCTGTCAGGGCAGAGCCCAATGCAGGACTCAATCTCATGAACACTGAGATCATGACTGAGTGAAAAACAAGAGTCAGATGCCCAACTAACTGGGCCACCCAGGTGTCGTAGGAAACAGCGGATTTTCAGTGTAGATGAAGCAGATTGGAAGAAGATGCCACCTAGGACTTTCATAGCTAGAGAAGTCAATGCCCAGCTTCAAAGATTCAACGCACAAGCTGACATTCTTGTGAGGGGTTTATGAAGCTGGTGACTTTAAGTTGAAGCCAGTACTCACCATTCTGAAAATCCCAGGGCTCTTAAAAGTAATACTAAATCTACTCTGCCTGGGCTCTATAAATGGAACAACAATGCCTGGATGACAGCATATTTACAACATGTTCTATTGAATATTTTAAGCCCATTCTTGAGACCTACTACTCAGAAAAAAAGACTCCTTTAAAAATATTACTGTTTGTTCACAATGCACTTGGTCACCCAAGAGCTCTGATGGAGATGTACAGGGAGATTAATGGTGTTTTCATCCATTCTACAGTCTGCAGATCAAGGAGTCATTTTGACTTTCAAGTTTTATTCTTTAAGAAATTCATTTCAAAAGGCTATAGCTGCCATACATAGTGATTCCTGTGATGGATCTGGGAAGAGTAAGTTGAAAACCTTCTGGAAAGGATTCACCATTCTAGATGCCATTAAGAACATTTGCGATTAATGTAGAGAGGTCAAAATATCCGCATGAACAGGACTTTGGGAGAAGCTGATTCCAACTCTCATGGATGACTTAGAGGAAGGAGTTCAAGACTTCTGCAAAGAGAGTAACTGCAGATGTGGTGGAAACAGCAAGAGAACTGGAACTGGAAGTGGAGCCTGAAGATGAGACTGACTTGTTGCAATCTCCTGACACAACCTCAGTAGATGACAAGTTGTTTCTTATGGATGAGCCAAGAAAGTTGTTTCTTTTTTTTTTTAAGTTCATTTATTTATTTTGAGAGAGACAGAGACAGAGAAAGTGGAGGAGGGGCAGAGAGAGAGGGAGACACAGAATCCAAAGCAGGATCTGAGCCATCAGCACAGAACCCGATGCGGGGCTCAAACTCACAAACTGTGAGATCATGAACTGAGCTGAAGTCAGATGCTTAGCTGACTGAGCCAACCAGGTGCCCCGAAGAAAATCATTTCCTAAAGTGGAAACTACTTCAGGCAAGATGCTGTGAAGATTATTGAAATGACAACAAAGTATTTAGAATATGACATAAACTTGGTTGAGAAAGCAGCAGAGAGTTTGAGAGGACTGACTCCAATTTTCAAAGAAGTTCTGCCGTGGGTAAAATGCTACCAAACAGCATCACAAGCTACAGAGAAATCATTTTTGAAAGGACACGTCTACTGACATGGCAAACTTCACTGTTGTCTTATTTTAAGAAGTTCCCACAGCCATCCCAGCCTTCAGCGACCACCACCCTGACCAGTCAGTAACCATCCACACTGAGACAAGAACCCCCCACCAACAAAAAGATAGCAACTGGGTGAAAGCTCAGATGATAGTGTTTTTTAATAACAAAGTATTTTTTTAAGTATGCTCCATGCCCAATGTGGGGCTTGAACTCATGACCCTGAGTTCAAGAGTCAAATGCTCTACTGATGGAGTCAGCCAGGCACCCTAATATTAAGTACTTTTTAAGTAAAGATAGGTGTATTTGTTTAGACACAGTACTACTGAACACTTAAGAGACTAGAGTATATTAGAATATATGTAAACATAACTTTTATATGTACTGTGAAGCCAAAAAATTTATATGACTCACTTCATTGTAATATTCACTTTATTGCAGTGGTCTGGAACCAAACCTGTAATATCTCTGAGGTATGCCTGTACATAAATGTTCACAGCTCATTTCTTATAATGGCCCCCAAATGGTAACAACACAAATGTTCATTAACTGATGAATGAATAAACAAAATGTGGTAAACCTATACCATGGAATATTATTCAACTATAAAAAAGAATGAAGTCCTGATATATACTACAATGTGGATGAACCTGAAAAACATTATGCTAAATAGAAGAAGCCAGACACAAAATCCCTCATATTCTGTGACTCTATGTATTTAAAATATCCAGAATAGGCAAATCTATAAAGACACAGAGTAGAATGATGGCTGCCAGACAACAGCAGGGGTGATAGAAATGTTCTGGAATTAGATGGTGTTTATGGTTGCACAACGTTGTGCATGTACTAAAATCCAACGAATTAGGCATTTTAAATTCATTGAAGTGGTGAGTTTCATGTGGATTTTAGCTCATTAATAATAAAGCTCATGCAATAACAAGATTTTTTTGCAAAATGAAAAGTGTTCCCAAACAATAAACTAAACTAATGTTGATTTGGACCGTATGACAAATGAGAGAAGTATGGCAACAAAAGCATTCCAACAATCTTCTCTGTAGGCACTCTGGCAGGATCGTTCAGCTTGCTTTCTGGACATATTTGTGGTATAACTTATAATTTTCTCAATTTCCCATTGACCATCCTGCCCAGTGGCCTGGAGCCCTTGACCCGTGCTCCTAGAGGCTGTGGCACCACTGGCTGGTATACCAGTGTCCAGCTAGAACAACAGCACCAATCACTTTCATTACCACCATGAGCTGGTATGAGCAAGCCTGTCCTTCACTACTTGTATTCCCAAGCACCTGCTTTTATCAATAAATGTCCTGCTTGCTGTCTTTTAAAGGGAAATGTTAGTTGACACCGTACCTAAACCTGTTCGGGAAAAGAGGGGTTACTGCTAGTCCTATTCATATTTAACTGTGTGTTAAAACAAGAACTCTGTTCAGGGCAGGCATATCACACACACTACTAGATGAGACCTGGGAAGAAGAGGGAAGTGCAAAATGGAGGTTACCATTATTAATTGTAAGATTTTGTGAAAAACAAAAACAAAAAGCCTGGGACAAATGCTAAATAAAGAGGGCTATTAGGAAAAGCAGTTAGTCTGGACAGCCCAGTCAAATCAGGACCTAGGTCACATCAACTCTAATGCAAACCATTGTAGAATAAGTGGCAGAAATTAGGTTCCACAGAGATCTGAGGTGGAGATCATGTACGGCCTCCTAAAGGTTCATGTTTTGTGCTATCGTGTAATATTAACAGGCAAAGACAGGAAGAAAAGACAATCTGGGAGGAATTAAAAAGGGGCAGGAAAGCAAAAAGCCAAAGAAAACAGAACTTACCCCAGGGTTCATCTGTTACTGATTATTTACCTAAGTCGTGTTTTAATTTGTTTACCTGTATTTCTCATATTGTCAAGCTGTCTATATACAAACTATGCCTAGATATTGCTCGCATTATCTATCTTATGGGTTGGCGCCTCTTTTTCAAAACAAGAAGAAGAACAAGAAAAAAAAAAAAAGAATTAGACATCTCACAAAAGCCAAAGTGCTCTCTCTACCTCCTAGTAAACATATAAAGTCCCCCAAATACTATTAAATGAATGAAGAGCCATCATTGGTAAAGGATAATCTTTATAACCTTTAAAACTCCTGTAAAAACATTTACTTTTTAAAAAAACTCATTTCACGGGGCATCTGGGTGGCTCAGTCGGTTAAGCATCTGACTTTGCCTCACGTCATGATCTCACAGTTCATGAGTTCGAGCCCAGCATTGGGCTCTGTGCCGACAGCTCGGACCCTGGGAGTCTGCTTCGGATTCTGTGTCTCCCTCTCTCTGCCCCTTCCCTGCTCATGTTCTGTCTGTCTGTCTGTCTGTCTCTCTCTCTCTCTCTCTCTCTCTCAAAAATAAAATTAAAATATTTAAAACATAAAAAAGATCTCATTTCATTATGTCAAATCAAAGATTTGGCACCAAACATTTTTTTTTTAAACAACTCATTCCATAAGGCTAAATCACATGAAATATCACAATGAAAGAACGCAGACTGAGTGTATTTCAGGCACTTTCCCCCTCTTTCCCAGGACGACAACTGCTTCTGGCTTTCTCAACTCCATTGCAGAAAACACTAAGTGCCCAGAGTCTTCCAACTTCCGTCTCCCTGCAGATTTTTCAACAACCTTTGCTACCAGAGACAAAAAGTAGCCGTTATGTTTACCAGATGCATTTGACTGTGTTTTCAGTCTATAGTCTGAAAATTCTAGCTGCTATAATTTGGCATTTCCAAAATATTTCCAAAAATAGATGCAAACGGCCACACTTTATAAATTGGGTAAATATAGTTCAGTTTCTAGAATAAGACTAGTCACACAGAGTTTCACACAAATGCTCCTTAATTCATCTTTCGTTCTTTAAATCAGTCCCAGTCCTTCTCACCCTAATGGGTATTACTCTTTGTGAAAAGCAGTGTCCTGGAGGAATGTAAGTGTTTTAGTAACCATCACATTTACAGGTAAAAATATTGTGGACATAAAAGTGTGGTTTGTTTGTATTTCAGTTGGTTGTTTGTATTCTTTGCAGCAGGGAACTGTTATGGATCCAAAACATATTTTCATCTACTATTCAGCTGACTGATTTTCAGGGAGATAACAAATCTTTGGAAGATAAATTTAGAATATGGGATGAGCTACCTAATTAGAAGATCTGAGCTAAAATCAGTATTTTAAAATTTATTAGCCACCAAAATGAGGTTTCTCAAGTATGAAAAAAAAATGGAGGAACTGTATGTTGTATCTACACATTCTTGAAACACCCACTCAAGCCATTTCTGAGGGAGAAAAATTCTATTAAGTCAGTTGCTGTGTTTCTGTAGATCAGTACATGAAATAGAAGTTCCTGTGCCAGCAAAGAGATAAGACATGGAAATTTATTGTGAAGAAAATTCATATGTAAAGCAAGGGAGCTGAAAAATGAAAATATATTTATTTTAAAAGTTAGAAGGAATCTATATAAGACAATTTGGAGTTATTAAAGCTCCATGTTTATCCCTAAACACTTAGAGCACCATGTCAGACTTCCACTCCAAGTAACGGTCAGCAGCTGGCTAGAGGCAAGGAAGAAACCATTCAGCTCCAGAAAGAAACTGTTTTTATCAAGAAAAATTTAATATAAAAATTAGACTTATGAGAAAAGGGTCACAAAAAGTTGAACAGTTTCTTCCAGGAGAAAACAGAATGGCTGTTCATAAGAACAAGACTTGCTATTCTCAAGGATGCAACCTGAAATGGCGTAGAAGGTTATGGCAGCAGACGGGCATGGGCTGAGTAACTGAGCTGCCCTGAATCAGGGTCAAGCAGAGAGTGAAGCACTCTGGATCATGGCAGGGGTTAGAGCCCTTTTCTCAGAAAAGTGAGAGAAGGAAGGTTTAAACGTAGCATCTCCTGAGAGAGTGAGGGGACATTTTCTCAACAGTTAAATCCAAAGGCAGAATTATTTTCTATTATCTGAGGTCACCTGAACATCTATCATCTTCTCTGCAAATGTATGTCTTCTGCTTCCTTATTCAGTGAGCTCTTAGGAGCAGAGGGCAGAGGACCAAGGCCTGGAGCTCACATCGATGTCTGGGAGTACAAATTCCTCAAGACCAGCATACCCCAAAAGGGTGAGGAAATCTTACTTCCCCCTTTCTGGATGAGTCACCAATGAAAGGGCCAACTTAATGCTACCAATTTTGAAAGGGCTATTGAGTCCTCTGCGGTTTGCTTAAAGCTACATACAGCCTAACTCCCTTTGGCATGGAGATGCAGGTCTAAAAAGCCCCATGTTTTCAAGCTTTGCCAAAGCTCCATTTTCAGTTTTGCATTAGAAATAAGGAGAGTTTAAGCTTCAATTAAACCTTGAAGCACTTCTGCACTTAGCACTTGCAGTCTGATTTCTAATCAAGGCCACTAGAATTAATACTATCCCAGTCTTGGGTTGGCAGCTGTGATTATGGGTGAATTGGAGCCAGAAACACACACCTGCCACAAGTCCCTGTAATAAGACTGAATGCTTTTCCTTTCAGAAACAGGCCAAGGAGATACTTGTTCTCCCCTGCTAGGGCTCCACACTGATTCCCAGAACAGCCCATCTTGAGAAAGAGCAATTTGAAAAGGTGAGATTACATAGGCATAAACGCAAATTAGTGCCATATGTTGAAGAGCCTTTGTTATTTATGTCTGAACCAGATGCTTCTATCCCCTACATTATATTTGCAATCAATCATTTTTAGCCTGTTTTCCTGGTGCAATGTCAATTTAATAAAAGAATTGTGCTTCCTTTTTTCTTCAGGACTATGAAACCTCTCATGACCAAATAACCTCCCTATTTCATCTCAGAAAGGTTCCCCTTGGAATTAATTACTTTGAAATCAAAGTATTCCTGAACACACAGCTCCTTTTACAAACATCATTGGCACTTCTTCCTAACAGATTATCTTCCGTAAGTGAATCAAACTTTCACCATGATGTCCCAGAGACAAATTAGAGCAATAAAAATACACGATAACCTGGACAATTACTTCAAGTCAGTTTCCAAATGTTATTCTTATTATTACTTTACACTGTAAAATGGATTTTAAAATGTCCTACTGTGGAATTAAACCTGAGATTTCAAAATGGACATGAGAGATTCATGAATTTCTGCCTTGAGTGTAACATGTATCATCAACATTGGGCGAATGTATTAGTTATCATCTTAAAAAACACTACTGAAGTTTACGCATATATTGCTTTTTTGAAAGTTTAGTGATAATTGAGTCTCAAACAAGACAATTCTGAAATAATAAAGCCCGCCCCCAAGCTACCTCCTAAATACATCTACCACTATTTTGTTTTCTGCCTCTTAATTCTTCCTTTCTCTACACACCACCCTGGCATTTCCCTCTTCCACAATTTTCTAATGAAACCCATCTTCAAAATTTTTCCTTTTTTAAAAAAATGTAGTAAAATACATATAAAATTTACCATTTTCGCCATTGTTATGTGTACAATTCTGTGGCACTAAGTACGTTCACATTGTATTTACCATCACCATTATCCATCTCCAGAATTTTCTGTACCCATTAAACATGAACTCCCATTACCCTTCCCCTCAATCCCTGGCAACCACCATTCTATTTTCTGCCTCTATAAATTTGACTCCTCTAGGTACTTGGTAAGAATGGAATCATACAACATTCATGCCTTTATGGCTGGTTTCTTTCACTGAACATAATGTCTTCAAAGTACATCCATGTTGTAGTGTATGTCAGAATTTCCTTCCTTTTTGAGGCTGAATAATATTCCATTGTATGCACATACCACATTTTATGTATCCACTCATTCATTAATACACACTTGAGTTGCTTCTACCTTTTGGCTATTGTGAATAATTCTACTATGAGCATGTCTGAGTTTGAATCCCTGCTTTCATTCATTTTGAGTTTATGCCCCAAAAGCAGAATTACTTCATTATATAATAATTGTATTTTTAATTTTCTGAGGAACACCATACTGTTTTCCACAGGGGATTCACCATGTTAAATGCCCACCAGCAAAGCACAAGGGTTCCAATTTCTCCATATGCTTGTTATACTTGTTTTCTGTTGTTTTTGTTGTTGTTTATAATAGCCAGTCAAATGGGTGTGAGGAGATAGCTCATTGTGGTTTTGATTTGCATTCACTAATGATTAGTGATGTTGAGCATTTTTTCATGTGCTTATTGCTATTTGTACTTCTTCTCTGGAGAAATGTTTATTCAAGTTCTTTGTCTATTTGTAAATCAGTTTTTTTCTTATAATTGAATTATAGGAGTTCTTTACATATTATCAATATCAATCCCTTATTAGATACAACTTGCAAATTTTTTCTCCCATTCCATAGGTTGCCTTTTCACTCTGGATAATGTCCATTAACATATAAAACTTAATTCTGATAAAATCCAACTTACTTATTTTTCCTTTTGTTTCCTGTGATTTTGGTACCATGTCTATGAAACCCTTATCAAATCCAATGTTGAAAATTTTTCCTGTTTCTTCTAAGAATTACAGAATTTTAGCCTTCCATGTAGGTATTTGGTTCATTTCAAGTTAATTTTTGTATATGCTGTAGGGTAAGAATCTAATTTCATTTTTTCTTGTGGATTACCTGGTCATAATTATTTCTCCTCATCCCACTCAGCCTGTACACCAAATTCAGACATTTTCTCTATTCTCTGCCTTTCCGCACTGATTCTCTACCTCCTTGATCTATACATAATATTTCAATTTTGCTTTTCATCCCATTTAATTAGGCATGTATCTGTTCTTTGTCTTAGTGTATGAATTTTTCAAAGGAAGAGAAAGAGTTTTGTGAAGTTTTTCTTCATAATTGCTTTTGATCATGGTGATTGTCTCAATCAGGGTCAATAAACAGAAATGACTCTAGGTATCTTAAGTAGAAACAGATATAATAGAGGGTCAAAGGTGTTTGCAACAAGAAAGTTTAGAGTAGTGGGAATAGGCTGGGCCTCCAAGAACAACCTTGCAGACTCAGCCATCAGGGAAGTTGCTGCTTCAGTCTCCAAGATAGGGACTCACAAAGCTCCAAATGGAACTGCTGACTTCCCAAACAGCACCCTCACTGGATCTAGGAATTGGGAAGTTGTCACTGCTGCTGCAACTGGAAGATCTAAGATTATACCAAGGCCCACTATATCTGAACTGACAAAAACAAAAAAAATGGACATTTGATCACCTACCTCTCAATACCCATGAAGCCGTGACTGGACACTGGAATCTTGCTGCAGAGAAATCCAGTCCCTCCCCAAGTGTAGATATCAGCAAAATACTGCAAAAACAGAAGGTGTCCAATACATCATTTTTGCCTTTCAAATCTCATTTGGGTGCATCTAGTTAAAGAAACCTACCTCTATTCAAAAACCTTAAATTTAAGAGTTATTTAACAAAACACTGGTTGTAGCTTTCCAGCATCTGAAGAATCGGAAGGCAAACAAGAAGAGAAAGAGAATTTGAGTGCAATCATTCATATTGCCCACCATGATAAAGATGATGATGACAAGGGCATTTTTATCTATATCTGTATGTAGATAAACATACACACATACAAGTTAGTGGTTGTCATTGTCATATAAAACATCTAGCAGTATTTGGAGCCAAGTAACATGGCTTCACAATTTCATGCTTCCTATTAGATTGTTATTGGGTAGTACATTTTTGCCTGTCACATTCAACAGACCCAAATTCCTGGCAAAACCTTAAGGTCCGAGAAGGGACTTTCTTTGTGGCCCTCACATTGTATCCCAGAATCAGCCTCTCCCACAGTCTCTCCAGGCTGTTCTCAGCAACCAAGCCCTCTGTTGTTTCTGCTTCAAATTGTATTCCATGGAATTCTTGCTCTTTTTCTTTCTCAAGGCAAGCCACAATTTGGGTTGAAATAAAGGGTTCTTGATTCCATTCCATTGCTTCACATTAAGATCCTTCAGTGCTGTTGGCTACCTTTTATGTATTTTGCATTCTCAAGACTTAAGTCTGTTTCTACTTGATTTGACCAGGTCACTCACACAGCACATCAATTCACTAAAAAATTGGGAACTGTGTTGGTTACTTGGGGCCAAGCAGTTGGAAATCTTTACTGTTTTGTTTTGTTTTTAATTTTCATCCAGCTGAGTATCATCCTGAAAATGAAGAGCATGCACAGGAAGAATCCAACCACCCCTTCCCCCATAAATATTGTACTAGTTCTATAGCTCTCTTTCTACCAGCCTCAATTTTCTTCATTCTGACTTGATTCAGATTGGAGACTCAACCTTTTTATTTATTTATTTATTTATTTTTGTCACGATCTACTGAGCATTTCATCCTGATCTATTAACAAAAAATTTGGGTGTGGGGCTATAAGATATAGGGGTACAGAGCTGGCTTCAGGTACAATTAGACTCAGGGATCAAATAATTCATTTTAACTGTTTTTCACCATCCCTTGGCTGAGCCTCTTGCTGCATTGGCTTAATGCTCAAACTGCATGATGACCTTTGACAGCTTGAGCTCTCTCTCTCCCTATGGTGGTTAAGTGCACATAGCAGCTAAAACCTCTCATGTAGACAAAAACCAAGAGTCTATTTAGATAGCAGAAAAAGCAAGAGTCTTTTTGCCAAGCTCTCTTAAAAGGCTGATTTTCATTCTAATTGGATCAGATTGGATCACATACATCTCTTGAATCCATCACTCTGGCCAGGGAAATGTGATGCAGTAATTTGGCTTAAACCATGATCATATGTTCCACCTCTAAAACTTGGGATAATGCCCTCCCCGCAGGCCCCCAACAGACTACATAGATCCAGAACAGAAAGTGGATTCCCCACCTCCCAAGTCAGAGACAATAACCACAAAAAGAATTGAGATAGGGAAGTAAAAGACTATGGTCTTTCTACCTAGCCTCCCCTTTTCTCCCTAGAACAGCACCTGGTGAGCACAGTGGTATATAAGCATTACTGCACTTTCAATGTTTTCTTTGCCAACCCCAGCTTGACAACTTCGCAGTGCAGAAGGCACCTGATGAATTCTTCCCTGACATCCGCTGAGTATTTCTTTAACCACATGTCCTTCATTTTCTGTGCAACTGAGCTCTGAGAAAGTGAGAGCTAGTTGAGTTACTCAGGAGCAATCTAATTGTTCCTGAAGAAATCGGAGGCAATTGAGTTGCTTGTTGACACGTTCAAGGGCAACTGAATAGTGTCTGGTAGAATTGAGAGCAACAAAATTGCAACTGAAAATCTCTTCTCACCATTCAATTGAGCTTAAAAATTATTATGACATAACTCCATGGCATGCAACAATTTTAACAATTGTTCTCTCCATTCATGCTAGCCTAGGGGAGGCCCTTTTAAACAATTTTTGACCAGTAATATTACTCTATTTTCTAGAAATCAAAAATAAATCTGAATGTTCTTCTAATGGCCATAAAGAAAGATAGAGTTTTTCTCAACAAATACCTATTTAACTAGGTGGAACAGTAGCAGTAAGGGTCAAAAGCCTTACTCTAGCAGAGGGTACAAACTGCAATCCTAAAGTGAAAGAAAGAGCCCTTCCAGAAGAGCCATGATGAACTTACAGAAAGTTTGCTCTGAGAGGTTTCTCCTGTGGACCTAATTAAGGGTAAGGAACATATCTTTCAGGCTCTCACCTCAAACTCTGTTCAGTTCAGAGAATCAAACTTTGATGTGTTAGGAGGCTGAGAGTGAATTTGGTCTAAACTGAATTAGATAAACTAACCAAAGTGAGTTTTCAATTCTTTGGTCTCACTCTGACTTTGAAGGCCTCATGAGTTTCACTCTGACTTTTTTTCCTGCTGTTATTATTTCTGACTCCTTCCAGTTTTATAACAAATAACTGAATCCAAACAGGGAACAGAACATGTGAGGGGAAGAGAGTCTTGTTACCCTATTTAGTTCCCATAGCAGCCCATCTCTTGCAAAGCCATGGGGCAGGCAGCTTGCCTTTGGCAGACAAGTTCAGCATCTCTAACCATGTCTCTCTCAGAACATTCACCCCTCAGATAAACTCTCTTTTCTCAATCCCAGTGGCCCATACTCTTCCTCTCCACATTTACTAAACTGTATTCTTAGATGATTCACACACACTATACAAAACTAACAATGGCTTAAAATGCTATACAACCTTGGATATTTGAATTTTGTTAAGTATCAGAGCCATGATATGATTGAACATCAACAGTAGAATCTGGGACTACAGCCATGGAGAAGGCAAGGTTGTGCTGTAATAGTGACCTTCTTGACCTGGATGTTGGTGACATGGGTATGTTCAGTTGTACTCTAATGATGTGTGTAGTTTCCTATATGCGTATTATACTTAAAAAGAAATCCAGGAGAGATAGGAGGTATGAGGGGCTCTGCATTAAAGTTGAAGGGGGGAGAAGAACTCAGATTTGAGAGATTTCAGAAGTAAAATTAACAAAACTTGATAATTACTAGAATGTGAGTAACGGAGACAGGTATCAGTGTTGGGGATGTCAGGTTGATAATGTTGGCATTAACCAATAATGAGATTTACGGAGGAAGGATACTATAGAAAGAACTGATTTGGGGGAAAGATAATGAACTTTATTTCTGGGCCCGTTGAGCTTGAGCTATTGAGGCAATACAATAGACAGCTTGGAATAAGGGTCAGTATCTTAGGAGAGAAGACAAGCATAGAAATAGTTATAGATCATTCAGTATCAGTGGTCAATGAAGTGAGGTAAGGGGTGCCTGGGTGGCTCAGTCAGCTAAATGTCTAACTCTTGATTTTGGCTCAGTTCATGATCTCACAGTTGTCAGATGGAGTCTGACATTAGGCTCTGCACTGACAGCATGGAGCCAGCTTGGGATTCTCTCTCTCTCCCTTTCTTTTTTTGCCCTTCCCTCCCTCGTGTGCTCTCTCTCAAAATAAATAGTAAACATTTTTTTAATTCATTAAAAAATTTTTTAAAAAATTTTTTAATGAATAGAGTTCAGTTGAAAGTTATCCAGGAGATTGTATTTGAATGTATTCTTTGAAGCAAAAGATAAGGTTGGACCCACAGAGAGCATCATTATATTCCATGACAGATACAGAGATATGATTATATATGTATCTACATCTATCTATCTACAGAGAGAGAGAAAATGTGGGGGGAAATGTACGAAGACCAAAGAAGGTTGATCAGTAACACTAGGTAAAGCAGTATCACAGAAATCAACCATTTTGGCAATATCTCAAGATGCTTTGATGGGATATCATGTAATAAAAAACCTTTCCGTCTCTATCTGGAGAATGATGAAAATGGATTAAAGCCACCATAGAAAGCCACCAAAGTTTTTAACCATCGATGTAGTATGGGCACCAACCAATCAGAATGGGATATCAACCAACCAATCAGGAGGAATGCTAGTATATAATCAACCTACAAGGTCACACTAGTGCGTACTGGCTGATTATTTACCTCCCAAAACTCTCACTGATTACCAATGAGAAGCAGAGTAAGAGGTTAAGAGGGTAGGTTTCACATCCATTCTTCCTGGGATTTATTCCTTCCTGGTCCTGCCACTTTCTACCTGTGTTGGGATGGTGACTAAACTTTTCTGTGTCTCAGTTTCCTTATCTACAGAATGAGGATAATCGCAGAGTTATAAAACATAGTTTTAAAAAGCTTTCAGTACAATGGCTGGCATATGAAAATCACTAATAGATATTATTTGCTAATATTATTTCTGAAAAATAACCCAGACCGTGGGCAAATCTACCTCCCTATATCCACGGAACTAAGTCTCTTGCTCCTTTAGACGTGTTGAATCTACATGGGCAGGCAATGATGCATTCATGCAACCATGATCTCTTCTTGGAAAAACTCCTAAATTCAATTAGCATCTTCAGTTCAACTAAACAAACTGGAAAAAATCCCAACTGCTTCAGATACTTTATTTAGAGGATTTCAATGAGAGAGGGAAAAAAAATCTTTGAAATGAAACCAAAAACTCACAAAAGACACATTTCATGGTTGGAACTAGAAGAATTTCAAAGGCGTTTGCTTTTTTGGAGCAAGGTTTGGGGGATTTGACTAAAATGCCATTTGAGAAACGGGATTTGGGAAGGAAGAGACTTTATTTGTGGTACAACTGTTTCATCTCTACTTCCTGAAATGGATTTTTGCCTGAGTACTTGCTTAAATTCTGTTTACAGTGGCCATTATTTTGTGGGAAAATGAAAGGGGCTCTTAAATCAAAAAGGGAATAAAAGGAGAGAAGTCATGTTTGAATGAACAAAGAAGAGATCACAAAATACTTTCTGTGGCTTTCAGAAAAATCTGCTCATCCATACCATATTCTACAATTTGTAAAAACCCACAGAAATGAAAGCTCTGAGAAACAGTAATGGTGGGCCAGCTTAGAAGTAGTTTCTTTTGCATGATAGAGAAATTGATTAAAAATTTACATTTCCAGGCTTCCTTCCAGAAAAGTGTGGGCAGGCTGAGAGAGGAGAACAGCCTTGTGGGTTCACCATACTTGAAGGTGGCTGGCTCAAATGTGACCTTCCCAGGCTGGCTACCCCTTACCATTCAATATTAAATGATCCCCTTTACTGCTCTCTAATCTCCTGCTTTGTTTTTTTTTTAGAGCACTTCTTTATGTTAAAATTGCTAAATGGATTGTTTACTTTCTTGCTTATTGTCTGTATCTCCACTTGAATGTAATTCCATGAGGGCAGGGACTGTTTTGTTCCTTATTACATCCCCAGTTCCCAGAACACCTAGAACAGAAAAAGATGCTCAGTAATTTGTGTTGAATGAGTGAGTAAATGAATGAATAAATGTAGTTGCTATAGTGACCATTTTGAATAAACTCCTGTGTCAATTCAGGGTCATGTGTACATTATTGGTCAAATTGGTCACTTGGTCAATTTGATAGGTATTTTGATCAAGCAAAGCAATCAAATCAATAATAAAAAAAAATGACCAACCCAGGGATTTCATTCAAAGCAATTTTGACTTGTTCTGACACTAACTCTAATTTTGACAGACAGGTTTAAAAGCATTCTCTTGGTACATCTATTCAATAGTTTTCTAAATGGCTGCCTCCACAGCCATGGCCAATGGAAAAAACAAAAATTATTTGGCTTTGTTGAAGCCAAATAATTGATTTAGGTAAGTCAAATAAAATCAAGGGTTTGGTGACTATGGGCAAATGACCTGTACAGGGTCAGTATATTGACCACTGAATCACCTGATTTAGAGCTAGGACAGGTCTCTTGACATCAGACCATGCTGTAATCAGCCATATTTTAAATGATTAAGAAGGACTTTGTGGAGTTTAATAGATGCTGAATCTTGCTGAGGCTTTGAGAAGCATACAACTACCATCCATTTATTTGGGAACAGTAACCTTAAGAAAAAAAGGATATAAAGGAAGAAAGGAGAGAGGCAGGGAAGAAGGCAGACTGGTTGGCAGGCAGTAACACACACACACACACACACACACACACACACACCACCCCCACCTAAAAAAAAATAATCAAAACAAAACAAAACTCAATTCCCTAAAATCCAAAGCACTTAAATTGAAAGTGAAACAGTGCCTCTAAAGTATATATTACCAGCAGGAACATATAAATGAGGAACCAGGCCAGTGTCGTGAGTGTTTTTATTAGGAAGAAATATAAACTATCTAGCAGTTGGCTTTAGTGTTGGAAAAGTTCTCTTGAAAATATGTTTTACCAAATGCACTGAATTAGTTAAGTGAGAGAAAGTCCCTTAATGTGAAGAAAATGTGAAATATTCTGTTTGCTTGATGTCAACTCTTTGTGGATATAAATGTGGCATTTCAAAGCCACATAGGCAAAGCCCTCCCCAAAAGTCTTTAGAGGGTTTTTGTTCATATAATAACAATGATGATTATTATGGTTCTTTACAGGCAAAAAAAAAAAAACTGTCAAGAAAAAAAGAGATATTTTCTTGCAGGAGTTGGATCATATACAGTCAAATCGAGCTCTAACTAGGTTGTTGGAAAAGATCAGTATCCAGGACCAGAAACAAAAGCTGGGGATGGAGAAGGGAGGAGTGATGTGTGAACTGAATACTTCATGCAGCTCAGTATAGTTAGGAAGGACTGTTGTGGAGGAGGGGTGGGCAAGGGGACTTTTATGTCATAAATGGAACTCATTTCCATACTTTGTAGGTACTTGATGACTGAACTAGTAAATTAGCATTGCCGTAATATATGCCAGACTCTATACTAAATATTTCACATAGATTATTTTGTTTTAGCCTCACAGCAATCCCATGTGGCACATAGTATCATTTCCATTTTATAGATGGGGGAACAAAGCTCAAAGTCTAACAGCCATTAAGAAGAAGAACCTCCCTGCTGGTTGTAAAACCCATGTTTCCATGTGATAGGAAGCAGGCAACTTGAGAAAACTTTTCAAGAAAGAGTCAGATTCTGGCCAGCCAGCAAGAATGAGCCACTCTGCAGGGCCCCTGGGTGGCTCAGTCAGTTAAGCATCTGACTCGTGATTTCAGCTCAGGTCATGATCTCATGATTCATGAGTTCGGGCCTGGCATGTGATTCTGCAATGGCAGCATGGAGCCTGCTTGGGATTCTCTCCCTCTCCTGTCTCTGCTCCTCCCCTGCTCACACTCAATGTCTCTCTCTCTCTCTCTCTCAAAATAAATAAATAAACTTAAAAAAAAAAAAAGAATGGGCCACACTGAACTTTAGAATAAACAAATTCCCCATGGGCCTTCACCGTCTGCCTCCCTGGAAAGGGCAGGGCAGGAACAGGAGAGCACAGCACTGGCCAATTTAGGCAGAACCAGAACTCAGATTGGGTGCGATGATACTTCTGCCCTTTATAAAATGTTTGATTTCATTTCCACAGCACCTGTAGGCATATTCTCATATTTCTAGCACCATGATGGATTCAAACCTACCAGGAAAAGTAACAGTCAATTCTGACTATTCAAGATTTGATTGGACTATTCAAGATTTGATTGCAAACAAAAGAGGGGAGGGCAATCGAGGTGGCCATGTTGGGATGGCACAGTGGATTTCACCTAGATTTCTGTGATGGGATTTACTGGAAGACAGTTCAGAAACCAGAATCCTAAGTACAGTGGCAAGGAAAATGGGTGGCTCTCCCAGATACAAAGCAAAGACTTGGAAGAAGAAAAAGAGAAGAAAGTAGGGAGAAGGGGAAGCAGAAGGGACCTAGAGGAAGGGCAAGACTAAAACTACAAATGGGACAAGCAGACCAGAATGAGCAGCCTCGGGAGATAGTCCGCATGAGAAGGACTATTTAGACAAAGTGTCACTGGAAGAGCTGTGGACTCCATTCACCATTTCATCCCTTTACATGAAAATCACAGATAATCTCTTTGGCAGGAGATAAGCAAACCAATCCATGCTGTAGGTCTCTGAGTGCACTAGGATTCGCACAGCCCTGCCCCAGCTGTGGATAAATGATATACTAAATGTATCATTCAGTATAAATGATTTCTGAACCCTCATCTTGGTCACCAGCAATGTGAACCCCTCGCTTCACAATGCATGTGACAGGGGAACAAATGAAAATCAAATGGGAAAAGGCATGAGAAGTCCATGCTGTATGTCAGGAGACAGGGGAAGTAAAACATAAGATTGTAAAATGAAGTGATTGAAAGATGGTTAAGACAGCCCATGTACAAGGTAAAATATCGTCTCAATGTGATTGCCTGATTCCCTGGCAGACAATACGCCAGGTGAACTTCTGCCTTTCAGAATAAAGCAATCTTGCCCTAAGACAAGAACAATTTCTCTGTGTATTGCAGAGCAAGTGAGAAGTGGCACTTTGGATAACAGATTCAAAGTGCCTGTCAGACGTGTTCTCACAGTCTGCGTCCTTCCCAGGCTCTGGATGCCCGCCGAGAGAATTTTCTCTTGGCTGTTCCAAGTAATGCAGCCCGCAGAACTGGCAATTGCAAATATGAACCCGCCGGGAACTGACCAAAAGACGGGCTATTCTCAGGGAAACAAAGAAACAGTCTGAGTTCCATTGTAGCCGGTCTGTATTGAGTGCATCCGTTTCTGACTGTTTCCATTTGGAAGCCCAGCCACACACACTGCTCCAGCCTGGATGGGTGACGTGGAATCCTCTAAAAATGCAGTGTCTTGGCACTTAAGTGGGGTTTGACTGATGGTGAAATTGAGTGTGAATTTCAAGCAGGCCATTTCCTTTGACTACTTCAGGGAAATGTTGTAATGAGGAGAGGTTTTTAAAACCAAAGAGAAAGGCTTGGTCATTAAGCCTAATGAATGGCTGAATGCCACAGAAGGCATTCACAGATTTGGGCCATAATTATATTATTATTTATACATTTCCATAATAAGAACTTATTTCCAAGGGAGCTCAAATTGCTCTATAAATGCAAGTTCCTTAATCTTTGGAGTATTCCTAAACTACAGATTGGGCATTAGTTTTATTAGCCCCATTTAGCAATATAGAAAATGAAGACGAAGAAAGGCTAAGCTTCTAGCTTCCAATCACTGACCAAATGAAGAAGTAAATTGGGGATGGAACTCAAGCCGCTGCCTTCCCATCCAGGACTGTTTCCATTTCACTAGTACAAACAAGAGACACACAAAAATGTCTTCTGTGGCCATAAGACAGAATTTAGACTCTAAGGGCAGAGCCGAGGGTAGGGATCGAGGATGTGAATCTACAGCTCTAAGCAGCATGGCTCTTATGTTCTTGCTGCTGCACACTATGGCCCCTACGGTTATGAAAACAGGGAGGCGGAAGCTGCACGGTCGTGGATACAAGGCTTTCTCTGCAGCCTGGGAACGAATGTCACAGTGGAAATTCCAGAAATACCTTCTCCAGTCTCCTTCCTGGAGAAGAGAGTGGCCAGGGTGGGTGGCGCAATGTGAAACAGGCTGCTGTTCCCGGAGACGGGAGTCCAGGCCCTGGGCTCATAGGCAAATCATTTATCTCCTGTCTAAGGGTGGCCCAAAGCCTGGAGCAGCCCACTAAGCACCAGCATCACTCGGGAGCCTGTTAGAAATACAGAATCTCAGGGGTGCCCTGCTGGCTCAGGCGGTAGAACATGTGACTCTTGACCTTGGGGTTGTGAGTCTGAGTGTTACATTGGGAGTAGAAATTACTTAAAAATAAAAAAATTATCTCAAAAAAAAAAAAAAAAAGGAGGGGCACCTGGGTGGCTCAGTCGGTTAAGCATCCAACTTTAGCTCAGGTCATGATCTCCCTGTTGGTGAGTTAGAGCTACATCGGGCTCTGTGCTGACAGCTCTGAGCCTGAAGCCTGCTTTGGATTCTGTGTCTCCCTCTCTTTCTCCCCACCCCCACACACATTCCTCCCTCCATCACACACTCTCTGTCTCTCAAAAATGAATAAACGTTATAAAAAAAAAAAAAAAAAAGGAAATACAGAATCCCAGGCCCTACTTCAGACCAGTGGAATTAGTTTCTGCTTTTAACAAGATCTCCAAGTGATCTGGATGCACATTGAAGTCTGAGACTGATTCTTCACTGTGGTTAAGTGTACAGTCTGGATTTATAGCATCTGAGTTAGAATCCCTGGTTCTCCACTTAAACCACCAGTGTGACTCCAGGAACCTTCTTTAACCTCTACTCATTCTTCTGTGAAATTTCAGGCAATAAGACTGTTTACATCAGAGGATTATTATGAGGATGAAATGAGAGAATCCATTGTTTTAGGGACTCCAAGAGACCAGGCACACAACGTATTACGAACAATGCCTACCACATAGCAAGGGTTCAATACCTGTTACCTTCAGACCCACCCCTGTGATTCATCCTAATGGGATTTAACATGGGAGAATACTGAGAGCCATAAAACACTGATGTGCTCTGGGGACTCCATGTCTTTAGGAATATCCTCCATTTCATACCTATATACTGTCATGAATCTTTCCTCCAGCCAACTCCCTGCCAGCCGTCCCCCAACCCCCCACCTCCAGCACACTTCCCACATTTTGTTTGGAAGGGGGCAGTTTCCATGTCAGGGCTGCCTGTAGGGGCAGGCACAAGACCCTTCAAGAACTTGAGTCAGCCTCTGCTCCACTATTTAGCTACCATCTCACCCACCCCAGCTCCCACCAGGATCCTGAATGCTGTTCAGGAAAATTACTATCAATAGAGCAGTGGGACAGCCGTACCACCCAGAGTTCTGAGGCAAAGCCACCCTGAAAGCTTTGTACCGTCAGGAAGTTCTGGAGGCTAAACTGGTTTGTGATGAGACAAGGACATAATGGGATGAAGCAGGCTGCCTACTGCTCTGTTGACCTTTATTTATCGCACAGACGTTTTGTATAAAAGCACGCACACTACTAGAATGAGGTCGGTGTACCAGGTAAAGGCCAATCCACATTGTTCTATTCATGCAAGATTGCCCTTTCTTTAACTACCAGACAGAGGTTTATAGGAAGAGACCCACTTTTACCCATAAGCCCAGATATAACAGATCCATTAAGCAGTGTAACTAGGGCCGGTTCCTCATCTGGCCCCCAGAACCCCACCCAGGAGAGAGCATGCTGGGGAACCTCCCCCACCCTCTCTAACTAGAGGGAACCACATTTTAAATTTTTAAGGTTCATTTTCTAATCAGAACATGTACTGAGGACTCCAAAAGTAGAATTTCTGAGCATACTCTATGCATTTCGGTATTTTATTTTCCTTTCCTTTCCTATTTCCTTCCCACAGACTGTAGGAAAGAGAGCAGAGATTACAGGGTTAAGGTCTGAAATCAGCTGCCATCAATAAAAACAGAAACAGACTTCATTAAGCAGTTAACCATCTGCTAACCAGAGCACCACCTGGAAATATGACACTTGAGAACTGACAAATAGTCTATGTTTTTAAGCAGGTGAGATCCAGCGGTGTCAGGGACTTCTCCCCCACGTCACAAACCACTCTATTATGGACCTGTTGCCATAGGGGCTGCAGATCCAAATGCAAGTCCTCCTGTTCTCCACACTCCTCCTCAGCCTCCCCTTCCCTCTGGGCAGTCTCTGTTTATGACTCCACAAACACACTGAAAACATAAACAATGAGTGGGCGGAATCAATCGCTGCTATGGAAGGTCCACTGGAGGTTTATACTTCAGACCTCCCCCATCCCTGGGCTCTTTTGGGAAATGTGGGCAACCTCTTAGCTTCCAGGTGTGGACTTGTCATTAGTGGTCACACACATTTATAGCAGGGATAGGATGTAACAGGAAGAAACAGGCTTCCTGCTGTTCTCCTGACATTTATTCCCCCCGAAGTGGGGTGCTTGTTTATTTCAATGTAAAACAGCTGTCACATAAACAAAGCCTGCAATAAAGAAGAAAAACAAGAAGGAAGTGTCTAAGGGAGGAGGAAAATGACTGTGATTGAAAAGTTTACTAGGTGAACAACATTCACACCCCCCCCACACACACACACAGGTAGAGAATTCTAGTTATGAAACATTTAATTTGGTAAATTCTAGTAATAAAAGATATGAATCATATAAAGGGTTGGGCTTTGGCTTTCCCAACTAAAACTGGAGCTGGCAAAAAGTGCTGTGTTGACAGCTTCACAGGTAGAAATACGCAAAAAAGCAGCTGGCTTGGGGGTCTCGGCACACTTCTGCAAAATGAATCACTGGTCAGGACTTATCATGGGTGTGCTGACATCTCCATTTTCCAGTTGTGAATAGTCTGGGTGCCACTTCAACCTTGGCAAGGCCACAGGGAGCCAAACAGAAAGCTTCTTCTTCTTCTTCTTCTTTTTTTTTTTTAATATTCATGTATTTATTTTGAGAGAGAGAGAGAGAAAGTGTGAGCAGGGGAGGGGCAGAGAAAGAGGGAGAGAGAGAATCCCAAGCAGGCTCTGTCAGTGCAGAGCCCAATGCAGGGCTCCTTCTCACAAACTGTGAGATCATGACCTGAGCCAAAATCAAGAGTCAGATGCTTAAGTGACTGAGCCACCCAGGAGCCTGCAAACAGAAAGCTTCTAACAACATTTTCTATTTACTGTTCTGTGTTCCGGGAAATGCCAGAAAACCCAGTAGATTCTGGATGCAAATAGAGATGGTGTGGGTCACTGTTGGCTTCCGTGAGCACTCTCCTCCCCGGCACAGAGCCTGGACAGACCAGGTTGGACATAAACCAACCATTAAAGCCAAGCCAACCTTCCTGGTCTTGAACATCTTCTACCATTCCTCACCTCTAGCGCTCGTCAGTATCACCGGCAGGGCTTGTTAAACACTAATTGCTAATACCCCTTCTACCCCCTGAGTTTATGATTCAGTACATCTGGAAGGGAGAGAGTGGGGAGGATTGGAAGTCTGCATTTCTAACAAGTTCCCCAGTGATGCAGATGCTGGTGGTCCAAGAATTGTGCTTTAAGAACGTTTATAAAAGGGAAACTCAAGAGGTTGGGGTCATCCCCTGAAAGTCTGCCTATGTCTTCAGTATTTAAGCCTGAACTGCCTTCGGTATCCTGGGAAAAACTGTTCACATTGAAACAGTCCCTCGGGCCTAGAGATGACAGGAATAGGCCTGTTCCTTAAAAGGAAGGCTGAAACGGCTTGGATGTACCTGTACTGTAGCACACCTCCCTGGAATATCAAGTCTCATGGAGCCAGATTCTTCCATTTCCCGTACAGACCTGCAGGGAAACCACGGATCCTGAGACTCTGTGAAATTGCTTCCCCATACTTCTTACCTGAGTGGTAAGATTTTTATTAAGGATCCTTTCTCCTTCTTTCATAACCGGTATTGCTCAAATTATTTACAGACAAAGATCAAGGGACACTGAGGAATATAGTTGAATGAGTATAAAATATTCTTGTCCTTCTTGAACATATCCCCACACACCTCTGAGGCAGATTGCCAAAACTGTAGAATGTTCAATGAAACAATTTCATATCATGGATCCACATCACCCCTGAATTTAACTGCCACTCTAATTTATCTGAAACCTCATATTGCTGATAGGAACCTCTACTTTTTTGCTCATTACCAGAAGCACTGACCACAGTGACCACACTCCACCAGCCTCAAACTTCAAAGTTTCTTTCAGATGTGGGTATTTGCTTGCTAGCTCAGGGATTCACTCCCACATGTCAGCCTTGAAGCATGTGTTTCATCAAAATTATAAATTACAACCTATCATGGAGCTTTGAGTTTAAAAGTTAAATCACTACATGATAAGGGTGGGCTGGCCGGGCTGACTCACATTCCAGGTGCCAAGGGTGCTGGGCCCTGGGATCTTGCTCAGCTCATTGAGTCCTTCCAGGCCCCTCCTTCTGTATCTGTGCTCTGACAGTTCCCTTGACTGGCCGGAAGATCACTGTCTTACAAAGCAGTGGATTCCGTTGTTGGTCACCTCAATCCAAAGTCAAAAAGTTCATTTGCAGTTTATGCCAAGTGTGACGCTCTTTATCCGCTATTCACTGTCTCTAGTTGTGCCCTCTGGAAGAACACAGATGAGCCTCGTCCCTCTTCACATAGCTTCCATGTCCCCTTAAAGTCTTCTCTTTTGGTAGTATATCTAGAGTTCCCATAACAGACTACCCAAAAACCTACTACAGCACTTGGCAAATAGGAGATATTCAACAAATGTGAGTTAAATAAATGAGTAAGTGAATGGATGGGTAAATGCTTGCGTGGACACCGGTCCAACCTTCCCACCCTCTCAGCAATCCTCTTTAAGTGAGGTGCCCAGACCTGGGCTAAGTACAGTTGACTTTTGACAGTCACCAAGTTGACCCTTGCAGTTTTAACTATTCGTGATGACTGTAAAGGCACATACCTTATAGTAATTTGTCCTTTGGTAATGGCAAAAAAAAAAAATCTGGATTGATGCTACCAGGTTGGTATGACATTTACATCATTTAAATCATTTAGCTCGTGATTGTGCCTAGCTGATACTCCAGTATTCAAATCTCAATGTGACTTTTATTATGCATGTGTTTTAAAGTGCAAATGATATCCTATCATGGCTTCAGAAATTCTGGGAACCTGCAAGGATATTAGGTCATATTCCTCTCAAATTATAAAGGTGAAAGTTTTCCAAATGAATTACCAAGGAATCCCAGGAGCTGATGGTTTCTCATTATCTGGTCTCTGACAACTGTGGAACTGAGCTCTCCTTCAGCCTTCTTTTCTTAGCTGGGCCATACCATCAGATCACACAGGGATTTTTCATATGAACTGTTATTGGCATGCTCTCCCTTTTGCTTTGTATATCCCTATTACATTTCAAAAAGGGAGACTCGTCTGGGGCACCTGGCTGGTTCAGTCAGTGGAGCATGTGACTCTTGATCTCAGGGTTGTGAGTTCGAGCCTCATGTTGGACGTAGAGAGTAATTAAAAAATAAAATCTTTAAAAATAAGAGACTCATCTGTCCAAAAGAGAGAGAGACTGGCCACTCCACTGGCCACAGAAGAAGATGGCACCTAAGTGGATGCTGCCCCTCAATTTTGTGTGTCAAGAAACTTCATCAGGTCAGAGCAGCCATTGCTATTGAGGCTGTGGGGCCTGATTCACACAAATCTAACTCTTCAAAGGTTGATACAATAACCTAAAATGCCTTTTTAAAATTTTTAATGAGATCTACAGTGCTATAGGGATAACAATACTTGTGTCTAATATGAAAGGGATCTCTTATAAAAACCTAGGGAAGCTTAATTAGTAATTATTAGTAATTGAAAGTTTGCTCAATTGAGCACAGAATCTAAACCAAGGGAACTGAATGTTGCTTGACTCATATAAAATATTCCTCCCTAGTATTAAACTATGCATGTCTACTAAATACTTCCTTTCTCCCTTGGTCTGAGTAAATATTGACAAATCTTTGCTCTCCAATTTCTCTTTAGCTAGACTTGAAGCAGACTACTACTCACCTCCTATAAATCTATTCTTTCTCTAAACAGGAGGAAATACAATGGATTAGCCTATAATTCTCTGAAGTTAGATTCCAGGCTTGAAAATATTCTCCCACTTTCATGATTGTAGCTGAAGGTTTTCCAGTTCTACATCAGCTACACGTTTAGAAACTATCTCTTAAGTGGATGACCATTCATCTATGTTGGTTTTCCAATTATTTCATAATTTGAATAGGTAATGCATGCACATGGTAAGATTTTATTTTTCTAAAGATAGCCAAAAAGAACCTATGGTAAAAAGTTCTCTCGCACTCCTTGATCCCCATCCCCACTGTTAGCAGTCTCTTGCGTATCCATTCAAAGAAAATCTATACATACTCTCTTCTTCTGTATCACACAAATAGTACCATATGTGTTGTTTTGTTCCTTGTTATAGAATTACATTATTCCTTTTAACAGCTGTGTAGAATTCTGTCATGTGGATGTATCATGTTTAAATAGTCCCAATAACAACATACATGTAGATTTCACTCTTTGCCATTACAAACAATACTGTAATAAATGGGACTTCTATTAAATGTGTTAAATTTAAATAAGCATAGATTTATTAAATAATAAACTTTTGACATTTCACACCTGTGTGAGTATATCTCTGGATGTATTTCTAAATGTGAAATTACATTTTCATTTTACTTAGTATTGTCTTATATATCCCTGTAGCATTGTACAATTTGTATTCCTACCAGCAAATTAGGAGGGTGCCAATTCCCACACACTCACGAGTGAGTTCATTAGTTAGCAATTGCTGTGTAACAAATTACCACAATACCTAATGGCTTAAAAGAACATGTATTGTTTCACAGTGTCTATGAGACAGAAATGTAAGAAGAGCCTAGCTTAGTGGTTCTGCCTTGCTGCCACTCACAACATTGTTGCCAAAGCTGCAGTCATCCAAAGGCTTAATGGGGCCTAGTGATCCAATTCCAAAATATCCCATTCAATGAATATGGACAGAAAGCCTTGGTTCCTTGCTGACTGCTTGGCAGGATGCCTCAGTTTCTGCCATGTCACCTTCTCCATTGGGCTCCTTGAGTGTCTTCATGACACAGCAATTGGCTTCCCCCAGAGCAAGGACCCAAGAAAGAGAAAGCAAGTGGGAAACAGCCAAGCCTTTCATGACCTTTCATGACTTAGTCTCAGAAGTCTCAAACCATCATGTCTACTGTGTTTTGTTCATTACAAGCGAGTCACTAACACCAGCTGACATTGGGCTTTCCTCAGAGGGAGGAAAATTAAGTTCCCTCTCTATAGGGGAAAGAGTATCAAAGAATTTGTGGTTATATTTTAAAATCAACAGAGTGCATTATCAAGCTTTGTTTTTTGTTTTGTTTTGTTTTTGTTTGTTTTGCCAATCTGATAGGTGGAAATGGTATCTACTGTGATTTTAGTGTGCATTTACTTATTATGAGACTGAGTATTTTCCAACAGCTTCATTGAAGTATGATTGATATACAAAGGACTGCATATTTTTAATGTGTACAATGTGAGGAGTTTGGACATCTGCAGACACTCATGGTCATATGCACACACTCAGGATCCCATCACCATCATCGAGGTAATAGACACATCCAACCCCGTCCAAGACAAACAAAACTGTCACATCTTAACTAGAGTAACTACAAAAAAAAAAAAAAAAAAAAAAAAAAAAAGGGAAAAGACCCAAGTGAATAAAATCAGAAATGAAAGTGAAGACATTACCACTGACACCAGAGAAATTAAACGGATCATCAGAGACTGCTATGAACAGCTATAAACCAACATACTGGACAACCTGGAAGAAATGGATAAATTCCTGGATACACACAATCTATCCAGACTGAATCAAGAAGAACTAAAGAATCTGAACACACTGATAATGAGTGAAGAGATTGAGTCAGCAATTAAAAACCTCCCTGCAAACAGAAGCCCAGAACCAGATGGTTTCGCTACTGAATTCTGACTTGTTTAAAAATCATTCATCTATCCTTTCTGCAAACCTTCTGTCCATGACCTTTGTTGAATTTTCTGTTGGGGTGCTGGTGTTTGTCTGTGGATATCCATTGCAAATATTTTTCCTGTTTTTTTATTTCCTTTGTGCTGGGAATTTTTTTTTTCTGGCATGCCAACATCTTTTATGGAATTAAATTGTTCAAATGTCTCTAATTTGGAATATCTTAGAAAGATCTTCCCTCTGAGGTTATTATTTTTGAAATCCACTAGGCTTTCTTCTGTACTTTTACGACTTAACTTCTTTTACATCCAAATCTTTGATTCATCTAAAACCTATTTTGATAAGATCTCATGTAGGGAACCACACTTATTTATTATTTTTTTTCAGAGGCTGACTACCTATTTTCACCAATATCGTTTATTGAATACTTTTATTTTTTCTGTGTATCACTTAGTGTCCTGCCAGGAAATCCAAAAGCACTCCGGAGATTTCAAGCACAGGGAAATTTAATGCAATGAATTAGTGACAAAGACATTGATGGCCTGAAGAAGCAAAGGGAAAAGGGATATTACTCAGGGGTCATGAAGCCACCAGTGCCCTGGACTGGAAACCATAGGTCGATGTTTGCTGCTGAACTGCGGGCAACCCAGTCATTTGCGTTTTTGTAATCTCACTGAAAACACTGAGCAGGAATCCAGAAACTTTAAGGATGTTTTTGAAACCACTGCCACGCTCACTGATACTGGGGAAGCCCAAATTGCCTGCCATTGATGGTATTACCACAACCAGAAGAGGCACCGGAAGCACAAAATTGGTTTCTTCTTACTCTTGCCTCTTCATCCCGACCAATGCCACCCATTCACAGAACTGAACCAAGGGAAGATGATGAGGGAGTCTGTAAATGTTGGGTACTGACTTCCAGCACATGAGAGCAAGGAAGGTTAAGAATGGAGCTGAGTGCTAACACTCAGCCCACCACTGACTGGAAAAGCCATGTTTATCACACAATAAACCCCATGTGTGGAGGGTCTATTTCTAGACTCTCTATTTTTTTTTCCATTAGTCTGTTTAAGGTTCAGTGTCAGTTTTGAATATTGTTTCCATATCTGGCAGAAACAGTCTCCTCCTATTGTTTTTGTTTTTCAGAATTTTCGTAGCAGGGCCCCTGGGTGGCTCAGTCTGTTAAGTGTCAGACTTCTGCTCATGTCATGATCTATCTCCCTGTTGCTGATTTGGAGCCCCACATAGGGCTTTCTACTATCTGCACAGAGCCCTCTTCCCATCCTCTGTCCTCCTCTCTCTGCCCCTTCCCCATTTGCATTTTCTTTCTCTCTTTCTCTCTCCCAAAAATAAATAAACATTAATAAATATTAATTCACATGTGCAAACGTGTGAGAGAGAGACAGAGCGTGAGAGGGAGGGGGGCAGAGAGAGAGGGAGACACAGAATCTGATGCAGGCTCCAGGCTCCCAGCCATCAGCACAGCGCCTGATCTGGGGCTTGAACTTGTGAACCCTGAGATCATGACTTGAGCTGAAGTCAGAGGCTTAACTGACTGAGCCCCCCAGAGCACCCCAATAAATAAACATTTTTTTAATTTTTAAAAGAAAAGAATTTTCCTGGCTTTCCTGGATTGTTTATTTTTCTATATAAATTTTAGAATTAGCTTGCCTAGTTCCAAAAAAAAACCTCTGATTTATATTTTATTGGAAGTGTATTACAATTTTAGGACATCTTAGGGAGAATTAATACCTTTATGGTGATAAAATTCCCTATCTATTCATTCAATACATGGTTCATTTGCTCAAATGTCCTACTGTGATCTTCACTAGTATTGAAAGTTTTCTTTCTATAGATCTTGTACATTTCTTGTTAAGGCTATTTCTAAGTGTTTTGTATATTTTGTGTTTGTTGTTGGGGTCTCTTGTTCTGATTGATTATAGTTTGCACATGTGAAAGCTAGTGGTTTCCATATGTGATCTTTGTTCAGTTATCTTTGTTCAGAATTCCCTGAGAGTAACAGAATTTCAATGTACTCTCCCTTGGATATTTGAGGCAAATACTTAGGTTATCTGCTAATAACTATAATAACTGTAATTTTATGTCCTCTATTTCGAGTTTTAAACCACTCATTTCTTTCTCTTTTCTAATCGTACTGAAGAATACCCCCAGACCATGGGAAATAATACAAGTGGCAGTATCTTCTTTGTTTCTGATTCCAATAGGAATGCTTCCACTCTGTCTGTTATGCATAATACTGGGTTTTGCATAATAGAGAATCTGTTGATTCCCATTTTGTTAAACTCTTTTTTTAAAAAGTGGAGAATGGATGTTGAGTTTTCTCAAAAGCCTTTACAGCACTCATAGAAATAAATAAACATATGATTTTTCTATTTATATCAATTAATGTGAAATATATTAATAAATATATAAATAATGAAAACAGACTTGGATTTATATAATAAATTCCTTTGACCACATAATATTAGTCTTTTAACATGCTGTCTGTTTGCATGTATTTTATTGGGGGTTGTTGCATTGATTGTCATGAGTAAGGGTGGTCTGTGGGTCTGTCTGTATGTGTGGTACATGTGTGCTCTCTGTCCTCGTGCATTTTAAGTTGAATTTTACTAGCTTCCCTCTCAGATAGTGACCATGTTGCCAGTTTCCTCAGGGGTTCCCTACACTGGCCTCCTATATGCTCATTACAAAGAAACTGATCTCTTATATATAAATACTTGACTTGATGTTTATTCTTAATAATTTCATCTTATGGTTTCATTTTATTGCAGCGATCTACCAACATCTTTTTGGTTACTGATATTCCTCCATATATTCCATTCTGTGATTTAGAGGAACATTTGACAGATGGGCCAGAAGCCACTCAATAGACTGGCCTGTGAGGAAATACAAAAGGAATCAGAATCAGGTAATGACTCTCCATCCCATGAAGGAAGGAAACTTAAGAAATGCCTCCTAGCAGCATGTCAGGTGAAGACTCACTCATCAAGGCCTCCTTCTGCCAATAAGGAGGGGGCTGTGGAGGCAGGGAGTTCAGAGAATTTCTAAGGCCATTGCTTTGGTTTCTAGATAGAGATATATAGAGATAGAGATGATAGAGATAGAGATAGAGATGATAGAGATAGAGATAGAGATAGATAGAGATAGAGATAGAGATAGAGATGATAGATTTTTTTTTTTTTTTCCATTAAGTTGGAAGGCAAAAAGCATGCTGCAAACTGGGACTGAGGGCAATAAGTGTGAGGTCATTTATGATTGCTCACTCCAGGCTTGAGTTATAGCTTCAAACACTCATACCTTTTAGGGTCAGAAATCAGGAAACAGCCTGTCAGAACCCATTTGCCATATTTGCTCAAGATTCCTACCCTACATGATGGCAGAAGAATACATGATTCCAAGAGATGTTTCGTTGACTGAGAAACAACTAGGAGTTCATTTTGAAAGCTATCAAAAGATAGCTTTCTTTTAGATTCTGCTTACAATGCTGAAGCTATTAAAACTAATAATGATGACCAACTACTTATTTTGTCAACATACAACAAAACCCGAACACACATTTAGAATTATTTCTTCATGGTGAATTGATACTTTTATCATTATATAATGACCCATTACTGCTTGTAGTAATCCTTGTTCTCCAGGCTGCCTTGTCTGGTATTAATAAAGCCACTCCATCTTTCTGTTATTGTTTGCATGACATATCTTTTTCTAGCTCTCAATTTTAATTTATCCGTGTCTTCAGTTAAGTTTTATATTAAGGTGTGAAAACTTGGGATAAGTCTTTTTTTTTTCTTTTTTTTTTTTTTTTTGCCCATGAATATCCAAGATCCAATGCCATTGTTGAAAAGGCTATATTTCTTTCATTAAATTACTACTGAAACTTTGTCAAAGTCATTTGAGCATGTTTATGTGAGTCTATTTAAGAGTTCTCTATTCTGTGGGTCTGTGATCTGTAGGTCTATCCTTCCACTGATACCACACAATCTTGGTTACTGTAGTTATGTAAATCTTGAAATCATGCAGACTGTTTTCTCTCACTTTACTCTTTTCCAAATTGTTTTAGCGATTCTAATTTCTTTTCCTTCCCATATTAACTTTAGAATAATTTCGTTTATATCTACCAAAAAAAAAGTTTTTCTGGGATTTTGATAGAAATTGTTTGAAATCTGTGTATCAGTTTGAGGAGAACTGACATCTTTATCATGTTGATTCTTCCAATCCACAAACATGGTATGTCTCTCCATTTATTTATAGTCATAATATATGTATATGATTAGCTTTAGTTAAAACTACCCATTTTCCATAATGATTGCAGCAATTTGCCCTCCCACCAGCAATGTGTAAGAATTCTAATCACTCCACATCCTCAGCAGCATTTTTTCATTTCCCTAATAACTAATTACACATTATTTTTATGTATGCCATTACATTTTTATGTTTTTCCAGTTTTGCTGGTATATAATCGACATAAAGCATTGAATAATTTTAAGGTATACAATGTAATGATTTGATATATGTATACATTGTCAAATGATCACAATAATCACCTCATATGATAATTCTTTTTCTTGTGACCAGAACTTTTAGGACCTATTCTCTTAGCAACTTTCAATTATACAATACAATATGGTTAACTATAGTCATCATGTGTATGGTATATCCCCAGAACTTATTTATTTTATAATTTGAAGTTTGTACCTTTTGGCTACCTTCCCATTTCCTGAGCCCCCAGCTCCCCTTCCCGCCCCCCCCCACCCCTTGCAAACACACATCTGATCTCTGTTTCTATGAGTTTGGTTTTTTTTTTGATTCCACATATAAGGAAATCATACAGTATCTTTCTGTGACTTATTTCACTTAGCTCATGCCCTCAAGGTCCATCCATGTTGTCACAAATGGCAAGATGTCCTTTTTCTTGTGTGTGTGTGTGTGTGTGTGTGCATGTATCTCACATTTTCTTTATCCATTCCTCCATTAATGGACAAGTAGGTTGTTTTCACATCTTGGCTATTGTGAATAATACTGCAAGGATTATGGGAGTACAGATATCTCTCTCAGATAGTAATTTTGTTTCCTTTGGATATATACTCAGAAGTGGAATTTCTGGGTCATATGGTAGTTCTGACTTCAATTTTTGGAATAACCTCCCCATGTTTTCTATACTGGCTGCACTCATTTACAATCCCACCAACAGTGCATAAGAATTCCAGTTTCTCCACATCCTTACCCACACTTGTTATTTCTTATCTTTTTGTTGATGGTGTGAGGTGATATCTTGTTGCGATTTTGATTTGCATTTCCCTAATGATTAGTGATGTTTTCCTAGAAATGTGTGTTGTACTTAGCAGTGGGTAGCATAGGGAAAAGTATGTCTTCTCCAGCTACCCAGGAGGGGAAGTCTTTGTTTTGGTTTTTTTAGTTTGGATTTAATTTCTTTGCTTTGGGCTTTCATTGTGCAGATAATGCACAATTACCTGAATGTTTTTGCCACCTGGCAGAGGAAGCCTTAATTAAACTTTCTGATGATGATATATAAGCTGGCAATAGCCTGTATGGGAAACATTGAAATCAATAGACGATGAATCTTTTCCACATTTATTCTGTTCATATCGAAGAATGAATTGCATTCATATATTCCCCAACTGCTATTAAATGCTTATTATACACAAGCCACTGCACTTGGATTGGGTGTACAGTTAATGAACAAAGTATTGTTCCTGCTCTCAAGAAATTTATGGTCTGCTTGGCCAAACGGAAAAGTACAGTGATATTTTAATACATTATAGTAACTACTATAATAAAGATGAGCCCATAGTAGGGCTAAGGAGACATAAAATACTTTATAGAAACAAACAAACAAACAAACAAAAAACCCAGAAGCCAACTTTAACTTAAATATAAAGAAATGTAGGGACACCTGGGTGGCTCCGTGGGTTGAGCGTCCCACTTCGGCTCGGGTCATGATCTCACAGTTCGTGATACTGAACACAAGCAGAATCAATGGAGCAGCTAGAGAAGCAGGTTTATGGAGACAAATCAAGGCAGTTTTGAAGAGTTTGGAAATAGGAACCCAGGCAGAGTCTCTGAACAGAACAGTCCAGTCAGAGCCCTGCCAGGGGCATGAAGGACTTCCTGTTTCTTTCATCCTGTTTCTTTCATATTTATACAAGATTCACAGTCCTGGAAGAAAGCATCTGATTGACCAGCTTAGGTCAGAGTTCACCTATGTGACTGTACCACAGCCATGAGAGGAGAGTTAACTCCCTTTTGGTTCTGTGATGGGGGCAGACATTTCATTTTACCGTATAACCAAAGAGACACACAGGAAATAAGGTTTCTTATCCAGAAAGCAATTTGATTGCTAAAGAGAGGCTGAATACAGCCAAAAATGACAAAACTCCATGGCAACAGCTAAGCTGAAACATGAGGAAGATTTGGCTAGTCTTGGAGTGAGCAAAGAATATGTTTAAAGCAGAAAGACCAGTATGTGCAAAGTCTGGGACAAGAGGAAGCATGATGCATTTAGGCAACTAAAGTAGGTCCAATGGCTGTGGCATAGAGTTGGAGAGATGGCGGGCAGGTATAAAGAGGCCAAGAATGGGAGGAGATGATGTTAGACAGCAAAACAGGAGCAAGGTGACACTGTGTCTCCAAGATGAGTGAAAAGCTTGGAGTTCATTCCTAAGGATGAAGGAGATGTTAAAGTGTTGTATGTAGAGTTATAACATTTTCATTTTTGAGAGATGGCTTTGGCTGTTGTGATAATCAGGAAGAGACAAAAGTAGCCTGAGTCAGGATGATACTGAGTCAATGGAAAGATGTAATTAATTAGACTTAGGGAAGGAAGAAGTGAGGGCAAAGGAGGGGACAGGATGGTTCCCAGGTTTTTGGCTTAAATTTCAGTATGGATAAGAAGGCCACACACAGAGAAAGGGAATTAAGATGGGGAAAATGAGTTTGGTGTTGGAATACTGAGTTTGAAGTAGACTCTCGAATATATGGTTTAGAAAGTAAAATACAAGATTTAGGCAGAAGATTTAGATTAGGTATGCATCATTATAGAAACCAAAGTGATAAATGAAACACGCTGGGAAGAGCATGAGTGAGAGTGAGTGAGAAGAGATGGGACTTTAGGATGGAAACCTCACAGCACCAATACTTAAGGATTGAGCTGAAGAAAAGCAGTCGCCGAAGAGAATCACAGGGAACACCAGAATCTCCATGTTTCAGTACAAGGAAATGGCCAATGGTGTCGAGTGTTGAATAAAGTAAGGAGGGAGAAGTGTTCACTAGATTTGTCAACAAGGAGGTGACAGTTGTGTCAGAAGAGTTTCAGATGAGTGGTGGGAGCAGCAGCCAGATTGCATGGGACTGAGGAGCAAAGAAATGTAAGGACATGAAGACAGTGTGACCCACTGGTGCTCAATCGTACCACATGTGAGAATCACCTGCAGAGCTTTTAAAACTTATTGATGCCTGGGATCACCTCTCCAAATTGAGGCTTGATTAGACCACAGTGAATTTACATGATGCATTAGTTTTCTCTTGCTGCTGTGACAAATGATCATAAACTTAATGGCTTGAAACAACACAAATTTATCTCACAATTCCATAGGTCAGAAGTCTGACATGGGCCTCAATGGGCTAAAAATCAAGATGCCAGCAGAGCTCTCTTCCTTTCTACAGACTTCAGAGAAAATCTGTTTTCTTGCTCCTTGAGGCCTGTTTTATTCATCTTCAAAACCAGCAATGTTGCACCTCTCTGTTCTTTTCTTCCGTAGTTGTATCTCCCTCTTATTCTCTTCCCCTGCTCCCCTTTTCTACTTTTAAAGACCCTCAGGATTACATGTAGGGCCCACTAGGATAACCCAGAACAGTCTTCACATCTCAAGATCCTTCAACTTAATCACAGGAAGGTAACAGCCCTGGGGATTAGAAACGACCATCTTTGGGAGGCTATTATTCAGATTACCACACATGCATAAAATTTTAAACACTCCAGGTGATTTTCCTGAGCAGCCAGGATGGAGTGGAGAATGAGGATGATAGTGGAGTTGATAGTTTTTTGCTTTATTATTTTTTTTCCAACGTTTATTTATTTTTGGGACAGAGAGAGACAGAGCATGAACGGGGGAGGGGCAGAGAGAGAGGGAGACACAGAATCAAAAGCAGGCTCCAGGCTCCGAGCCATCGGCCCAGAGCCTGACGCGGGGCTCGAACTCACGGACCGCGAGATCGTGACCTGGCTGAAGTCGGACGCTTAACCGACTGCGCCACCCAGGCGCCCCTTTTGCTTTATTTTTTAAATGGGGTGTGCAATAGTAGAAATAAAGAAGACGATTCACTTCAATTCCTAGCTCCTTTTTTCCAGCAAGTCTTAATAGCAAAAGTGTCAGAGAAGAACAATTTTTACTTGACACCTTTTAAAGATGCCCAGAGCTGACTCTTTTCCCCTTCTTCACTTACTCAAAACATGACATGTTATATGAAGCTTCCAAACCCATAGTTATAATTAAAAAGATGAGCAAAAGATATGCAGTCGCATGCTCGAGGTGAGCCTAAAGATACCCAAGCCTAGATTTATAGAAAATGAGCTTTTCAGAGATAGAAACTGAAGAGGCTAATCTTAAATGAAACACCATTTTTTCCACCACAGCAGCCTGGGGTTACTTGAGACCAGTCTTCTGTCAGCACTGGGGACTCAGAAATGAAAGAGTGCAGATACTCAAATGCCAAGATTGCCATATTGCACAGGGAAGGCGAGCATGTGTTTTGGTTGGAAGGGGGAAGAGTGTTCAATTAATCCCGAAATGTTTGCAAAAACAAATGATGGGCAAAAAGCAAACTAAACTTGAAAGGAGTGTGATTCTTTATGAAAGACCCGTCTCCACCAGCCTGGCAGCCACAGAATAAACACGTCAGCCAGCCGGGCTCGAGCACATCATTAGGAATCAACAGCAGCACATGGACCAATGTCGTTAAAACCAAGGCAGTGTGGCAGATGGACAGGCCTCAGTGGCCCACCGCACCAGGTTTGGGGGGTGGGGGCTGGACCAGGCCTCCCGGGTCTTCCTGGGGCCCAGCAACGAGCTCCTTCTCCTTCAACTGGGGCCATAATGGGAAGGCACACATTCAGGCCATGTATCTGTCCTCACCTCAGCTCCTGGCCAGCGACAGAGGAACACAGGACAAGAGTAATTAAGCCCTAGAGGGATCCCACAGACCTGTCAAAGTGAGGGGATTCCTTCCTGCTCTTCAGACAATTTTCCTGTTCAGGGCACTCCCAAGATGGCAAAGTATTTGAGGGTTACCTTGCCGTGACCCCTTAAACACAGAGGAGAAAGAGCCACAAAAAAATAGATGTATTCTGCATCAGCAATTGCCTCATAATTACATTAAAAAAAAGAATGTTTACGTAATTCAATTAATGCCAAGTGCTGATCTATGCAGAGCAAAGACTGGCGTTTACAAGGACACCTCTGTCACCGCCCGTGGTGGAGTCTAGGTCATGAAATAACTATGCCTTTGTGGCCAGACTTGTGCCTGCTTGACAGGAAAGCACCAGTTCAACGACAGAGATGCATCCAATCCCCCGAGGCAGGCCACTTAATGACTGCTCTGCACTGACCCAATAGAATATTTGATTTGCATTGCCGTAAAAGACAGTGACATGAGCATGTTGGAACTGACATAGCCAAATAGAAGGAGGGCCAAATATTGTGAGGCATCCACACTCCTGTCCAGACCCCCCCCCCATCCTCCCCCCCTCCCCCCCCGCTTCTTGTTTCCTAAGCAGTACAGATGGGCTGGGATTTGACACACAGACAGTGGTGGGTCTGTACTGGGCTCTTCCCTCTCCTCCCTCTTCCCTACACCCGCTCCTGGACTCACTCTTCTCCGAGCCATAAAACCACTTCTCACCACTAAGCACAGCCACCTTCCTCTTCTGCTTTTGGCCTTGCCATCATCACTCTCTGTTCCTCCTGGGCCAGAGCTAGATCAGAGAAGACAGGGGGTCATGCATGACCCATTTTGACTGGAGACTCCCATGCCCACTCACCACTCCTTTTGACCAAATGTGTCTGCCCACCCAGAGTGGCCTCTGCCCTTGGCAATCCAACAGGGTGCTCTCTTCATAGGCCGGGGATGCTCCGAGAGGCACTGTCTACAAGTCTCTGCACCCCTCTGAGAGATAAAGTCTAGTTTGTTACTGGATTATATTTCTTCCAGACTTTTTTCTATGCATTTACACATACACAGGTCAACTGCCTCTTTGTCCTTCCCCTGCTCTGCTTCTCTGTTTATGGGCATCTTGTCAGCTCTGCCAATGGAAGGCACTGGTGGCAGACTGGAAGGAGGGGGGCAGGAAGAAGCCTCCCTCTGCTTCCTATGGCATCTTAACCATAGCTTCAGGACCCACGTGACAACCCCACCACGTTCAGCTCCCAGAGTAGGACTTCAGTTCTGAAGACCTGTCAATATTGTCTTCTGTCCTTGTCTCTCTAGCAGAGAGATGGTAGCAGCTTCCCATGGTTGCTAATCGCTGGATGAGCTCGAAATCTTTTGTTTCTCTGTTCTTCCATCTCATGAAGCCAATTCTCTGTATTAGATTCTCTTATAAAATCATCTTTTTTAAATGTTTGTTTATTATTTTGAGAAAGAGAGAGAGAGAGTGTGTCAGTAGAAAGGGGCAGAGAGAGGGAGACACAAAATCCGAAGCAGGCTCCAGGCTCTGAGCTGTCAGCATAGCCAGATGCAGGGCTCGAACTCCCAGACCTCAAGATCATGACCTGAGCTGAATTCGGATCCCTAACCGACTGAGCCACCCAGGCGCCCCCAGTTATAAAATCATCTTAACCATTTCTAAGTGTACAGTTTAGTAGTGTTCAGTACTTTATCTTATCATAAATTCATTCTATTTTAAAAACTCGAGAAGTTTCTATTTTCCTGACTGATGTAGCTCTTGGAGTAGGTTTAAGAAACAAATTCTCATAATAGAATTCTGGTTTGGATTGTTACCTGTTAGAACATGAATATAGTGATGATCTCGTTGCAAATGGAAGTAATATGTGGCGTGCATTTGGCAACATCTTTATTTAAATTATCAACTGAAGTTTGCCTGAGACATTATGCCAGTTAAGACAAGGCTTTGGGAAATCAAATAACTCCCTCACTCAACTGGTTACAAGCTGTTAGGTGGCCTTCTGCTTCCAAAGGTGCTGAGAGCTTACAGAAGGAAACTATAAGCTCAGGCACAGCTACAGAACCAATGAGCTACTTTGGTGTATTTAAAAGAATCTCTTACTTTGCATTAGCCACTGGGTAGACATGTGTGAAGATTTGGGCCCAAATCTAACTGCACATGTTGCAGAATCACATTGTAAGCTGAACATGAAACGTAGCCATGTCTCATATGTTAATGTCAGAGCATTATTTGAGAATGACTGGGATCCTGACCCTTGAGAGGTGACATTTGGATGGGTTGACACACTTACAACCTTGAACCATCAAACCCTCTCAACTTCCCTCTCCTGTGGAGACAGTCCATCTTCCCCTATCTGTGGAAACAAGATTTCCCCTACTTAAATGTAATGATCTCACCCCAGGAAGCTCCTTGCAATGGGATATTGTTCTCCTCAAGACCCACTCCTACTAGTTCTTGTTGCCTCTGGACTCATAAATGGGAATCAATCCCACTAGGAGCAGAATCACAAAGAATGCTCTGGGAAAAGATATTTTATACATCAGAGGAAAAGTAAGATCTTGATAATTCTTATCAGTGGGAACCTGGAGAACAAGTGTGCAATCAGATTCTATGGGTGACAGCCAAGGAATAAAAACTAACATCAGATGAAACTGAATTGTCAATAAGAGCACACTTATTCAAGATTCCAGACTTAATGATCTGAATCATGTAGCAGAAAACAGTTCCAACAGTTTCCTTGATTGGTTGATAGAAACTTGGATTCAACTGCCTACATTCAATTACATCAAGATGCTCGGACTTCCCTGGTGTAATGAGCTTTGCATATTTGTCAGAACCAATGTCCGTGGATTTAGGGAATGCCTCATTTATCAACATGGTATTTCATACATTCTGAGCAAGTAATACATTTTATAGTGAAGGGGATGCAACAATGGCTTCATACTCATGGAATTCAATTGACCAGAAGAAGCTGGCCAGATAGAATGGTTTGTTACAGACCCAGAGTGCCAGCTGGGAGACAGCATCCTGTGAATTTGGGTACCATCCTATAGGATCCAATTTATGCTTTACACTGCAATAAATGGCTGATGCTCTTTCCCTGTAGCCAGAACACTTGGGCTGGAGAACTGAGGGGTGAGGACTGGTCCCATTCACTATTATATCCATTTCCAGAGGTTTCTTCCTGTCCCTGAAATCTTGGAGTTTTTTCCAAGGCTTCCACAGGGAAAAAGAAGGGGAGACTGCCATCCAGTTATTTGCATTTCCTCTTGTCACTGGGTCAACAGACAGAGAATGGGGTTGATTTCGAAAACCAAGGGGAAATTGGGAGGCAGATAAGCCATCACTGGATAGGATAATCTTGGATGCCTATTAGTGCTTCCAAATAAAAATCTATAGAAGAATACAGCAATCCAATAAAGGAGTGGCCATTAAAGAGTCAGAGCCACTAGGAATTGTGATTTTTGTCACCCCAATAGGACAAGACCCCCAATCCGGTGGAGTGCTAGCTAGGCGGAAGTCAAGAGGGTATGGGTGGTAGAAGAATGATAAATATCAACCATGATAAATATCAACTGTGGTCTCATAACCAGTTACAGAAATGATGGTTGAATATTTAGTTATATTATTTATTTCTTTCTCCTTTTTTTTCATATTCTCCTATCTTTCAGGATAATTGTTGGTGGTGTTTAACTTTACAATTAAGTCAATAAGCCACCAGAGTATGAGAAGCCACATCAATACCTTTGGGAAAGATAATATCAACGAGAACGTATGTACTTGAAATGGATAATGACAACTGACAGGACTTGAGTCTCCCCTTGTTGAGAGAGTGAGAACATCTTTGGTTTATATGACACGTGCCTTGTGTCAGATCTAAGAAGATGGATGCCAGGTCGTAAAAGAAACATACCATACAGGTTAAGCCTGTTTTCTTAATATCCACTCTCTGTTCCTCTGTTGCTCTATTCTGTACTTCTGGAGCTACAACATTTCTTAGGCTCTCTTTCCTCCTGGTTCCTGAGTAGAAATGACCAATAGGTGATGATAGAAGATAGGAAGGTGGGAAGAGAGAAGCCAAAGTATTTTTCCCCCACTCACCCTGCTCCCACTGGCATCTCTGATAGTTTTAATTCCTCTATGGCTTCAACCCCCACCCATGGAACAGACCTCCACATTAGAGACCTAGCACCTGGGCTCTAGTAATACAGTCTCTTAACTTTGTCTCTCCAATATAAAGGTGATTTTTACCTTTGTAAGAAATGCCCTATATTAAACTCCCTCTCTTTTAAATATTTATAGAGCTTTATATCTTTCTGGTTGGACAATAACTGATATAGTTTTGTTATGTTATATTATGTCATAAAAGTAAGCTATATATTGTTCAACCACTTGTTCTTTAACCCTACAGTGTATCAGGGACAACCTTGTATTTTAGACGAATAGATCTAACACATCCTTTTTCTTTTAATAATTCACATGACATAAAATTCATCCTCTTAAGTATACAATTCAGTGGCTTTTACTATATTGTTCACAAGGTTTTGCAGCCATCAGCACTACCTAATTCCAGAACATTTTCATCACTGCCCTAAGAAACCCTGGATTCATTATTAGTTACTCTCCATTTCTTCCTTCTTCCCATTCCTTAGAAATGAACATTCTACTTCTCTATCTCTGTGGATTTGTCTATTCTGGACATTTCATATAAATGGAATCATACAATATGCAGCCTTTTGTGTCTGGCTTTTTTTACTCAGCATAATGTTTTACTTAGCATAAAGGTAGCATGAATCAATGCTTTCGTTCCTTTTTATGGCTGAGTTATATTCCACTGTATGAATATACCACCTTTTGCTTTCCCATTCATCAGCTGATGGACGTTTGAGTTATTTTCACTTTTTAGCTAGTAGGAATAATGTTGCTGTGAACATTCACACTCAAATGAATGTCTATGTGAACATACGTTTCGGTACTATTGGGTCTATCCTGCTGGGTTATATGGTAACTCTTTGTTCAACTTTCTGAGGAAATGCCAAGTGTTATCCATTTTACATTTCTAATTCATTATTTTTAATGAATTAATTCATTAATTTTAATAACTACACAATATCCCACGGCACAGCAATATTAATGTTCACTGATGAATTTAACACATCCTCTATTAAAATATATTTATATTTTATTTATTTTTTCATTATTACAATTAATCTTGATAATTCATGAACACATAACTTTGTATACCTCCACAGGTATAGGGATTCATGCACATGTAATTGGTGGGCCAATTTAATTTTGCTTTAAATTTTTTTGCTATTTAAAATTTTGCTTTTTCATTTTTCACTGATCCAATTTTTGCCTTGAAATGTGCTATTGTACCAGCAAAAGTTGCTACTAATCTACACTCATACAACACTATACAAGAGAGCGAAATTTTCCCACATGCCTGCTAATACTGGACATGTTTTTGTTTTTGCCAACCTGATAGGGACAAACCTTGTCTTATTGTTTTAATTGCTTTGCTCTGATCACTACTGGGAGTGAGCGCTTTTTCAAGTACTCAAATATTTATTACCCAATCATAAAAAGCTGGATTGGGTAATTTCTAAAATCCTTCGCAGCTATGAAATTTGACTTCTGTGATTTATGCTCTGACAAGTAATGATGGTTACGATAATGGTGGCTGAAGCCAGAGTGGCTTTATGAAGCCTGCGAATGTTTAATTGTGTTTCCTAGGCACTGGGACAGGCCCTCAGGCTCACCAATGTCCTCCTACAGGATGCCCACTAATAGAGCCACATCTCTATTTAGCCCAGGAAAAAATGCCACTGCCTCCAGGAGAGGCATAGTACACAGGGATCAGAGCAAGTTTTGATTAAAATTAGGGAAGTGATATTTGAGAGAGCAAAAGGTCACAGAAAAGAAAACGTGGAAGACTGAAGGACAGAACTGACCTACTTCACATTTTTACCAAAAGTCACCTGTTTCCCAGAGGGAAGATTGTGTCATAATGAAATGGGCCTTGAATATAGAGTCAGAAGATTTAGGGTCTAGTCCTGACTCAGACACTCATGTGAGGTCTTGGGTCATTTCCACACCTTACTTTTCTTATCTATTAAATGGTAATATTCCGTATTAAACCAAATTATCACCAAGTTCAAAGAAGAGAACAGGTGAAAATGCAATAAAAAAAATACAGGGTTCCCCCTAAAAGTCAGTGAATGCTATCAGTTCTTCTCTCCCATACCCAGCAGTCACAGAAGCAGTGGAGCGTGGCCAGCAGTCAGATGGAAGTGCCTGGCAACCGTGCTCTCCCAGTTGGCCAAAATCCCCAAATGACTCTTCTTAGAAGCACACAGGTTAGAAGAGCCACACTCTACCATGCTTCCCTATTCCAGAATTCAACATACTTGGGTGCTAGGACTGGTGCTAGGTCTTTCTTCATCTCCTAAAAGATGAAGACAGGAATTTAGGGACTCAGATGGGTTTTGTTTATGCTTTACATATTTCTCAGGTAATCCTATTCCACTGCGTTTTCATCTGTTGTTCCTGTTATTTCCCAAACTCTTCCACGTTTTCTTGTAAATGAAATTAAGTGGTGGCCAAACTTGGAAGACAGCTGATGGGCTAGCCCTAGCTGTGTGCCAGAGATAGTTAGCCATCCACCCAGACTCTCCAATCCTTAGTTAAGGATTGTGATAGGAAGTACCTAGGGATTACTATCCTATCCCCTTGACATCTAGATATGACCATGTGACAAGTTTTCACCCAGAGAGTGCGAGCTTGAATCATGTGTGTGTGTGATTTCCTGACCACAGTTTTTGAAAAGTGGGAGTACCTGCTTCTCGTTCTCTTTTATAATCTTCCAACTGGATGCAGATGATTACATGACTGAGAGAATGGCTAAACCACACAATGGAAGGAATCTTGGTCCCTGGATAACCACAATGAGGAGCTGGTTTGCTGTCACTATTATATAAGTGAGATTAAAATTTTATTATTTAATTTTGAAGTCTATTTGTTTCAGCATTACTTTACCATTACTTTAACATCCTGCCTGAAAGCATTTCACCAACATGACCCTTTGAATAAATGAGGTACTAGCAAGTGTCATGGCACTCCCAACAGACATCTTCATTAGAGCCTAGAAGTTTCTTCAAACAGAAAGCTCATTAAATCACCCTCATGTCATAGTACAGCTCCATTCTGCTATATCCAGCAATTTTTGGCTTATGCTCTGAAAATCTCTGAAGCATGAGAAACAGATGTTTTACAACAAAAAGTTACAACAAACATGTTGATTGTATGTTACTGAAAATTATCTGGAAGGGTGAAAGATTCAAAGAAATATTGTAAGAATAAGTTCAATCTTATCCAGGAGCCTATAATTTAAATGGGAAGGCAAGACATTTATACAAATAACTCTACTTCAAGAGAGTATGTCTGGTTGTTAGCAGGAATAGGTACCTTAAGACTTTTAAAGAGGGTGAGATCATTTTTACTTGGGGGCAATAAGGTAAAACTTCATGGAGGAAATGGAGTTTGAGCTGTGGCTTGCAAGGTAGGTGGAATTAAGTGGTAGAATCATGGACAGAGGCCAATAGAAATTAAATTGGCAAGTTAAGTTACTGTTATATGCTAGACATCTAGAAGGTCTTGAATGCCAGCCTGAGGAAGTTAAGCATCATTATAAAGGCAACAAGAAGCTGGTTATTTTAGGTCCCCCTTAAGTCCTCAAATGTTAGAGCTAAATATGTGACTTACCCATAGCAAAAACCATGGCAGCTGCCTGTTCTTTTCAGAAATATATACCAAGCCTCCTCTGTTTTCCTATGGCCTACTTTCATAGTCCCTAAATTCCAGTAATTCAAATGCCACCTTCACAGTTTTATTCCATTTCCATGTATCATTTGCATATTTATTATTTAATATTTTTCTTTAAGTCTACTTCTAGTTGACTCGTAAGCAAAAAATATCTGTGAAATTACAGAGTGGGCATACACACTGGGTAAAATGTTTTCTAATGTATAATCAAATAAATGTATGCCTATTAAAAGTTTAAAAGTGTTCTTCTATTTCCCATATACATATGCTCTGTTCCTATTAGAGGTTTATAGGTCACACCTGGAAATCAGGGTTATGCTCTGAACCATCACACACATACTGCCTCCTGGGTTCCCAACTCACTTATCTGTCCACATTCACTCCCCCATCTCATTTGGTCCATATTTGGACTTAATACTTGATGATAGGTAACACTGCTACAGACAATCCTAAAATGTTACTGGTTCAACAAAATGAAAGTTTATTTCTTGTTCACAACACAGGAAGGACAGCCCTCCTCCATCTCATAACTATATCATCTAGAATGCAAAGCCTCCAGGGTCACCATAGTAGCAGGGGTTGGGGGGGGGGGCGCGGGGAAGAGAAAGAGAAAGAGGAGAGAGAGAGGAGCTGGACATCATTTGGGTTTATTGAAGCACCAGTCCTGGAAATAGCCTGTATCAGTTGAGCTTACATCCCATTGGCCCTGTGACCCCAACCCAGCTGCAAGGGAGACTGAGAAATACAGCTGAGCACTGAGGAATCTCCACCATGGTAAGCTAATTACTACTGACCCAGAAATCCTATGGGTCGTTGCTCCAAAACTGCCCCCAAGACAGAGCTGTGTGTCTCAGATCTACTCTTTCTAGCTTCCAGAAGCCACCTCCAGTCCTTGGCTCCTAGTCTCCTTCCATCCTCAAAACCAGCAACATTGCACTGATTCTTTCTCACACCTATCACTTGGACAGCAACTCTTCTGTCCTCCCTCTTCCAATTTTAAGGACCCCTGTGATGACATTGGCTTCACCATGATAATCCAAGATAATCTCCTCATCTCAAATTCAGCTGATTAGCAATTTAATTGCATCTGTTATCTTGATTCTCCTTTGCCATGTAACATAACATGTTCACAAGTCCTGGAAATTAGGACAGAGATATCTTGGGGTGCCAACCTTCTGTTTACCACAGAGACCCACAGGCCATACATAGGCCATGTACATATTTTGTGTCATCAGCCTTGTGTTTTGTTTTTCTTTACTCCTTAAAAAAATTTTTTTAATTGAGATATTTTATATATTTTTTAATATGGCTTCTCTTGAAACCTCAGGAGATATAGGAACAAGGGCCTGGATTCCCTCTTCATAACAATGTGCTGGTGTTATTTACAACAGCCAAGACATGGAAGCAGCCCAAATGTTCACTGATAGATGGATAAAGAAGAAGATGTGAGATATATATATATATATATATATATATATATATATATATATTTAACGGCATATTATTCAGCCATAAGAAATGATGAAGTCTTACCATTTGCAACAACATGGATAGAGCTAGAGAGTATAATGCTAAGTCAAATAAGTGAGTCAGAGAAAGACAAATAACATATGATTTCACTCATCTGAGGAATTTAAGAAACCAAACAAGCAAAGGGGGAAAAAAGACAGTGAGAGAGACACAAACCAAGAAACACACTCTCAACTATAGAGAACAACTTGAGAGAAATAACAGATAGTTACCTCAGTTACAGAGAGCAAATTGATGGTTACCAGAGCAGAGGAGGGTGGAGGGATGGATGAAGTAAGTGATGGGGATTAAGGTGCACACTTGTCATGATGAGCCCTGGGTGATGTACGGAAGTGTTGGATCACTACACTGTATACCTGAAACTAATATAACACTGCATATTAACTATACTGAAATCAAAATTTAAAAATTAATAAAAACAAAAAATAATGGCTGCCCACTTTAAATGGGGCACAGGTACCCAGGATGCCATGACCTCTAGCACTTCCCATTGCCACACACTCCTGACCCACTTCAAATTATGTGAACTGCCTTACCACCTCCACTCCTTTAAATTTGCAAACTTTGCACCAGGTATCTTAGTATCATCTGGATCCCAACTATCACTTTACCCTGTCAGTGGTGTTCACACTTTGATCCTCTTTTGGCAACACATCCCCACGTTCAGAATTCTAACATCTGTACAGAAATGTCCTGAGAGCCCTTGTGTCTGACCCTAGAATGCAAGCAGGCCCATGGCTCAGGAGAAAGGCCGTGCTGTGGCCAGAGAACCACAGGCATTCACAGGACTTTTTCAGGCCTCTGTATCCTAAATCTGCTGGAGAAGCAGGGACCTACATGCATTCTAGAGCAAGGGACGAAGTTTTAATTTGCTGTCGCTTGAGCAACGCACATCCATCTTTCTTTTTCTTTTCAGTCCTTGCTAAGAGATCTCTGATGAATTTCTTGACTCTGACAACAGGCCCCATTCTGGCTTCCATCCAAGCGGCATGCGGGCTTTCATTGTCCTCGTGGGCTTAAGTGAAGGGCATCTCACTTTGTTCCACTTGCAGATGCACACAGATCCAGTGCTGGCATTAATAACACTGCAGGCCTGGCCATTCGATCTTCATCAGCCGCCGCGCATCACTCGCCTTACCGCAGATGATAAGCTGCCTCCACTGCCAGGGAGATGAGCTCTTCATTACCCAGGTCGGCTGCAGGGCCTCAGCACCAAACACCAGAAAATCACATTAGCCAGGCAAATCTCTCCAATCACTCCAATGGGGGTGGGGAAGAAAGAGACCTCAAAGACCTATATTATGTTGAAACTCTTATCAAGGTCACAGAAGCAAGAGATGAGGGTAGGAGCCCTTTGGCTGAGTCCAGTATTTCCCCAGCCTCACTCATTTGTGCTCCACCTTGATGATTTTTGCCATTTCTGCATAATACCTATAATTTTATTTATTTACTATTTTCTTTAAATCAATTACATATTGATTAGTTTTTATCTAGTCCACTTCTAGGCATTAATCACCATAAAATTAAAGCTTAGATGGTCAAGTTATACTTTTTTCTAATATACATTAAAATTGGAAAATTTCTTTAATAATTAAAATTAGGATATTAGTATTAAAATAAGGAATGTTGATCCACTTATCTAAAATTATCTTATATACTATTAGTTGGATGCAAACCATACTATGTTTTGGAAAACACAGATCTAATCTATTCTTCCAGCTCAGAACAGAATCACATGTGAATTAAATGATGCAGATTACTCCTGAGCCAATCTCAAGGCTGTCTAGGTACAATTCCTGAAATTCAGAAGGTAATGATACCTGTAGGTACCAATATCATTGAGAAGTTTTTTTTTACATCTCACCTCAATCTCTCAGCTTACTGTAAGTCTGTTTCCTCATATTTGATCTATAGTTGATAGTGGTAGAACTAGGAATTCTAGACCAATAAGCAAATGGTTCTAGAAATAATTCATCTTCTCTAATGCAGTGACTCCTAAGTGACATGCCAGAAACCAGCTTGGAGCTAAATGCCCCAAGGTCAGAGATGGACATGCCCACATTTTAGAGATGGACAATAAAGAAAAGAAGCAAGTCAAAAAAGAAAAAATGAACATGAAAGGGCAAGGTAGACCAAACAACTATATTGTAGAACAAAAGTCAGCAAACCTTTTTTTTCTGGAAAAATCCAGATAATAAATATTTTAGGCTTTGCAGAAGACATGATTTATGCCAAAATGATTCACCTCTGTCACTGTAATGTGAAAGAAGCCATACATATACATATATAGATATAGATATAGATATAGATATAGATATATAGATACATAGATACAGATATAAATAGATACATAGATATATAGATATATAGACATGGTTGTGTTGCAGTAAAACTCTATTTAAAACAGGCAGTGGGGGCACCTGGGTGGCTCAGTCTATTAAGCATCTGACTCTTGATTTTGGCTTGGGTCATAATCTCACAATCATGATGCCCAAAATGGATTAAGATTCTCTGATTAAGATTTTCTCTCCCTCTCCCTCTGACCCTCCCCAATTCATTATCTCTCTCTCTCTCTCCCCCCCGCCAGCCCCCTCTCTTTCTGTTAAAAAAGAAAAAAAGAAAAACAGCCATTGTTTGCTCACCACTCTTTTAGTGTATTGAATGATGATTCTCAGTCAATGTAGAATGCAACTTCCCCTGAGTATCAATCAGGGTTCTCCAGAGAAACAGAACAAACAGGATTTTAGTAGATAGATAGATAGATAGATAGATGATAGATAGATAGATGTATTATAAGAAATTGAACCAAATGATTATAGAAACAAGTCCCATGATCTGCATTGTAAGTCAGTGACCCAAGAAAACTAATGATTTCTTTTCATCAGAGTCTGAAGGTCTGAGGACCAGGAAAGCCAATGGTATGGGTCCAGTCTACAGGCTGGCAGTCTTCAGACCCAGGAAGAGCTAATGTTTCAGATGGAGTCTGAAGGCAGAAAGAAAGCCCGTGTCTACTAAAGGCAGTTAGTCAAGAATAATTCTCTTGCTGGGGGGAGGATCAGCCTTTTTGTTGTATTCATGCCTTCAACGGATTGGATAAGGCCCACTCACATTGGGAAGGCCAATTTGCTTTGCTCAGTCTACAGATTTAAGTGTTAATCCCTTCCAAAAACACCCTCACAGAAACACCCAGAATAATATTTGACCAAATATCTCAACATCCATGGCTCAATCAAGATGACACATAAAACGAACCATCACCCCTAGCAAGGTTCTTCCTAGGGCTGGAAGTTGTCAGACAAGGGTAAAGTCCCAGATTCACAGAGGAGACAGTGCTGAGAGACACAATGGATATGAGAGACCTTTTAATGCTGAAGCTCTGAAATTAATGTAGTTACAGAACCCTTGTTTGACTCTAAGGCCTATGTTTTGTCCACTATATGATACTCTGTCACTTTTTTTTTTTTTTATTTTAGAGAGAGACTGAGAGCATGAGCAGGGGAGAGGGGCAAAGGGAGGGGGAGGGAGGGAGGAAGAGGGAGAGAGAGAGAGAGAGAGAGAGAGAGAGAGAAAGGGAGAATCCGAAGCAGGCTCCTTGCTCAGTGCCGAGCCCAATGCAGGGCTCGATACCACTACCCTGTGATCATGACCCAAGCCAAAATCGAGAGTCAGACATTCAACCGACTGAGCCACACAGGTACCCCTTATACTCTTGATAAATGCAGTGTGTCCAAATGAGATGTCTAGGAAACTAAAGATACACAACCTAGAGGAGACTTCAGGGGTGGGGACAGATGGAGGAAACTTGTTCTTCCTTTTGTATACCTAAAGGGTTATCATCTGGGAAAAAAAACTGTTCTGTATTATTTCATGAGTAGAACATATATCAATTAAAAGTCACAAGGAGATGAATTTTAAATGATAGCAGGAGAGGGATCCAAAATGGAAGGGACTTCCTTCCTAGGTGGTAAGATATCCATCACTAGAAGTATGCAAGCAGATGCTGAATGAGTAGGTCAAAGATATGAAACACTGAGTATGTAATTGAGTCCTGGTGTCTGTAATCTTTCCCTGTGGTAAGATTCTATGATGCTAAGAAGATAGCAATTGGGCAGAACCTCTGAACCCTGGCCTTTTTCCTGGCTCCGTGTCCCATGGTTCTGCTCACCCAAAGCAGCCGAAGCTTCTCATCACAAAACAGGTGTCCCTTAGAGATGCCCTACAGCTGGCATGCCTGCCTTCACTCTCTGGAGCTTACAATTAGTGCATCAGCCCACATTAGTGCATACCAATGAGATCAGCCCATCTCAACCATATGAGATGAGTCCCTTTTGCTACAGAGACAGAGAGAGGAAGAAAGCAGGATTCATGGTGGATTCACCAATGCTAGGGAGGAGATACACAGGGACCTGGTGCAAAGAATTGTGGAAAAATTGCTTGGGACTCTGGAGGAACATAGGGAACCAGACTCTGGATAGTGTGGCAAACCTCATAATTCCTTCCTGGAAAGGGAATGTCTGTATTCCAGGTGCTCGGTTTCAAAAGACCACATTTAATGACTGTAAGTGAGACCATTCTAAGTAGCCATCTGTTGCCTTTTGCAAATATTTAATTCTGTTTACATTCTAGTCATAAGAGAGATGGTGACTCTGAACTGTTGGCCCATCATGAATCTGTCCAATGGAATGATTAATGAATCCTAAGTGTCAGACACACAGAGATGGCTGGCGCCATGAGGACACTGGGGAGACTGCCCTCTCAGAGGGTAACTGGTAAGGGAGCTATTGTCTTCTCTTCCTTCCCCTTCCTCAGCTCCTCATCTCCAAGCATGAATGATGGGGCAGCTCCTCTCTCCTCGGAGCCTTCCTTGCCGACCGAATATCAGGAAAAGAAACAAGAAAGAAGTGGGGCACGTGGGTGGTTCAGTCAGTTAACGTCCGACTTCAGCTCAGGTCATGATCTTGTGGTTCATGAGTCCAAGTCTCGTGGTTCATGAGTTCAAGTCCCACATTGGGCTCTCTGCTGACAGCTTGGAGCCTGGAACCTGCTTTGGATTCTGTGTCTCCCTCTCTCTCTGCCCCTACCCCACTTGCACTCTGTCTCTTTCTCTCTCAAAAATAAATAAACATTTTTAAAAAATTAAAGAAACAAGAAAGAAGTGAGAAAGGGGGCTCTCCACCCCTCCCCATGAAGTCCAGGGTCTTCAACTCATGACTTTTCACTGTGCCTCCCTGTCTCCTTCCATACCTTGGTTTCCAAATTTTAAACTCTATTCAGTATTTTCCCAGACACCTTCCCACCTCATCCAATGAAGAGCAAGCACAGTACATGGCAGCAGCCATGCATTTCTGGACTCATGGTTTAAACCTTGCTTACCTCAACCATGTCATCAGCACTAACCTCAACCATGTCATCAGCACTAAAACTTGTGGCTGACTGTAACTGTCAGTATTATTATAGGGAGCCAATTTGTTTTCAGACACACCTTCAGGGCATATCGCACAAATTCATGGTTTTTCACCTAGCATATGTTTTCCAACAATTATAAGGAAAAAAATCTTCTCTTTAATTTTTGGTTCCCTCTATAAATTTTTCCACCCAGTGAAATATTATTTAAAATAATAGTATGTATTCATACTCCCATCTCTTAAACTATGCCATGGTAGATTTATAGCAGTAGATCTATAGATCTACTTCACTTTTGTTAATGGCTGCAGAATATTCCACTATATGCTATAATTTATTCCATCAGTTCCATATGCATGGGCATTTAGGTGTTTTCCAGACTTTTATTATTTTATGCAATGCTACAGTGTGTGTGTGTGTGTGTGTGTGTGTGTGTGTGTGTGTCTACATTTCACCACATAGTCAAGTATATCCATAAGGATAAACTCCTAAATGTAGAATTGCTGGGTCAAAGGGTATGTTCATTTAACAATTTTGTAGATAAATACAGCTAGGTATAAATGATAAATATAAATCTTATCAATGGCTTAGAGAACTAAACTCCAGAAATTAAGAAATGAAAAATATCAGTCCTTTGGGAGGAACTATAGATACGTTCTTCACATCTTTTCACTTACCCTAGACATTTTAGTTGACAGGATGTTTGTGCTTTAGATGGCCTCTATTTTAGGGGGTTGAATACAATTTTCTGGAATAACTGGGTTATTTGAGGTAGGAAAAGTGGCAGACTAATAAAGCACAGGAGAGCATTGACAGATCAGCTTCTACATAGCCAGTTATTTTCTGCCTCATTCATTCTGAGCCTGGCTTGATATAGGCTCTCAAAAAAATATCTGATGAATGAATGAATGATTGAACAAATGAATGAAACATTTGAACAAACCAATGAAATGAAACATTGAACAAACCATGAAAACTTGCTCAAGGATCCAAGATCAGTGTTTTAGTTTTGGCCATTAACACCTCCTTTCTGCTGCACCCTGATGAATAAGTACCATTTAAATCTATTAGACTCAGTTTTCACACTTTATGTGTGGATCTATAGCTTTTGGCTTTCATTTCAAAAATCAATTATACATTGACAGTCTCAGTAGCCAAGAATGATAGGCTCATGTCTGTATGCTGGTATATTTTGGAGTCAGATCCAGACCACTCAGTTCCTACATGCTGCATGATCTAGCAAAAAACGGTTTGGAAATTGGCGAGGCTCTGAAAATGAGTTCTAGTTTGACCACCATCTGACATGGAATGCATGTAACAGCAGACCATGACTGTGGCAGCCATCAGTCCTTCTTCTCTTGGACTGAAGCCCATGGAGCTCTACACCTAAAGTGTATTGCAAATAGAATTATTCAATGTGAACATAATTAATAGCCATATGACTTTAAAGTCATTGAGCTGCTCCAAGTTTCAGTTTCCTCATCTGTGAAATGGGGATACTAGTACCCATATTGTGGTAAAGCCAATGCAAGCATTACACTCATATCTGCAAAACAAATGTAGTTAGTACCTTTTTTTTCCCGCAAATCTGATCTGATTCTTCTCACAATTTCTATTGCCAAAAAAAAAAAAAAAAAAGGAAAGAAAGAAAATGTAATCCAATCTAGTGACAGTCAACTCAATCCTACACTTAAACACTTAGAAGAGATAAATAGCCAGCCTTCCAGCATTTCATTTTCCTTGTGTTTGTCCTCCCCACATGACAGCTGGCCTTTAGAGAGCTCCCTGGAGAATTAATAGGCACCTGTGCATGTCTCTGCACTACAACCTATATCTATTAATTCCTCCGGTCTCCCCTTTCTGCCTATTTCTTGTGTTGTGCTAAGGTCTCTTAGCTAAATCGTGGCCTGGTGGACCTTCTCTGCTGAGAAGCCCAGCTGAGTGAGCTGTGACTGTGAACTCCTGAAATCTGGCTATGACTCCCATTTGATCTACAGACTCAGAAGCCAGTCACACACTTCATAGCTGCACTTCCGCTTCACCATAACCACTGTAGATCTGTCTCCTCACTCCCACCTGTTCCCAGTCTCTCCAGTTTTACTCAAAGTAGATTCTCAATACTCTTAGGATTACACTTATCTCACTTAAAAAAACCTAAAAGTACACAGTCCAGGGATGTAGCTCCATGAAATCACCAGGGACCTAGGCTTCCTGCATGTTTGTGCTTTGCTGAGCATGCTTCTATGCTCCAGATAACCTCATGTTAGAGGATGGCAGCAGGAGTTCCTGCCACTGTGTCCAGCTCCCAAGCAATGGAAGAAAGGACAGGGAGTGTCTCCCTGCTGGGTTGGTCTCCCTTATAAAGCCATCACAGAAGTTTCACTTAAACATTTGCTCACATTTCATTGTCCATAATTTAGTTCTATGGTCATATCTAACTGCAATATAGTCTTTCAACTGGGTGCATTTCTATTCCGAAATTGGAATTCTATTACTCAAGAAAAGAAAGAAATTAAGAGTAGGGAGACAGCCAGCCATCTCCACTAACCTACAGAAACTTCTGCATCCATGTTTTCCTATTCAGGGTTACAGAGTTCTCACTCTGGCCTTCTCTCTGCCCCACAGCCAAGCAACCCCAGGTTGTAGTTCACTCTGCAAGTAAGTCTTCTTCATGAGTCCTAAACAGAATATGTCAGCAACATCTCTTCTGCTACCAACTTGCACCTCCACATAACATTCATTCCCTACCTATAAAAGCATTCACATAGGGGCTCCTGGGTGCCTCAGTTAAGTGTCTGACTCTTGATTTCAGCTCAGGTCATGATCTCATGGTCCATGAGTTCAAGCCTCACATGGGACTCTGCACTGATAGCACACAGCCTGCTTGGGATATTCTCTCTCTCTCTCTAAAAAATAAATAAATAAACTTAAAAAAAAAAAAAAAGCATTCAGATACCCCCCAGACTCTGGCCAGAGGAAACAGGGTCAGGACCCACATATTTTTATAAACTCAGTCCCCTGTTTTATCCTCTCTTCCTCCCATAGCCTCCAGGGATGGAAGAAATAGGATTTCCACTTTCTCTTCCTTTCTATCCTTGACTTTCCAATGTCATATCCCCATTTCTCAGCTAGACTGGGGGAGAGAATGGCTGCCAGGCACTATGGGGAGAAAAATTCAAATACACTGGCTTAATCTGTTGAAAATGTTATCGCTGTCACACCCATATTCTTTTTTATTTCTTGAGCACATGGCAAGCATATAGGCCTTTTAATGAATAACAGATTGTCAGGGGGATCAAAATGGGCTAAAATATGGCAACCTCTTGCCACAATGTGTGGCATACTGTATATGCTTAGTAAATGTTAGCCCTCACTGTTACTATTATTATTTAAATAATGTCATACAGTCTAGCTCAGTCTTCCTCTATACTTTTTATCTCCCCCAGACAAGCATCCTACATGTGTGGCTCTGTCTCACAGCAATGTCATTATGTTCCCTCCTAGATTTTCTGTTTGCTTAGTTTTAAACTGCATTTTCTGGAAACAGGGGGAATTTTTTCCTAGGGCAAGGAAGAACTACTTAGAGACCTAACTCCTAATCACCTTTGGTACTGGGGACCATGTAGCTGTGAGCAAGTCACTGTTCTTTAGGGAAGGGGGCTAATTGGAAGAGAAAAGATTGATGAAGGTCAGTGTGGATGGCGACGTAGAATTATGGCTGGAGGCTGGGTCAGCTGAAGTTTAGCCTCTCCAAGCTGCACCTCATCCTGTGACTCTAAATTATCCTTACCCCTGGTGACCCCCACACTCTGTGTTGTTTGTGTAACAACAGCTCAAAAGAGCATGAGTGAAATAAGGCGAGATGAGAATTGATCTATTGACCGTCAATCAGGAGGTTGGTCTACGACTCTGAAAGGGAGTTGCCTGAGGCTCTGGGCCAGAACTGTACTTAGATTTGAAAAAGAGGTAGGAGGGAAACAAGGATGGAAATTTAGTTTACTTGGGGGTCAAAGTCTATCAGGTGCATAGGATTTCCTAGGGTTGAGCAGGAAATCCCCAGAGATTTGGAGTTGTAAATAAGCAGGTTGTTTTAATGTAGGGAAAATACAAATGCACAAATTTATGAAGCATTATGGGGCAGTTACTTTCGAGTACAGCACAGAAATGTAAGCAAATACTTTAAATGCCCCAGAAAATGTCATCACCAGGGCCCAGCCCTGATAAGGCAGGAATTTCTTAAATCTGGGGCAATCTGGAGGAATTTCTTAAATCTGGAACCGGAGGGAATTTCTAGGTTGTAGCAGATGAGCAGAGAAGTTGAGGCAGGAGGTGATGGGGAGGGCTTCGAATAACAAGAGAGCAGTGTTATGGGATCCAGCAGCAGCTTGGGAATAGCTGCTCAATAACCAGCATCCTCCCGTCTCCCACACAAGAAGCTGCATTAGGCATAGTCAGCCAGATCTGGAAGGATTTGTGTTGATTTTGCTTTTCGCCAGGGGAGCAGTGTTCCTGGTGGGAAAGGACTCTAATGATCACACTGAAATTTGCCTGCTACTGGGAAAAAGAAGAGGAGGACATGAATGTCAGTAGGCCTGGAACCAGCACTGGAGATAGGTCAGGGGATGGATTTGGGAAATGCCAGATGGTTTCCTAGTTGATGCTAATATATATATTTATTAGTAACTGACCTACAATCTCATTCAATCCACACAGCAAACATATGAAGCCGTTGATATTGTCACTATTTTACAGATGAGGAAATTGAGGCACAGAGAGGATTTACTTAAACAATTTACCTAAAACTACAGATTTTGGTAGTTAAGTGGTAAAGACTTGAACCCAGGGAATCTGACTCCATGCTATCACAGGAATACACTGTAAAACCAGTATCTGTCGTACCAAAAATCTCAACAGTGAAATTTATAAATCAGGAAACTGATCCTTTTACTATTAACTGTAAAGTACCATATTAGCATAAATTTCCATAAGGTAATTGTCAGTTAGTTACAGAATTTTCAGTTCTACTCAGAGCTGTCCTTCAGTAAGTAAGTTGACTTTTTTCTACATTTTTAAATAACTGTCTATAATTTTTATCATGATCTCAGATCTATCTTTTCATTTTTAAAAGCCAGGATCTGGGAAATAAGTTCAGAACAACCCAAGAGGGATGAGTTACCCTGGCACTGCATTTTGAATTCCTTGTGTATTTTAAGACTTTCCTCTGGAAAGTCTGGTCCCCTGCAGGGCCTAGCGCAGAGCCTGGGTCCTGTTCAGGGACGGTTGACTGAAAGAGAGAACAGAAGCCAAGGAATTTCACACTCATTTGCACTCATTCACTCTCAGAACTACCTTCTAGTAGCTGTCATTTCCTCTAAGAAAGTTTTGCTTTATTGCCAAAAATAAAAATAGCCTCAGCTATTTTGTGTTCATATTTTACAACTCATTTTGAGAATTAATATTTTATAAGGAAATTATTTTGATTCAAAATGTGACTTTTAAAAGGTTTATGGTATTCTTAAGTGTAACTTTTATTATGCCTTGGGGCCAGCAGCTTTTCTAGAGGATTATACTGTAGTTATTGATGTATTGCACCCCTTGTGAATTTCCCTTCATGTTCTGAGGCTGAAACAAGAGAAATTATTTTCTGTACATAATTCACTCCCTTCTTTCCACCTCTACCCCTCCTTCTCCCTTGCTGCCTTTTTTTTTTTCTTTCAGTGTAAAGTAAATAAAATAACCACCCTTACCAGTGGAAGAATTTGGGAGAAAAAAAGAGAGAGAGAGAGCAAACAGGTTGTATTCTAACCAAGCCACAGTTAAATGAAGAGAATGGGCAGCTACACATCAAGACATGGGAAAGTGGAGGTGAAAACTATACTCTGAGTACTGCCCCAGACGAATGCCCTTCCTTCTTTACCAGTATTTCTCTTCTATCTTCTCTGGTCTGTGTCGAAATAACTGATGTTTTTCACCTCCCACATGATGGAGCAGCAGGCATTTATCTTCAGGTGAAGCGGCTGCATGATGCTCTTCTGGAAGATCTAGAACGCTAAAGTCTGCAAATAAAACTGAAGATACTCAAGTCCCTGCAGCAGTTAGATAATGACAAATCACCCCCAAGTATAGTGGCTTAAAATTAAAACTATTGATTATTTCTTGTGGTCTACAGATTGGGTGCTGGTGGATCTGGGCCAAGTTTGGCTGATCTTAGCTGGGCTTTCTTCTCCATCTACAGTCAGCTAGTGGTCCAGCTGGTCTAAATGGCCTTGTCTGAGACAACTCTGCTCTCCTCCATGTGTGTCTCACACCCCTCTTATGGGCCAGCCCAGCATGTCCTCATGTTGGTGACAGGGGTGCAAGGGGGAAAGAGGGAATGTGCATATGCTTTTCAAGCTTCTGCTTGCACCTGGTTTGTGAGCATCTCATTGGCCAAGCAAAGTCACATGGCTAAGCCTAGAATTAAAGTAGGAAGGAACCAAGGGTTACAAAACAGAGAGCCTGATACTGGGAGACCAACATGGAGGCCATTAATGCAATCAATCTGCCACAGTTGCCAAATTAAAAGTTGAACTGATCAAGAAGGGACATTATGAAAGCAAAATAAAGTTGATCTTCATTATTTGCAGATTGCATATTTGCAAATTTGCCTACTTGCTAAGATTTGTTCGTAACCTCAAAATCAATACCTGGGGCACTCATGCTGTCATTCCTATACATGCACAGAGTGGTGAAATTTTTAAGTTGCCCAGTGCACACGCTCCCTCTGCTGAGATGGAACAAGTGATACTCTGCCTTCTTGTTTCAGCTGTCACACTGCAAGCAAGTGTCCTTTTCATAATACACCTAACCCTTGAAGAACACAGGTTTGAACTATGCAGTCTGCTTAAACACAAATTTTTTTCAATGAATACAGTACTGTAAATGTATTTTCTCTTCCTTAAGACTTTCTTAACAACATTTTCTTTTCTCTACCTTACTTTATTGTAAAAATACAGTATATAATAATATACATATGCTAAAAGACTGTTTATGTTATCGGTAAGGCTTCCAGTCAACAGTAGGGTACAAGTATTTAAGTTTTGGGGAAGTCAAAAGCTAAATATGAATTTTCAGCTGCATGAGGGGTCACCACCCCTAACTCCCACATTGTTCAAGGGTCAAGTGAAGGTTTAATGCTACATTTTTTTGCATTCTGTTGGTGATTTCACTGTTTAAAAGTGCTGAAGTGCCGTCCAGTGTTCCTAACCACAAGAAGGCTATGCTGTGACCTAAGGAAAAAATACGTGTGTTAGATAAGCTTCATTCAAGCATGAGTTACAGTGCTGTTGGCCATGAATTCAATGTTAGTAAGTCAACAATATATATTAAATAAGGTGCCTTTAACCAGAAAGACATCTAAAACAAGGTTATATATTGATCGATTAATGAAAATGTGACCAGAGGCTCACAAGAACCCTACCCCATATTTCTCCAGGAACGACAGTTCAGTATTCACTAATTCAGTGTCCGCGACAACTTTATAGAATATAATTACCTCAAAAATGAGAATCAACTGTGCTTCCCTTTATTTGAAGCATTATCTTTTTTAAAAGATATAGTGTGTCTAAATAACAAAATATTTATTCTTGTCTATATAACTGCACACTCCCCAAAAAACAAAACAAAAACAACATTCTTACATAAATACCAACCTGGCCTCACAGAAAACAATCTTTTGTTCTAAGCAAAACACTTATAAGAATAATAATGCACTAATTGGTGAAGGGACACCTATTAGTGAGATTCCAACTGATATTTAAGAAATGGTTACTGAGTTCCTCCTATGAGTTACTGTAGCTATGGCTTAATTCTATAGTAAACAGTTGAGAACTCTGAAAGAATAATACGGATCCCAGAGAGTGAAATAGGATCGAAATGTGTTTATGAGTCTTTGAATGAAAATACTGAACAGGAAAGAAAGGCACAATCACAAAATTATTCATATTATGAAAGCAGGAAAACCAGGATTCAACATGAATATAATTGTTAGCAATGCATCTCTTATTGGAAGTTCAAAGGCATTTTGTGTTGTTAGAGTACATGGGATCCCAAAGAGCTTTGAGCCCCAAATTTGAGCTTTGATGTTGGGCATGATGAAGAATCCAGACAGCACCGTGTTTAAAAGCTCAGTCTCTGCAATCAGCCAGACCAGGGTCTGGGGCCAGGCTCCACGTTAATGGCTGGGTGACATGACAAAAGACTCTCCCTCTGTGGGCCCCTGTTTCTTCATTTATAAGAGTAATAATATGAATATAATCAGACAATGTATGAGTGCTGACTAGGATGCTCTCCATCCATCACTTCTAATCCTCACATTGTCCTAGGAGATGGGCACTATCCCTCCCCATCCCCCCATACATGAGAAAACAGGCAGGGAAGTTGAACAATCTTGCCAAGAATTAAGAGCTGGCAGAATTGGAATCTGATCCTAGACTCTTATCTATTTCATCATGTTGTTTGGGAAAATTAGATAAGATAATGCAGGTAAAATGCTCAGCACAGTGCCAGGTGTACAGTAAGTGCATCTAATACATTTTTTTAAAGATCTTTTTAAATAAGAGTGCCCACCTTCCCCCACTCCCACTACAACCAACAGATCCGCAATATGTAGAGGCAACAATGTAGAAGGTTTGTGTGGAGATTGCTTATGCTGAATCCTACTCCATGTGAAAGCACCACAGGGAAGAAAGAGCCTTACCTCACCAGGGAAAGCATTCCAAATAACCCCCTGGAGAAGTTTCTATTTGCCTTCATGAATAAAAGATAATAAATAAAAGTTGGGAGATCAGATCCAAGATTTGTGTTTTAACCATCTCTCTCACTGAGGTTAAAACTTCCATTGGTCTATCTCAACTCTTCTTGAATTTATTTATTTAATCTATCTGATATTGTTAACTTATCTTTTGTCCCAATCTCAGATGGAACTATATTGTTTTTAAGGAAAACATATTAAGTACAAAGTGAAGCCAGCTGTATAAGCCAACCTTCTGGGTAGGCCAAAACAAAACACACTTTGGTATCGTCTGTGTTTCCATTTCCTGTGGTACAAAGGGCACTGGAGAGAAAATGAAGATATCTGGAGTACTGTTTTCCCTTACATAACTTCCTTTCCCATTATAATATCTGTTTTATCATATAATCAAAGCCATGTTTCACACAGTCCTGCACTTTAAGCTTGGACAGACAGAGGTCTGAGCAAGAACTATGACCTTCTCTTTCATCTTCAGCGAAAGGGATCAGTCCTGGCTCTGTCTTCTGCCCCTTACAAGGCCTTCAGGCGATTCTGACTACTCAAGGAAGCCATGAGGTAGGAGAACATATGGAAGAAACAAAAATGAAAAAAATTAAAACAAAAAACAAAAAACGTCCTCATGATGAGTAGGAATCATGTGCTAAGAAAGCCAGAATTATTCAGTGTGTCCTGAGTGTGAGTCTTAAAGAATACTCTACAGCTATCAACAAGTGTAAAGCAGATTAATATCTGCTAATACGAAACAACATCCAGTATATATTGTTAAGGGAGTAAACTCAAGCATGTGGATACTACACTACTAACTGAATAATAGAGTTATATATGCATACATTCTTCATCAAGAAGGACATAAAACAAACAGTAAGATTAGATTCCTCAGGGAAGTGGTTAAGTGTGGGGTAGGTTTGTTTTTCAACTGAATTTTTATTATACAGAATATTTAAGCAATCAGTTGGGAGCTGGAAGTACTTCCTTAAGCCAGAGTGACCTTCCATCAGCGAGATCTGTTCTCCCCAAATGGGGAAGAGCAAAAACCTGAGGAAAGACATGACCTTGGGGCAGAAGAAGAGAATTCTGTGAAGGATTCTGAGAAGATGTTCCCCAGATCAACATTCAAGACTTCCTCCTATTACTTCCCTCCTGTGTAAACTTATCCCTTTCACTTATTAGCACAAAGAATGAAAACCGGAACCTACGTAAAGGTAACAAGAAACAAACCTACCAAATGATAAGCAGATTTAGAAAAACTATTCAGAAAGAGAATCACTTCAGAGAAGAGAATCATATTTCAAATATTAACACTATTTTCAAAGAAAGAGAACTTAGGTGTATTGGGGAGAGACAGAGAGAAAAGAGAAGAAATCAGAGAATCAAAAATTAGAGTATGAAACAGTAAAAAGAAAGAAAATATGAATTGAAGTAGCTTTGGAAGAAATTTAGATAACGATAAAAGCACAGGAATGAAAATCACATTACAGGTGGCAAGAATAGATAACAGTGAAAACACAGGGATAGGAAGGTAGAGATAGAGCTTAAAAAATTCATATAAAAATAAATGAAAAAGAAATTTAAAAATAAAAGATTAGATAGTAGATTGGCTTCAGAGAGAAGTGAAGTACTTGGGGTTTGTCATGTGCATAACTGATTTTCCTAAAGTGGAAGACAGAACAAATATTCAAAGATAACAAAAAGAAAACTTTTCTGACATAAAAGACATAAAGCCATTGATTAAGATCTGCAGAAAATAGAATTTTTGTTCAAGGAAAATACAGTCTCAAATTTGAGCCATATCTCAGTAGAGATCCATAAGTTCAAGAATTGAAAAAAGAATCCTATGGGCATTCAGGAATTAAAAGCATGTTCCCCCAAAGGAGAAAATGGCTGACCTCAGCCCTTTCTGTACTAACATTCAATGCCAGTAATTGGTAGAACAATATCTACAGAATTCTGATAAGAAAAATGTATGGCCCAAGAAACATATGCCTTATATCTAAAGGCAGCAGACAGTTTTAATAATGCAAAAAATCTGGTAAGAGAGCAAGTATGAGCCCTTCTTTTTTCTTTTAGTATAATTTATTGTCAAATTGGTTTCCATACAACACCCAGTGCTCATCCCAACAAGTGCCCTCCTCAATGCCCATCACCCACTTTCCCCTTCTCCCTCACCCCCCATCAACCCTTAGTTTGTTCTCAGTATTTAAGAGTCTCTTATGGTTTGCCTCTCTCTCTCTCTCTCTCTCTCTCTCTCTCTGTAACTTTTTTCCCCCTTCCCCTCCCCCATGGTCTTCTGTTAAGTTTCTCAAGATCCACATATGAGTGAAAATATATGATATCTGTCTTTCTCTGACTGACTTATTTTACTTAGCATAATACCCTCCAGTTCCATCCACATTGCTGCAAATGGCCAGATTTCATTCTTTCTCATTGCCAAGTAGTATTCCATTGTATATATAAACCACATCTTCTTTACCCATTCGTCAGTTGATGGACATGCACACTTTCAGATCGCAAAGCTATGAAACTTTAAATCAACCACAAGAAAAAGTCTGGAAAACCTCCAAAAGAATGGAGGTTAAAGAACACCCTACTAGGGGCGCCTGGGTGGCGCAGTCGGTTAAGCGTCTGACTTCAGCCAGGTCACGATCTCGCGGTCCGTGAGTTCGAGCCCCGCGTCAGGCTCTGGGCTGATGGCTCGGAGCCTGGAGCCTGTTTCCGATTCTGTGTCTCCCTCTCTCTCTGCCCCTCCCCCGTTCATGCTCTGTCTCTCTCTGTCCCAAAAATAAATTTTAAAAAAACGTTGAAAAAAAAATTAAAAAAAAAAAAAAAGAACACCCTACTAAAGAATGAATGGGTCAACCAGGCAATTAGAGAAGAAATTTAAAAATATATGCAAACAAATGAAAATGAAAATACAACACTCCAAACCCTTAGGGATGCAGCAAAGGCAGTCATAAGAGGAAAATACATTGCAATCCAGGCCAATCTCAAGAAACAAGAAAAATCCCAAATATAAAATCTAACAGCACACCTAAAGGACCTAGAAGCAGAACAGCAAAGATACCCCGAACCCAGCAAAAGAAGAGAAATAATAAAGATCAGAGCAGAAATGAACAATATAGAATCCAAAACACAAAAAACAAAAACAGAACAGATCACTGAAACCAAGAGTTGGTTTTTTTGAAAAAATAAACAAAATTGATAAACCTCTAGCCAGGATTCTCAAAAAGAAAAGAGGACCCAAATAGATAAAATCATGGATGAAAATGGATTTATTACAACCAATCCCTCAGAAATACAAGCAAGGGGGCGCCTGGGTGGCGCAGTCGGTTAAGCGTCTGACTTCAGCCAGGTCACGATCTTGCGGTCTGTGAGTTCGAGCCCCGCGTCGGGCTCTGGGCTGATGGCTCGGAGCCTGTTTCCGATTCTGTGTCTCCCTCTCTCTCTGCCCCTCCCCCGTTCATGCTCTGTCTCTCTCTGTCCCAAAAATAAATAAAAAACGTTGAAAAAAAAAATTTTTTAAAAAGAAATACAAGCAAGTATCAGGGAATACTATGAAAAATTATATGGCAACAAAATGGAAAACCTGGAAGAAATGTACAAATTCCTAAACATCTACACACTGACAAAACTCAAATGGGAAGAAATAGAAAATTTGAACAGACCCATAACTAATGAAGAAATGGAATCAGTTATCAAAAATCTCCCAACAAATAAGAGTCCAGGAACAGATGGCTTCCCTGGAGAATTCTACCAGACATTTAAAGTAGACATATTACCTATCCTTCTCAAGTTGTTCCAAAAAATAGAAAGGGAAGAAAAACTTCCAGACTCATTCTATGAAGCCAGCATTACTTTGATTCCTAAACCAGACAGAGACCCACCTAAAAAAGAGAACTACAGGCCAATATCCCTGATGAATATGGATGCAAAAATTCTCAACAAGATACTAACAAATCGAATTCAACAGCATATAAAAAGAATTATTCACCATGATCAAGTGGGATTCATTCCTGGGCTGCAGGGCTGGTTCAATATTTGCAAATCAATCAATGTGATACATCACATTAATAAAAGAAAAGATAAGAACTATATGATCCTGTCAATCGATGCAGAAAAAGCATTTGACAAAATTCAGCATCCTTTCTTAATAAAAACCCTCGAGAAAGTCAGGAGAGAAGGAAAATACTTAAACATCATAAAAGCCATTTATGAAAAGCCCACAGCTAATATAATCTTCAATGGGGAAAAACTGAGAGCTTTCCCCCTGAGATCAGGAGCACGACAGGGATGTCCACTCTCACCACTGTTGTTTAACATAGTGTTGGAAGCCCTAGAATCAGCAATCAATCAACAAAATGAAATCAAAGGCATCAAAATTGGCAAAGATGAAGTCAAGTATGAGCCCTTCTTAAAAAAGAAAAGACATAATGGCAAAATCCAGCCAACCCACAGATGTGTAAAAAATATTTGCAGTCATGTCATGAACAGAAAAGCCATGGATGGAAGGACTGTCAGTTACCACTGACTATTTAATTATTTTTCCAGAACTCAGTGCTGTATAAGTTATAAATCTAGGAAATAGTGAAAGATTATAAAAAGTAAGATGAGGAGAAGAAGCTAGAAGGAAGTATGAAAAATATATTTCCCTCTTCTTTCTTGATGAGGTAAAAACTGTCAAACATTAATAAAACAAGAAATAGAGCTTTAAATATATCAAAGCTAAAATATTATTATTAGAAGTAGGAGAAGACAAAGCAAAACAAAGAACGTACAGAACAAATGGCCCCCCCAAAAAAACCCAAATTTAAGGCAACAATATAAACAGAAAATATAGATATACTATAACCAAATAAATAGTGGAATAAAATTAAGTGCAACAAATATATGTTATAAAAATAAATGTAAATGAGATAAATCTATATAATAAAAGAAAAGACTATCAGCCTGGATTAGCAGAACTCCTTTACTTCTGATGCTAATAGTGAAAAACTAAGGGGCTTGGATACAAAATATATGATATACTCATATAACAGAATATTTGACAGTCATTGAGAAAGAATCGGATATGTAAGAAATGATGTGGAAAGAAGTCCAATATAAATCAATAGAAAAGTATTAAAAGAATAATGCATAATGCTATTCCATTTGCATTTGGCAAAGAATATATGTTATAAAAATACATATTTATACATTTGCCTACATGTATATGGTATACATAAGCATTTGCCTATGTGCGTATGTTCAATATTATAGCAATGGAGGAGTCCAACCCATGGGAGGAATATTTTATCTTGGACATTGTTTAGAATTGCTAGTGCATGGTGCTAATAAAAATAGACTGACTTCAAGCTTTCACTTTTTGCAGATGACATGATATTATACATGGAAAATCTGATAGACTCCACCAGAAGTCTACTAGAACTGATGCATGAATTCAGCAGTCGCAGGATACAAAATCAATGTACAGGTATCAGTTGCATTCTTATACACTAATAATGAAGCAACAGAAAGACAAATAAAGAAATTGATCCCATTCTCAATTGCACCAAGAAGCATAAAATACCTGGGAATAAATCTAACAAAAGATGTACAAGATCTGTATGCTGAAAACTATAGAAAGCTTATGAAGGAAATTGAAGAAGATATAAAGAAATGGAAAAACATTCCGTGCTCATGGGTTGGAAGAATAAATATTGTTAAAATGTCAATACCACCCAAAGCTATCTACACATTCAATGCAATCCCAATCAAAATTGCACCAGCATTCTTCTTGAAGCTAGAACAAGCAATCCTAAAATTCATATGGAACCACAAAAGGCCCCAAATAGCCAAAGTAATTTTGAAGAAGAAGACCAAAGCAGGAGGCAACACAATCCCAGACTTTAGCCTCTACTACAAAGTTGTAATCATCAAGACAGCACAAAACAGACACACAGACCAATGGAATAGAATAGAAACCCCAGAACTAGACCCACAAAAGTATGGCCAACTCATCTTTGACAGAGCAGGAAAGAATATCCAATGGAAAAAAGACAGTCTCTTTAACAAATGGTGCTGGGAGAACTGGACAGCAACATGCAGAAGATTGAAACTAGACCACTTTCTCACACCATTCACAAAAGTAAACTCAAAATGGATAAAGGACCTGAATGTGAGACAGGAAACCATCAAAACCCTAGAGGAGAAAGCAGGAAAAGACATCTCTGACCTCAGCCGCAGCAATTTCTTACTTGACACATCCCCAAAGGCAAGGGAATTAAAAGCAAAAATGAACTCTTGGGACCTCATGAAGATAAAAATCTTCTGCACAGCAAAGGAAACAATCAACAAAACTAAAAGGCAACAAACAGAATGGGAAAAGATATTTGCAAATGACAATTCGGACAAAAGGCTAGTATCCAAAATCTATAAAGAGTTCACCAAACTCCACACCCGAAAAACAAATAATCCAGTGAAGAAATGGGCAGAAAACATGAATAGACACTTCTCTCAAGAAGACATCCAGATGGCCAACGGGCACACGAGAAGATGCTCAACATCGCTCCTCATCAGGGAAATACAAATCAAAACCATACTCAGATATCACCTCATGCCAGTCAGAGTGGCCAAAATGAAGAAATCAGGAGACTATAGATGCTGGAGAGGATGTGGAGAAACAGGAACCCTCTTGCACTGTTGGTGGGAATGCAAACTGGTGCAGCCGCTCTGGAAAACAGTGTGAAGGTTCCTCAAAAACTTAAAAATAGACCTACCCTATGACCCAGGAGTAGCACTGCTAGGAATTTACCCAAGGGATACAGGAGTACTGATGCATAGGGGCACTTGTACCCCAATGTTTACAGCAGCACTCTCAACAATAGCCAAATTGTGGGAAAAGCCTAAATGTCCATCAACTGATGAATGGATAAAGAAATTGTGGTTTATGTACACAATGGAGTACTACGTGGCAATGAGAAAGAATGAAATATGGCCCTTTGTAGCAACGTGGATGGAACTGGAGAGTGTGATGCTAAGTGAAATAAGCCATACAGAGAAAGACAGATACCATATGGTTTCACTCTTATGTGGATCCTGAGAAACTTAACAGAAACCCATGGGGGAGGGGAAGGAAAAAAAAGAAAAAAAAGAGGTTAGAGTGGGAGAGAGAGCCAAAGCATAAGAGACTCTTAAAAACTGAGAACAAACTGAGGGTTGATGGGGGGGATGGGAGGGAGGGAAGGGTGGGTGATGGGCATTGAAGAGGGCATCTTTTGGGATGAGCACTGGGTGTTGTATGGAAACTAATTTGACAATAAATTTCATATAATAAAAAAAATAGACTGACTTAGATTTCATTATTTTTTACAACCCCTTCTAACAGTGCACCTCCTTATCACCTGCACCTGGAGTGCACCATTCCAATCTCCTTGCCTTGGTATGTCAGTATGTGTGTGTAAGGTGTCTGGAAGGAAAGATAATGTGTGTCTCTGTGTGTCCATGTGTTTGTACATATTTAGTTGCTAGAATGATACACAACACACAGTTAATAGTGATTATGCCTAGGAGTAGAATTGGAAGATGGATGAAGAACAAACAACTTATAAACTTTTCTGTACCAGAGGATAATATTTAAATGAGAATATATTTTTTTTATACTATAGTTGTCATCAATAATAAAAAGAAAAGAGTAAAAAAGTGCTGTACCTGGAAAAAAGTAGTCAATGTACTTGCATGCTCAATTTAGTTTGATGTCCCTGCCAGATACAGCAAAACTGAATACACCTTGCATTATATAGTGCTTCCATCAAATAAAAGAAAACATACTAGTTCACCCATGTTTCAATACCCAGCTCAGTGCCTGGCACACAATTGACATTCGATAAAGATTTGTTGAGAGAATTAAAAAACTAACCAGATCAATATCTCCTAGCAATGAATTTCAGAAATGCATCATATAATGAGTGACACTTTCAAAAACAGACATGCAGAAGATACTAAAACAATGGCATAATGACCCTTTGCTGTATCAACTCTTGGGACTTTCAAAAGCTTAACACCTCAGTCTTTACTCCTGTGAGACCTTTCTTTAGGGAGCTCAAAAGCATTGGTGTGCTGTTTCTTAGAAGCCTGAATTAATATACAGATCGTGCTGAGAGGATGTAGTGAAAGTGATGTGGAGCACGTCCCTCAGACTGTCTCTTTCAAGTGACAGATGTGTCAAATGGCCTTTAGCAATCACTAGGTTGCAGACAACTTTCAGTTGAGTCTTTCCTAAGTGTTATGATATGCCATTTGTTGTTTCTGTTGTTTAAACAGTCATCCATTCTCTCCTGATGGCAGAGTCAATGTTGCATTTATCTGTTTAAGGACTAATTTACTCATTCCTATGGTAGAAATAAAGCTGGTTCTTTTTCTTCTACATTAATGGGAGTTTGAACAAAGAGCCAGATTCACAGTATGGATAAAACCCAAGACAGATTTTCTTCTGTCTCTCTATCTCCCCAGACCGAGTGGGGAGGAACAGGAAGGGTCCCTAGATAAAGTGGAGAGTCCAGAGTTATAATTTCCCACCACTCTAGGCAGAATTACATTCATACAAATTCTAGAAAGGGGCAGTGGTGCCATTCCAACATTTTACAGCATTCCAGAAGGTGAAAGCAGTGGCAGGGATCCATTGCTGTTCTCATTCCTCAGGCTGATCCTGGGGGACAGGCACTGGACTTCTCAAACAGCACCAGCTGGGTTTGGTCCTGACTCTTGCTTAGTGACACTTTCAAATTCAGGCTTACAAAACATACATACAGCTAGAAGACAATGACACAGTAAAATGCCCATAGCAGCACTGACACTTCAACTCAAACTGTAGTATTCCAATCAATGTGCATCAACCAGCTTATAGCTAAGGCTACACACTTTTCCTGCTCTACAGAACAGAATGGTGACAAAAGAATGTCTCATCACACAGTGACATTTTCTTGGAGGGACCTGGGCCTTAGGGGAGATTATTCCAGGGGCCCCTACCATAATAATTTCCCATTGTGGATATTTGTGGCCTTAATATGTATTTTGATATAGAATGGAGGCTGGCCACAGAGGTGATGGCAGAAAGAACCAACATTTCTGTCCCAAAATAGAACTTGAAATCTACTCATGCATTTGGAAACATCCTCACCTTTTATGGACCTGTCTCAATGCCACTTTCTGTAGACAGGCCTCCCCATTATCCCTTCTTCCTGTTCCCCATTCAGGGATTGCAGAGTGCTCCAGACTAGAGATTTCAGGATGTGACTAGAGAATACTAGAGAATGAGGTCACAGGATGTTCCAAGTCTACCCATCAGTGGTTTCTCTACACATGGTAGATATTAATGAGCACAAGGAAGTCTGGCCATCCAGTCAGTTCTCTCTCTTTTCTTCTCTGTACTCTCATCTGCTTCATTTTCTATCCTCTGATGTGGCTTATGGGTAATCAAGTGGTTTAGGTTTCAGAGGAGGGAGAAGTTCCCCCTTAGACCTCCAGCCTAGTCAAGACTTCTTATCTGAGGTTTCTGGCATGACACCAAATCATAGTAAATGGGACTTTGCATTCCTTCGCCATTGTGTTCTCTAACTTTACAGGGAAAACAGGTTGCTTAAAAGTGGGACTATGAGTGACCCAACCATAGTACCTCACATGGCTCCATGCGCGTAATAAGTGCTCGAATACTTGTTGAATTAAGGGAGTTTGAAGTCTAGTCATTTGTGAAAACTCAAAGTGACCTTGGTTTCTACAATGATAAAGCATCAGGAGGAGTTGCATCAAGGAGAATCCTCCAGAAGTCCTATCTTGAGTGCAGGTGAATCAATTGGATAGAATGGATTCTGGTGCGGTAAAAGGAATTCTAGTCACTGAAAGCTTCTCTATGTCTGTGTTTTACAAAGTATGCTTGGTATATATGTGCTTATAGGTGTGTATGAGGATTTAATTTGTATACAAGCAAATATTTTATTATAGCTATTCTGGATTTATTCAATGCTAATTCGGAATAATGTAAGTAATATAATTAACATGTGATTTCGGAGATGCCATTGATTAGGACCGGATTAAGGTGAGCATTTATGTTGTAATTGTTTGAGTTGATTCCAAGCAAAAGTTCAGTAAATAATAGTCTGGGTGACATGAAGTCAAAATAAGAGAGATGGGCATAAGACTGAAGTTAGAGAAACATCACCCATATCCTTCTCGGTCCAGAATAGGTATATGCTGCCTTGGAAGACCTGGCCAAAAGCAGAAGGATGGAGACCTATTATAGTCAATAAACACACTAGCATATACACTGAAGGGACTTTTAAAAATCACCAACGTTCAGGGGCGCCTGGGTGGCGCAGTCGGTTAAGCGTCCGACTTCAGCCAGGTCACGATCTCGCGGTCCGTGAGTTCGAGCCCCGCGTCAGGCTCCGGGCTGATGGCTCGGAGCCTGGAGCCTGTTTCCGATTCTGTGTCTCCCTCTCTCTCTGCCTCTCCCCCGTTCATGCTCTGTCTCTCTCTGTCCCAAAAATAAATAAAAAATGTTGAAAAAAAAAAAATTAAAAAAAAAAAAAATCACCAACGTTCAGTAGCTCTACTGGGTGATTTTGAGACTAAACTTACCGCCCTCAGATGGAATCTTACTTCTTCAGCAATGCCAAGTGACCTAAAGGAGAGACACTGGGCATGGTGGGGGATGGACCTTCCCAGAGGGCTGGCTTTGTAACCTCAGAGGGTTTCCAGGAACCAGCTGGCAGGTGTTACAGGGGACCAAGGTTTTTGTGGAACTGACTTGTCTTATTTGACCTTGGGCTGGACCCCTAACCTGGGGCTTCCTATTCCTCATTTCTGAAAATGAGAACTGGTGGTGTGATGCAAAAGAAACACTCTTAAAAGGAATGCAATCTATAACTGTAACAAGTGGAATGAGAGCAGTAAAATGAAGTCTGCTACAGCAAGAAAAGCATTAAGCAGCCTCTCCGTGCCCTGAGAATCTGAGGAGGCAAAACTGAGCTGCTGTCCCCGCAGACTGAGAGCCTCTGTAGCAGAGCCAGTCACTCCCCAAGCTTGGAAAAATAGCCCTCATAATTTATCCTTCTTCATGACAGTGTTGTTGCAAAGCAGTAATAGTTTGAGAGAGTAAAATCCTAATGGCAGTGAACTGTGGTACCACATTATGGAGGAATCACACCTGGCAGCACAAGGTAGATTCATGTAGGAATCCTATTGTCTAGCTAGCCTCAGAGCCAAGGTGTGAACTCTTGGAAGTTCCAGGACTGAGGGTATGGTCAGCGATGGAAACTCATCCCCAGTACCAGTCAGTCAGTGGAGACCTAATCTTGTCATGCCACAGCCCCAATCTGGGCAAAGCAGACACTGAGTGACTGATGGCACATACACTGTCATATCTGTGTCAAGAAAAGGTGCTACCCAAGAAATGCCAAGTAGACCTAGATTGGAGAAGAAATTCCTTGAGGATGCTCAAACGCAAGAAGCAGGGAGAAGAAGGGTCAAGGGAGAACAGCAGCAGCAGAGTGGGTAGACAACCTGGAGATGAATGGCTAAACATCCCATACAAAAGAGCCACTTGAGCATGGAGCCAGGACCCCCCATCAAAGGGGCACACCCAGCTGCTTATGACAGAACCATGGTCCCAATCTCCAGGAGTCCTAACCAGGCACCTATGGAGATATGTGCCATCTCCCTACTTCCAGAGACCTCCACAATTCACTCCCACTCTAGAGAATGGCTTATGATGCTCAAACATGCCCAAGCCCCTGAGGACAGTTCACCAAAGGCTTTCAGAGAGGCCATGATGTCTGAGGTGAGCTTTATGAGAGGAGTTCTCACAGTTTTACTTACTTGGTTGTGGCTGCTAAAGTCTTCGTTGGAGCTAATGCTTCAAATGTGTTCTCTTTATTTCACTTTCACCTTGGGAATCTCTTTGTTAACTTTTGACCACTTGTTTTACTCATCCATTGAAACTAACATTAGTATCAGCAGCGTTCTGACCATGGTTATCTTGTTGGCCTCTCCTATGTGTTCCTCCATCATTCTATTCTTACCCCTTTCACAACACTTACCACACTGGTTCATCTTATGATGGTGTACTCTCCCTTCTCTGTATAAGGATAGGGACTTTGTCTTACTCATCTGAGTTTTTCTAACACCCACTAGAGGAGAGAGAGAGGAAGACATAGAGAGGGAGGGCAGGAGAAAAAGAGATTAAGCGAATTGAACTGAACTAATAAAATTCCATCACAGCCGAATCACTTGGCCATCCCAAGCGGTGTGTTATCACAAGGTTTCAACTACATTTAAAAAATTAGCTCATGCTTGCTGATGCTCTAAGAGTACCTTACGGTACAAGAAGGGAACCTCTGCTGAATCCAATTTTACCCCTCACTGTATTAGCATGAGCACTTCTTTGTGTTTCCACAAAGCTCCCCCCTTCCTCTTCTTTGGAGTCACTGTATGCTTGACATGAAAAATGTCCTGTAGAAAATGTAATCACTAATTACATCAATGGAAAAAAACCCAACTTTCAGATGTGAAGTGATTAACCACAGAAAAACCACCTTTTCAATAATAATTTTCCAGTCTTCTGTTTTCACCAGAATTGGTTTTCTGCCTATGCAGTAGGTTTTTCTGGGTTCCTTTAAGGCTTTTGCCCATCATCATTTCATGATAAAAACCCTCTCACAAAGTTGGCGCTCTTGTGTGAGAAAAAGTCTCAACTGCATGTCATCTAACTGACTTGTTCTCCCTGGTTTCTCTTCCAAGTAAGTACACAACTTCAAATGCCATTTGCTTCAAGCTCCTAAATTTTGTTGACTTCTAAACTCTCCCTAGATCGTCTCCCCATCCCACCTTCTTATCTTTTCACCTCTGCCTTCTGAGTTCCTGTGCACTACACTTGTGCTGTGAGAGGTGGGAGGTGAATGTGGCAGGAGGGCTCCTCCATCTCGCTCAGTCAGTGTCCTCCAGGGCCCCCCATCTGTCTGTCCCCCAGACAGGTAATGAGCCCCTGCTCTGTGCCCCAACCTGCTCAAAGGCTGACATGAGGGCAAAGACCAGTCAGATGCAGGCTGTCAAGCCTCTGGGTCTCCACCTGGCAAATGCCCTTCCATCCAAGTCCCAGCCTTCAATGTTACCAATGTGGCATAAGTATGGGTCACCCTGCCAAATTAGTGAATGCTGGTTCTGTCTCTTGAATAGTCAGCTGGCAGCCATGGACCCCAGGAGGAGGAAGGAGATGTTCAAGTGACAAAGATCTCACAGTTCATGATGACTGGCTGGTTGCGCAACAGTTATCTGATATCTGTCAGCCAAGGTTAAGACTGTCTCATCAGGGGCACCTGGGTGGCTCAGTCGGTTGAGCGTCTGACTTCGGCTCAGGTCACGATCTCACAGTTCGTGAGTTCGAGCCCTGCGTCGGGCTCTGTGCTGACAGCTCAGAGCCTGAAGCCTGCTTTGGATTCTGTGTCTCCCTCTCTCTCTCTCTCTCTCTCTGCCCCTCCCCCACTCGCACTCTATCTCTCAAAAATAAACATTAAAAATTTAAAAAAAAAAGACCGTCTCATCAACACTGAGACAAAGTAATTACCACGAAACGAAGTGACCGAAAAACAAACTGTCTTAAAAGCTGACACACCTTTGAGGATGCAAAAATGTAAAAAGTGTGTTTTAACCAAAAAATCTGAAACATAGTTCGCTCAGTTGCAAAGGAGCGTGAGTACCTTCAAACAGGGAGAGGCCAAGAGTATGATCAGACATTCCCTTCCCCTCTCTCCCCAGGTGGTGCTGTTTCCTGTTTGTTCACCCGAGCCCGGGCTAGATGTCTGTGGTGCACTGCTCTAGGTCTGCCTTGTAAGCTGCCAGGCTGTAGCTGGAGGTTACTGTCAGTGGTCCAGCAGTGCCATTTACAGGAGCTACAGATACAGAGGATTCAGTGAAACCATCTGAGGTAGTGCGCCATTGCTTTAATACAAAACTAACAATGGCTTAATCATATTTTTTCACAGAACACAAAATACAGGGGCAGGTGGTTCTAGCATGGTCGTAGTGGCCAGCTATGTCACCATTTTCTTGCTCTTGCATGGTGCTCTGCTCTCCTTCTATTCCAATCTTGGGCCTTATCCTTACAAGGTCTAAGCACCAGTATCTCACACAATAAAATCCAGAACAGGAAGAAAGGGATAGAGAGAGAGAAAGTTTTCTTCGTGTATCTTACTCTTTTTATCAAAAAGAAAAATCTTTCCAATGGACTTCCCCTATCATCTCAGTGGCTGGGACTGTGTCCTAGGATTACCTATAGCAGCAAAGGAGTCTGGAAAAGTGATCTTCTGGTACTTTGGGCCTTTGTTATTGGAGGAGGGCTTTGCCAACATGAAAGAAGCAAGGTGGAATATTTGTGAGGTGGTGTAATTAAAAATGTCCGGCCCCACTCTTGCCTCAGATGGCTGTTGTTGCCTCTGGGTCCCCACTTGCCTTATAGCCGGCTGACTCCTTTGGACTGGACCCCTATGCCTGTACCAAACTCCAAATTTAATCTCTGTGCTTCCTGCTGTGATACCACATCCCAGATGGCAGGCTGTCTGATGATGAAATGGATATCACACCAAGCAGCACTCTCAGCCCCTGCTCATCCTATGTGACCAGGGAACTGCAGGGAGAGCCCCGGGCCTGGAACTGGGAAGGCAGGAACAGCAGAGCAGGACAACAGCCACAGAGGAGCTTATAGTGGGCATACCTCGAAGGGTAACCTCATTTAATCACCAGCCACCTTTGAAGGTCTTTTTTATTGAGCCAGCTTCAAAAGGCAGATTGTAGTATTGAAAGAGAATGAGCTTGGGTACTATGGACATGAATTAGAACCTCAACTCTGCCACTAACTAGCTATGTGCTATTGGACAAGTTACTTCTCTAAGTCTTTGTTCCTTATGCTATAAAATGAGGTTACCACTGCATGTAACTGCAAGACCCATGGAAGAGAATGGGTGGGCTGGGGCTCCTAAAGCTCCAAGCACAGGGCTTGGCACAGACTTAGAGATCAGAAGCAACAAAGATGCCCGTTCCCATCATGCCACCCTGTGTGTTCCACTGGGTCGCAATTCAGAACTCTTGGTCAGGAAGAGCAGAGACTCTGAGGCCAGACTGCCTGAGTTCAAATGCAGGCTCCATCATAGGTGTGTGACCCAAGGCTAGGCACTTAACCTCTCTGTGCCTCATGTTTACTATTAGATAAAAAGAGTTAATATCAGGGCTTGTCTCTCTGGTTAATGAGAGACTCAAGTGCAATAATGCAGACAAAGTACTTGGAACAGCTTTGGCACATAGTATGCAAGGTAGGCTGCATATATTAGGGTATAAACAGTTATGACATTTTTTGTACCCTCTGTTTAAGAGTAGAAGAGAGATGTTTATAGAAAGATTTTATCAAATGGCTCACATGAGACTTAGGTCCTAACAGAGTAAAGCTTCCCTTATCAAGAAAGTGCACGTTTCCAGCACCCACTCCGTTTCACTTGACTGAGGGCAACCTCACACTAATTGCCAGGGGCCAGTGAAGGTCTTTGTGATGGAAGCAGGAAGAGGATATGGTTAGGGCCAGAAAAATCCAGGTCAGACCACCTGGGTCCAAGTCCTCATCCTGCACTGCTTGGCTGCACAAACTAGGGCAAATTATTGCATTTTCTTTTGCCTCAGTTTCCTCTACCTGTGAAATGGAAGCAGTAAAACCTACCTCCAAGGGCTCCTGTGAAGACAGCCTTGGTACATACTCTACAGTATTATCAATTATTGCTATTACAAGCTTAGTTAACTGACAATGGTTTAAGTGGGATTGGTATTGTCCCTGTTTTTACTAACAGGAAAACCAAGGCAGCCAGTTGTTAAAGGCGTACCTGGAGCTCAGCCTTCTATTTTACTGCTTCTTCCAGTAAATGCCACTCCGAATGTAAGATTGATTTTTGGTGTGTGGGTATGATTCCTGGGTGATTTTATTTTCCTCTGGTGCATTTTAGAAATAAAGATGTTGGTATTCCTTGCCAACTCACCTACAACTTCAGACCTGCTAGATTCCTTTCGATTTCCTTCATAAAAATAAAAGTGCAGTACTCGGAATAGAATGGCACCTTGGACAATTTCCCCAACAAAGTGAGACCTAATTGTGCAAAATAGGAGCAGGTCTTCGAGATAGACCTAGATACAGAAAACAGTGATGTCACCACTTCCCCACTCCATACTGTCTTTGCCAAACTTAACTGGCCAAGAGGAGAGCAGAGATAGGAGAAGGGAGCAAGATCACCCTGTTTCATTACAGTCATTAGAGCACATGATCAATGGTCACAGAGAAAGTTACACTCTAAACTCCAAAAGCAACTCCTGCCAGGAAAACACATCTTTTCCTCCCTGACATTCTAGAATCTCTTGATCTATCTCTGCTGCTTCTGGAACTTGCAGTTCAGATTTCATCATCAGGTCCCTTCCAAGGAAAAAAAAAGTGGTTTTCATGTTTCAAACACAGTGACTTTTTCATCCCTCTATCTGAACATGTGAACATGAATCACTGCCAGAATTACACATCCTTCCAGCTGGCATGCAAGCATCAAACCCAGGATCACCATTGCTCTCAGGGAACCAAGGGTGGAGGCTGCTCTCACATCCTCCTTTCCAGAGCTTACAAAAGCTCAGCTTGAAGAACCCAACTCTCCATGACCATCTAAGTGTGAATTTGAGGCCAAGCAGCATTGGCCCTTCCTCCAGAGCTCACAGTAATCATTTTATCTGAAAGCTCGGAAGGGTTCACAGAAGCTAATGAAAGCACAGTAATAATAAAAGCAGTCATTTATAGTGCACTTACTTAAGCAGCAGGAAGCATACTACATGTTTTATGTACATTGTCTGATTTAAAGCCAATCTCAGCCTATGAAGGAGTTTCTAATGCATGTCTGAGAAAGCTAAGGGTTATAGAGCAAAAGTCACTTGCCCAAGGTGAAACAATTAGCAAAAGGCAGGGGTGGGATCTGGACAAGGGTCTCTTCTACCTCCAAAGTCCATGATTTAGCCAGTATGTTGTAACTCCTAAGACATATCATCCACCCTAGATGTCATATATTCTTTTCAGAAGATAGCTGGAGAATCGTTCATTCAACAGTTATTTTACTGAGCACCTATGATATGTCAGCCACTATACTAAATACAGGGGGTACAAAGGTATACAGGAAGCTTACAGCCTACTAAAGATAGATAAGAAATTACAGTCAACCAACAGTGGGTCCTGTGAAAAGAGACAATGGAACCCTCAAGTAGGTTTTAGGAAATTAGGCATAAAAGAGGCTGGTGCTGACTTTCTATCTGGAGCTCTGGGACACTAGCAAACCAGGCAGATAAACCCAGAGAGCACCAATTACTATACAAAGTATCTGGGCCACTGGTGCCCAGGATAGCCTTCCAGGGTCCTAGAGACCCCAGCAGCTGAGAGGAGAGCAGCCAAACTCTCCCACGTTCCAGGGAAAGCTTTATGTGTATTGTACACTTGAGGATGAGGTGCAGCTACGGATGGAAGCGTGGTCCTGACACTTGGGCTCGGGCTGCTTTGAAAGTGAGGGACTTTCAGCAAAAGCCAACAAGCAAGACCAGACAGCATGGAGGATATGGACACCAGCCCAGAGTGAGCACAAATCCAGATACCTTGTAAGGACCACTACACCATGACATCCCTTAACAGTTTTGCCTTGTTAAGGAGAGGGAGGGAGGGAGAAACGCCTGCATCTGACTGAGCTTAAGCCTGAGTAAACTGAGAAATCACTGCACTTCACTGAGCCAAGCCAGACATGACTGGCTGAGCTTCCTGCATCAGTCACCACAGTGTCTGGAGGTAGAAAGTCAGTACAGCTAAAGGAAGGTTAATAAAGCTACATTTCTGCACATGAGAAGTGTGAACTCAGCTCCAAGGGCTAAGAGCAGTAGATGGCAGCCTGGACTTAGACGGGGAAGAGGAGCTGGGAAGAAGTGAGTGTCTTTCAGTCATACTTCACAGGGTATTTATGGGACACTATAATGGGTTAGATTTTAAAAGACAGGTTTTATGGGTTGAACTGTGTTTCCAAAAAGTTCATATGCTGAAGTCCTCACTACCTCAGAATGTCACCTTACTTGGAAACAGGGTCATGGCTGATGTAATTAGTTAAGAAAAGGCTACAATGGAGTAGGGTGGCCCCTAATTCAATATGACTAGTGTCATTATAAGAGGACAACCTTGTGAAGCCAGAGACACAGGAAGAACACCATTGAACATGACAGCAGAGATCAGGGTGATGTACCTACAAGCCAACAAATGCCAAAGATAACTGGCACACCACAGAAGCTAGAGGAAGGCAAAGAGCTGACAGGGAGAAAGAACTCCTGTCCCCTCCAAAGTCCTTCTAGCTAGACTAAGACTCACATTGAAATGAGAAAGATTAACAGGGGAAAATCAGGCTTAATAGCATGGATTTGAGGAATCCACATACACATGGAAATTCCAAAGACAGGCAAAATGAGGTCTATATGTCATCCCAAACTAACAAGGAAAAGGTAGGTAATTAGTTGTTGGTAATTAGTTGTTTGTCCTGCCATACAGATGGGCCACTCAGATAGTGTTTGGCTCTGCTAATAACTCTTATTCTGGGAAAGACTCCCAGTTTAGATTCTTCTACATCGTTAAGGGAGAGGAAAAATTTTCACTTTAGCCCACAGGATCTCAAAATAATCTTCATGCAAGAATGGCCCATCTTGGGGTAGTCTGCCTCCGCCCCTATAGATTGTCCCTCAAGGCCCTCATAGAGAACCAACCCTATGGACACCTTAATCTTTGACTTCTGGTCTCCAGAACTGTGAGAAAAGATTCTGTTGTTTAAGCCATCAGGTACAGAAATCCTAGAAAACTAACACAACGTGAAGGCACAATTTTATTCATTCATTACACACTTTCTAAGTGCCTAGTAGGGACCACATAAAGCATAAGGTTCTCTGAAGGATACAAGACTTGACACAGCCTGTCACCATCATTTCCATCTCAGGGGCCACAATCTCATAAATACTCCTTCAATAAGAGGTTGCTGATAGGAATCCCTGCTTCTCTGGTCAAGGCTCCTCCTGGAAGTCTGAGTCCTTCTCAGGTTACTGAAGGTGGAAGCCTCATTGCCCCATAAACCCACCATCTCAAAGCCACACAGCCTGGTCCCAGACCTAGATGTTTAAATCCCTCTGATTATCTTGTGTACCAACTCTATGCTTCATTTCTCCTGACCTGATCTCCTCTCACAAGAGGAGTCACAAGACTGACTTCCAAGTTTTCCTAGAAGACACAGCCCATGAAAAACAAGTCCCCCAATCCTCGCCTTTTCAGTACCCATTCTGCCTCTTTGTTTTAAGTGAAAACTCACTCTGACCTGAGAACACCCCTTTCCTTTCAACCTGATTCATTCCCTTTCCCCCACACACCAGTCCTTCAGGGTGCAAGAAGTGTACAGAGAGGGCACTATTTCTTCTGACAGAAAACTAAGACTCATTCTTTACTCTTCTGCTCCCACTTTTCTGGAAGCCCATGTCACCACACTCTGTGAGGGGCCCAGACCCTGGTCTGCTCCTCAGCTCTGCCCTGCAGCCTAAGAAACACCTCATTTCTGGGAGTAGAGAAAGCTCCCATCCTTTTTGGCCATTGCATAGTACAGGATCTTAGCTCATAAATGCTCAAAACATCTTTTTCTCTCAAGACACTGTCACTGTCTTGATATTCAGATCCTATTTTGATATTACAAAGCAGAACCTGGGCAGCTTCTTCCTCTTTGCAGTCGGTATAATACTCTAATCTTGTCCATGCAATGGAAGCCTCTGAGGAACGTTCACATGAAAAAAACTCATTTCCAGAAACTGCCTTTGCTGCTTTCCTGCCCCAGCTCCCCACTGGGGACAATGAGGTGGCAGGTGGGGGTTGTGGGTGACTAAAAGTGGGGTATAAGAGGTTGTTCAGAACTTTACTAGGAAAAAATATAGAAAAGATGAAATGTGGAACTATCAGCCTATGTTTTTTCTTGTTGCTTCTATCCCATACCTCTCTTCATCCCCCATCCCAGGCGCCCAAAGGGTCTTCCGCTCCAACTGTGTGTTGTTCCCCTCTCCCCCAGCTCACTGTTCTCCAACCACACTAGCTTCCTCTCAGCCATCAGTCTTGCCAAACCCTTCCCCACCCATGCTTTCCACCACTCTGTCCCATCGCCCATTTATACACCCTCTTCCTAAGTCTTCTCAGCCTTCAGAGAGAGCTGACAGGGACACTTCTACAAGGAACTTCCTTGACTCTCAGGAGGTTCTGTGCCTACCTTGCCCCTACAGTTCTGTATATCAGCATTGAGAGGATTTGCCACAGAATTGTTCCATGTGTTTATTGTTGTCTTTCACCTCAGCTCATGTGTCAATTGCACAAAGGCAAAACGCATATTACTCATGTGTACTCTCATTTCCAGGGATTAGGCCAGTGCCTGACATTCAGTGAGGACATGTTAAATGAAAGTATCAGCAGACCTTGGCTTATTACCAATGTAACTTCTCTGATGGAGCAAAAGAAGAGTGAAGTTTTCTCTGTTAATGTGGATAATGCCTCCACAACATCTGTTTATAGTACCCTGGTGAGCATTTTGCTTTAACAAGCCCAAGAATTTACATCTCTGAAAACACAAATGGTTACTAATGACATTAACCTAGTGGTGAGCAACCTTTTCTGCTTGAGAGCCAATGACCAGCATTTCTAAAGGAAAGAATTTTTACTCAGTCTATGGGGTGGAGGAACTGGTGTGTATTTTTACCATGGAGATGATGTATTTTATTGAGTCAGACAAATTTTAATGGGCAATGGGCATTACTCTTCAGCCAGTGAAATGCTAATGTGAGCCGCAATTCATAGACATCTGTGATATCATAAGGAATACATATTGGTCTTCCTTGGTCCTGACACAGAGCTTCTAAGACCTTCAGAATTTCCTGAATGGTAAAGGTAATAGGACCATCTTTTGTTATTCATAACAAGCCCCTTTCAACCCAGTCTGAGGTTATGCTAATAAGATGACCCTTGATGGGCTCCTAGATAGTTTAGGAATGGGGGCTGTTGGCCTGTGGAACTAACCCTGTGAACTAACCCTGAGGGTTAGAGCTTTCAGTCCCCACCCCCTCCCCACCTCTGGGGAGACAAGAGTGGCTGGAGATTGAGTTTGATCACCAATGCACCAATGATTTCATGAATCATGCCTATGTAATAAAACCTCCATTAAAAAAAAAAAACTAAACAATGGGATTTAGAGAGTTTCCAAGTTGGTAAACACATCAAGGTACTGGGAAAGTGATGTACCTGGAGAGGGCATGGAAGCTAGGTATCCCTTCCTCCATACTTTGTCCTATACACCTCTTCCATTTAGAAGTTCCTAAGTTGTATCCTTTATAATAAACAAGCAAGTAAAGAACTTTCCTGAGTTCTGTGAGTCATTCTAGCAAATTACCAAGCCTAAGGAGGCAGTTGTGGGAACCCCCAGAATTTACAGTTGGTTAGTCAGAAGTACTAGTGACAATCTGGGGCTTGTGACTGGCATCTAAAGTGGGGGCGGTCTTGTGGGACTGAGCCCTGAACTTATAGGATCTGGCATTAACTCCAGGTAGATAATGTCAGAATTGAATGGAACAGTGGGACACATCTGGTGTCAGAGAGCTGACGTGGTTGGAAAAGACACTATGCATTTGATGTCAGAAGTGTTGGGAGTAAGAGCAGTTCAGCATCTCATCTTTTCCCCCATGTGTATCATGTGTATATCAGACTTTACAGTCATGATATCCAAAGTAAGATAAACACACCCCAAGGGTATACAAGATTATTCAATGGGTTACAGAACGAATATATTACAATGTCTATTGTTTGCCTTGTCCATTAAAAACATATACTATGTAAATATATAATAGAACATGCATGTTATATATATATAAATATACATCTATCTATCTATCTATATATATAGAGAGAGAGAGAGATAAAGATATATATAGATATAGAGGGATGCATATTAAACTTCCTACTAATAGGGGAACATGAGGAAAAATGTTGGAGGCTACTGATGTCACATTCCCATGTGCATTAAATTATTTCATCCTTGAAACAACAGTATGCAAGTCCCTATGACCTACACTTAAACAGACAAAGCTCAAAGGTGAATTGACTAGTTCATTGTCACACAGGGTCATGAGGTGTTGGGGACACAGCTTAGGCTAGAATGTGTTCATGCCATTCCATAATGGCTACTTACTGACCACCTGTTGTGTCAGGCTCTGTATCAGGTGTTGGGGATAAAAAGACAAGTAAGATATGATTCCCGCACCCCAGTACATACACACACCCTCCTCAGCTCGGGTCACCCACTCCCACTGGGATAAAATCTCCCCTCCCATCTGGGTGTGGGACCTGGAACAACACCATGGCTACTGCCAGTTTCCTGGGGCTTTCCTCTCTGCTGCTTGCCTGCCTTTCTAACCCAGCCTTCCATTCTTCATGGAACACAAGAATCCGAGGATCAGTGGTTCTGCCTCAGGTGATTCTAAGGACATCCTAAATGGGTGCTGGGTCCCTCTGGGGCTCAGCAGTATTAGAGCAAGCAAGGAGAAGATGAGAGGACTCAGAGACTGGAGTGATATGAGATAGCTCCCTGGGAAGCCCCAGTAGGAGGCAAGAATGGGGCTATGTGTCAGGGAGTCTGGGCTCGGGGCTGCACAGAGAAGCCTCTTGGTTGATGGCTGAAGGCAGAAATACATCAGGGGCATGTGTGGATGGTGGCAGGGACTCAGTCAAGAGGACCAAGGCTCATTGCAGGGCTCATGTCCCCTGGACACCTGCCTGAGGAACTGGCTGAGCAGGGACCTGTTTACTGGAAGCAAAATGAGATGCAGAAGCTTACTAACCAGGAAAGAAGCAAGAACCCAGTTACTAGAACGGAAACACATGGCCACAGTGTGCCTGGCAACAATACTGGCTTATTAAATCGCCAGCTACCCATCTAGAGTAACTTTGAATTCTCTCACCTCAAAATGGGGCACTTTTATTGACAACACCACCACGTAGAAGAATTGAGGCTACACTGCCAAAAAACCCAGATGCCATAGGTACATGAATATACATGGCTGCCAGGCTTCATAGCAGAATGCAAACTGGACCCTGCTGAAGCCTCAAGTAACAGGATCATTTTTAACAACCCGATTCATTGCTTATTTGTAAGTAACTCAGTAAGTCTTTGTTATGGACTGAAATGTGTCTCCAAAGGTCTTGTTGAAGCCCTAATCCTCAGGGTGCTTGTATTTTGAGATCCAGCCTCTAAAGAGGTAATGCAGTTGAAATGAAGTCGGAAGGGTGGTGCTCTAATCCAATAGGATAGGAAAGGAAGAGACACCAGGAATGTGCACACACACAAAGCAAAGGCCGTGTGAGGGCAAAGAGAGAAGACAGCATTCTGCAAGTCAAGGAGAGGGGCCTTAGGAAAACCCAAACCTGCTGACACCTTGATCTTGGACTTCCAGCATCCAAAATTATAAATTTCTATTGTTTACAAAAAAACACAAAAAACAAAACATGACACATTTAAAAGCCTGGGGTGAGGCAGAAACTAGAAACAGTGAATGAGAAGTAGGTAAGCATAATCATCTTTCCTCATTCATTAGACCAACATTTACTGAGGGCCTACTATATGTTGGCCATTGCACTTGGGACTAGGTGCAACAGTGAATAGGGCAGTTGGCCCTGCTCCCACACAGCTTTCTGTACAGAGGGAGCCAAAGAGGGGAGAATTATATTAGGATATTTCATGTGTTGAGAGGGGGATGTGGATGTGATCAAGGGGGGTTTTGTGCTTCTTCAATCAAGATGCAAAGATGCAAGCATATCCAAGCAAACTCAAGAACTCAAGTATATGCCATATTAGAAAGGAACCTGGAAGACACAGAGGAAGAATATGCAGGGGAGAGAGGAGGTAACTAATGCATCATGGACCTCAGGGATTCAGGAAGGGAGTGAGTTCTAGAGCCTACTAACTTTGTATGGTATTTGGTTTAGCAGCAGGAATTATAGTGTATCTCAAATGCTCATACCTTAATAAAGAATGGTATGTTTCTAGAAAGATTCTGAATTGACTGTGCCCCACTTGTCTAATGGAAAACTTGGCATCTGGAGTTGGATGAACTGGTTCTGAGTCCCAGTTCCACCACTTTCCCTGCCAAGTGAGGTTGGGCAAGTCATTTAACTGCTTTTGGACTTGGGTTTGTTTATTTCCTTCCCCCCAGTACCTCAGACAGACAGGAATCTGGTTCATTATAACCCTTGGTTCATCACCTATTCTTATCATTAGCCGTCATATTGCAGATTCATTTGTATTGTTGCATATAGGTGATATATTTTAAACTGCTAAAAAATAAAATAACTTTCCATATGGAATAAGATAAAAGGGACCCCCTAAGCCATCTTAAATGTAAAAATCAACTCCAGATAAATTAAAGTCTTACATGTTGAAAACAAAATATTAAAAACTTTTAAAAGAGAATTTAAGTGAATGTATTTTACACCCTAGAGTAAGGAAAGATTTCTTTTTTTTTTTTTTTTTTTTCAACATTTATTTATTTTTGGGACAGAGAGAGACAGAGCATGAACGGGGGAGGGGCAGAGAGAGAGGGAGACACAGAATCGGAAACAGGCTCCAGGCTCTGAGCCATCAGCCCAGAGCCCGACGCGGGGCTCAAACTCACGGACCGCGAGATCGTGACCTGGCTGAAGTCGGACGCCCAACCGACTGCGCCACCCAGGCGCCCCAGGAAAGATTTCTTAAAGAAGACACATAGAACAATGATTCTTAAATAAAAAGATTCATAAATTTGAATATATTAAAGTTAAGAATGTTTTCATAAAGGAACAGCTTCAATTTCCTCATCTATAAAATGGGGATAATAATACCTTATAGAAATCTAACAAGATGAAATTAAATAACATATATTAAACACTTATCACAGATCTTAGCACGTAGAAAATAATAAATGATAACTATCATTATTATTGTCAAACAACAATGCTATTATTTATCAAACAATACCCAGTAATATGATAAGACATATTTAAACCCAGTAAGCCATATGAGGGCAAGTATTTAATAACATAATGACAGTTTAAAGAAAGAAATAATAATGTAAAATACATTTATTAGAGACCTATAGTCAGACAGTCAACAAATATTTACTGAGCATTTTATGCCAGACACCATTCCAGGGGCTAGTTAATTTATATTAACCACCATTAATTGCTTTTGCCACAATTTAATACATACACAACTTTCACATGTGTATCTGTGACCAGAGCAGAGAAATGACCCCCACACATTTTGATAATTTGTATACAGCACCACAGAAAAACTTTGGCACTATCAGAGACAGGAGTCCCAGAACTATCCAACTCTCAATTGTTTATGCTAATGGGAGAGTCCAGGAAAAGAGACAATCCAAAATGGTAGATAAGTGTATTTGGTTTGGTTTTTGTGCAAATAATTGAAAGCCTTAAATCAATGTGACCCAACAATGAGGAAGCAGATCCAGAAGTAGGGCAGTCTTCAGGAGCTGACAGATCAGCAACACAATAATGATAAAGATTATCTCCATTTCTCTGTTTTGTGGCTCTGGATGCAGAAGCATACATATAGTTCAAAATGGCAGATGGCTGTTCTGGAATGTAAAAAGCCCTGAATAAAGAAAATAAAGCTGTGGTATGAAAACCTGGCTTAGGAGGTGTTGAAAAGTAACTCAGTATGTGTTCCACCTCTCTATTTTCTAGGATTGCACCACCTCACAGGCTTTGTACATTCATGTTTCTTATCTTCTTTGTTGGGTTTTCTCACACTAGGAGAAATCAACATAAGCTTTTAACAATAGTGAATTGTGTCAAAATAGACTTTATTATATAATTTGCCTAATAATGTATTCAGTAAACATTTACTGATTGGCCTCTGAGATGTCAACAATTATTCAACTCAAACAAGTAACATTTGCTTTAAAATCTACCCAAAAGTAGGAAAAGAACCCTCAGAAAACAACAACTCACATCTAGGTAACCAGGAAAAAAAAAACAAAAACAAAAACAAAAAACTAAATATTCCCTGGAGTACAATTCTCCCAAAAATCATCCTGATATGACATATTGAGGCTGAAATGGTTTTGGACACTGCCTTTTAAGAAAAAAAAAAAAAAGGAAAAGAGGAAAGCTACTATCTTCCACAACATACAAGAGCTGATGAGTTTCCTCTATATCTAGAACAAATCCAGTCATTTTCAGAATACTCCTTTCAGAATAGTCGTTTCTCTTTCCCGGAAAGTGCTGACAGCAGGGGTGATACACCAAGAGTGGAACAGGAAACAGGAAGGAGATAAGACCAAGAGTGAAAACCTAGGTTCCAATTCTGGTCTATAACTTATTAGCTGTGCAAATCTGGCCTTAACAGGTGAGTTTCTGTTTTGTTATGTGTTACAGTATAATGTCTTCAGAAGCACATTAAAAGTTATAGCACAACCTTATATTTACTTCCTGTCGGATCATGAGTTCCTTGAGGACAGGAAGCATGTCTGAATCACATTCATATACTCCACCATTCCTAGCTCAGAGCTATCATTAGGTGCTCAATAAATGTTGATTTTAAATGATAGCTGTCATGAAATAAGAGGAAAACAAAAGCCAACAATGAAGGTTCAAGATGCCTGCTGGTTGGCATGTTACACCTGACATCTGAAAAAGAATGGTGGCAGTTAAAAGCAAAAGGAGAATGTTCTATGAAACTATCTGTTCAATGAAGCACTGAAAATCACAGACTCTTTTTGGCCACTGTTTTTACATTTAGATATGAAAGCTAGTCTGGCTAGGCTGAGAATAAGGAATGGCAAACTAACAAATTTCAACAGACTTAGGATAATTCCCAAGATGACAAATCCTCCTAGCCTTTCTCCACATTGGTTCTCATCCCTTCTTCTGGGAGTTATTCCTCCCCAATGTGCCCCATAATTGGAAAAAAAAAGGAGTAATTGGGGCTGGTTCAGCTCAGTATCTCCCCTTCTTCCTGGGAGTCACTTTCCAAAGGTGATCTGCAAGGGAGGATAAAGTGATTGGGGAGAGGGAAAAGAGAGGTGTGAGAAAGGAGAAAGAAACTGGAAGACTAAAGCAAACATGGTAGGGAACAGGGCCAATAAAAATAAGAAGTTCCAACAACAGGAGTGTCTAATATCTAATTCTTTCTAGTTTTGTAAAAAATCATCTCTTAGGTAGGGGCGCCTGGGTGGTTCAGTCGGTTAAGTGTCCGACTTCTGCTCAGGCCACGATCTCACAGTTTGTGAGTTCAAGCCCTGCATCGGGCTCGGTGCTGACAGCTCAGAGCCTGGAATTCCCTCTCTCTCTGCCCCTCCCCCCACTTGCACTCTGTCTCTCTTTCTCTCTGTCTCTCAAAAATAAACATAAAAAAAATTTTTTTTAATCATCTCTTAGGTGATACGGCATTGTAACCAGCTTCAATATGCATGGTCCTCTAATAAAGACCACAGCACATCATGGCCTACATGCATGGCTACCTTGGAGAACTAGAGGAGAAAGGGATATGCCCATGTAGGGATATGATATGCAGAAAAGTTAGTGTATACAGGAGGAAAGACAGGAAGAGATTAAAAAAGAATTCAACAGAATCAGGACTTTGGAGGTAGAGAAGAAACAAGGCTACGTACAACTCCTGGAGACATGAGGGCACAATGGCTCCCAAGAAGGAGAGGAAGGCTCAAGTCATTCTACTGGACTGCCAACTGTGGAAGTGGCCCCCAAACTCTAGAGAAATTAGAGATAATTTCTCTAATAGGCAGCTGACATCTGAGTTCTAAGTCTCTAAGTCTTGTTATTCCAGCCTAAAAGTATGGATGAAGCTGGAGAATGTGGAAGAGGAGAGTAGGGAGGCAGATACAGAAAAGAGTTCTTTCTTGTATTCTACTTCAGGTGTCAGAAAGTAAAGCCAGAGAGCTGGCTATTTGTGCCCACCGAGAGGCAGAAGGATATAGCCCATGTCAGACTTAGGAGCCAACGATCAAACCATACTTCTGATTAAGGCAGAGAAGGAAGCAATTTCTCAGAAACTTGGATTTTTAAAAAACTCACGTTGACCTGATTTATAGGGAAATTGCTCCACATCTTCATCTGTGTGTTCATGCTCCAGAGTTAATTCCCCAAGTCTACTCCTTACCTCACGGGAGTCAGGAAATAGTTGGTATATATCAAGTATTCATTTCTTATTTTGTGTCAAAAAAATATCTCAGTTAGGTTCTGAAGACCTTAACATATTTTTTTAATGTTTATTTACTTTGGAGAGAGAGAGAGGCACTGTGTGCAAGCAGGGGAGGGGCAGAGAGAGAGACACAGAATCTGAAGTAGGCTCCAGGCTCCCAGCTGTCAGCACAGAGCCTGAGGCAGGGCTTAAACTCACAAATCACCACGAGATCATGACCTGAGCAGAAGTTGGACACTTAACCAACTGAGCCCCCCAGGTGCCCGACCTTAACATGTTAAACAGATATGATACCTGTTGGCTAACCTGGCTCTACCAGGGGCAGTCTGCTGCATTCTGGTGCTGAAAGCTGAACATGGCAGCTCAGCCCTTGGGGGATCTACAGTCCTGTGGGGTCCAGGGTCCATCAGGCGAGTAACTCATCCACTGGAGAGCCACGATGTCCAGAGGAGCTTGCAAGAAGGAGTAAAACTTCCATCGCTGGCCAAGTCTCAGACTGACCCTTTCCCTCTGTTGGGCTGGCAACGAACACTGCACCTTTTTTCTCCCACCACGATGAAGAGAGACAAGGAATTACAAGCTGCTTCTCTTACCCAGGTTCCCGAGCTTCTTTTTTTAGCCCATCTCATCTTTTCCTAGTTTTGTTCCATTTTCTGCAAGCTTTTCTGTCAGGCTCACTTATCTCCCTTTATCCCTCAGAACTATCTCCTGTAATTTCATTGATGGCTGGGGACATATTCCCTCAGAGAGAGGAGCTGAGCCACTAGGCCCCTCCCCAGCTCTGCAGCCCCTCTGACCTCACTGTCTGGCTTTTTAGGTCACTGGAGACTTCCCAGCACTTCTTATTTCTTTAGCTTTTTAATTTCTGGCTGCTGGGTTTTCTTTTTTTAATTACATGTGAAACTACATTTCACACAAAAGAAGCCAACCCACTTTTCAGGTGAGCTAGGATTCTCTTGCGGAATCCGTCATTTCCATTCCTTCATCAAAGCAGAGCTAAGTTTAACCCACTGTAAACATGAGAATGAAAAGGGCTGGTCAATGTGGTGCCATGGAAAAGGCATTGACCTGGGTGCCAGGGGAAAGGCACATAGCCAGGCCCCACAACTTAATCTGCTGCATGACCTTAGGCAAGTCACCTAACCTCTCCGACTTCAAAAGATTGTGCCTCTCCGTCTTCCTGATGATGTGGGTGGCAGGACCAGATGCATAAATGCATGCATAGCTATGGCAAACTGTAAAGCACTGTTCAGTCTACTGAGGACTGTGTCAAACATGAGAATACACAGCCGGCATTCCTTTCTGCATAAATATGCAAGCTCCACCAGAGTGAGGGCTGGGTTGGCTCTTGCTTATTGTGTATTCCTAGTGCTTGGCACATGTAGGGAGGGAGGGAGGGAGGGAGGGAGGGAAGGAAGGAAGGAAGGAAGGAAGGAAGGAAGGAAGGAAGGAAGGAAGGAAGGAAAGAAGGAAAGAAGGAAGGAAGGAAGAAGGGAGGGAAGGAAGGAAAGAAAGAAGGAAGGAAGGAGGGAAGGAAGGGAGGGAGGGAGGAAGGAAGGGAGGGAAGAAATGAGGGAAGAAAGGAAGGAAGGAAAGAAGGAAGGAAAGAAGGAAGGAAGAAGGGAAGGAAGGAAGGAAGGAAGGAAGGAAGGAAGGAAGGAAGGAAGGAAGGAAGGAAGGAATAAGGGAGGGAGGGAAGGAAGGAAGGAATAAGGGAGAGAAGGAAGGAAGGAAGGAAAGAAGGAAGGAAGAAGGGAAGGAAGGAAGGAAGGAAGGGAGGAAGGGAGGGAGGGAAGAAAGGAAGGAGGGAAGGGAGGGAGGGAGGAAGGAAGGGAAGGAAGGAAGGAAGGAAGGAAGGAAGGAAGGAAGGAAGGAAGGAAGGGAGGAAGGGAGGAAAGAAGGGCGAGAGGGAGGGAGAGAGAAAGAAAGGGAGGGAGGAAACTTCAGGCCCTTCCACATATCTGTGAAGCCTGTTACCCGCTGGTAGAGGAAGAATACCTAAAATATCACCATGCCTTTCCTGAATTTGCACCTACGAATTGAGGCCCATTTGTGCAAAAAGTGAAAAAGTTGAATTAGACCAGGTATGTTTCTGTTTATAGCTCCTCAGCAGAAGGCCAAATCTAGCATGACCTCAGGCCTCACAGACACTGCTCACTTAGGTAAGCCAATGTCACAATAGTGACAGCCGACATTTTTATAGTTCCTTATAGTTTATCAAGCATTTACAAGTACCTGACCTCATTGTGATCTTCCAACTATCATGAAGGTAGGTAATATAGATTATTCCTATTTTCCAGATGAGAGAACCGGGGCTTACAGAAGTGCAGAAACTGACAGCAAATCACAAGACCATTAAGTGGCAGAGCTGAGATTTGGACCCAGTTTCTTGACTTGGGGGACATTTCAGCTGCTAGCGAATGAGGGTGTGGCCAGTGGTAATAAGCTGACAGCCTCTATAGCAACCAAAACTAGTGTGATTTCCTCCTTATTTTGCTAGAAATACTTTTATCCTGAGTCCCTGGAGAGCAGAGATACTCTCCTGCTAAAATAAGGGCCAAAAAATCCTTTTCAAGTAAAACATGCAATTGGCAAATAAGCACAATTTTAAATATTTGACTTCGTAAATAACAAAGTGCAAGCAACAATCGTGGCATGTTATTTCCCCCCATCAAGTTAAAAACACAAGAGTGGAGATTGGTAAGAATGCAGTGAAACTGGTGTTCACACTTAACACCCGCGGCCCCGAGTAGCGCTACAACCATTTGGAAGCTGTTGGGCCATTTACATCAGAAGCCATGAAATTGCTCACTGTCTGAACCAGTAATCTTACATTTGGGAATCTATCCTAAGGAAATAATACGAAATAGAGAAAGAAAAAAATATCTCTCTTCCTGAGACTTGGTTGTTGAATTCTCCCTTGGGGAGCAATAACATATCCTGGTATCTTTTCAATAAATTTTCTCTTTGTTTGAGCTTGTGCAAGTTGGTTCTTATTACCTGGCTCTAGAACCATCATTATTATTTAAAAACTCACACATACAGATAGCTAATATAAATATTAATATCCTCCCCATCCTTCCTTCATAATTGATCACAATTGACCTTTCCAAACTGTTACCTGGTGCCCCATCTTTCCACCCTTCCCTACCCCACCATCAAACTCAAAGCTCTGGTCAAGTCAAACTTCCACAGTTAACTGGAGGGGCCATCAGTACACACATCGTTAACTTACGTGAGCCTCCGAATCACCTGGAAAGCTGGTTAAAATGCAGACTGCTAACACACACGACTCTCCCACAAACTTTCTGATTCAGCCAGTCCTGTGGGAGGCCTGAGAGTGTGCATTTCTAACAAGTTCCAGGTGATGTCGAGGCTGCTGGCCAGAGACCACACTTAGACAACCAGGGAGTTAAAGCAATAGTCGGTCTCGCATGACTTTCCCTCTCCTTCTCCTGGCAAATTTTTTCTAGCCCTCAAGCCCCAGCTCCTCCCTACTTTTGCAGCCATCTCCAATGCCACCAAGCTGAACTAATTATTTGTCCCTTGTGCTGCTTTTGGGAGAGAAAAGCGCCTATTACACTGGGTAATGAGAGGTAGCTGTATCATTACTGCCAGCTCCCTAATTGTGAGCGTCTGGGGAGCTGGCCCACGGCCTCAGCATCAACTTACCGCCAGAACAAGCACAATGCTTGGCACATGTCAGCCAGCCGCACATGAAACAATGACCTGTTCCTTGCTGCCTCCTTCTACAGGAAGTTATGGTTTAATCCTGTTCCCAGAGGATCCATTAGCATATTGAATGGCTATTTCTTGAAAAACCACGATTAGCCATAGTAGCAAAAGAAGACACATGAGCAGAGTTTATTAGTTTGCCAGGCTAGTAAATATCATCTTGCTTTGCTCTCTAAACTCCCTAATGAAGACAGCAGCTCTCAGGCAAATAAATAAAACATTAGGTTGACAACACACGGCAAGTCACTAGCACAGATCACTAATTTGCTCATTGCTGAAGGACATTAGCTGCCTTTGGGATAATCTCCATAAACACACTGCCCAGTCTCCCTTTCTCCTAGATAAATAATATCAAGCTACGGGTTAGCATTTTTCAATATTGTATACGTATTTTATTTCAATAACTGTCTTTTAATAGCAAGATACCCATCTTAATCAAATGAAAGCTATTTTTCTGTAATTGCCCTAAAAGCCAATTCCTTCTCTGGAAAAACATCCTTTTGAATCACAAGTGGCTGGGCTAAACAGTATTCTCAGAATATTAATGTGAGCTTAAGCTATTAAAATGTCATGGCTAACCTTTTTAAAACCTAATTAAATTAAAATAATAATATGTGGAACAGTTTTACTGGAAGGAAGGGCTCTTTTTCAAAGAACCTGTTCCAAGTCTCAGAGCTAACACCTTGAAGCCATGGTAGGAAAGAGGTTTTGCATGCAGACAAAGAGAGCCCAGCTTTGCACATGCTGTGATTAACTTTTCGTTGTTAGTATTAGAGTTAATTATTGTATCATGCTGGAGGGCAGGGACAATTTACTTGCCAGCATCTCCTGGACTTAATCAACAAACTATCAAGACAATCAATGCTGTTAGGCTTCGTGTCCTTGTGATAATTTTTCCAAATAAAAAAGATAAAATCCAAGGACAGAGTGCTAAGGAGGTAGGCAAACTGCTCAGAGGCCTCTGTTAACTATATCAGCCTTAACTCCCTTCCTGGATGGCTAGAGACCCTGTGCAGGAGGGTTTATTCACCCCAAAGCCTCATTCTATAGAGAGCGAAGTTCAAACCAGTCCACACCAGGTACAAGGAAATTAGCATCTCAAGGCTCCCTCACTTCTTGGTACCTGGTCCTCGTAGGCTTCCACCAGGGCCCTTCTAATTCTTATCTTGTGTGGGTAAAGGATGTTACCCCAAGACATGATACTTACCTTTTGCTACACAGAGAATGAGTTTCTGTTCCTTTACTTGGTAATTTACACTTGGGATTAGGGAACAACTTAAAAAATTTTTTTTAATGTTTATTTTATTTTTGAGGGGAGGGTGGGAGAGGCAGAGAGAGAGGGAGACACAGAATCCGAAGCAGGCTCCAGGCTCTGAGTTGTCAGCAAAGAACCTGACACGGGGCCCAAACGCGCAAACTGTGAGATCACAACCTGAGCCAAAGTTGGATGTTTAACTGATTGAGCCACCCAGGTGCCCCAGGGAACAAGTTTTTAAAAGAAAGAAACTGGCTATGATATAGAACAGGGTGGAATATATTCCACAAATATTATGTCTTAGTTTCAACTCTATTTCTTTATTGGCCCCTAAACATTATGAGAAGTTAGGATCAGCATCATGCATGGATGGACCCACAAAATAAGGACAGTGCTACCATGACCAAGCTAGAAGGATCTCATACAGGTAATGGAGAGGTATGGGTAACAGTAGTAGCCAGTGAAAGATGAACTAAGACAGTCTGGTTCATAAGTCATCTATCCTGAATAAGTAAAGATGACCACCTTTCAGCATGAATACCTAGATTTCTATGTACTCCACTCATGTATTTATCCACTTATTCACTCAACACATATGTATCTGGTGAGGATCTATTTCATTCCAGGCACTGGGCTGAACATGTTCCTGGTTTCACCAGAGGTGAGCTGTGCAACTGTGATCTCTTGGTAGTTTGCACAGAACCCATCTTGGACAAAACAGCTTATTTGACGAAGTTGAGGATCTTTCTTGACCTCCTGTCTTCCAAAAGATATCACCCCAGAGGTGACATACATCACTTCCATTCACATTCTGCGGGTGAGAACAAGTCATATGGCCACACCTATCTGCTGGGCAATGTATCTTCGTTCTATGCCCAGCTAAAATTCAGGGATTCTATTACCAGTTGAAAGAAGAGAAAAACCAGTATCAGTGTCTTTGCTATCATAAGATATTAGCTTTTATAACCAAGGTCTGGGTGTCCTAATCAAATGGAGAAATTCTGATGAAGCAAGAATGTTGAGTATTTCCATAGTACAGACACAGAGAAGGATGGCCAGGACCCAAGAGCCATGCAAGCAGCTTCCTCAACCAGGATTTGATCCTACTTCAAGGTCATGGCCTCAGAGTTGGGCACAGGTTTGGGGCCCCTAGAAGACTGACAGGTGAACCATGTAGGCATCACTATTCATGCAAATTTCAGAAAAGACAGGGCTCTGTTCTATTCAGGCATAGTAAGCAATGACATATCATGACATCTGTTCAATAAATTTTCTCTTTCTAAAGTTTGAAAACAGAGGCATGCATTGCAGAATTGTCAGGGATCAAGGAGGAAAAACTTGTAGCATGAAGAAGGAAAAACTTTTCCTCTACCCTCTTAGGTTCAGTATTTGGTGGCAAGAAAATTAAACTGTCACAAGACAGATTAGCAAAAGAAGAGACAAAGTTTATTCAATTACCTAAGTGGGAGCTCACAAAGAAACTGGCTCAAGAAGTGGTTAGAATGTAGAACATATATACATCTTAATGTCTTATTAAATGTCAATAAATAGTGAGAATAACTGAGAAATATATGGGGAAACTAGTAAGTTTTGTTTTACTAAGGTCTGTTTCTGTACCCACCGCTGACTTCTCATCTCTTTCCCTCTTAATGTGGAAAGCCTCCCCTAAAAGGCAATTTGTGATGGTTGAATTCTTTTGGAAGGTTGTGCTTTTAGGCAGGTAAGGGGAGTGCAGAGAAAGCCTCTTCCCGAATGTGTGGATTTTTAAATGCCTTCTGCTCAAAATAATCCTGATGCTACAGTGGCATATTCTGAATGCCTTCATACATTGTACCCACATTTTATAGAATCAATCACTTTGAAAGAAAGAAGGAAAGAAAAATAAAAGGAAAAACAGGAGGAAGGCAGGTACTGGCTATAAAAAAAAATATTTTTCAGGCGATGTAGGGATTTTAGAAAAAAATTCTACTTATAGCTCCGAAAGTCAATGCATCATTTTTTAACAAAACAATATGTAGGGAAAGATTTAAGTTACATTCCAAATTCCACTGGTAAGAATTCATACTCTGTGTGAGCCAACCTCTGCCTGTTGTGTCCTTGACCTAAATGTATTCCCAGAAGCCCTGGGTGATTGGCCCTGATTTTTGCTTTGTATTCTACAAAACTCCCAAGATTTGGGAAAGTGTTGAAGCAACACTTGGAAAACAAAATAAAGCCAGGGAGGGAAGCCATGGCACTGGAAGAGAGGATTTACTACACACAGAACAAGTTGCTTGTCAGCAGCTGCATTAACAGTCTGGGACTGGGAAGGAATGTCTTAAGCATTCTACAACCTAACATGAGAGTCTTTTAGTTGCATGTAGGTGTTTTGCTATGTTTCAGTTAACATTTTAGGAAGTTGGTTAGGAATTTGGAAATGATGCATAACACAGTGTAATTTTTCCCATTTTAAATAATATGAAATAGGTCCTGGTTAGCATGTTCATGTGCAACAACTGATTTTAATTTTACTTATTTTTCTAAAATTTTTTAATGTTTATTCATTTATTCTGAGAGAAAGAGAGAGAGTGTGTGTGCAGGGGAGAAGCAGAGAGAGTAAGCAGGGGAGAGACAGAGAGAAAGGGGGAGGGAGACAGTCCCAAGCAGGCCCGACACTCAGTACAGAACCCTACATGAGGCTCGATCTCAGGACCATGAGATCACGACTTGAGGCGAAACCAAGAGTCAGACACTGAACCCATTGAGCCACCCAGGTGCCCCCAGAACATCTGATTTTTGGAAGTGAGTTATTGATATTAAATGAAAGGTGCCTATATTTTAGAAACTGGATAAGAAGTGATGCCCTGTAGCTCTTCACTTACTTGACATCCATTCAGTGCACACTGACTAAGGACAGTAAGCCAGGCATTGTGCTGAGGGCTGGGGAGAGAGCAGGGAAGAAGTCAGCAGCCCTGTTCTGCAAAGCCTCAGGATGTGGTCTGGGAACAAGACGAAGTGGGTGGAAGCTGTGGGACGGGGTGAGGCAGGTGTTGGGGACTCTGATTCAGCTCCAAGAGCCAAGGAGGGATGGGTAAAAGCTCCCATGGGAAAAAAAGAAGAGAGAGGGACAGGAGAGGGACTAGCCTATGCAAAAGCCCAGAGATGGAGAAGCAAGGCAACTAACTCTGGCTGCATCATTGAGCCCCAGAGGCCAGGGAGGGGGACTTCCTGTTGCAACATCCCCAGTGCACCCTGTGAAAGAAACCAGAAGTTTCATTTCCTCTCCGGAGCTCTGCCCGCACGCTCCTGATGGCCATGTTCGTCTTAAGCTACCACAGGAACAGAGCTGTGAATGGGCTCTAAGACTTTGTTTCCTTACCTATAAAATGGGATAATAAAGTTCACCTTACAGAGTTACTGTACATACTGAATGGGTTAAAACATGGAAAATGCTTAGACCGGAGCCTCTCACATTTTCAGTGCAATATATTCACTATTATTGTTAGCTAGAGGTCCTGTAAATATGTCACAGTGAAACCAAAGTTTCCCTGAGCTCAGGCTAAGGATATTAAGAGAGAGGTTTCTTCTCTCTTTCTCTCTCTCTCTCTCTCTCTCTCTCCCTCCCTCCCCCCCTCCATCCCTCTCTCAGTCTCCCCTTCTCCTCCACACATAGCAAACGCATATTTTTTGGACCACGCATGGGTGCAGTGAGACTGCATCCTACAGATTCAGTTTAAACAAACTCAAGCATGTGCACTTGGCTGGATGAGACGGGGGAGAACAGCTCCCCTCTGGTATCAAAGAGCACAGGCCCCACAATGAGCTCCACAGGAGCAGGGATATATGCCCTCTGCTTTGAGAAGGACCATTTCCCATCCGGGACGGCTCTAAGTATCTTGAAGCCTACCTTGCAAGTGACTTGTGGGATTGGCCAGCACAATTGTGGCTACATGCAATTTTCACCCTCCACATTGACTTTAGAATCCTGCCCTTGCTAAAAAAGAAGCCACCAGCACCTCCGTCGGTTTGGCACTGGGTAAATTCTAATCCAGTTGGAAATCTTTAAGGCTTTCTGAGAGCTGGTCTTTATTTTCAGCAGTTTATGTCACCCCTAAGTGTAGCCTGAGGAGTAGGATTAAAGCCTCCCAGATGTGGACAAACCCAAAGAGGGGCTATGATTTACTACCTGAGCCTCCATCCCTTTTCCCTCCCTCTTGAGGGGTAAAATGGGCTTCGTCTCTGCCTCAAAGCACGGCTAACAAGAGATCACCAATCCTGAGACTGGGCACATGGCAGGGAAGGCTTGAAAAATAGATGCTCTCAGCTCTCAAGTCCACAAGCCCCTGGCCTCTCTTGAAGCTCAGGCAGGTATGTTCTCCCCACTGTTTAATTTCAAAATCCAGTGCAATCACTGAAAACTGAGAGCTATTCGCTCTTTGAGCTATGCACAATTTTCATCAGCAGTCTCTGGTGACTACAGTCTCAGGCAGTCTTTTACCACTTTTTCCTTATCCTCCCTGTGCAGACCCATACTCCGGAGAAATGGTTTTGCTAATGGCCTGTGGACGCCTGCCTGTGTTTGGAGGCACTGTCTGAGCGCTGAGGCCAGTGGCTAGAATCGCTCTCTACAGTCAGACGTGTAGACAGAGCCACGGTCTCACATTTCAGCTGGCTTCTGTCTTCCCTCAGAGGCAGGCAACCTGATACTCCCTTTTGTCTTTCCAGCGCAGTTCTATATGGAAAGATAAACATGACAATGCAACAGCGTGCACAGACCCAGGGAACCGGCCCTCAGCGGGCGCTACAAAGAAAGTGTAAAAGGTGGCAGCCTGGGGGGGGGGGGGGGGGAGGAAAGAAAAAAGAAAATAATACTTTATAAAATGTTCTTTATTTTTAGCTTGGCATTCAGGTCTCATTTTCTATCACACATGGAAGCAAGTGAACACTCACATACACAAAAAATACTCCTATATTCACACACACACACACACACACACACACACACACAGAGCAATATTTCAGAGACCCTTGGTCTTTGATGTTGTTCTTTTCACCAAACAATTTGCCTCAACAGTCAAATAAACATCAGAAGGGCAGGTTTTTTTCCTGCCTCTGCTGCTCCTAAACACGGAAGGAGATGAGCAAAACAGCATGCAACCTGAACCAGCTCACGCAGAAGGACTCAAGAGAACAGGATCTTCCAAATGGAAACTCCAGTTAGCTTGCAATGTTCTCAGAATCTCATCGCTTAAATTGTGATTCCAAAGAGGAAATCCCTTTCGGCCCAGCAAGCACATACAATCAATTGTCCACATTATTTATGTAAAAACCTGTCCTGCTGAATATTCTGGACATAGAAGTGACGGTTTCAAAATGAGATTTGTCAGCACAACTCCTTTCCCCCAAACAGTAAGAATCTGCAGAATATCCCTGTGAGTCCTCTCAATTTATTCGTCATCATAAGCCAGTGGGAGAGGAGCTTGGCTGAGAAAATCCCAAGCCTCACACATGCACTAACCTAATCCCACACAAAGGAAGATGAGAGCAGAGTGTGACCTCGGACCTCCTAAATCAGGGGGCCAGCTCGGAGACGCAGAGGCTCTTCGGGAGGGACGCAAGGACGCCAAAGTCACCAAGAGCCAGGCCTAATGAAGAGTCCAGGCTGTGTAGAGCCTGGGAAGTGACAGCAGCGTTCCAAGCCAAAGGTGTTGGGCCACATACCTGTTCACAGTGGAGTATGTGTGTTAAGCTCGGTGAGGTGTGTGTGTGAGTCTTGCTTCAAAAAGCAGGAGGGGAAAAAAAAGGCAGGAGGGGAAAAAAAAGGCAGGAGGGCAATGCGGCTTTATTTTACATAAATTCTACAGTGTTGGCCAAACCCGCCCTCCCAATTTCCTGCAGGCTCCCCAAAGGAAAGGGATCCAATTAAGCATAAAATAAGGCCTCAGCCACACACAATAGCCTCACCTAGAATACCGCTCACCTCCTATGCCCTTCTCACCTCTCAAGATTTGTAAGTGGAAACTTTGGCATCATTAAAAAACGATCTCCTTACTTGGGTGTTCATTTGCTCTTTCCTCTCTTTCCTGGAGGGATGGAAGCGATTGGGACTGGCTTCTGCTTGGGAGGGGCCCTCTGGAAGGCTGACAGAGGTCAGGGTGAAGCCCTGGGGAAGGAGCAGAGATGGCTGATCCAGACCTGCTCTGGCTGAGTCTTCAGGAAAAGAAAGAATACCACGTTGTTTAGTTTCTACATTGTCAGCCCAGACCCCCAGCTGGAGAAGAGATGAGTTTGAGGCAGATGATGAGCCAGGAGAATGCATTTGGCTTCGTCCCTGTGAGAGGTGGGAAGACATGAAAATCAGGCCTGAGTCAGGGAACCCCTAACCTCAGTGGAGCCCCGAAATCCAGGGCTCCTAGCATACAGCAGCCACCTTTCTTTCAGGGTACTCAGAAACCACAGGATGGCGCTGTGCTGATGTCAGCAGAGTGCTACCTAGGAGCCAAGACTCCTAATTATCTCTAGTTTCATCTCTGTCTGCTTTTCTTGTCACAAACCCTGGCCTTCAATATGAATATACACACGCACGCACACATACGTATTGCCGACTTTATAATGACACAACAGTTAACAAGACACAATGATGTCCTTCAAGCCTAGGTGGTAAATGCAAAGGACATGGCTTTTTGAAGACATTGTGATCTTGGTTCTATCACTTATCAGTTGTGTGGCCTTAGCCAAATCACTTTTTGTCTCTAGAAAATGGAGGTAGAAACAACACCAAGTGCCTCTGAAAGGATTAGAGGGATAACATCCATAAACACTTCTCCCAGGGGCACGGTAGACCTAGATGAACACTAACAGCATTATGAGCTATAGAGAACAACTAACAATGGAGGGGGGAGTAAGATCGAACAAACATGGTGGGTCCAGAACCAGAGAAAAGTAGGCTTAATGCAATGGGCCAGTAAGATAGTAAAAGGGGACCTCCTCACAGAGGACTTGACTCAGCTACTTTCAAAAATGGGACAGGGCTCTGTCCTGATAGCTCGGAGCCTGGAGTATGCTTTGGATTCTTTGTCTCCCTCTCTCTGCCCCTCTTCCAGTCACTCTCTGTCTCTCTCTCTCTCTCAAAAATAAATAAATATTAAAAAAAAATTTTTTTTTAGGTGCGCTTGGGTGGCTCAGTCGGTTAAGCGTCCAGCTTCAGCTCAGGTCATGATCTCATGGTTCATGAGATAGGGCCCCACATTGGGCTCTGTGCTGACAGCTCAGAGCCTGGAGCCTGCTTTGGATTCTGCGTCCCTCTCTCTGCCCCTCCCCCATTCATTCATTTTCTCTCTCTCTCTCTCTCTCTCTCCCTCTCAAAAAATAAGTAGACATTAAAAAAAATTTTTTTTAAATGGGACAGCTGATGACTCCTACCCAGAGCCAGCTTCATGGGTATGTGGCCTGAGCAGTCACACACAGCCCACACTTAGTTTAATGTTCTGCTGTCGTTGTCTTGAAATTCTTAGTAATTTTTGAACACTGGGCTCTGCATTTTCACTTTGAACTGGGCCCTGCAAACTATGCAGCCAGCCCTGTTGCCATTTACTGAGATTGATGGGGTTTTAGGCAGCCTACGCCCTTCTCGGAGGCCTCCTGAGCTGCTCAGACCCCCTGATGCTCCTCTAATATCACAGTGTGGGCACACTAGGCACACTAGGTGTTCCTGTTCAACCCCAGGCTTCCTCATCCACATGACCCACCCCAGCTGCTCTGTGGGTAACTGAGTGAGTAATAAATCTGCACCAGGCCATCACTCTCGATATACAAGGCAATGTTCCCCTCCATGAAAATCATTTCCAGAATTCAAGAATTCTACGTGGCAAAGACCATCCCTGTGTTCAGCCCCATCTGTCTTCCATTCAACCAGCATTCATTAAGTAGATACTATGTACTCAGTGTTCAGCTGGACTGGATGAACCCTATCTTCCTGGAGGCAGGCAAATCCCACCCAGAACTGACAGGTACCAGGCTAAACGAGCAAGGTTCTCCAGGACTGAGAGTAAGTAAAACTTGGGGCAATTTGACCCGAGAAACTTTCACTGGGAAGAAAGAGCATATTCTGGGAGCAGGGGTGAGAGCACAGAGGTAGGGCTGTGTTCTCTTGGACTCCAGCAGCTGGTGCGAGGAAACTGGATGAGATGCTGCAAACCCCATCATGCTTCCCTATCTGCTGTTAAGAAGTGTCTGGCTGATGGGGTGCCTCGGTGGCTCAGTCCATTAAGCATCCGACTTCGGCTCAGGTCATGATTTCAGGACATGTGGGTTCAAGCCCCACATTGGGCTCTGTGCTAACAGCTCAGAGCCTGGAGCCTGCTTCAGGTTCTGTGTCTCCCTCTCTCTCTCTGCACCTCCCCTGCTCAATTTCTCTCTCTCTCTCTCTCTCTCTCTCTCTCTCTCTCAAAAATAAATAAACATTAAAAAAGAAAAAAGTGTCCTGCCGACCATGAGTTGTATTACTGTTGGGTGCCCTGCATCCCTGGGCACAACCCTCTAGTTTATCAGTATTTTGGTTGGGGTGAGCTCTCTGCCACCTTTGGCCTAGGCTCACTTTCCCTGAGAGAGAGGGTTTGGCATGGCCGAAGAACCCTGGATGTTCACGAGCACAGGAATAGGAAAAATTTGAGAATAACTTAAAGACAGTGGTCTGCAGAATGGCCAGGTAGTGGGTAGGGGGCACAGAGTCGAGCTGCAGGTTCCTGCTGACTAATCTCGCTTCTCTTCTTCTGTGAGAGTCCCTTCTCTGTGAGCAGCCAGAGACCCAACGGAGAGAAGGTCCCAGAAGTTGATCTATAGGGTGTGCCAAGAAAAGACTCCCCATTTATCAGAATCAGTGAGCTGTAAGCCATGAGTGGTGAGAGTAAAAATAACTGCATCCATCTCAGGAACGAGACCAGAAATAGTGTCAGAAGGACCTACGCCTCCAAATCAGCTCTAAGCTGGGTTTTTGGCTTTTTTTTTTTTTTAAGGAGATAGACGTTTATTGAACATACTGCAAAAGAGCAGCGGGAGGACAGCAAAGGAGAGACTGCCAGGAGGCAGCGGTGGGGGGCTATAGTTAAGTGGGGGAGCGAGAAGGTATGAGAAGGCATGGAACTTTCCTTTTTTGGTACCTATGCCTGGTTGCAAGCAGCCCCATGGGTCAGCTAGGGCCTAGGACTATTTTGAGGTGGGTCGTTCAATAAGCCTGCCTACATTTGGCCCAGTGGTCACTACCGGCCCTTTTGCCTTACTCAGGTCTGCGTTGCTCAAGTCTACTGCCTAAAACGGGCCTCCACATTCCCCCCTGACAGATCGATAGTGACAAATCTCTGACATTTAGTGGAGGCCTCATCTTCGGTAGCTGCTTCACACTGGACAGAAGGGGTATGCTGTCCCTACCTAAACTCATCATTCCATCAGGATTTCTACGCAGTTACAGACCAGAGCATTGTATTATATCATTTTGCAGATAGGTGATTTGAGTGAAACTCCTTGGTGGTCAGCTCCATGGAATTTAGGGGGAGGGGATACTCTAATGGTATGGGCTAGAATCCTTGTTGAACCATCAGTCATACATGGAATTGTTGGATAAGAAAAGAGACAAATTTGCCACAGAGATTAAAGGGAAGGGGACCAATAATTAGTATGGGTATTGAGGCTAGGGGTCCTAAGAAGGGAAGAAGCCAGGATAGCCATGACCAGGTTTCTTTCCAGGAAAATCATCCTTGTATTTAAAGGACCCTGAGGGAGGAAGTCACTCAGAGGCATAGTAACATATTATGCCTGTAGATCAAGATGGCAGCTGGATCCACAGGAACAAAGGAGAAAAGGAGGGTGGTCTGATAAAAGCAAGGCAGAGGATAGCCAGAATCAGGGAAGGGTCTCAACCGAGTCCATACCATGTGCAAATTCCCCCTGGACGAGTTTCAGCTACCAATTACACCGTGCATTGGGAATGGAGACTTCAGGGGGGAAAGAGTGGGAGAGGAGAGGAAAGCAGACCTTCCTTCACCCTCACAAGTTCAGGGAGTCTGACCTGCTCACCCTCAGAGCTTCAGACCACACTGGGGGGCTGTCCTGTCCAGAGACTTTCATTGTCTGAGGAGTACTAGGGTTAGACTGCAGAAGGACCAGAAAAAGAAAGGAGAGAGAGGGAAGGATCCCTCCGAGAGCATGAGGGGAAATTCTTCCCCGTTTCAGGCAAACGCCATCCACTGGTTCCCCCTAGGGCTTTGGATCTTCATGAAGGAGTAATCTCAGCAGGAGGAAACCAGTTCCCACAGGAGAACTAGAGTCAGTCTACTGAGGAAAAATCCCCACTAACTCCCAGAGCACCCAGGGAGAGTCCCAGCCCAGCAGAGACTGCCTGTACAAGACACCACATGTGGGGCGACCCAACTGGGTGGAGGCCAGTGGCAGGTAGTGAAAGAATTCACCTGGGGCAGAGCAAAGGAGACAGAAGCTTACTGAATGCTGCAGTAGGCAGGACAGCAGAGAAGACACTGTCAGTTTGGGGAATTTTTTTAAAATCCAGGCCCCATTGTAATGAATGTGAAGAACTCTCACTCTCTTCTGTAAATTGAAGTAAATTAAGTATATTGACTTCAATTAAGTACAAGGAGAAATGGCGATCCAAGCATGTGCTTTTTGAAAGAAGCTTGCTACTTCTCACCATCTCCCAGTTTCCTACCCCCATTCCCACCCCATGGCCTCAGATTCCATAAAGTCCTTAAATGAGGATGTTCCATTTTGTCCCCCAATTGGAAGTGTTTATTATAAACTTATTTTCAATTGTGATCTTCTTAAGTCTCTGTATGAATCTCCTTGTATCTCCTTAAGTCTTCTTTGGGCCTCTAGCTTCTCAAAGAGAAGTGGGGCTCAAGAAGAGAGAAGAGAGGTTAGGAACCCACATCTCACAGGTGCTGACTCCATGCCTAGTATATGGCCTGTGATGTAGTCCGTGCTCAGTACATGTGGATAAATGAATGCATGTGTGAGGGGATGGATGGATGGATGGAAGGATGCATGGATGGATGGATGGGTAGAAGGAAGGAATATCAATATCTACTCTTCTGAAGGGCCAAAGTTAATTTTGTGCTGTAACCTTGAGCTTTAGGGAATCACAGTCTGGGACAAAATAGACTGCTTCTAGGGAGCAAGCAGATCCTCAAAGAGGACAGGCCAGTCTTTACCAATCTAGTTTTTCTGTACTTACTGGGAACATCTAACTATTTCCACCTGGGAAAAGCCCTCACCTTTAGGCAACCATATGTTTCCAGGCACAGAGCAGGCCAGACAGTACCAGAAAATGCTTCAGAGAGTCTCAGAAGATCCCCAGCCTCCACACACAGAAAAACCCAGTGTTACAACTGACCTTCTCCAACTATAGAGAGAAAAAAGAAGACAGGCCATAGCTCATACCAACAAAGCAGAGAACATTTAGACAAATATGAAGCAATCTAGAGCTTTGTTATATATGATCAACAAGAGAATGAACTGAAAAAGAAAACCCTTGGTGAGGGGACAGTGAAAGTGGCTGAGAGCTAATAGCTTTTTTTGGGAATTTGAATGACAGCATGTTGAAAGTCAATAAATGTGAACGTGGCAATCTAGATAACAAAACAATGACCAAGGGGAGGCATGATTAATTTCGTGCCAGGAAGCAGTTTCTACCAACGAAGCCTGTACCGCAATGGAAGGTTCAAATCTACCACTGTCAAGAGATACTATGATGAGTTTCCTTTCAGTGGAAGAATTAAAACAAGAAGTGCATACTCACCTGTCTGAGCTGGCATGTGAGGGATTTCTGAGATGAAGAAAGGTGGGGATAGATGAGGTGTTTCCATGACTCATTTGTCCAGGTGAGGCACCCTAGACATCCTTATCCCAACCCACGCAAGAGACTCGGAAATCAAGTTTTTATTCAACGGTTTGAATACAAACTCAATTCCCCATTCTTCTGGAGAATTTATGGATCTCAAAATTCCTAAGTTTACTGATGGAAAATCCTGCTATCTTCCCCCAAGTAAGGTATAGCCCTGAATGGGAGCTAGCCTCTTTCCCCCCTCTGCCCGGAAAGGGACATACTCACCAAGGGATGCTACAAAGCTTCACTTATGAAAGTTTCCTTTGGGTTTGTTTTTCTGTTTTTCTTTCCTTCTCTGCCCCCACCCTCATACCTGAAGTGATTCCCAGCAAGGGCTTTGGGATGATTCTCCCCTGGATCCCTGTGCTCTAACTCCATCCTCATAGGGCTGTAAGCTTTCTTTCAGCTCACCTCTGGAAGACAACTCACAACAGCATCCCTGCCGAGTAGTCACCAAGCTCTTTGAAGGAAGTGCTCCACAGCCCTTTTAAGTCAGTATCACTAAGAAATGTGCTGAGAAACACTCCACACCCTCTATCACCAATCTGGTGTCATACTCCTCAACCTCTCTGCCACCACCATGCTGTGCTCTGAGCAGGGCACAGGCCCACAGCCAAGGGTCCCAGCATGTCTATGCCCAGAGCCACCCCAACCCCCAAGTGAGTATTGTAATATCAAATCCATTACCCTTTCTGCAGGTGTGTCAAGAGCTAGGAAAACTAGAATTTGTTTTTCGAGAGAGAGAGAGAGAGAGAGAGCAAGCACATGAGCAGAACAGAGCTGCAGAGAGAGAGAATCTTAAGCAGGCTCCATACCCAGTACAGAGTCCAATGCAGAGCTCAATCCCACAACTGTGGGAACATGACCTGAGCCAAAAGCAAGAGTTGGACTCTCAACCAACTGAGCCACCCAGGTGCCCCAGAACACGAGAAAATTTTAATTCTTCTTTACATATCCATTCTACCCACACTAGACACAAAAACGCATGCAAATTGGGTGCCAGAAACTATCCAGTGGGACTCAAAGTCCACTTTCAAACTATACTCTGAAACTGACTAGCAGTTGCCAACATCATCAAAGATGAGGGTGGGTGACAAGGCCACAGACACCAAACCTGGTAGGTGCTCAGTAAGTAGTCAGGGTGATGACAGCTGGACTGCTAAGTGACTCTGAGTACAGATTCAGGAGTTAGGAGAAGTGGCTGAGCTCCATTTCTTCATCTATCAATGAGGAAGTTGGTCTTGATTTCTGGGGCTTTACCATATCTAAAACAACACAAGTTTTTCATTAAAAAGGACATTTCTCCTCAACCTCTTCTGTTTCAGATGAGGAAATCTCTGCCTGGGAAGTACTGGCTTGGCCAAGCTCACGTTGGCCTGTACAGTGTGGCCTGTACAGTTGGCCTGCCTCCTGGTCCTAGCTCCCTTGCACCATTCCAGACCACGTGTCCTGGACCCTGGACCCTGGGAGACAGATGGCTCTGGATTCGAGGAATAGGAACTGGAGGGCCTGGGTGGCTCAGCTGTTTGAGCATCCAACTCTTGATCTCAGCTTAGGTGATGATCCCAGGGTCGTGAGATCAAGACCCATGTTGGGCTCTGCACTGAGCATGGAGCCTGTTTAAGATTCTCTCTCTCTCCTTCTCCATCTGCCCCTCTCTGCACTTATACACTCTCTGTCTCAAAAATAAAAATAAAAATAATAAAAACTTTTTAAGAAATAGGAACCAAAGACAAACACAGCAAAGGGTAAAAGGAGCTTGCAGTCTACTCCTTGGCTGTCTCTGGCAAAGGGTCATGTTGTCAGTATACAGCCCTTGTGTAGATATTAATTCTTCACAGTCCTTCCATCTTCTACCACAGCACTGCCATCAGCACTAAAAGTGCAGCCCAAGGAAATACAAGCCCCACAGAAGGTCTCTGCCTAAAACTGTGCAGATCTAAAGCAACAAGCACCAGAGAACCACTTACTTCTGAATTCAGGGTTGCTATAATCTTGGTGAATTGTGTGCATTTCAGGGGACACTGGGAGCTGACTTGGAGCCCTGTTGGAGGTGTGCCAAGCAAGGGCTCCCAAAGCAATTCTCATAGAACACTGTGGGGATTATTATCTCCCATTGATGGCTAAGACTGGTCAGCCCCTCATTAAGGAGAATACTTGTTGGGATGAGCGCTGGGTATTATGTGTAGAGGATGAATCACTGAATTCTACTCTTGAAGTCATTATTTCACTACGCTAACTAACTTAGATGTAAATTTAAAATAAATACACAAATAATTAAAAATAAATAAACATTAACAAATACAGGATCCCAGTTATATTTGAATTCCAGATAAATTACTAACTGATTTATTTTTAGTATGTGCACATCCCACACAACATTTGGGGTATATTTATAGTAAAAAAATATATATATGTGTTTTGTAACTGAAATTGAAATTTAACTGGGTGTCCTGCATTTTACTTGGAAACCTTAAAAAACAAAACAAAACGAGAACACAAAAAAAAAAAACCTAAACAGGATATTTTGGCCTGTGTTTTTTAAACAATTTCATCAAATCTCAATGTAACAATAGAAAAATATACATAATTCTGTATGATCTGTAATGCAACTTTTAATAGAATTTTAGAGTTTCAACTATTACTTTAGAAAATGTTTAGGGGGCGCCTGGATGGCGCAGTCGGTTGGGCATCCGACTTCAGCCAGGTCACGATCTCGCGGTCCGTGAGTTCGAGCCCCGCGTCGGGCTCTGGGCTGACGGCTCGGAGCCTGGAGCCTGTTTACGATTCTGTGTCTCCCTCTCTCTCTCTGCCCCTCCCCCGTTCATGCTCTGTCTCTCTCTGTCCCAAAAATAAATAAAAAACGTTGAAAAAAAAATTTAAAAAAAAAAAAAAAAAAAGAAAATGTTTAATGTTGGGCGCCTGGGTGACTCAGCTTGTTGAGCATCTGACTTTGGCTCAGGTCATGATCTCACAGTTTGTGGGTTTGAGCCCCACTTCAGGCTCTGTGCTGACAGCTCAGAGCATGAAGCCTGCTTTGCATTGTGTCTCCCTCTCTCTCTGCCCCTCCCCCCACTCGCACTCTGTCTTGCTTGCTCTCAAAAATAAATAAACACTAAAAAAAATTTAGGAAACGTATGTTATAAAATTTTCAATGTGAAAAGTGATATGAAGTATAATAATAAGTGATAATAAGTAATTAACAGTTACTAATTTTTGCTTTTTTAGTTAAATTTTATCTCACTAAAAAAAAAAAAAAAAAAAAAGGACTGGTCACCTACTTGAATGTTGAGTGTCCTTTCATGTTAACAACTTAAGGTCAGTTTAAAAGAGAGAAGTCAGGTCTTGAGTTCCAAACCAAAAATCACCCGTGCAGTAGCTTAGTTTAGCAAGATTTCCTAAGTGAAAGCAATTCATGGCTACTTGACAATGGTCAAGAATACAAAAGGGAAATAATGGATGCTTAGAACCCTTGTGCTGGAGGAACTATGTTACAGAGTTTTAATTTGGAGAAAGATCCTTTCGTCTGCAGGGTTGTTTGTGCCATTAACTTTGATGATCTAATTCACCTTCAGATTTTCCATGATCCAAGCCAAGATTGAAAATAGCCACATGTGCAATGAACATTTTCTAAATATAAATAATTTGGAACACGTCCTGCTTATTGCTCTGAATGACTTACAAATTGCTCTATGCAAAGAACACCACATGAGACTTCCAAATGCCTGCCCTGTCAACAGGTAACAAGTCAGGCTGGTAGAAGTGACTAGTTAGGTCCACACTGCAAGAACTCAGCATCCTGAAATGTCTGCAGGGCTCAGCAAGACAAGAACTTTGCATGGACTTAGTATACATGCTAATAAAATGACTAGACTTCTTCAAATCCTATTGCCAGAAGCAATCAAAGTAAGTATTGTAATCTAACTGGCCAAGCCATCCCTTAGTTTTTGTCAGTTATCTAATCAGCTACACAAATAATAAGCTAGTCCAATTTTTATCACCAGTTTTCTTCTAAGCTTTGTCTGTTTGCAAAATAGAAGTAAGAATATACATAACAAAAGAACTCTGGATTATCACAACAGAAAGGAACCTCCGAGCTCATTAACCCAGGTTCCTACAATATTTTATAGAGAAGTAAACTGAGTTTTTATCTAAGTCATATTCCTTAGAAACAGAGCTGGGGCGCCTGGGTGGCCCAGTTGATTAAACATCTGACTGGGTTTAGGCACAGGTCATGATCTCACATTTGTGGCATCAAGCCCTGTGTTAAGCCCCGTACTGAAGGCGCAGAAACCGGGATTCTCTCTCTGTCTCTCTCTGCTTCTCCCCCTGGCTAATGCATCTGCTCTCCCTCTCTCTCAAAATAAATAAATAAACATAAAGAAAGAAAGAAAGAAAGAAAGAAAGAAAGAAAGAAAGAAAGAAAGAAAGAAAGAAAGAGAGAGAGAGAGAGAGAGAGAGAGAGAGAGAGAAAGAAAGAAAGAAAGAAAGAAAGAAAGAAAGAAAGAAAGAAAGAAAGAAAGAAAGAAAAAGGAAGAAAGAAAGGGAGGAAGGAAGGAAGGAAGGAAGGAAGGAAGGAAGGAAGGAAGAAAGAAAGAAAGAAAGAAAGAAAGAAAGAAAGAAAGAAAGAAAGAAAGAAAGAAAGAAAGAAAAAAGCAGAGCCTGAGACAAAGATTCAGACACACATGTTTTATTGAAAGGAAAACCTATGAGGGAGCAAGTGAAGAAGTATAGAAAAGAGGAAAGGGCTAAGCAAAGATGTGACCTCAGGAAAGGTTTAGTTTTGTACGAAGGGAACCAGCTATGGGCCTCCCCGGGAATTGGGGCATCTGCTCTTGTATCAGCAGCGGAAAATGCTCTAGAGAAAGGAGTAGCTATAAGCAGGCAGTGCTCACAGCAGCTGGAGGATGGCCTCCCTGGCCCAGTAATGAGGACCTGGGCAGGGTCCAGTGGTAGTGTTCACCACAGCCCTAGAGAAGTATCTATATGAAAATGTCTGCACGTAATATCTCTCTCTATACAGTAAAATCTTGCATTGGGAGTAACTTCTTCTGTGAGCGTTCCACAAGATGAGCAAACATTTCTAATACATTTTAACTTGATAAATGAGCGAGGTCTTGCACTATGAGTAGTACGTGTTGCCAAACATCACATGATCACAGCTGAGCAATGGTTCTTGAAATTCGCTTTGATATACGAGTACTTTGGATGACACGCATGTTTCTGGAACGAATTATGCTTGCAAACCAAGCCTTTACTATATGTCAATAAATGTCTAAGGGCTCCTGGGTGTGGCTCAAGTTGTTGAGCGTCTGCCTACGGCTCAGGTCACGATCTTGTGGTTTGTGAGTTTCAGGCCCACACCAGGCTCACTGCTGTCAGCGCTGAGCCCACTTCAGATCTTCTGTCTCCCTCTCTTTCTGCTCCTCCCCCACTTGTGCTCTCTCAAAAATAAATTTAAAAAAATTAAAGAAAAAAATGTCTACATATGTCTCTATATAAATATAGAGAGACAGAGAGAGAAATTGGACAGGGAGAGACAAAGACAAAAAGAGACAGCCAGGCTACGATGTGCCACATAGAAGGGGAAGGAATAAAGGAGCTCACGACAGGAGTAATGGAGACACACGGTGAAGCAAAACCAATGAGTGGAGGCTGAGGAGCCTAAGCCACCAGAGAGTGGACCGGGCACACAGAAGACGCTGTGCTAACGGCAGAGCTCGAAAATGAACCATGAACTCTTTCTACTGGGGTAGAGTTTTATTAGTGAGACTAGGGATTTGGTCACCAAGAAACCTATTTGTCCACAAGAACAGGACGGACAGCAAGGCTCGAACCCAGCTACAGACAAGAAGGAAGCCCAGCAGTCAGCGGACAGTGTGCTGAGAAGCAGGAGGCTGACAAAGGGCAGGGAACAGGCAACTACAGCCCAGGTCATGAGTGAGATCCTGCCAAGTGGCAGAGCTCCGGCAAGAGAGATGGGAAGACAGTGCACAGGTGACTTGTGACAGCCTTCGGGAAGTCAGTGGCAGGGGTCGTGAGACACCACACCAGTACAGGATACTGGGCCGACTCGCAGTCCAGCCTGGGGGAAGGCATGGAGAGGGAAGTGATGGCAGAAGGAAGGCAGGAGCCCACCGCAAGCACCAGGTGCCAGCCGGTATGGCAGCTGACTGCCTCCTCCTTGTGTCCCTTCCCATGGGTCCCAGAATGAAGAGCAGGCTGGGCCTGTGGGTGCCTGGGTGAAGTTGGGGGTATCGAAAAGGTGGACGGTAGGGTGGTGGGGAGGTGAGCGGACCCTCTGAGGACAGAAGCCAGGTCTCAGCAGTGGCGTGGGACGAGAAACCTACTTAGGGAATGGAGCTTTACAGGCACTGAAAGACTCCAGATAGGAGTCTGGACCTGAACCTGTAGGGCATCAAGGCAGCCCCTCTCGTTATCCACGACTGTGTTTGCTGAATGTGCAAACATCCATGAGTAGGGATCTTAAAAATGATTAAAAAGAGCAAAGCTCCTATAGGGAAAACACACCATTAATCTTGAAAGTTCTCTTCCGTTTCTTTTTTTTTTTTTTTATGGCTGCTCTTCTCCAATAAAACATAACACCATGGTTTTGTTTATTTTAGCATATTACAGTTTTGATAAAGCCCCACATCCTTACACCAAATATATTCTTCAATGTCAAAAGGGCATGCAAAGAAATGTTTCCTAATGAAAGATTTATCTTTTTTCTGACAGTGATGATTTAACTGGTTCTGATCTCTTCATCCTCTTTTCCATTTAAAAAAAAAAAAAGTTGAACAAAATTACCTTTCTTGGCATAACAACACCTTCTAAAACCTGACTGCTTTGTCATTACCTCTATAATCTCCCTTGGAGATCATGGGCTATTCATTTTCTCCCTGACTCCAATTTGCCTTTTGATATTTTTCTTTGGTCTGTTCAAACAGTCCCCCGATTGCCCCTGCTCATCAGAGCAAGGCCTTCGCACAAGCAAGAGCCCACTGCCACCACGTGTCACCCACTGTGTGTCCCCAATGTTCCGCCAGCTCTGGGCCCCTCTGTGCTTGGTGGAGGACCTTTGAAAATGGTCTAAGCTCTTCTCATTAAAGCTCTCTCTACCTCTTATCCCCGCAAAATCTTTTATCTACATATCAAGTCAGAGGCTGCAGCTTCATAGCTCTAGAAAAATAGTAGCTACTGAGCCTGGTTTAAAAAAGAAAAGTCTGAGAAAAGGAAAAGCTGACAATACAACCTGGACACCCAGGGCCCAGGTACACCTGTGTGTCGGCTCCGTGCATAAGGGGGCTTGGATGAAGGGTGAGTCCAGAAATGCAGCCCACACAAAACTATGTGTGCCCGGTGGGAGTGCCTTTTCCCACCTTTTGCACCAAAGCGCCACCTTTGGGTTGACAGCAGCTCTACGTTCTCATTGGGTCATTTCTTCCCGACGTTGAGTGGGACCAATGGGTCCTTACATCGTTGTTATTTCTGGTTGTGTTAAGTTGTTGCTGTTTTCTTCTTTGGTTATCTTTCGTTTTATTTCATCTGTGCGATTTCACCTCTGCTTTCCACCATGGAAAGTGTGGCAGCCTCTGGCACAGCCCTGGTTCAGAGGAAGCACTGTGCACACAGACAGAGCTCACACACCTCTCTCTCTGCCTCTCCTCTTAAACATCCCCTCAAAAAGAAAGGTCTTTTCAACTGTGTTTAATCAGCAGTGTGGATCCAAGTGTGCTGGCTTCGTCCTTACTAGATTCTGAATGCACAATTGCGTCCCCACTCATTAGTGACGACAAAGCTGAGCTGTCAGGCATGGCTTCCACTCCAGGAAGGGGGTCTGTGTGAAAGCAAGGTCCAGGATCCACACAAAAGCTGAGTTGGCTTTTTCTTTTCTTTTAAGCTCTATTGATCTCAGGGAGAACTGAAGGCTTGGTAGAAGAAAAGGCAGGAATCAGCTCAACATACTAATTTATGTATTATTTATGGACTTCAGCCTACACTCCCAGCACTACAGGAAAATGAATTTGCACAACAGAACTGCCATTATACACAATTCCAACATAAGGAACATGTCACCCAAGAACAGTGAAATCTCATGGGGATAATAGGGTCCTGGAAACAACGTGGAATGTCGGATCAGACGGCACCACATCTACATGAGACCTGGAGCAAGTTCCTAGGGCCTCTTCAGCCTTCGAGTTTATCTCTAACATGGACAGAAATATTGGCTCTCAGAGACGGTGTGATAATTAAATGGGAGAAGTAAAAGACAAATTTCAAAGTGGTTACAAATGCATGTTGTACGGGCCCCTCAGTGGCTCAGTGGGTTGAGCGTCCAACTTCAGCACAGGTCATGATCTCACAGTTCTTGAGTTCGAGCCCCACGTCAGGCTCTGTGCTGACACCTCAGAGCCTGGAGCCTGCTTTGGATCCTGTGTCTCCCTCTCTCTGCTCCCCCCTGCTCACACTCTGTCTCTCTCTGTCTCTCAAAAGTAAATAAACATTTTTTCAACAATTCAAATATGTGTTGTAGGAACCCTGTGTGAGGAAGGGCACGTGTCCAGCTCCTACATTTCTTGTCACAGAACAGCCACTTTTCCTGAACTCCAGAAACATTAAAGAACCCTCTCATTGTTCATCCAAAAAGATATAAGAAGAAAGACCTTCTCCTCTAATTCAGAGCATGGTTCTCTCACGCAGCCTCACTCTCCCTCTTTTCTAAAAAACAAAACAAAAACTGGCACAATCACCCACGTAACCTACAGCAACGAGTCCAGTATTTTTCCTAACTACAGCCTCAAGGTAACAGCCAGTCTGCCTTCCACACTCATCCAGGAGAGCACCAGTCTGCTCCCATCCTGCTTCCCTGCTGCCACCAGAGGGGTTGTTGAAATGTGTTCATTCCCAGCCTAAGACCCCATCTAGCCTGCAGTGATCCAGTGCCCTTGGTCCTCTGAGGGAAGACAGTTGACTTCAATGTCAAGTTTCGCTCAGGATACCCACCCACAGCATGGGTTCCCAAGAAAGCAGCTCATAGCTGATGTTCTGTCTCTCCCTCCCCAGCTGTTCCCCAGACGCCAGAGTTCTCAGGAGCTCTCTGGCAGAATCAGTTCACATGGTAAGAATCCTCTGGCCCTCTTGGTCCCACGCTAGCTATGCTGTCCGAGAGTAAGCAGATTTTTTCCTTTCCTTTTTGAAATGCAATTGATGTTGCAACACCCAAAGAAAGCTACTGATTGTCCTCAGAGAGCAGAGCTCTCATCTGCTCCTTCCATCCCTTCATTGCACTCCATCCCCTTCCCCATGACTTCCCCACCTCTCCTCTCCCCGGCCCATCCCTCCCAAAGGACAAAGCCACCTCTCTGAGTTTCACCACGCTGATCTCATCTCTCATGCAAAACACAAGTTAAATCTTCAGTGAGACATTTACGGAATACTTACTAGGTATGACAAACACCCTGCTAGACATTTTACATCTCTTATCTCAATTAATTCTCACAAGCACTTGGTTCAGGTACAATCTCCATTTTACAAATGATAAACTGAGACTTGAAGAGGCTCGTCCAAGGGCACATAGATTGTAGGTAGCAGAGTGCAAATTGAAATCCCTATGTATCAGATTCACTGCTCCTTAGAGCCCCCGTCCCCCGGCATTCACTTCCACACTACTGTTCCATATATTTAATGAACACATACTCATTATGTGTCAGGAATTGCTAGCAGTCCTTAGTACTCCTCATAAAATAACTCATTTCATCCTCACAGAAACACTATGAGGTAGGTACCATTTTTATCCCCATTTCACAGATGCAGAAACTGAGATATACTGAGTTTAAGTAATTGCCCCAAGTCTACAGCTGGTACGTGGCAGGACAGGGATGCAAATCCACGTAGTCTGTATGGCTCTTGCCCAACCCAGCTCCTCCCAGAAAGGAATTCTCTCTGTCCCAGAACCCTACAGCCAGCAGAGGGACAGTGGCATGGATGGGGTAAGACAGAGGCCAATGGGACAGGGGCTTCTTAAGGCACTCTGCTCTGAGAAGACTTAGCAGCTGGGGTCAGCAGGACCAGGAAGGGGTTCAAGCCAGGGCTACCCACTTGTAAGTCATGATCTTGCCCCTGCCACAGATGTCCCGCCCCTTAGACTCAAGGTACTCAAATCTCACCTTAAAGAGATGCTGTCTTGAATCCTAGAGGTGTTCCTGGGACCAAGTCACATGTTAAAATGCAAACGCATCTGGGAGCTGTGCCTCCTCAAATACCCCATCAGCAGAGGTGACAATTTGTCAGAAACATGCAGCCTTCCTTTCACTGTCCGTTCTCAGCTGCCTCAGTGTCCTGGGTCCAGAAATGGCTCTGCCTGGGGGGCCCGCTAGGTATCCTGACCTAGGTGTCCTGACCAGCACAGGGAGCTGGTCTTTAAGGCAAGGTTTTGAGGATGTGTCCTTTCATTCTTCCCAGTCCTCAACGCTGGCCCCAACGATGTGAAAACACAGGAAGGCCTGACATTCTGCGATGAACTAAAAGAGCTCTAATCACTGCAGGGGTGTCAGGTCAGGGACCGCAGAAACAGCAGGTCAAGAATACAGAGAATGACAAGAACAACCTTGGACCTTGTGAGAAAGAAAGCTGTGCAAAGGGGTTGAAATGCCCAGGAATAAAGAGGGTGAGCATTTAGAGTCAAACCTGCAACTACGAGCCCTAACTGAGCAACTACTATGAGCTTCATACAACAATCACAACACTTGGTCCTTGCCTTTGTGGCGTTCTTCCTTCATCTGAGCCCTTGATTGGCTCCCAGCTTTACACCTACATTAATGCCAAGGTGCAACGTGTTTTTCCTGTTTTAAGACTTCGCTTCAGAACAATACCCCAAAACACCAAGTAACAACATTCTTGGAAGTCCATACTGCCACCATGCAGAATTAGTGATTTCATTTGCTGTCTCTTTTTCTCATGAGCCTCATCCCCCGATGTGCACTCTCACCCAGAACCTTCACTCCCAGAGAATCACTACCAGGACTTTGGGGCAAGTCCTTCAGTCCATTTTTTCTTCTACAACTTTATATTTACAGTCCTTTGTTTTCCACTCCTGGTTTAAAATTCTTGCTTTCTATTTCTATTCTTTTAGTGATTCCCTTGTAGATTTCAAAATGCATACCTCACTAAATATTTTTTTAAGTTTGTTTGCTTATTTATTTATTTATTGACAGAGAGAGAGCGAGAGAGAGTGAGGGAGCATGAGCGGGGGAGGGGCAGAGAGAGAAAAAGAGATAGAGAGAGAATCCCAAGCAAGCTCTGCACTGTCAACACAGAGCCCGACACAGGGCTTGAACTCATGAACTGTGAGATCATGACCTGAGCCGAAGTCAAGAATTGGAATCTCAATCCACTGAGCCACTCAGGACCCCCTTAATTACATATTTTTTACAACTAAACCAATTTATATGATATCTGCATTTCACCTCACAAACATTAGCTTGCTTTAACTTGCCTTGCAAATGAACCCAGTCTCAAACCTTTGTTGTTATTACAACCAGAATTTTAGTTAAGTTTTGCTTAAACATATACATAAATTATTGTCTTCCTCTTGCACTCTTGCATCCCATACCTTCCTTCCAGGCTCATTTGCATTCCTGCTTTAGGACATCCTGTATTAGCTCTTTCCATCTGTGAGTGGCAAACTCTCCAAGTTCTTTTATGTTTAAAAATGTCCTTGTTTTGCCCTAACTCTTAAAAATATCATTTGCCTGGTGTTATACAGTCTATAATTTACTTTAAAATGTTCCAGCAAAGATAGCATGACATATATCTATGAATATATGCTGGTTTTAATCTGTGGTCCTGGTTGGTTACGATTAGCAGTATCCTAATCAATAATAAACCCTCCAGGAGTGGTTCATTAGAATGTGAAAAATCCCATTGAAGTCTCACTCCCCTGAGGCCCTGGAAATACTGCTATCTAAAATCATAGAGAGCACGTAATTAGCATAATTTTACAAAAAATTTTTTATTGTTGCAATAATTGGTTGTCAAGCTATGTGGATTGGTTAGAAACATGGTACAGATACCTCCTCTGCTCCTACGTGGATAGGATTTAGAACTGGGCCAGCCCAACAGCTTATCCCCCCACAGAGCAGTGGGATCCCTTTTGACCTGCATTCAATTTAATAGAAAACTCTGTCGTTGGATCCAACAAGAATATCCTACTTCTAGAAAATCATCACATCTGTCTCAAGGGAATATTTTATGCAAGGCATTGGGAGAAATGTCTAAAGCCTACAGAACTAGATTTTCTTTGATTTTCTAAAAACAGGTAAAATGGGTTTTTTTGTGTGTGTGCCCGCTTACCAAAAAGGTTTCTGAGTGCAGCAGAATTTGGTCTGAGACTTGCTTTCATTATAACATCCTACTTGGTGGTAAGATTATGCAGAAGAGAACCTCACTCACCACTAATCTCTGGAAGCCCTCTTAATTTATCAAAAGAATAAGGCAGTGATTGAATAGGCTTAGATTAGTTCTTAACAGCTGGGTATGAAATTCTGGGTTTGGTGTCTCAGAGTAGTAGCCATTATTTTTTGACATCTATGAGAAGTCTGCTACAAGTGTGATGGTCATGGCCTTGTAGGTAATTCTCTCTCGTGAATTTTAGGATTTTATATTCTGCCATTCTACCACAGTGGAATCTACTAAAGGATTTTTTTTCTTCCTAAATTATTCTTGGCATTTTGACTTCTTTCTAGAACATTATCCATTCATATTTGGAAAAAAGTCAGGCATTGCCTCTTTGAATCTTGGCTTCCAAATCATTAATTCTCTCTTTATCTATATCTAAACTATTTTATAACCCTTTTATTGAGTTTTTTTTTTTTTTATTTCTATGAGTTTACTTCTCATTTTTAAGATTTCTGCTTGGCTTCCTTTCACGTGACTTTGAATAATTTTTTTTCAGACATTTCTGTATCCTTGATGTGGGAATAGTGTCTCTTAGCACATGTTCACTTTGACTCTTTGAATCAGAAGTCATCTCATTAATTCTTCAGTGTAACTAGGAATTAGATCCAAAGCAGCTTTCTTTTAGAGAAGTATGATGTAAAGATATAAGGAAGACACCCAGAATCTGTTTCATGTTGGAAATACCAGAACCAGGAAAGAAACAACATCAAAACAAGATTCTGAAAGATTTCATGTGCATGGCGATACCATTTTACAGCTACTTTACAAGGACATTGTGTGCTGTAATAATTGGGTTTTAGTATCACGGGTAGAGCTTGGCTCTAAACCCTGGAGTGAAAACTTTGCCAAAAAGCAGAGGTGTTTGATCCTGAGAGAGATAGTTATTAAGGGACTATTTGATGCAAATAAACCAGAAACACTAAGCAGCTGGATACCTGATACCAGAGCAAACTTGGAAAGACTTAGAGGCCAGCCAGCAGGGAAACTGCTAATTGAAAATAGACAATCGTGGGGTTTTCAAGCAGGCCAGTGACATCATGCTGCTACTTTATTTTTCTTTCTTTTTCTGCATTTTGACAGAATTGAGGAAAGATACAAAGAACTTTCAGTTGGTCACGAATGCCAGAAAGGTTAAATTAGGCCATCCCTCTCATTAGCAAACAGCCTATAGACAGAAAAGTCTATGATGAAGACTGATGAAGAAGTATGGGAGGCTACAAGGTTAGAAGCCTGCAATTACAAAAACAAACAAACAAACAAACAAACAGGCAAAAAAAAAAAAAAAAAAAAGAACGCTGCAAGAGCTAACATTTACTAAAGGCCCTCAGGACAAATAGGGCTAATACTAATTAAAACCAGTTAAGCATTGGTGCTCTCTCTCAAATCCCCTGGAACAACTACCACAAATGCAATTCCTGGGTTTCCACCCAGAGTGTTCCATTCGGTAGGTCTGGAATGGGGCCCGGGAACCTGCATATTCACATGCACCCCAGATGATTCTGATATGAATTGTCAGAAATACACTTTGAGAAACACTACATTAAATCGAGGAATAAATTACATCTAGGTGATGCTATATATTTCAATTTAGCATTAAAATGTGATCAAGCTTTTCAATAGAATAATTACTGATTAGTGGATGTTTACACTTAGCTATGTGGATAAAATTTCTTTCATTGAAACAAAAACTATGCAGTTGAAAACTATGTTAACTAGGACTATCGGTGACCCACACCCGTGAGGAGGGCATCGGAAAGGAAGTGCCTCTGGTTGAGGTGATGTGACACGGTGGTTCTCAACCCTGATGTGCACGTTAGGATCATCTAGGGCTCTTATTAAAAATACCAGGGTCCAGGCTCCACCCCAAACTGATTAAATCTGAACATCTGGGGGTGGAGCCCCTGTATCAGCAATTTTATAAAGCTCACCAAGCAATTCTAATGTACAGCCAAGGTCAAGAACCACTGACAACTGAGGGGCAAGTCCTGCAAAACCAACCCTGGAAAGCAAAGGCAAACATTACAGCCTGTTTCTCAAATGCCACTCAGTGTGGATCTTAGAAACAATTAGGCATCTGATGGAAAGACTAGCATTTCTGACTGTCCCCTGAAAGCAAGGTACTCTGCAATCCACACACGTGGATTCTGAGCCTAGGGCCTCTTTCAGAAATAACACCAGACAGGTGCCTTCAGTTCCAACATCCTATGGCTTAAGAGGAGGGAAGTTTCAGCTCTGTTTTCAGTCAAATTATCAGAGGCAGTTGAAAATTAGCTCCATAGTCACCATTGATTAAGCAGTATTTTTCAAAGTCTCTATTCATCAGCAAAGGGATGCCACCACTCAACAGATTAACAGAGTACTTTAGTGATTACCTGATGTTTTCCAACAAGTTAACGAAATGCTTTATAGATGGAGTTCAGTCAGGCAGTACCCCTGATATTGAGAAAAGAAGTCTCCCAGAGCCTCTCCCTTGTGGCTCTCCACCCGCAGTCTGGAAAGTCAGGAAATGGTCCCACAGAGGCTCTATGTACTCCTTTCTTTCTGCCTCCTCTTAAATTCCAAGCAGAGAGTAAGTCTGCGTTTTGACTTGACAACAATATTCAAGTTCTCCTCAGTTTTGCATTTCTTGAACTCCTTTCCTTCCCAAATTACCTTGCAATTGTGGAGGTACTTTTACAGGCTTCCTCTGCATTCCCCATCTTTTTCATATCTCTTAAAGAGCAGTGCCAGCAAGCAGTGCCAGTCAAGCAGTCTTCCAGATGATGGTGTGCCCTGGGCAGGTGCCATGGGAAGGTGGGCAGTTGGCAAGAGAGAAACCAGAGACTCGTCTGCTCTTACCCTGAGTTCTCCAGCACCAGATCTCCAACTCGTTGCCACCTTTGCAGAAGCAGCCTTGCTACAAGTCCATTTTCTGCTGCCCCTAACAATGTCACTGCAGGAATCAGCTTGGTGACCTGGGGTCGGGGAGGGGTGTGTCAGAGCCCAAGAACCTGGAGACGCAACTAAGTGTCACAACCCCACCTTATATCTGGATGACCTTGGGTGGGCCATTTAACCTCTCTGAGCTTCTGTTTCCTAGTCTGTGAGACAGAAATAAAATACCCACCCTGCCTTCCTTAATAGATGGTTGTGAGGATAAAGTGAGGTAATAGATGTGAAAGAGCTCTGTAAATCGCAAAGCCTGCTGTAACTCCAAAGTTTTATCATTAGACCGTGTGATCTATGCACCCCAGAATTCCATTCTTCATGACAAAGAAAGCTGTCAACATCAAATGCACAATTGAAGGGTCCCTCTGGGACACACGACAAGCTCTCCTTCCTTCTGTCTGAATTACTGATGGGGATAGATATTCCCAAGGCATAGAAAATTTCGCTAGCCTTGGTCCCCTGAGAGCTGTCACAGAAAATATGACAAGAAAGCCTAGAGAAAGATAAAGGAATTAAGGGGCATCAAAGAAAGGGGTTTTGTTTTAGCAGAGACCTTTTTCCATAGAGGTCTTTAAGCCAGAATGGGTTTTTCACTGTCCCCAGATGGTTTACATGGTGGCCCTGTCTGATGACCACAATGATCTCTGACAGCCTTACACTTTTTGAGGAGCCTAAATTATAAACAAGGCAATCAAGCCTGCAGTTTTTACATTGCACCTGATCAGCCCAAACACATCCGACAACAAGCATTGTATCAACGTTGAAAACAGAATCGTGCGCGACCGTACCACCATAGTTTCAGAGCAAATGAAATGTCAATTCCCTTGCCACACAGAAGATGGGCTAGAGGAGTTATCCCTGTCCAAAGAATAAGCGGGCTTGCAGTCAAACAGGATGAAGCTGTGTTCCTAAGAATGAATGTCACATTAAATGTAAAAGACTCAAAATAATGATGTGGAAAATGTATACAGTACAAATACAGTTGTAAAATATTAATAGAAAGGAGGGGAGCAGGATGTTCAATCTTCCAAGTCATTGTTCTGAGAAGCTTGTTGTTTAGTGACATCTAGTGGTGCCAGGTATGAAATTTTCGCGGGGGCTGTTTGGAAGCTGGCAAAACAATGAATTTACCAAACTTGCCTATTGGTTGAAACATGGTGGATTTTTGCAATTTTCATCTTCACTTGCCCCTTCCCCACAAACCAGGACTTGAGAAATCACATTCAATGACATAAAACGGTAACAAAATTAACAGAGAAGAATAGAGCATCCTCAGGCCTGTTTTATTGTCCATTTTTATATAAATTGGTGCTGAACACAGCCTACTTCCTAAGGATTCAATAGATGATTGTAGCAGCAAGAATATGGCACTTGTGGACCAATAATCCAAGACATATTGCCTGGAATAGCCCTGGCTCAGCAGACAGTATGCTAAAGAGACAGTGACATCAAAGAACAACCTCTTACAAGAAACGAACAACATATTCCCTTTTAAAATAAGACTTTGAAAAGACGCTTTTTATCCAGAAATTGTAGCCATTCTCCCTATTACCCATTGGACTTACTTGGTTTTTTATATTATTTTATCCAATCCTGACTAACATAAACTCCATTTTACAAGTCTAACATATTCCTTGACATTGAAGCAGCAAGAGAATACCCTTCCAATGTGTCTTTGAAAACTTAAAGCGTACAAATGGTCCCAAGCTTCGGTTTCTGAGATACCCTTTTCTTCTTGAGGGCTTCATTATCAAAAAACCAGTGAAGGACTCTGTATAAATCAGCAGTGACAAGAACAAGGGTCATTTCGAGTAGAAAATAACACTCTGATGGGATTTGCCTCAAATACAGGAAAATAGCAGTTGCTTTGCTTCCCATTCTCAGCCTTTCCTGAAAATTCTCCTGGGGTTTTGCATAAGTACTCATTCATTCATTCACTCACTCAACAAATAATTCAAGACCAAGATCAGTAAAAAAGAGAAATGAGACTTTTATGAAATGTTCTTGTCTTTGTCATTGAATTTATTGGATGAGGTGTCTTTTACATCAAATTAAAAGTGTAATTTGAGCTTGAATAAGCTATATAATGCTTCAATCCCTTACATCACGTTCCGGCGGTAAACCATCCTCAGAGGACACCTGGCCCCAGTCGCCTTTCGGGATGGTTCTAGTTCGTGAGAGAGCCCCCTAGTGTTCAGGAGCATATCTGCACCAAGCGGAGCTCCCTGCGGCCAGATCTAGACTAGAGCCAAGCCCTAGGGAAGACCTGGAGCGCTTTCTGCCAGAATCAGGGGTGGGAGGGAGAAGCTGGAGGTATTAGCTGCAGGAGACTGGGGCATCTTGCCATCTCCAAACACACTCAAGTTCAGGGCCAATAGCCTCACTCCCCACTGGAGTTCACAGATGAACAGATTGCTACCCACAACTTGCAAGAGGAGAGGGGAGGTTATGCGTTCACCTGTCAGTGAACAACTTCCTCCCAACCTCAGTCTATGGCTCTACAGCTATTAGGAAAAACAGGTGGAGAACGGGCTAGCTATTTGTGTGACATATTTGTACCTGATTGCATGTGATTTCACAGCAAGTATCTGTTTGAATGTTTCCTTCTCCAAATGACCTTTCCTGCCCACCTATGTCAAATATCCTACCCAGGGTTCACTGCCACAGCCCTCTCCTGATCTTCGGACCCATAGTCCTGGATGCCAGTGAAACTGCCACCTAGATGTGCTGCAGGTATTTTGTCCTCAATGGACACAGAACAGGGCTTGTCCAGACCTGTTTCTCCTCCTCCCAGGCTCCCCATCTCAATTACTGACACTGTCACCTCCTGGACACCCAAGTGGATGTTCTGGGCCCTCTTTGGCCCCTTCTCTCTCCCCTCCCTCACAACCTCCTCCATCCCGCTCCCTCCACATCCAGGCAGACACCAGCACCGGTTGATTCCTTTAACATATCCCCTCGGCCCCCGCCTTAGTGCAGGCTCTCTTTGCCTTTTATTTCTTTTTTTTTTTTTAAGTTTATTTATTTATTTTGAGAGAGAGAAAGCACAAATGAGGGAGGGGCAGAGAGCAAGGGAAAGAGAGAGAATCCCAAGCAGGCTCTGCACTGTCAGTGTGGAGCCTGATGCGGGGCTCCAACTCACAAACCGTGAGATGGTGACCTGAGCTGAAACCAAGTATCAGATGCTTAACCGACGGACCCACCCAGATGCCCCCCATTGCCTTTTATTTCTCACTTGGCTGTTGAAACCACCACCCCCACTTCAGGCTTGCCGCCTCCAATTCATTAACCACACAAAAGCTAGAACAGTCTTCCTGGTCCTATCTCATGACCCTCCTACCTACTAAATTTCCAGAATCCCCATCATGTATGTACCACTTGTCTGTGCGGGAAACACTGTGAGCATGTGAGAGTTGGTGAGGGATGAGGCTTTAGGATTCCGGTCATGGAGAGACTTGGATTCCATCCTGTACATGATGGGATCAAGCCCTGTGTTAGGCTCTGTGCTGAGCAGGGAGCCTACTTGGGATTCTCTCTCCTCTCTCTCTCTCTCCCCCTCAGCTCCTCTCTCCCACTCATTCTCTCTCTCACTCTTTCTCTCTCTCTCAAAAAAATTTTCCCATCTGAAATGTGTACTTCAAATAATATATGTACATGTACATTTGAAAAATACCGCTCCATCACTAATGCCCTAATGGATTCTTCACAAGTAAACTATATTCACATCCCCCTTCCCATCTGACTTTAAAATAGAATACAGGCTAAGGAAAATTGGTAGAGCAACCGGCAACAGCTCAAGCTGCCTATGCAATAAAGTCGGCTGACAGAGCCAGTCATATTCCGACAAAGCTTGTCTAATGGCTGACCTCCTCGCGACTATAGGCATGTCAGAGCTGAGGGCAGGAGCAGATTTTTATCACTGTGTACTCCCCTATGCTTTCTTCCCTGGCTTCATTATGACAGCTTACTGACATGTTCGTCACTTTCTTGACTGTTTGCCTTAAAAAAGGAATTTAACCCTGAAATAATAATGTTAATGGTTCTTAATCATGAAAGGAAGAGTCAACAGAGTTGTCAAACTAAACCTGGAAGCTAAGAGAATAAAAGCAAGCAAATAGGGGCCCCTGGCTCAGAATGAAGACGTCTTGGATTCGACAAAATGCCTGCATGGATCAGTGTTCACTGAGGAAAATGAAACCCCTGGGGATATTTTGAGGGTAAAGAGCAAATGCAGGGCACTGGTTATAGAAGCTGTAGAAGAGCTGGGAGAACCAGAGAGAAAAGGTGTGATGTGGCTGAAGGAGCACCAAGGAGAAGAGAACTGTACCCAAAGATCACAAAGCTGCAGCCACTTCCTACACGGAACCTTCACGCTCAGTTTCAGTGTTGGAGAAGCTGCCACCAAAGCCACCAGCAGTGGGAGCCAGGGAGCCCACATGCCCCCTGGTGCTGAAGCTGCCACAACATAGCCGGAACCATGGCTACCTGCTGTCACACGGAACCACTCGCTGAAGCCAGAGGCGCTACCAAAGCCAAAGAGATGCCTTCCTTCCTCCTCTAGACTTGCAGTCTCCTTCTGTCAGAGCATGGACAGACCCAACAGGGAGACAGCGTGGTGTGGAGCCCTCGATCCCCGTGGGAGAGAAGAGAAGATGGAAAGGTGAATCTGGCACTTTCTCACCAATGCCACTAAGAATTACATCGGGACAGTCAGAAAAAGACAAACAGCCTATGATTTCACTCATATGTGGAACTGGAGAAATAAAACAGATGAACACATGGGAAGGGGGGAAAAGAGGGGGGAAACAAACCATAAGAGACTCTTAACAACAGAGAACAAACCAAGGGCTGATGGAGGGAGGGAGGTGGGGGGAGGGGCTAGATGGGTGACGGGCACTAAGAAGCACACCTATTAGGATGAGCACTGAGTGTTATAGGTAAGTGGTGAATCACTGAGCTCTGCTCCTGAAACCAATATTGCCCTGTATGTCACCTAACTATAATTTAAATGAAAATTTAAAAAAAAAAAAAAAAAGAATTACATTGAGAATGATAGCATATCAAATAGCATAGGAATGTTCAAGACCATTTCCTGTGTCTGGGCACAGGAATCATAAAATCCAAGTAGAGGAAGGAGCTCAGAACTATAAGGAGGCCAGGGTGAAATCGTGCAGGTAACACATGCGGGGGTGGGAGCCACAGCGCATTCCTATTAGGCAGTCACACATACGCACAGAGTTCAAATAGCGCTCAAAAGGGTTGTTTGCTTTTCCCTTTACGTTGCTGGCTAGCCTAGACACAGGCATATCCTCCTGCCTTCCATTTTCTGTGGCAGGCCTTTCACACTTTCCACATTCCCACCCCTCTCTGTATGCCTGTCAATGGAGCTAGAAGGGCACGGTTGGGTGGTTTGAGCCACCCTGGCAAATAAGGCAAATAAATCCACTTGTCACTATTGGAATTCCTACAACAAAAGTACAGAGCGTTGCTGTGCTAACAGAGTCCGAATTGTCCTCTCCTTTCCCTGAGCCCATCTTCCAAGGAGTGAGACGGGGACATCCTGGAGGAAGTCTGTGTACTAGACCTGGTTTGGAAAGATGTCGGGTTGCTACAAACCATACATCTTGCTTCTGAATGTGCTTCTCGGAGGAGACCAGAACCTGTCTCCATGAAAGACTTGCTCATCCCCCTCTGCACACTAACACCATGTCCCTGGGGGCTGTGACTTCCAAACAAAGAACACCCACTTTTCCTGCTTTCTGTACTAAAGCTGAGGAATTCAAGCCAAAGCCCTGAAGTCATACCATTCAAGGATCATCTTCAAGGCAGTGGATGCTAAAGCCAATGTTGTGAGTGGTTATGATTATTTTACTCAATCCTGTCAATCTCTTCTAGAGGCCAACAGTGAATAAAGATTGTAAAATGCAAGCATGATACGTTCCTGCTTATTTCACCCGTGAGCATCAGGGATGCAACCTTATAGAAACTAACACCCCACTTAGCCCGCCTCCTACAATCCCAGCCCCAGCATACAGGTCCACACCTGCCCCATCAGAGCGGAGGGCACAGGGACCATGAAGCAGCAAATGGCGGGTGCATGGCCATGTGATGAGGCATCATCAATCAAGCTCCACTTAGGTGGCTTCATTTCTGTCTACGTACCTGCTATTCTCACCATGACTCCTTGAAAGCAGCAGGGGAGGGGTGCTTGGGTGGCTCAGTCGGTTAAGTGTCTGACTTCAGCTCAAGTCATGACTCGCGGTTTGTGAGTTCGAGCCCCGTGTCGGGCTCTGTGCTGACAGCTCAGAGCCTGGAGCCTGCTTTGGATTCTGTGTCTCCCTGTCTCTCTGTCTCTCAATAATAAATAAACATTAAAAAAGAATTTAAAAAAAAGAAAGAAAGAAATCAGTGGGAGTGGGGGAAGGGGAGAGAACTGTATGCACAGGAGGACACATGCTTTCCCTGTGTAGAAGCACAATACCTTTTTAAGAAGAGTAAAAAGGCTGGGGTGCCTGGGTGGCTCAGTTAAGTGTCCGACTTCAGCTCAGGTCACGATCTCATGGTTCGTGAGATCAGGCTCTGCGCTGACAGCTCAGATCCTGGAGCCCACTTGGGCTTCTGTGTCTCCCTGTCTCTCTGCCCCTTCCCCACTCACACTCTGTTTCTCTCTCTCTCTCAAAAATAAAAAAATATTTTTAAAAATTTTTAAAAGGAGTAAAAAGGCCATTTGACATAATCAGCTCTCACAGCAGCCAGGTTGCCTGAAATTTCTGGGATTCACAACATCATTTAAAGGCTCCAAAATGTTTTCAGTGACCTAAGGCATCACAGTAACCAAGAGAAATGCACTCTAGGACAACAGTATCGTTTACTAGATAAACTTTAGTAATTACGCATGGCTAGCCATCTCCAATAGGGATTTGGCAGGCCCAGCACTACAGACCTCCTCACGGTCAGGAGAGTGGGGTTTCTCAAGAACCCCAAGGGACTCCAGGGAAAGGCCTTGGTAACAGCAAGACACAGTGTAACAGAGTGGGTATGAGCATGTGTTTGGACTTCTGCCTTTTCCACTTACTGCTCTGCAACCTGGGACAGTTTGTTTAATCTTTCTGGCCTCAGTTTCTTGACCTTTAAAATGGAAATGTTAATAAACAGGCAGAATGCCAAGATGGCCCCAAGACACACACTCCTTCATGGATGAGCCCTGTATGACCTCCAGGAATGTGAATATGATGGATTTCAGTCCCATGATCGGGTTATGTTATACGGCACAGCTGACTTTAAGAAAGGAAGAATATCTCGGTGGGCCTGGTCTAATCAGACGAGTGCTTTAAAAGCGGCATTTTCTCCAGCTGGCCACAGAAGACTAAGTCAAAGACATTTCTGCTGGTCTGGAAGAAGAAGCCCCAGCCATGTTGTGAATTGCCCATAGGGTCAGTGGCAAGGAATGTGGTGGCACTGAGAGTAACTCCTAGCTGACAGTCAGCAACAAAAAAAAAAAAAAAAAAAAAAAAAAAAAATGCCGATCTTACACCCATAAGCTACAAACTGAATTTGACAAACAACCTGAAGAATCTTCAAAGGAGATTCTTCCCCAGAACCTCTAGAAAGGAACCCAGCCCTGTTATTACCTTGATTTTAGGTTTATAGGACCCTAAGCAGAAGACCCACCCATTCTGTGCCCAGACTTCTGACCTACAGAAATCTAAGATAAAAAATGGGTGTTGTTTTAAGTCAGTAACTTTGTGGTAATTTGTTACGTGTTGAGTGTAAGCTGATACAAGTACCAACTCTGTAAGGTTTCACTGAGGGGAGAAATGGATACAAAGCATTTAGCACAGTTTCTCATACATAGTGATTGCTCAGGAAATGTTACATCTATCATCACTGATGAGCCACCAACAGGGCACTGAGAAAAAAAGACAACACTTAATGGCTTTACATTCTCATCTTGGATAAATTACTTAATATCTCTGAGTCTAAGCTTCCCCGCTAATAAGATCAAACAGTAGAGCTCAATAAAAATACTGGTATATTCACAAATGGTAGCTCATCAAATTGCCCCAAAAACCCAGGGAGGTAACATAACTATCATCACTTTAGAAATGAGTGATGAGATTCAGAGAATCTCTGAGATTCAGAGAAGTTAACCGGCTCGCCAAAGATCACACCAAGTACAGCAGAGTGAGCTCTCAAACCCAGGCTTTCTGATTCTAAGTCTTTGTTCCTTCCAACTACACATTATTCCTGCCAAGAACCCTTGTATTTCCGAAAATGTGTGATTCTGCAGTATGTGCAGCAGGTTATTGCTCTCAATGGCAGGATTCATCACCCTAATTGCTTTAGTTCTCTTCTTGTGAGCCAACATCCATCTGACCACAGGATAACAGTCAAGGTTTTCCAGAGAAACAGAAACAATAGGAAGGGCACATCTGTATGTGTATGTTTAGATATAGATAGATAGATAAGAGAGAGAGAGAGACAGAGAGAGAGAGGGAAATGACTTTAAGAATTGGCCCATGCAATTATGGGGGTCCAAGTCCAAAATCTGCAGGGGAGGTCAGCATGCTGGAGACCTAGGGAAGAGTTAACGTTGTTGCAGCTTGAATCCAAATGCAGTTTGGAGCAGACTCCCTTCTTCCTCAGGGAATTTCAGTCTTCCTTAAGGCCCTCAACTGATTAGATAAGGCCCACCCACATTATGGAAGATAATCTTCTTTACTCAAAGTCTATTGATTTAAATGTTAATCTCATCCAAAAAAAAATACCTTCACAGCCACACTCAGACATGTATGAATGAGTACGTGGACACTAGTCTAGGCACAGTGTGGACATTCTGTGGAGGTGTTTTTTGAATGAGACAACTTTCCCTAGTGTGGGTGGGCCTCATCTAACCAGCTGAAGGCATAAATAGAACAAAAAGAGTGACCTCCCCCAAGCAAGGAGGAATTCCAATAGATGGTTCTGGACTTCACCTGCAACACTGGCTCCTCTCCTGGTTTCCAGCCTTCTCGGTCACCCTGCAGACTGTAGACCTGCCAGGCTCTGTAATCATGTTGGTCAAATCCTTAAAATAAATCTCCCCCTCTTCTCTCTCTGTCTCTCAACACACACACACACACACACACACACACACACACACACACTCACACCACACCCCCTACTGGTTCTGTTTCTCTAGAGAACTAATTCAACAACATCAAGGTGATTCTGGAAGTATGAAGATGTCACAGGTCTAATTAGAAGTGACGGAAGGTGTTATAAGGAGGAGAGACTGGCAGAGAGGAGAGGAGAGGGTTTTCAGAGGTTAAGGATCAGAGCTCTGCCTCAGAGAAAACATGGGATTGAAATAAGCCAAGAAAAGCAGAAAGGTGTGGGGAAAGGAGGAAAAGAACTGAAAAACAGCAGGAATAGCTTCTAGATACTGAGCTCTGCCTCTGTCCCAGGCACCATATTCAGAGCTTTACATCCACTATTTTATTCAATCCTTATAAAACCCTATCTGTGAATGGCCAAAACCCAAAATACTGACAACACCAAATTCTGGTGAGGATGTGAAAAAAAAAGGAGCTCTCATTCATTGTTGGTAGGAAGCCAAAATGGTACAGTGACTTTGGAAGATTGTTGGGCAGTCTCTTACAAAGCTTAATAGAGACTTACAGTATTTTCCAGCAGTCATGCTCCTAGGTATTTATCCAAATGACTTGAAAGCTTATCCACACAAAAACCTGCTCACGATGTGTATAGTAGCTTTATTCATAAATGTCACAAGTTGGAAGTGATCAAGATGTTTCTCTGCAGATGAATGGGTAAGCATGCTTGCACATTCTGACAATGGAATACTATTCAGATAAGAAGAAATGAACTATCAAGCAATGAAAAGACTTGGAGGGGGCGTCTGGGTGGCGCAGTCGGTTAAGCGGCCGACTTCAGCCAGGTCACGATCTCGCGGTCTGTGAGTTCGAGCCCCGCGTCGGGCTCTGTGCTGACAGCTCGGAGCCTGGAGCCTGTTTCCGATTCTGTGTCTCCCTCTCTCTCTGCCCCTCCCCCGTTCATGCTCTGTCTCTCTCTGTCCCAAAAATAAATAAAAAACGTTGAAAAAAAAATTTATAAAAAAAGAAAAGACTTGGAGGAACTTAGATGCATATTGCTAAATCAAAGACACTGGTCTGCAAAGTTTACACACGGGATTCCAAATGTATGCCATTCTGGAAAAGGCAAAACTGTGGAGACAGTAAACAGATCAGTGGTTGTGAGGGAGAGAGGAGGGGAGGGACAAACACATGAATCATCAGAGATTTTTAGGGTGGTGACACTGCTCTACAGTGATGATGGATACATAACATGCATTTGTCAAAACAGGTAGAATGTACAACATAAATGGGGAGAGAAGGAGGTACATGAAAACTCACTGTACTTTCTCTGTACAATTTTTCTATAAACCTACCTGCTCTAAAAAAAAGTCTATTAATAAAAATTTTAAGCCCTATTAGGTGGGTATTACTCCAATTTTATAGGTAAGGAAGCTGAGGTACAGACACCCTCTGTGTCCCCACAACACCCGCCAACAATTCACACATGCCCTTTCATGTCTTATTCATGTCATTTCTCCATTTAATACTTGTTATACATGTCTCCTCTCTTTATCCATCTCTGAAGCCAGCACAGGGCTAACAAGGATCTGGAAAATTGCCTTAAAATTAAAATTGCCCTGGGGCTCCTGGGTGGCTCAGTCCATTAAGCATCTGACTTCAGCTCAGATCATGATCTCACATTTTGTGAGTTCGAGCCCCCATCAGGCTCTGTGCCGACAGCTCAGAGCCTGGTGCCTGCTTCAGAGTCTGTGTCTCCCTCTCTCTCTGCCCTTCCCCTGCTTACACTGTCTCTGTCTGTCTCTCAAAAATAAATAAACATTAAGAAATTTTTTTCAAAAAATTTCAAATTGCCCTAAAATGGTCCACCCATCAAAAGCAGGAGCACCCCAGGAATTTGCTAGAAATGCAAATTTGTGGGCTTGACACCAGACATCCTGAGACTGGAACCCCAGAAGTGGGTCCTGCAATCTGTTTTCACAAGCCGGCCAGGCAATTCTGATGCATACAAGCCCTGGAGAACCACTCTGCAAGGTGAAAGTAAACTGCCATCTTCCGGGTCTGAGTGCTTGGTTGAGGGGGTGTTTATTTGGTCCTTTTGAGTCTCCGTATTTCCATGCTAGAGGAAGTCCCTATAAACTGAGAGGTTTCAAAGTAGGTGGGGAAGGGAGGAGATGGGAGGGGAATGGAGGGGAGGGGAGGGAAAAGGAAAGTAAGAAAGGAAATGAATTACCTCTGGTCTCCCATTCCTGACCTCCACCACACCTGTTCCAGATGTGCAGATTAGCCAACAGAAGGATCTTGAGTCCCTGACTGAACAGGCCATGCTTGCTTCCTCCCTCCTGGGCCCCTGTTGGAATATTCCTCCCTCCCCACCCTCCCCAAGTCCTCCGGATGGCCCTGTGTGCCGCATCTTCCACCATCCTTCAGGCCACAGCCTCCATGTCAATGACCACCCCAGATAGTAACCATCTGATTATGCACCTGCCTCTCCTCCTATGTGTTAGTCACATAGTATGGGGGCCATGGGCAGGGCCTGCCATGCCCTGAAGTGCTTCTATATCCAGGCCCAGCGCTATGGAGTGTTTGTTGAATAAATAAACGGGAAATCCCCAAGCCACAGAAAAGGAAGAATAGGGGACTCATCATTTTTTTCCCTCCCCACCCTCTTCCCACTTCCTCCCGGATAGAAGAGTCTAAAAATCATGGCAAGAGACACCAGGCCTTTGGCAAACTTCTGCCAAAGCCTAGGCCTCTTTGCTTTTGCTGTTCTCTGCCCAAACTGAAGCCCTGCAACATTCTGGGCTCCCCAGACGTGGACACACTCAGGGAACACTGAGGTGCCAGGGCTTGAGGGCAGAGTCCTCTGTCCAGGAGTCAGGAGGGGCCACCCTTGCCCCTCACCTAAACAAGCCACTCACACACGTTTGTCTTTAATCCTCTACATTCCTTCCTCACCCGCAAATGCAGACCTCTTTATACACCACACTTACACCTTGTTTTGAACATTGCTAAATGAGAAAATGCTTTATGTAATTCTAAAACCCTCAACATAATAAATTAACAAACATTTACCAGATGGGCACCTACATTGTCCCCAGAAATGTGGGAACTGGAAAGTAGAAGAAATGACCCGGAGACCAGCATCTCAGTGCAAACATTCACTTCAGCAAGAGACCGTTTCTTGCTTCGACTTTCACGTGACTCACCTGTCACCTAATTCGGATGTCCATCCAGGCGTTAAATGGATTTAGGCCTTTTAACCTAAAACCTTCTGCCACCTCATTTATTAAACCTAGAGTGGGGCTTACTAGATATTTGTCACAGACGATGCTGACTTTAGTCCTTGTGCCCGTGGCAATGTTGGGGTAACCAGGTATTGCTAGGGCTCACAGGAAGCCTGTGCCCTTGGTCCTGCTGCTGGGCTATCCTGCCCCACATGACTCCAGCCTTTCAAGACAAAAGAAAAACTGGAGGCAGGGCTCACCCAGCAGCGTGGGCTACATAGCAGTTATTGTTTGCTGCCCTTCATATTACAAAATGACAGCTTTAGAAGTGACTGCCTACGCAGGTGTGGAGAGAATAAAGACGTAGAGGTGTGGCAAACCTCCTCGCTGCTGCACTGAACTCACAGCCGACCACCCCGGGGGGCTCTGCCCTCACGCCAACGGCCAAGATTCTGTGGGGAGGCCTTGCGCTATTCATTCTGACGTAACTATTAAAATATCAGTCATTTCAGGGCCGCCTGGGTGCCTTAGTTGGTCAAGCGTCCTACTTTCCCTCGGGTCATGATCTTGCAGTTCGTGGGTTCGGGCCCCGCATCAGGCTCTGTGCTGACAGCTTGGAGCCTGGAGCCTGCTTCAGATTGTATGTCTCCCTCTCTCTCTGCCCTGCCCCTGCTCATGCCCTCTCTCTCTCCCCAAAATAAATAAATAATTTTATATATGTATATATGTGTGTGTGTGTATGTGTATATATATGTATCAGTCATTTCAGTTCATCTATTTATAAAGTGGATATTTTTCACTTAAAAAAAAAAAAAACCCAGGAGGCCTAGAGACATGAATCATTCTCTTTTCAGAATTCAAAGGAGACAGAATTAACACTTACTGGATGATCACTATTAGCATCCAGAGTTGTGACAGACACTCCTTAACCTTCACAATAATCCTGTGAGGTACGTAACTAGTGTGAGGTACATAATTAACTCATTCAAGGGCCCACAAAGGAGGGAGGTCCAGAGATGCCCCAGCCTTTCTGAACCCCCATGCCTCAGGCAAGCCCAACAAGAGGCAAGAGATTGGGACCTTGAAACATGAGTCTTCTGAATCCTAACAAAAGGCACCAGCCCTTTGAAACTTCTGCCAAAGCCTAGGCCTGTTTGCTTTTGTTAATGTATTATACATACACATATGTATGTACACACACACACACATGTATATACATATATACACACATATACATACATTTATTTACATTAAATTTATTTTCTTTCTATTTTTATTTTTTTATTTATATGTGTATATATTTAAACCCCTTTAAAATATAAGAATGATAATTGATCTATATTAACATGACATTTTAATGCACTGTTATATATGTACTGCTAAGAGTTCCATCTTTAAAAAAGCATCATAGAATCTCACTTTTGTAAAAGTATAAAAAAATTAGTGTGGGTATATTTTTGTCTGGGGTGTGTCTGTGTACGTAAAAAAAAAAAAAAGTCCAGCAAAATACACACCAATGTTGGCAGTGATTACTTCTGGGACAAGAGATTATAAACAATCTTTATTTTATTCTGTAAACTTTTCTGTAACTCTTAAAAAAACGTATGCAATGAGCCTAAGTAACTTTTTCAATAAGATAATTAAGTTCTAAAAGTACAAGTTAAAAAAAAGTGAATCAGAAAATGAAACCTAAGGATTTCACCTCCATTACGTTTCTGCTTCTGTTAACTTTCTCTTAAGATTTAATGTGTAATCTAATCTGTTTCAGAAAACACACCTCTTCACTTACCCACTCACTCAATCTGAAGTTTTTGTTAAGTGCTTACTATAAACCAAGTATTGAAATGCATCCCCTTGGGGATCTGCCTTCTGGGTCTCTGAGAGAATGAAAGAACTTCAGTTACTGAGAGAGCCATCCACTCGGGGCCCAGGGCATAGACCATAAGACAAGGCGGTAAAGAAAAAGAACCAAAAACTAGAAAAAAGTTGCATCAGCTCCAAGCAAGGTAGAAAACTACCTGGACTGTGCTTTGCCTGTTTACATTAGAAGGTGGGGTGGGACCAAAAGCTGCATGCGGTGCCCCAGTTTCCAGATTCTGGAAGTGGGGGGATGACAGAGCTGGAAGAGAGGGGCATGTGCCCAAAGCAGAGGAAGGCCAGAGGTCCACCACGTGATCTCCCTCCCTACAATTTATCCCTACCTGTCGCCCACACCTGCTCTCTCCCTCCCAGGGTTCCCTGGGCAGCACCCCGTTCCCTGCTTCCATGCCCATGAGTGGTAGAAATGGGGATCACCCTTACAGGACATGGGCTTATGGGTTATTTCTGCTGGGTTTCTTACTAAAAATATATGTATCCATACAATCTTTACTAAAATATTCATTTACTCAAAGATATTAGATTCAATATCTTTGGAACTTATTGATTTATCTTATAACCAAGATGAATCTCAGGAAACTTCCAAAACTGATTTGGAAAGGCAGATATATGAGGCACCCACAGAAGGCTAATAGTTAGGCACCCCTTCGAATGATAGTCTGTTAGAGTTTGTTCAACATTTCCTAGAAGGAACGGGGAAAACCTGATGTTCTGTGAATAAAAGTTATAAAGCTGTAAAATATTTCTTTATGGCCAAATTAGGAGATTTATTATGTGTTCTAAGCATTGCAATTGATCTTGTATTAGAATTGTTATTGTTTTGGGGCGCCTGGGTGGCGCAGTCGGTTAAGCGTCCGACTTCAGCCAGGTCACGATCTCGCTGTCCGTGAGTTCGAGCCCCGCGTCAGGCTCTGGGCTGATGGCTCAGAGCCTGGAGCCTGTTTCCGATTCTGTGTCTCCCTCTCTCTCTGCCCCTCCCCCGTTCATGCTATGTCTCTCTCTGTCCCAAAAATAAATAAAAAATGTTGAAAAAAAAAATAAATAGAATTGTTATTGTTTTGTAATTTTTCCTTTGAAACGATTTTAACTGTGTCTCACACAATCACAAAGGGTGGGGTCACTCACAACCATTCTCCCCAGCTCATTTGCACATTATCCACCCATAGAAAATGATAATATCATTACCTGCATACCTGCTGAGGTAATCTGAGAGAGATTTAAGCATAATCTCTTTGGGACTTGATGTAAAATCCTCCTTACAGTCTCTTTGTTTTATATATATAATCATAATAAAAGTAAGATATAAAATATTAGCAAAGATGTTAAATATTGAACATGAATTAAAATGTCCCCCAACATTTTTTTCCACATTTCAATGAGAATCTTGAGCTTGTTTTCATGAAGGTAACAAACCTAATCTTATATCAGATTCTAAGGCTGAAATGGCTATACACAATTCCTAACCAAGAATTTTCAATAATGACCCTTCAAATGCGTGAGAGTCACATCGGTGAGAAATTTTGTTCATATAATTATAACACAAATTTTAAAATAGGTTTTATACCCATCGAAAAATTCACAACTTGAAAATTATACTTAAAACATCTAACCACTCTTCTTTCTTTTTGTTGGCAACATAATATTGAAATGTATTTGTATTTCCCTGATGAGGTGTGATGTTGAGCATCTTTCATGTGCCTGTTGGCCACCTGGATGTCTTCTTTAGAGAAGTGTCTATTCATGTCTTCTGCCCATTTCTTCACTGGATTATTTGTTTTTCAGGTGTGGAGTTTGGTGAGGTCTTTAAAGATTTTGGATACTAGCCCTTTGTCCAAATTGTCATTTGCAAATATCTTTTCCCATTCTGTCAGTTGCCTTTTAGTTTTGTTAATTGTTTCCTTTGCAGTGCAGAAGCTTTTTATCTTGATGAGGTCCCAAGAGTTCATTTTTGCTTTTAATTCCCTTGCCTTTGGGGATATGTCAAGAAAGATATTGCTGCAACTGAGATAACACCTCATGCCAGTCAGAGTGGCTAAAATGAACAAATCAGGAGACTATAGATGTTGGTGAGGATGTGGAGAAACGGGAACCCTCTTGCACTGTTGGTGGGAATGCAAACTGGTGCAGCTGCTCTGGAGAAGTGTGGAGGTTCCTCAAAAAATTAAAAACAGATCTACCCTATGACCCAGCAATAGTACTGCTAGGAATTTACCCAAGGGATACAAGAGTGCTGATGCATAGGAGCACTTGTACCCTAATGTTTACAGCAGCACTTTCAACAACAGCCAAATTATGGAAAGAGCCTAACTGTCCATTGACTGATGAATGGATAAAGAAATTGTGGTTTACATATACAATGGAATACTACTGGGCAAAGACAAGGAGTGAAATATGGCCTTTTGTAGCAAGGTGGATGGAACTGGAGAGGGTTATGCTAAGTGAAATAAGTCACACAGAGAAAGACAGATACCATATGTTTTCACTCTTATGTGGATCCTGAGAAACTTAACAGAAGACCATGGGGGAAGGGAAGGGGGAAAAAAGTTACAGAGAGGAAGGGAGGCAAACCATAAAAGACTCTTAAAAACTGAGAATAAACTGAGGGTTGATGGGGGGAGGGGAGGATGGGTGATGGGCATTGAGGAGGGCACCTGTTGGGATGAGCACTGGGTGTTGTATGGAAACCAGTTTGACAATAAATTTCATATTAAAAAATAAATAAAAATAAAAATAATAAAAAATTAAAAATAAAAATAAAAAACATTAAAAAATAGTGAAATGTATTTAATCATGAGAACGGATTTTTACACCAAGTGACAATAATCATTCCAAAATAATGAAAACCCTCTAACTTGGAGGGCATGAAAGTCATCCCTCAGGGCCAATCAGCTTCAAAACAGACAAGGTAGCCATTACCTACGTGGCACACTGAATAACAAATCCCCAAAAATGTCTGTGTTGCTGTCCCTGGAGCCTGTGAATATGTTACTTCACATGGGCAAAGGGAACCTTGCAAATGTGGTTAATGTCCAGGGTCTTCAGATGGAAGGATGATCCTGGTTGTACATGTGAACTCAGTGTAATCCGAAGAATCCTTAGAAGGAAAAGTGGGAGGCAGGGAAGTCGGAGTCAGAGTAGACATGACAATAGAAACTGAGGGCAAAGTCAGAGAGAGATTTGAAGACACCATGCTGTTTGGGTCCTCTCCCTTTTCTTTTTGAGAAGCCTGGCTAGAGGTTTATCAATTTTGTTTATTTTTTCAAAAAACCAACTCGTGGTTTCACTGACCTGCTCTACAGTTTTTTTAGATTCTATATTGTTTATTTCTGCTCTCACCCTTATTATTTCCCTTCTTCTGCTGGGTTTGGGGTGTCTTTGCTGTTCTGCTTCTATTTCCTTTAGGTGTGCTGTTAGATTTTGCATTTGGGATTTTTCTTATTTCTTGAGATAGGCCTGGATTGCAATGTATTTTCCTCTCAGGACTACCTTAGCTGCACCCCAAAGCGTTTGGATTGTTGTATTTTCATTTTCATTTGTTTTCATATATTTTTAAATTTCTTCTCTAATTGCCTGGTTGACCCATTCATTCTTTAGTAGGGTGTTCTTTAACCTCCATGCTTTTGGAGGTCTTCCAGAATTTTTCCTGTGGTTGATTTCAAGTTTCATAGCATTGTGGTCTGAAAGTGTGCATGGTATGATCTCAATTCTTTCATACTTATGAAGAGCTGTTTTGTGACCCAGTATGTGATCTATCTTGGAGAAGGTTCCATGTGCACTCGAGAATAAAGTATATTTTGTTGTTTTGGGATGCAGAGTTCTAAATATATCTGTCAAGTCCATCTGATCTTCTAGCCAGGCTTCTCAAAAAGAAAAGGGAGATTACCTAAACAGATAAAATCATGAATGAAAACAGAATTATTACAACCAATCCCCCAGAAATTCAAGCAATTATCAGGGAATACTATGAAAAATTATATGCCAACAAACTGGAAAACCTGGAAGAAATGGACAAATTCCTAACCACCCACACACTTCCAAAACTCAAATGGGAAGAAACAGAAAACTTGAACAGACCCATAACCAGCGAAGAAATTGAATCAGTTATCAAAAATCTCCCAACAAATAAGAGTCCAGGACCAGATGGCTTCCCTGGGGAATTCTACCAGACATTTAAAGTAGAGATAATACCTATCCTTCTCAACCTGTGCCAAAAAATAGAAAGGGAAGGAAAACTTCCAGACTCATTCTATGAAGCCAGCATTACTTTGATTCCTCAACCAGACAGAGACCCAGCAAAAAAAGAGAACTACAGGCCAATATCCCCAATAAATATGGATGCAAAAATTCTCAATAAGATACTAGCAAATAGAATTCAACAGCATATAAAAAGAATTATTCACCATGATCAAGAGGGATTCATTCCTGGGCTGCAGGGCTGGTTCAATATTTGCAAATCAATCAATGTGATACATCACATTAATAAAAGAAAAGATAAGAACTATATGATCCTGTCAATCGATGCAGAAAAAGCATTTGACAAAATTCAGCTTAATATTAATATTAAGCTGAATAATCAGCTTAATAAGGACAAAATCCTTTCTTAATAAAAACCCTCGAGAAAGTCAGGATAGAAGGAACATACTTAAACGTCATAAAAGCCATTTATGACAAGCCCACAGCTAATATCATCCTCAATGGGAAAAACTGAGAGCTTTCCCCCTGAGATCAGGAACACGACAGGGATATCCACTCTCACCGCTGTTGTTTAACATAGTGGTGCAAGTTCTAGCATCAGCAATCAGACAACAAAAGGAAATCAAAGGCATCAAAATTGGCAAAGATGAAGTCAAGCTTTTGCTTTTTGCAGATGACATGATATTATACGTGGAAAACCCGACAGACTCCACCCAAAGTGGAGTTACAAAAGTCTGCTACAACTGATACATGAATTCAGAAAAGTCACAGGATACAAAATCAATGTACAGAAATCAGTTGCATTCTTATACACTAATAATGAAGCAACAGAAAGACAAATAAAGAAACTGATCCCATTCACAATTGCACCAAGAAGCATACAATACCTAGGAATAAATCTAACCAAAGATGCAAAAGATCTGTATGCTGAAAACTATAGAAAGCTTATGAAGGAAATTGAAGAACATACAAAGAAATGGAAAAACATTCCATGCTCATGGATTAGAAGAATAAATATTGTTAAAATGTCAATACTACCCAAAGCTATCTACACATTCAATGCAATCCCAATCAAAATTGCACCAGCATTCTTCTTGAAGCTAGAACAAGAAATCTTAAAATGTGTATGGAACCACAAAAGACCCTGAATAGCCAAAGTAATATTGAAGAAGAAGACCAAAGCAGGAGGCATCACAATCCCAGACTTTTCAGTCTCTACTACAAAGTTGTAATCGTGGTATTGGCACAAAAACAGACACATAGACCAAAGGAATAAAATAGAGACTCCAGAATTAGACCCACAAAAGTATGGCCAACTAATCTTTGACAAAGCAGGAAAGAATATCCAATGGAAAAAAGACAGTCTCTTTAACAAATGGTGCTGGGAGAACTGGACAGCAACATGCAGAAGAATGAAACTAGACCACTTTCTTACACCATTCACAAAAATAAACTCTAAATGGATGAAGGACCTGAATGTGAGACAGGAAACCATCAAAACCCTAGAGGAGAAAGCAGGGAAAAACCTCTCTGACCTCAGCCGCAGCCATTTCTTATTTGACACATCTCCAAAGGCAAGGGAATTAAAAGCAAAAATGAACTCTTGGGACCTCATCAAGATAAAAAGCTTCTGCACTGCAAAGGAAACAATTAACAAAACTAAAAGGCAACCGACAGAATGGGAAAAGATATTTGCAAATGACAATTCGGACAAAGGGCTAGTATCCAAAATGTATAAAGAACTCATCAAACTCCACACCCGAAAAACAAATAATCCAGTGAAGAAATGGGCAGAAGACATGAATAGACACTTCTCTAAAGAAGACATCCAGGTGGCCAACAGGCACATGAAAGATGTTCAACGTCACACCTCATCAGGGAAATACAAATCAAAACCACACTGAAATAATACCTCACACCAGTCAGAGTGGCTAAAATGAACAAATCAGGAGACTATAGATGCTGGTGAGGATGTGGAGAAACGACAACCCTCTTTCACTGTTGGTGGGAATGCAAACTGGTGAAGCCACTCTGGAAAACAGTGTGGAGCTTCCTCAAAAAATTAAAAATAGACCTACCCTATGACCCAGCAATAGCACTCCTATGACTTTACCCAAGGGATACAGGAGTGCTGATGCGTAGGGGCACTTGTACCCTAATGTTTATAGCAGGACTTTCAACAATAGCCAAATTATGGAAAGAGCCTAACTGTCCGTCAACTGATGAATGGATAAAGAAATTGTGGTTTACATATACAATGGAATACTACTTGGCAATGACAAAGAATGAAACATGGCCTTTTGTAGCAAGGTGGATGGAACTGGAGAATGTTATGCTAAGTGAAATAAGTCACACAGAGAAAGACAGATACCATATGTTTTCACTCTTATGTGGATCCTGAGAAACTTAACAGAAGACCATGGGGGACGAGCAGGGGGGAAACAAAAGTTACAGAGAGGGAAGGACCCAAACCATAAGAGACTCTTAAAAACTGAGAATAAACTGAGGGTTGGTGGGGGGAGGGGAAAGTGGGTGATGGGCACTGAGGAGGGACCTGTTGGGATGAGCACTGGGTGTTGTATGGAAACCAATTTTACAATAAATTTCATATTAAAAAAAAAAATGAAGACGCCATGCTGTTGGCTTTGAAGATTGAGGGATGCGTCATGAGCCAAGGAATGCAAGTGACCTTTGGAAGCTGGAAAAATTAGGAAACAGATTTTCCACTAGAGCCTCCAGCAGGAATGCAACCCTGCCAGCATCTTGATTTTTGTCCAGTGAAACCGATCTCAGACTTCTCACCACCTGTTCTACTGTAAGACAATAAAATCTGTGTTTTTGTTTAAGCCACTAAGTTTTTGGTAACGTGTTACAGCGGCAATAAGAAACTGATACATATACTTAGTCTGATGCTGAGGCAGGACCTGGAACTAAGCCCACAGGAAGCTTGTCCAATCTCTGCCCCTCCCCTATATCCAACCACCTACTTCTTGGGCATCAAACCACAAATTCTCCAACAACTCTGTAGGCCCTTGTCCACAATGAGTGGCACCAGCGTGCTCCACAGCTGGCTGCTGACATAGTTCTCTGGGTGGTAGAACTCTGCCCTCACTCAGCTCATCAACCTCCACTCATGAGTGCTGCCTACTGCTTATCATATTTGCCACCCAATGGGACCAAAGGGAAACCATGAGACCCTGCCCCACTTGGGCCACCCTCCAAGGAGCCCCAGATGAGTCAGGGGCTCCTGCCCCCACAGGTCTTGCCCTGACACCTTAGGGCTGGATGTAACAATATCTCATAGCACACATGTAGTCACTTACGACATCTCATCAGTATGTACTGGTGACAAACTACTGGGAATCTCTGATTTCTATGGCCACTGTCACCAAGTCTGGTACAGAGCAACACACCATGGTTTCTCCACTTTCAATTTCTCAGTGGAACTCGATCTAGACTTCAGGCAATCATGAGCTGGTAAGTAACCGAGTTAGTGGTACAATGTGTGTTTGTACTGTGAATCTTGCACCATACAGAAGCACCCAGGAGAATCAGATCAGGGCCTTATACTTTCACTTAAGAGTACTGTTTATTTCAATAAAAGAAATGAATTTATACTTTATGAAAGGAGCCCTGAGTTAACAGGTATCATATTTCCCTTTCATTCCAATGATCTTTTGGTGCCTGTTTTAGATTGTTGCCTTGGTTTGACTCAATCTAATTCTGATAAATTTCACTTCTGATAGCGTGTGTGTGTGTGTGTGTGTGTGTGCGCATATCTATTCATATCTATGTCTGTCGGGGTGGAGTAACTAACAAAGACATTCTAAAGTTTCCAAGTTCAGGGCACCTGGGTGGCTCAGTAGTTAAGTGTCTGACTTCAGCTCAGGTCATAATCTCACAAGACGTGAGTTCAAGCCCCACTTTTCTCTCTCTCTCTCTCTCTCTCTCTCTCTGTCTCTCTCTCTCTCTCTCTCTCTCTCTCTCTCTCTCTCTCTCCCCTGGGATTATTTCTCTCTCTGCCCCTCACTCACTTGCTGTCTCTCTCTCTCATAAATGAATGAATGAATGAATTGGGTTTCCAAGGTCAGCCCAGGCCTCACTACCCCAGGGCCGGCTCTCAGCCTGTACACACTGATACAGCTGTGCCAGGTGTCCACATCTGTACCGATGCATCAGGGCTCCAGCTGTTAAAGAGTTTTAATAGAGCCCTTGCTGTACCATTTGCTTGAGCATTTGGTTGTGTGCTCACAAACAGTGGGGAATCAAGTTGTTAAGGGCTCTGACAGGAGCATTAAAAAAGGAGAGGTGGCCAATGAAAATGTGTCGTGGATTTGAATGTATCTGCAAGAATAATTAGATACACTGAGTCACATTCATAATTATGCCCTAAAAAGGTGCTTGAAAACTCTGAGGCCCTCTTTCACCTTCTGAGAATCAGCAATTTTTATACCCCAATGCCAGTCTTTTGTGGTCTTTCCAAAATTTGTCGGTCAATCCTCTGTCTGTCAACCCCTGAGCCGACGTTAGACACTTAACCAACTGAGCCACCCAGGCACCCCTTAGGTCCCTTTCATTGACTGATGGTAACAGACCAACTCACAACAAGGGCACTGAATTTATGGCCAAGGAATAAACCTCTCTTTAGCTTATCTAACTGATGGGGTCAACGTCTTCGGTCCTAGACCATCCGCTATTCTTCTTGTGGCACAAATACTCGTGCCTGGTGTCCTATCTTGTCATGGACATACTACTGCCCACAGGAACAGGCAGACATTCCACCTGGACAGAGAAGGTCACTTCCTACCAGAAAACTTTCTTGAAAAGTAAACTGTCCTTGGGGCCCATAACCAAAGACAATGCTGTACAGAATTTACTACGTTTTATTAAAATATGTTTACTTTATCTTAATTTTCCCAAAGAAGAGTCAAGACTTTAACACCTTCTTAACCAAGTCACACAGGCAGGAGTGCCTGACTGACTCAGTCAATTAAGCATTGGACTTTGGCTCAGGTCATAAACTCGTGGGTTGTGAGTTCAAGCCCCATGTTGGGCTCTGCTGTCAGCACAGAGCCTGCTTTGGATCCTCTGACCACCCCCCCTCCCTCTCTGCCCCTCCCCTGCTCATTGTCTAAATAAATAAATAAATAAATAAATAAATAAATAAATAAACAAATAAATCTATCTATCCATCTATCTTAAAAAAGAGAGAGAGAGAGAGAGAGAGTCACATAGGCAGATGACTAGTACTTCCAAGCCAAGTGACTACATCATCCTGCCTTCCTGGGAGCCTGGTTCCTAGCTCTTGAAAATAACAAAACATCAAAGAGTGAAAAAGCTTTCAGTTTACAGGCTTCACCTTCCTTTCACAAAGAGAGAGAGCATAAATAAAACACCTAGCAAATATGGTTGACGCTTGAACAACACGAGTTTGAATTACAGGAGTCCGTTTATTTGTTTTATTTTTTATAATAATGACAGCACAGTACTGTAAAGATATCTCTTCCTTATGATTTTCTTAATAGCATTTTCTTTTCTCTAGCTTACTTTATTGTACAAATAGAGTGTGTGATACATATAAGGTACAAAATATGTGTTAATAGACTATGCTATGGGTAAGACTTCTTCAGTCAGCATTAGGCTATTAGTAGTTAAGTTGTGGGAGAATCAAAAGTTATACGTGGGTTTTCAACTGCACAGGGGTTGGTGCCCTTAATTCCATCATTGTTAAAGGACAGATTGTACTGTATTAACAAAAAGGTGAAATTTGCTTACCTTAAGGGAAGATAAAAATCCCAGTCTGATGAAGGAAAGCTGATAATTTACATGCAATTTGCTTGAGAGCTAATTTAAAATGGATTAAATGCATACAGATGATAAATTATAGATATGCACCATTTTAGGAACAAAAATCATTCAACCAATATTTCACTGAGTCTACATGTGGTACAATGTTGGTTCTACTAATCACTAGATACAAATGCAAACTTAAAAAAAAAGACATAAATTAGGGTGATGCTTCCTGACTTTTTTAAAATGCAGGCTTGAGGGGCACCTGGGTGGCTCAGTCAGGTGAGCATTTGACTCTTGTTTTGGCTCAGGACATGACCTCACCGTTCATGACATCGAGCCCTTCATCACACTCTGCTGAGAGCACACAGAGCCTGCTTGGGATTCTCTCTCTCCCTCTCTCTCTGCAGCCCCCCTCCCCAAAATAAATAAAAAATAAACTTGAAAAAATAAGCACCTTACAAAAGGTCTTTCTTTAGGGGCACCCAGATGGCTCAGTTGGTTAAGCGTCTGACTATGGCTCAGGTCATGATCTCATGGTTCATGAGTTCAAGCCCCGCATCACGCTCTGTGCTGACAGCTCTGAGCCCTGAGCCTGCTTCAGATTCTGGGTCCTCCTCGCTCTCTCTGCCCCTCCCCTGCTTGTGCTCTGTCTCTCTCTCTGTCTCTCTCTCGAAAATAAACAAACATTAAAAAAAAATTTTTTTTAAAGGTCTTTCTTTAAAAAAACAAGTACAGGCTTGAAACACTAGCATATACTGAGAATTTTATTATTTCTTAGTTCATCTGCCTTAAACTCAGCAACTAGGAGTAGGCTATTGGTGATGGCTGATGAATGGTCTGAAGACAAGGGCAGCTTACCCAGGTAGTTTATCTAAGCAAGTCACGGGCTGAGTCCTATAGAAATGTGACCCATTATTTTATAGGCATAGCACACATGTTCTGCACTGAAAATAAATTTGTATTACAAATGAAGCACTGACACTGACTACATTACAATTTATAGGAAACGATACACAGTTTTGAAGCATGGTTTAAAATAAATATAAACACCTATTTTAAATAGATACAGATACTGTTTGTATTTAAAATAAATGATAGAGTTGTCCATCTTGACAAGAAGGAATATTTTATCACCGATACTGTTTAGAATTCCCGGTACAGGTGCTAATAAAAAAGCAAACTGGATTCTATTCCATTTTATGATCAATCTTAAACTTCTCTTTTTGCTTGTCTCTGGGGCAGATTGCTCTCTACCCATTGGTAGTAATTGCCTCAAATCCTTTAAAAATGAGGCCAATATAAATGAATGAATGCAAGGATACCTAGGAATTAAATATACCCAAAAGATAGATTTAGAAACCTCAGAATATCAGTGCCTACTGGAAATATTAAGACCATTCTAATAAATCTATAACCCATTACTGCATAAATCTTCCTTCCATTTCTCTGTTTTGATTTAGGAAGGTGTAGTTGGCTCACCTCCCAATCCAGATAGAACAGCCACACTTGCTTAGAATTTTGGCACAGCCTCCCTGCAGCCCTTCCAATGCAGGCTTCATCTGAACTTATTTTACACTTGGAAGATGGCTCCAGCCCCTCCCCCAGCAGACTCTTTGAGTGCAAACTCCCACCCAATAGCTTTTCACTCAAAGAAGAAAATAAGAATCTCTCTTTGAACTCTTAGACTTTATCAAGGATTGCAAATCCAAATGTATAAGGCCAGGTAAGTCATGCAAATAAGTACAACAATGAGGGGCTGGTGGCACCATACAAACTGGAGAGTTGGAAAAGATGTGTGTTTGAAAAAGTTCTTGCACCATGCGGGATCACAAGGATACAGGGGTTGTGGTGGTGGTGACAGGGTGTTGCTGTATTTCAGTATTTTTTGGAGGGTTGGTTTGTGTTCAGTTGGATTTTGTTTTGTTTTCACTGTTCTGGTTTTTTTCTTTTGTTTGATTGGTAGATTGAGTTTTGTCCATTTTATTTTGTTTTGGCATTGAAAGCAGTAATGTTCTTAATGGGGATGGGGCATTCTAGTAAACTTAGAAGACACATTTAGAAATCTCAGGAGACACTTGCAGATAAGACTACTTAAACCATTTAAACATTTATTTATTTAGACTTATTTAAACCAATCTAAGAACATGGCTGTTCTAGCATTTTCTTAATGATATTAAGAGAAAAAGACTCCACAATATTCTGAAGTAGAAAATTCTAATCAAGAAAAAATAAGGATGGGGCGCCTGGGAGCCTCAGTCAGTTAAGCATCTGACTTCAGCTCAGGTCATGATCTCACAGTTCGTGGGTTCAAGCCCTCCATCAGCCTCTGTGCTGACAGCTCAGAGCCTGGAGCCTGTTTCGAATTCTGTGTCTCCCTCTCTCTGCCCCTCTCCTGCTTGTGTTCTCTCTCACTCTCTCTCAAAAATAAATAAATATTTTTTTTAAAAAAAGGGAAAAAAATAAGGCTCTGAGACAATGCTTTATTTCCACCTGACCTCAAAGATATTTAGGAAATTGTTTTATAATGCCTATTATTGGTTGTTTTATTAACTTTTAGTCTTTGGAAAATGTATTTACTTTTCTTTGAGATCTATTTTAGGTGTTTTAGTAATATTTTCACAGACACTTGAAAAGAGTATGCATATATAAGTAACCTTATTAGTGATGCTGTTCAGATTTTATTTCTACATTATTTCTAACATTATTTGATTTGTATGTTTTGAAGCAATATTATTTGGTTCATAAGAGTTCGTGACAGTTATATATTTTTGACAATAATTTGTTTTATTAATATAAACGATCCCATCTTATTTAACCTTATTTCGTTGGTTGTTTAAATTCTACCTTACTGTATTTACGTTATCCCCTGCTTTTAATTTTTTTCAATTATCTGATATACCTACACCCATCCTTTTACATTTAATTATCTGCTTCACTTTAAGTCTACTGCTTTTCAATAGCATAAGTTTGGATTCTGTTTTCTGACAAAGTATGAAACACAACCTCATTTACTGAGGATATTTTATCCCATTTATATTTACTATTGCAACTGAGCTGGATTTTCTTATTTTTATCACAGTATTCCAGGTTTTCATGGTGTTAATTTACTTTTACGTTTTTTACTATCTTGATTTTTTTTTTCATTCTATGTTGGTTCAGTTGGTATTGATTTATATTCTCCAGAATTCTGGAAATTAGCTTTTTTTATTGCACTAAATAATCTAATACCTCTGTAAATAATTCTGCAGCCTATATTTCTCCATCAAAACCAAGAGAATATTGCATTTTTTTCAGTTGCCTCTATTTGAGGTAGGAAATTCAGCACATTCCTTCTTCTCTTCCATTCACGTGCAGGTTTATTTATTACTACAATATGGACTTTAAAATCCAGATTATTGTTAATTTCATATAATATATTTCCTTTTAAAAAGACTGGGACATTTTAATTCAGCTTTTTTTCACCTCAATTCTGCTTTTGCTGCCTTCAATGTAATTGTTAATTCTGCAAAGACATTCCAGCTGTGAGCAATCCTCTCTTGATTCATCTAACTGCCTTTTTATCTTATTCGACTGTCTTTTCATTTCAGCTCTTTTTCACTTCTGGCTTTCTCTCCTGATTCATAGAGGTCAAGTCTTCTTGAACTATTTCAAGAATGTCAAAAAACCTTATGAAATTTTCTTCTGGGTTCTGTGGGAGATGATTTTTAAAGGTATACTTTTCCTCCGAGCGTCCAGATCATATATCCTTTCCATTGCTCCACACAATTTTTTTTTCATGTGCTCCATGTCACTGTTCTTTTTTCCTTGAATGAAACATCTATCTGGCCTCAGAGTTTGTCAACAGACAGTGTGATATGCCAATCTCCCAGGCTAATTCTTGGCTTTGTATGGGTTTTCATCTAATGATCACTGATTTGTTGCAGATGTATCTATTTGTACCTCTTCTTCCTTATTCTCTCGTACTTGAACCAATGGAGTACATGACAGACTCGAATTCCCAGCAGGCGCTTCCTGCCTCTGCTCCTAAACTAATGCTTTTTTTTTTTCTAATGTTTATTTTTGAGAGAGAAAGAGAGCATGAGCTGGGGAGGGTCAGAGAGATAGGGAGACTCAGAATGTGAAGCAGGCTTCAGACCCTGAGCTGTCAGCACAGAGCCCAACGGGGGGCTGAAACGAACTGGAAGACCATGCCTGAGTCAAAATCTGACGCTTAACCTACTGAGCCACCCAGGTGCCCGCACTTAAACTAGTGCTTTATTCACAAGACTACATCTCCCAGAATATACAGTGCTATTATATGTACATAGACTACATCTCCCAGAATATACAGTGCTATTATATGTACATGTGTGCATGCACATGCGCATGTGCACACACATACACACACACACACACAAACACACTTCAGTCTCACATGATTTTTTAGATTTTCAAGCTCCGCCTAGATATGTAAAGTGCATAAAGGAAACACCTGGGAAAAAATATGTACTTTTCAATCCTCAAAGAGGGGGACATAAAAAAATGCAACTGATCGTTTTCAAGTTATATAGGACCAAAGTTCTCAGAGTGAGAGGATAAAGAGTAGTGGGATACGCAGTACCTCTTGACATTTTTTTAAGACGGTCTGCTTTGGAAACAACTCTAGAGCTTGAGTAGTTTTTCCTAGTCTAATCCCAACTGCTTTATAATTGTTGTCAGTCCCTCTCAGATTCTGTTACCAGGCTGTCTAGTTTGGGGTGGTGGCATAAATGGTCACATTCTACTGGATATTTGTGGATATTTTAGTAAAAAAAAAAACCGTAAGTCTTTTTAACTACTTCTTGGCCTTCCCCCAAATGCTGCCCCTGAAATTTTATAAGGCTAGCCTCCTTTCAATATCAAAGCCAAGGTTCTTCACATGCTTACACACACACAAACACACACACACACACACACACACACACACACACTGCTGCTGCCAGGCTGTTCAAGATTCCCTTCCATCTAATTTTGATGTCAATGATGCAAAAAAAATCTCTGGCAATCCACCAAAGAAGCTTCTGCCATAAAATCCTCTAGAAGCCAAAGAAGTTTCTGCCATCAGGTGCTTGGATTTACTTATATATCACACTGGCCATCTGTATGGTGGCAAGTTCACAGGGTGATACCTAACTTTTGAACTCAAACCCAAAGTCCACTAGCCAAGTAAACGCAAGTGCTTAAGCTTGCCTGCTACGTACCACCCTGCCTGCTCCTTCCACCTATGGATGGAAACGGAAGCTGGCAGATGGTGTTTCCCACAAGCAAAATCATGGTCTTGTTGTATTAAAACCTCATCCCTATGCCCCCCTTGAGGATAGTAGGCTGCCACCAAATGCTGTATGCTCCAGAACATGATACCATATGGTCGCCACCATAGCCAGAGGCTTAGTAAATGTTGCTAAATTGCAGACGGTTGAAAGAGATGCCCCTGTTTGCTGCTGAGACCTTAGTCTTGCCAATCTATTGGATGCCTGCCCCTGAAATCACTGCCTGTCCCTGAAAGCCTAGAGAAAGATGGCAAATTCAGGGAAGGGGTACAGCAGCAGGACTTGCACTTCGCAAGGCCAAAGGAAAGGGTGACCAGGAGCCCATCAGAGTCAAAACCCACCCAACACATCAGCCATGCAAGTGCAAATAACCCTGAGGTCCATGCAGTCTTGGGAGCAAAGCAGGACAAAGAAAAGACTGGAAAGCCCCAGAGCAGACCTGACATCAACACCCTCCCTGGAACCAACCTGAAGTCTCACTAGCATTTCACTCAAGGGTGTGTGGTCAGCGGCCCAGGCTCAGGGATGGCATCCCCTCTGCAGCTTCTCTGGACTTTGGCCCTCCCGCCCCCTCTCAAGCAGCAGGCAGTCACACGGTCTGGCCCAAAAGGTCTCTGTCATAGACTCAGTTACTTTGTCATCCTTGCTTCCTTCCTTTCCTTTGACCTGATTTAAATTTTTTGTGGTTGTTTGGAAAGAGATGTCAAGCTGTTTGGCCAGTTGAGTAATCTGAGTTTCTGCAGATTTTTAAATACTGCTAATAAAACAGAATTACAGCCACCATGTTGACAGGTATGATTAAACTGCCTGGGCATGATTCGATTCTATTATATTAGAGCATGAGAAAAAAAGATTAAACCGTCATCTTTATCACCACTGGGGGGAAAAAAAAGGCACCTTTCCCTGCATACTGAAGACTGCACCTCTGCTCTAAGAGAAAGGAAAATCCATTCATGGTTAACAATCAATGAGGTGGCCACAATCAGAGTTGGGAAGGAGTTGATAATTGGTCATTTGCATTCATGTGGACAATGAAGTTAAAATCTTTACCACCTGATCAAACAACTCAAAGCAAACGTGGAAAACAGGACAGAAGATTCTTCTCAGGTCATGCAGCACATGGGAGGGCTCTCAGAACCCAACAGGGTTAGGAGTCAGGGAGGAGTGTTCCAGGAGAGGTGCTAAGAGTGCTCCTCAAACACTGTCCTCTTCCAGCTTCATTTATGGTGCCGACTGGTGCCGGCAAACTTCCCGAGAGAGCGCTCAGTGCATGGAGGTTCTTGCAGGGATGAGCAGTGTCCCTATGGACAATTGTTGAGCGGCTGCAAGTCTCACTTTGATAAACTTACCTAACTTAGAGGAGTGGCAGAGCTAGTATTTTGGAAATTTCAATAAATTCTGGGTTCTCCCAAAGGAGGGTGCCCCATCATCCATTACAAGTTAGGGAGGAGAAAGGACTTGGTTACTTGGAAGTTTTTACTATTCTTTCCCTGGCTTACCCCCACCCCACACCCCCAACACTCATGAACCCCCTGCCTGCCTCTTTCTCTCTGCCCCCCATCCTCCTTCATTCGCTTTGTCTTCAGATATATATGATACCGGCCTACTGGGAGGAGGCAAAATTTTCTATGAAGGAAAACCAAATACTTGCAACTTAGCATTTTGGTCTCGGTTGGTCAATAAGATGTTTTCATTTTTCTGATTTTATTAGTAATTTATTTTTAATTCCTTAGGCATCTGTGGCATACAGATTTAAGAAGACATAAAAACTGTACATAAACTTACTCCATTAAAATTGAAACTAAGCCAGGGGTGCCTAGGTGGCTCAGTTGGTTAAGCGTCCGACTTCAGCTCAGGTCATGATCTCATAGTTCGTGAGTTTAAGCCCCACATCAGGTTCTGTGGTGACAGCTCAGAGCCTGGAGCCTGCTTTGGATTCTGTATCTCCTTCTCTCTCTGCCCCTCTCCCATTCGCACTCTGTCTCCCCTGCCCCACGCCCACTCTCAAAAGTAAGTGAACATTTAAAAAAAAATTTTTTTAACTGAAGCTAACCCTGTTTTTGTAACGCAGCAGGAAACACCTTGTACTGGAGGTCAGAAGACCTAGTTTGTACCCCTGAGTCTGTCCCTACTTATTTATGTGGTCCTGGATGAGCTATTTTCTCTTCTTGGGCATTGCTTTTCTCATCAATGACACTCACTTAATAGGGTCAAGGATACCTCTGAGGATTTGATGAAGCTATAGACCCTCCTCCCAGAGAAATGGCCATGAATGCAAAACTGCACACACAATTTCAAGGGTCCCCATAAAAGCTCCCCACCAAAGCCTATCTAGGGCTTCACACGTGTAAGCCAACAATAGGTCAGGAACCCCAAGGCAGGAGGACCTCACCAGTCACTCCTAGCTCTTATGGGCTACAACTGTGAAAACCTGCAAGCAAGAGATAATGCTGAAGAATTTACTTTACAACAAAGAGGGAAAGGGAAAGGAAAGGAAAAGTAAAAGAAAAGAGAATGATGAGGAAAAAGAAGTTCTATGTCCAGTAACTTGAAAGACACTTACAAATTGAGTCTGAAAATGAACACTTAAGTGAATTAAGTACAATAATTAAATTGCATGTTATAAAGGAAAATGTGATATAACATTTTAACTCATTTAAAAGTTATACCCTTGGAGAACAATAAAATGACTCATATTAAATAATAAAATAAAATGGAAGAAAAAAACATTTACCATAATGAAATAATGATCTCAAAATATGATTTAAATACTTGGACTTGTAGGATAATCAAATTAATCTTTACATTTTTTAAATCATCTGGTTTCTGTGACTTGATTCTTAAATCTTTTGGGAATATAAGCCTAGGACAAATTTTTTTTAGGTCTATAAAAATACATCACTGGGGCGCCTGGGTGGATCAGTTGGCTAAGCGTCCAACTTCAGCTCAGGCCATGATCTTGCAGTTTGTGAGTTCGAGCCCCATGTCAGGCTCTGTGCTGACAGCTCTATGCCTCTTTCTCTCTCAAAAATAAATACAAATATTACAAAAAGTTATAAAAAAAAATCACCACTCCCATTTTTAAATGCAGTTTTAACAACTCAATATAGATATTCGATCTAAAAGATTTAATTACCTTTAGATGAATGTCTTGAGCCAAGCCCCAAGCAGAAGATAGCCGCTTACAAATATTATGTGACTAAGCCAAAGAAGCCAGGAACTCAACAAAGAGTATACTGGGCTCCAGTCATGGAGATGGGGCACTAAACAAGTCCCTTGCTCTGTCTGAGTCTCAGTTCTTTCTTCTGGAAAAGGTATTGAGCCTGACTATCTCTAGATCCCTTCCTGCACTGCTTTGACATTAAGTCTGCTCTTTACAACAATTACCAAGGTACTGTCCTAAATTAACAAAAGGGGCCAGAACCAGTTTCCTTCTAAACAGATACTGATGTGTCTAGGGCTCTAAATATATGAAAGGTCCAAACTGAATAGGGTAAGTAAAGGTAAAATGGAATCTAACCTAAGCATACGTCCCCAATCATGCTTCTTAACTGCTGTAGATTTCCCCAGAAAGTAGAGAAGAAGCAAAGGGAGGAAAGAGGGTTGATGTTTACATATTTGAATATTATCAACTCCTAACTATTAATTACTAATTTGCCCTTAACATTCTGCTAGAAGAAAAGAAGTTCAATAGTTTCCCGACCCTAAGAACTTGTAACCTGAAGCAGGCAACAGCAAACCAGGCAGACATAAAAATGCCTGTTCTAATAAGATTGGGAGCAGAGGTTATACATTGAGAGGGGCCAGGCTGGTGATGTGAAGGTGTGAAGCAGGGGCGCCTGGGTGGCTCACTTGGTTAAGTGTCTGACTCTCAATTTCAGCTTAGGTCATGATCTCACGGTTCATGGGTTCTAGCCCTATGTTGGGCTCTGCGCTGACAGCATGGAGCTTGCTTAGGATTCTCTCTCTCTCTCTCTCTCTCTCTCTCTCTCTCTCTCTCTGCTCCTCCCCTATTCACATGTACACACACTCTTTCTCAAAAAATAAATGAACATTAAAAAATACAGAAATAAAGTGTGATGCAAGAGAAACTTGGTGGGGACTATGAAAACCACAGCACTGTGTTTGCCAGTGTAGACACATCTGTGGGTGAAAAGTGATACACAGGCCACATCCAGTTTGAAACCCTGACTCCTTCAGGGAAGTGCTTCTTAATGTTATCCAGCTGGTCAAAAACAGAACAAGGATTCAAATGTCATCCTTTTATTGCCCAGACCGCTTTCCTCCACTTCACCACACTTCCTGTTGTCACAAGTCAGAGCAAAGTCCCTTCATGATAGATGCTGGGGTCATCCTCTCCCTTCATCCCCACAGCTGCTCCTCAGACCATGCTGCACACCACCATCAGACTCTTTCCCCAAAACACCACATTTATAAATGTCCCTTCCCTGCTCAGGAAGCAGCAGAGGCCCCACCTGACTCACCATGCTTCTGAGAACCTCTCTTGTCAGCCCTGCCGTGCACCAGGTGAGGTAGACTCTTGGCCCTCAAGTAGCCTCATCATTCACACCTTTACCCTTGATTCACCACATTTCTCCCTTCTGGAAAGTTCTCTGCACTCATTCATTATCCTAATTCTTTCTTTCTTTCTTTCTTTCTTTCTTTCTTTCTTTCTTTCTTTCTTTCTTTCTTTCTCTTGAGAGAGAGAGAGAGATTGAGTGGGGGAGAGAGGCAGAGGAAGAGACAGAGAAAGAGAGAGAGAAAGAGAGAGAGAAATTCTCAAACAGGCTCCACGCTAAGCATGGAGCCCGACATGGTGCTCGATCCCACAATCCTGGGATCATGACCTGAGCTAAAATCAAGAGTCAGATGTCCAACCAACCAAGCCACCCAGGCACCCCCAAATTCTTTTCAAACAAATAAGGAATCAGTGTCAGTCACAATCTTCACTCTAAGATGTGGAACATGAAAGAAGCTGTCTGAAACCTCTCCCTCTTGCTCTGCTTGATCTGGGATGACACTAGTCTTGAGGAGCACCTTCCTTTCAGAAGCCCATCTTTCCTACATTTTCCTGAAGGGCTCAGTGACAGTTCAACCAGGATATCCAAGGGAGGGCTAGGTGCTCAGCTGCAGAGGGACTTTCTTCACAAAAAAGCACCAGCTGCTCGTGTAAGCCGTGAACCCATTTCCCTGACTCACAGATCAATGCTCTCCGAAGGAGAGTGACAGCTACTTACCGTTCCTAGAAAGGGAAAGTGAGTAACTTGGTTGATGGATGGTGTGCCCCCCATCATCCAAACCTGACACCTTCTTTGTGGGTACAGAGAGAAGCAGCTAGAAAGAAAAGCTGGGAATCCCGAAAGAGAAGTAGAATCTGGTGTCATTTTTAAAATACCACTGAAGCACGTTTGACATGCTTCATGCTTTAACATCCAGAACATCGCCTGGCTGTTAACCCTCAAGGTTTATTCTCCTTTTTATTACTCCTATTTTATGGCATTTAATTTCTCTAATTTTCAGGCTGGCTCAGGTGCAATATGAAATTCTAGGTCAAGGATAATTTTTACACACGATTAACAAGCTGAAAGAACAGTGTCTTTCCAAAAAAATGAATTATTCACCTGAAGTAATTAGCCAGCGGTTCCTAGTTTCTAAATATCCTCATGACAACCCATCTCTTCCTGCCAAAACGGGACTTGCTCTGGAATTTGGACCTTTGCGTGGGCACCATCCCCATTTGTGGGTTTTGGAATGAGCCAAGGAGCTCTTGCCTTTCATCCGCCATGAATGAGCCACAGTCACTGAAGCGAAGCTTTCATCAGTGAGCCTTGCTGGAAACCTTTCTGTGTGAGCGCGAGCCTGCCAGACGTTCGTATCAAAAATCCACAGGCTTTATTTAACTCTCCCTGGAAGGAGGTATAAAGGTTACAAAATAATGAGGAAGAGCTCTGTTGAGCAGGGACCCAAGAGTCACAACCTCTTTGTTAAAGCTGACAAAAGAGGTGGGAGATAAACTCTACGAGGAACAGAATCGGGGCGATTTAACCTGCCGAAGGGGAAGCTGGAAGGGAACAAAATCGCAGGATTCATACATATGAAGAGATATTATAATAGGGGATGCTGAGCAGCTGTTCCACATTCCGCTGAGGGAAGGTAAGAAATGAGCTTTAATAGCAACAAAAGGGTTTGCGGGTATTTGAGTATGTTGGAAAGAATAGACATTAAGACGGAAAATCTGAGTTCTAATCCCTGCTTCACCTTAGCCAGCTGACTAGCCTGGGTAGCCTGGTTTTCTGGGAAATTGGAACGAGATCACCACCACCCCACATGGTGCCAGAGGATTAATTGTAAAAGGAAGAAAACAATGTGAAGCACAAAATTGCATCGAAAGAGTCAAGAGCATTAGCACAATTTCAGGAGTTATTATCCCAGCTTCGGCAAATGGTAATGAGGGGGTGAGGTCATTTTCAACACTCATTTACCTGGTAACCTCATTGGGTGGAACATCTTCAGCTCTCTACATGCATTCGTTTCTCAAACACAAAACAGACTGTGTATGTGAGTGAGTGTTTACATATGTGTATTTGTAGACACAAAGGGTCCTGATAATGTCACTTTTGAAATTCTCTTCCAGAGGCTAGTTTAGGCCTAAGATCATAGCAATGCCATAAGAAACACCGAAAGGTTGGGGCGCCTGGGTGGCGCAGTCGGTTAAGCGTCCGACTTCAGCCAGGTCACGATCTTGCGGTCCGTGAGTTCGAGCCCCGCGTCAGGCTCTGGGCTGATGGCTCAGAGCCTGGAGCCTGTTTCCGATTCTGTGTCTCCCTCTCTCTCTGCCCCTCCCCCGTTCATGCTCTGTCTCTCTCTGTCCAAAAATAAATAAAAAACGTTGAAAAAAAAAAAAAAAAAAAGAAACACCGAAAGGCGTGAGAGATAATGTTGGTGTATGGGTCTTATTAATAAATATTGATGTCCGGAACTTTGTCATCAGGGAGTTTTCACAGTCCTTGCCAAAACCACCAAAATGTGATATCCCAGAGGCTGTTATTATTTTATATTTGGAAAACCCAAAAGAACTCGTGGAAAAACTATCATTTATAATAATAAAATAGCATATTATAAAATCAATAAACCAAAATTAATAGACTTTACATATACAAAGAAGAAGCAGAATGAAAGAGAATGCCCATTTATGATATCAAAATATGAAATAAAATACATAGGTGCAAACTTTTTTTTTTTAATTTACATCCAAATTAGCACACAGTGCAGTAATGATTTCAGGAGTAGATTCTAGTGATCCATCCCCTATGTATAGCACCTAGTGCTTATCCCAACAGGTGTCTTCCTTAATGCCCCTTGCCTATTTAGCCCATCTCCCCACCCACAACCCCTCCAGCAGCCCTCAGTTTGTTCTCTGTATTTAAGAGTCTCTTATGCTTTGTCCCCCTCATTTTTATTATTTTTGCTTCCCTTCCCTTATGTTCACCTGTTTTGTCTCTTAAGTCCTTATATGAGTGAAGTCATGTATTTGTCTTTCTCTAATTTTGTTTAGCATAATACCCTCCAGTTCCATCCACGTAGCTGCAAATGGCAAGATTTCATTCTTTTTGATTCTGAGTAATACCCCATTGTGTACATGTGTGTATACACACACACACACACACACACACCCCACATCTTTTTTATCCATTCATCCGTCAATGGACATTTGGGCTCTTTCCATACTTTGACTATTGTCGGTAGTGCTGCTATAAACATTAGAGTGCATGTGCCCCTTTGAAACAGCGTATCCCTTGGATAAATACCTAGTAGTGCAATTTCTGGGCCATAGGGTAGTTCTATTTTTAACTTTTTGAGGAACCTCACTGTTTTCCACAGTGGCTGCACCAGTTTGTATTCGCACCAGCAGTGCAAAAGAGATCCTCTTTCTCTGCATCCTTGCCAACATCTGTTATTGCCTGAGTTGTTAATGTTAGCCATTCTGACAGGTGTGAGGTGGTATCTCATGGTGGTTTTGGTTTGTATTTGCCTGATGACGAGTGATGTTGAGCATTTTTTCACGTGTTGGTTGGCCATCTGGATGTCTTCTTAGGGGAAGTGTCTATTCATGTCTTTTGCCCATTTCTTCACTGGATTGTTTTTTGGGTATTGAGTTTGATAAGTTCTTTATAAATTTTGGGTACTAACCCATTATCTGATATGTCATTTGCAATATCTTCTCCCATTCTGTTGGTTGCCTTTTAGTTTTGCTGATTGTTTCCTTTGCTGGGCAGAAGCTCTTTATTTTGATGAGGTCCCAATAGTTCATATTTGTTTTGGTTTCCTTTGCCTCCAGAGATGTATTGAGTAAGAAGTTGCTGCAGCTGAGGTCAAAGAGGTTTTTTCCTACTTTCTCCTCTAGGATTTTGATGGCTTCCTTTTTAAGTATTTCATCCATTTTGAGATTAATTTTGTGTATGGTGTAAGAAAGTGGTCCAGGTTCATTTTTCTGCATGTCGCTGTCCAGTTTTCCCAGCACCACTTGCTGAAGAGACTGTCTTTATTCCACTGGATATTCTTTCCTGCTTTGTCAAAGATTAGTTGGCCATACATTTGTGGGTCCATTTCTGCGCTCTCTATTCTGTTCCACTGACCTGAGTGTCTGTTTTGGGGCCAGTACCATACTGTCTTGATGATCACCACTTTGTAATACATCTTGATGTCTGGGATTGTGATGCCTCCAGCTTTGGTTTTCTTTTTCAGGATTGCTTTCTCTATTTGGGGTCTTTTCTGGTTACATACATATTTTAGGATTGTTCGTTCCAGCTCTGTGATGAATGCTGGTAATTATTTTCATAGGGATTGCACTGAATATGTAGATACCACTTTGGGTAGTATCTACATTTTAACAGTATGTGTCCTTCCAATCCAGGAACACATAGGTGCAAACTTAAGAAATGCCCAAAATCTGTATGAGAGAAGCTACAAAGCACTCCCTTAAGTCCCAAAAGTTGATCTGAAAAAGTAGAGAAATACAGCATGTTTTGGCATATCAGTTACCATGAAGGTAATACATAAGTTTAACACAACCCCAATGTAAAATATCATTAGAATTTTTGTCTGGCACAAACTAAGTGTACTATAAAGTTTACTGGGAAGAAAAATAAATAATAGCCAGGTTGGGGGAACCTAAATAAAAGAAAAATAATGTGAGCAGGACAGGAAACTAGCTTATATAAAATAAAGCCTCTTTAAGCGGTGGCACATGACTAGAGAAACCAATGCAATAGAACAGAAAATTCAGATATAGGCCTAAGTGCACAAGAAAACTTCATATACAATAAAGAAAGCATCAAGTCAGAGAGGAAAGATACACGCTAAGAGTGTAACTGACTAGCTATCTGAAAAAGATAAAATTGGATCCATTTCTCACACTACACACTGTTAAATGGATTAAAGATTTACATGTAAAACTTAAATCTATATAAATACCATAAGAAAACATCGGTAAACAGATCTAGAATTAGAGAGAGGGTCAATTTTCCTCACTATGACTCAAATCCATAAGAGAAAAGATTAGTACATTTGATAATAGAATAATCAAACCTTTTGCATAGGCCAAAGCACCATGAACAAAGTAAAATACCAAAAGATGAACTGGGCAAAACTATTTATAGACAAGATCATGGGGTATTAATATCTGTAATAGAGAAAGAACTTCTAAGAATACAAGAATAAGGTCCAACAACCCTGGGAGAAAAACAGGCAAGGTGGTGCCAGTGACAATGTCAGAGTAAGAAACTGCAAAAGTCCACTCCTCTGTAAGAGCAACTTAAACACTGGCAAATATTGTCAGAATCAACTTTCTCTGGAACCCTGTAAACGAACCAATAGCTTGCTACAACTTTGGGGGCACTTAATCAAGAAAAAAGGCTGAATCTCTGTAAGAACAGTGAGCTCTGGGGCATTTTAATTTACCCTAGTCCCGTTGACTTGTCCTCAGCTTAACAGTTGCCTTGAAAGTAACAGCCCTCATTCCCAGTATCAGTACTGATACCAGAGGGAGCAGAATGACTCTCTTTTGCCAAGAACTGTCCTCAGTTGATCTGTCCTGTGCTTCCCTGAAAGAACAGCTCAAAGGGCATGCTCTTCTCACTTACTGGAACACCCCCAGCAAGATAACCACTATCCAAGGGGCATTTGTCAAAAATACTTACAATGTTATGATTATAAATGTTGTAAAAACATCTACAATTCACAATTGGAATGAACAATAGATTAAAAAGCATGGAGGAGGGGCACCTGGCTGGTTCAGTCACAAGTGACTCTTGATCTCAGGGTCATAAGTTCAAGTCCCATGCTGGGGAGTAGAGATTACTTAATTACATACATACATACATACATACATACATACATACATACATATATAAAACTAAAAAAAAATGAAATGAAATGAAAAAAAGCATGGAGGAAAGTCTGGGAAATAATACACTTGGGGCAAAAGGGCTTTGAAAAGTTCCAACATGTTCCTGGTAATCTGGAAAGCCACATACATAAACAAGACTGTGCACATATTCACGAAAGACCTGAGAAGGCCTTACGCCCTCATTCCTGGCTGACCTGAACTCTGCACACACACAGGAAGTGAAGACTCAGGCAGATTTACAAACTTCTGGGCTGAGTACTGAAGGTGGATCCCAACACCCACAGACAACCCCTATGCAAAAATAGGAGATATGCGATTTCCAAACTTTCAAGGAAATCTGTATGCAATCATTAACTGATCACGAGGCTAACAGAAAAGAAACTTCAGTGGTCACAAAAGACAAAAATATAGACTTAAACTCTGGGCCAAAAAAGTCACTAGAAAACAAACAATGAAAACAAGCAGAAACAATTCTGGGGAAGATGGAGAATCTTACTTCCAGAGTCATACATTATAATGCCCTCAATATCCAGTTTTCATTAAAAGTTGTTGGGGCGCCTGGGTGGCTCAGTTGGTTAAGTGTCCGACTTCAGCTCAGGTCATGATCTTGCAGTCTATAAGGTCAAGCCCCATGTCAGGCTCTGTACTGACAGCTCAGAGCCTGGAGCCTGCTTCGGATCCTGTGTCTCCCTCTCCATGCCCCTCCCCCGCTGGTGCTCTGGGTCCGTCTCGCACTGTCTCTCAAAAATAAAATAAACCTTAAAAAGCATTTTTAATAAATAAATAGAAGTTGGGTGATATGGGGGCACCTGGGTGGCTCAGTCAGTTAAGCATCCAACTCTTGATTTCAGCTCAGGTCATGATCTCATGGTTCATGAGATCAAGCCCTGCATTGGCCTCTGCGCTGACAGCATGGAGCCTGCTTGGGATTTTCTCTCCCTCCCTGCCTCTCTCTCTCTCTTTCTCTCAAAATAAATAAACTTAAAAAACTGTAGGAAAACAAGAAATTATGGTCCATACACGGGGGGGAACACACTCAATAGAAACTGTCTCTGAAGTAGTCCAGATACTGGAGTTACTAGAAAAAGATTTTAAATCAGCTATTTTAAATACGTTCAAAGAGCTAAAGGAAATCATGAGAACAGTGTCTGACCAAACGGAAAATATCAATAAAGAGAGAAATTATTAAAAGGAACCAAATAGAAATTCTGGAGTTGAAAATTACAGTAACTGGAATTAAAATGTTACTACTTGAAGATAAGTCCATTGAGAATATCCAGTCCAAGAAAATGAAAGAAAAAATAATGAAATGAAAAAAATCTAAGAAGCCTGTTGAGCACCATCAATCATACCAACAGACGCACAATGGGAGTCCCAGAAGGAGGAGAGAGAGAGAGAGAAAAAGAGAGAATATTTGAAGAAATAAAAGCAAAAAAATAATTGGCAAAGCCTCCTCCAATCTCTTAGCATCAAACAAAAAATTTTCATTAAATGTCCTGTATTACTTAAAGTGATTTACTGTCACTGTCTCCCCACAGTCAGGAAAAGTATGGCTATGAAGAAGACAACAAAGAATTATTGCTTTGCAAAACCACACTGGAATGTAATGCTCTTCTTCTAAAAATAAGTGCACAATCACTGCCAAGAGCTCATTAAACTCTTTCCTTTTGGCATCATCTTCTGTTCTTGCCAACAGGAGAAACTTCTGTCATGCCCCCAACTAGTGTGGAAAAATAACCACCAGGAGGATTCAGCTCTCAGAGCAAGTGTTCTTAGCTGATCTCCAAAGCAGATTATCACCCAAAAGACAGAAACCAGCTATGGGCTGTCATTGCTACATGACAGGAAAACCACTGGCTGAGGAGATCAGTGTAAGGACTTCTTCCAATCTCATGAAACTTAGTGGGGGGTTGCACTGTACTGACTTTTCTTCCTCTCTGAATTGATAGAGCCGATGAGGGATGTGGTATCATGTGGCTATAGCCAGAGCGTGCATTGATTAAGCCTCTCAAACTGTGGGTCATCTGATTTATGTTCAAATGCCCTCTTTCAGTCCTTAAAAGCCTAGCACAAGGAGATCTGGCATCGCTTCACCTTCAAAGAGCTGCTAGATTAACTTGGCACACTGGTGGGAGGTGCAGCTCTGCAGATGCACAGTGTGAGAGCAGCCTTGCTGCTCCAGGAGTTCCCCCCCACCCCACCCCCCACCAGAAGGCTTTCTCCCAGGCGCAAGGAGAGGGGCTCCATGTGCCTCACCTTTTCTACTTTGAGAAGGTTTCCTGAGAGCTCCTTAACAATCACAGATCTCTCAGACTCTTTCTAATTCAGCCCTATAAAGACCATTTCTCCAGAAATGGGGTTGAACTTTGCCCGAATGACTAAAGACACCTGTAGGTTAAAGGTCATGCCAATCTTAAACCTGAAGGTTTTTTTTCCATTTTAGATGAGCATTTTCTCATTTTATTGTTATTGATTTCCTGTTAGTTTCTCTTAAAAATATATTTTTCTTTTTTTTTTAGTTTATTTATTTTGAGAAAAAGTGCATGCACGAGTGGAGGAGCAGAGAGAGAGAGAGAGAGAGAGAGAGAGCGAGCATCCCAAGCAGGCTACCATTTGACACAGAGCCCAAAGTAGGGCTCAATCTCACACCACTCACACTGGGAGATCATGACCTGAGCAGAAGTCAGACGGCTGACTATGCCATCCAAGCACCCTTATTTTTTCTTTTTTAAATGACATTACCTCTGGAAAATCCTAGAATTAGGAAAGGGTATGAGTATATAGCAAGTTATGTTTGAATCACAACTGACTTGTGAATATACAGTCTGCCCAGGGACTTCTCTCCATCACCGGGCTATGACATGAAGTAGTCAGTGTCTATTTATTTGTCTAGCTGTGTGAACACGGGGAGCTCTGTGCCTTGGTTTCTCACTTGCAAGTGGGGAAGAATGAGAGTATACCTAATGGTATACCTCAATACCTAATGGTATTGAGGAATGGCACATACTAAGCATTCTATAAGTATTTTCAGTTGTTGACATAACAGTAACAATTATTATTAGACGGTGAGCACCTTGAAAAGGAGCACTATTTCTAATTCTCCATGCCAGGCACATAGAAGGTATTCAACAAATATTGAGTGGGTGGTTGAATGAGTCAATGAGCAACTAGTTAAATGAGGAGGCAGAAGTGTGTACAAGAAGCAGCCCATTGTCCTACCGAGTGTAGGTTGGGAGCTTCCGGATCTTTCTAGAAGATTTTCATTAATGTTCCTATGTCTAGTGCAAAAGGAGCCCCATGTGGGGCTCGATCTCAGGAAATGTGAGACCATGACCTGAGCCAATATCAAGAGTCAGAGACGTAATCAACTGAGTCACTCAGGTGCCCCTATTTATATATTTAATGCAGAAAAAGTGATGGCGTCTGCCCAGCTGCAAAGAGATGTGGCATCTCCTGGAGAGTCTTGAGACCCAGGAGAGATCCCAGGAGCCCTGAAAAGGATTCTGGAAGGCACAGCTATTGAGAGCTACAGGTGCTGTAACTGAAGCTACTGCTACTGACCATGTTGCCGACAGAGGAGTTTCCTGAGAAAGATGCTGAAAACCATAGAGAACCAGAGAAGAAACTGCTGAGATATGCTTTCACTGGGAGAGCCTTGCCAAGAGCCACTGTGGTTTTCACAGTGGGAACCACACACCCAGTGACAGGTAGGGAGACCACTATCTCCGGCATTTCTTCCTTACAACCTGTGACTTTCTGGTAGAGGATGGAGACTGGGTGTTCCAGTGTCTACCTCCTAAAGAGAGAAACTGGTGGGCACTGGGCCAGCCCAGTCACAGAGAGCTTAAATTCTTGGTGAAAGATGTAGATCCCTGTCCCTACTTTTGTACTCCATTGTACGTGAAAGACGTTTCCTGATTACCAATCATTATTTAATCCCTTACTTGTTTGGGTTTTTTTCTCCTTAGGAGTTAAAATGATGGTACTACAACTCATGAAAATTTGTAATAAGATATATACTCCTTTTTTTGCCAGAGGCTCAGCAAGCACGGACAAGTTACCGAACTCGGCCTTCTTCTAACATGGTTTTTCCCATCTATGAAGCCAGGCTCTCTTTCCATTAAATATGGATAGTGTTGATCTCTACCTGCTGACTCTCCCCTTTGTCTTGGTGTTTTATATTCATGGAAGCACAGCAAGGAACAAAATATAGAATTCAGTGCAGAGCTTCTGTTCATTGGATTTTCATTCAAAATTCAACAGGTAGACAGAGCCCCTGCATAAGAAAAGGATGAGGTGACTCAGGGGAGGCAAGTAACGCCATACGGTAATGATGCTTGAATGTGGGCTGCCCAGGGCTCTGAGGGCCAAAGGATGATCTTTTCAAAGAAAGAGAGTCTGGAGATGTGAACAGTGTGTGCCAAGGTCACACTAAGTGAGTTTTGCAACCTCTAAAGTCACTGATGTCTGATCTATGCAAATACAATAGACTCCCATTTGCTTTTTCTGTGCTCATCTTTAGGAGATGGGGACAAATGGAGAGGATAGAACTGCACATAGCTAATTTATTCAGAAAGCAACTAAATTAACAGCATAATATCAAGTACCTCATGTGTGAAGATTATGCCAGCTATTTTCAGAAAGTGCAAAGGTACAAAGCAAGCCCCCTGCCCTCAGAGAGTTGACCATAGTGTTGATGCAACAGAGCCTCTAAAAATAAAAGACAGAATTGAATAATGGTGTCAGATAGGTGTTAAGGACAGGTATCAACTAAAAGGACTGAAGGATTTATGCAAAGAAAGACCTGATGGTGTACTTGGAAGGTCTTAGAGCAAGCTGGAGTTTTGGCTGGACCTTGCGGATTGAGTTGAATTTGAGTCACTGGTAAGGAGGAACAGCAGGGGTGTGTGGGAGCCAGCTTGCGCTATCTCGTGAGATCTGGTTGCTACATTTTTCAGGAATATTGTCAGCCAGTTGTTAAATGCAGCCATTACTAAAAACTAACTTATAAAGTCTTACAATTAAATATTTCATAATTTGTATTTTTAATTTAATATTATATATTACCTAAACACTCAGAACCCATGGCTTCTTAATTATTTCACTGTAATCTCTGCTCTTCAGGTTATTTACATCTATTGCATCTATATGGTGGATATGCTACACAATAATATATGGCATTAATATCTATTATATACATAATATATATAATAATATCATATAATGTGCTACTGTACATCTTTTCCAAATTTCTTCCATGCTGGGAGCATTTACATAGCAGAAATCTGCAATGCTATGAATTAGGGCTTGATCTATTGTTCCACTGGTTGTTTAGACCTAAGAAAGTCATGGGAAAATCTTAATAACATAGATTCAGCTTTAAAATATGTCATGTTGGTGGTACCTGGGTGGCTCAGTTGGTTAAGTGTGCAACTCTTGGTCTCAGCTCAGATCTTGATCTCATGGTCATGAGTTCAAGCCCCACATTGAGCTCTGCACTGGGTATGAAGCCTGCTTAAAAAAAAAAAAAAAATACACACACACACACACACACACACACACATACACACACACACACACATATTATGGTATGTAGGGGCACCTGAGTAGCTCAGTTGGTTAAGCATCTGACTCTTGGTTTTGGCTCAGGTCATTATCTCACAGTTTTGGGAGTCTGAGCCCTGTGCTCTGTGCTAGCAGTGGGGAGCCTCCTTGGGATTCTCTCTCTCTCCCTCTCTCTGCCCCTCCTCCACTCATGCTTTGACTCTCTCAAAATAAATAAATAAACTTTAAGAAAAAAAATTTTTTAGGGACGCCTGGGTGGTTCAGTTGGTTAAGCGTCCAACTTGGGTTCAGGTCATGATCTCACAGTTCATGGGTTCAAGCCCCATTTTGGGCTCTGTGTTGACAGCTCAGAGCCTGGGGCCTGTGTCAGATGCTCTGTCTCCTCGTTCACACTCTCTCTCTCTCTCTCTCACAAATCAATAAACATTTTTTTAAGTTTATATATATATATTTCACATTGGGGGGTGCCTAGCTGGCTTGCTTGGAAGAATGAGCAACTCTTGATCTTGGGGTCGTGAGTTTGAGCTCTGCATTGGTTGTAGAGATTCCTTAAAAATAAAATCTTTTTAAAAAAAACATGTTGGTAGTTGTCACATTGTGAATGGCACCAAAAAATTGAAGAAATATTCCAGCACTTGAGAATGGTTATGTAATTCAGCAAAGTCCCTCATGCCATTGATGAACAGTGAAGTTCTGAAACCCTTATTGATGTAAATAAAAATGTCAACCAATACTCGTGGCAGAAGTTCAGTGAGAAAGCCAGTTGTGAAACACGTACCAGCACACACCTGGAGGAAGGCCACATCACAAAGAAATAACAGCATGTGCAAAATGGCAGAGGCTGGAACACTCACAGTGAAGAGGAAGGTGTGGTGGGGCAGTAATAATATGAGCTACAGTCATGGGTTCAAATCCAGTTCTGCTATTTACTAACCAGCTGAACTTAGGGGTGCTGCATAACATTGCTGAGCCTAAGTTTCCTCACATGTAAGAGAGTTGATAAAGCCAACCAACCATACAGTGTTGTTTGAAGAACTAGGAAGAATATAGATTTAAATGCCTCAAACAGTGCCTGTTGCATATCACATACCCAATACTGATACTAATTTATAGTAAAATATTCTAAAACCTACAGAAAACAGTTTGAGCAATGGGTTTACTTAAGGGATGGGTGGAAGCACTGGGTTTTGAATTCCAGGGAAGGAATGTGGAATTTATTATGTAAACACTGGTGGGTCACTAAAGGTTTCTGAGGGGGACAGTAAGGCAAGTGAAAGGCACCACAGGAAAATGGTGATTGCAGTAGTCTGTGCTCCAATCCTTCTTCTACATGGACATCTAGTGTAGTGTTGTAGAGAAACTCAGTTACACACATAACAATCCCATACAGATTATGGAAAATCCCAGATGCCTTCTGAATCAAAAATTAAATCACATTTGTCTTTTGTTTTTGTTTGTTTTGTGGGGTTTTTCAATGTTTTGTTTTTAATGTTTATTCAATCTTGGGCAAGAGACACAGAGACAGAGTGTGAAAGGGGGAGGGGCAGAGAGAAAGGGAGACACAGAATCTGAAGCAGACTCCAGGCTCCAAGATGTCAGCACAAAGCCCAACACAGGGCTCATATTCACGAAACATGAGATCATGACCTAAGCCAAAGTGGAACACTCAACTGACTAAGCCACCCAGGCATCCCATAATCACATTTAATATAATTTTGGTGTTAGTGTACCTCAAAACATTCTAATTCTTGGGGCGCTGGGGGTGGTTTTAGTTGGTTAAGCGTCCGACTCTTGATATCGGCTCGAGTCAGGATCTCACAGTTTCTGCAATCAAGCCCCGTGTCGGGCTCATGCTGACAGTGCAGAGCCTGCTTGGGATCCTCTCTCTCCCTCTCTCTGCCCCTCCCTCTGCTCACTCTCTCTCTCAAAATAAATAAATAAGCTTAAAAAGAATATTCTAATTCTTTAGAAATTGATAATGTATATCTGGTAGCCATAGTAGTGCTCAATTAAGCAAGAACATCAGACTCACCCTCCATATTTGTCCTGCCCATCAGTCTTGCACTGAACTGGTTGCCAAAACCTGTGGTTCTACTTCCTTAGGATCTCTTAACTCCATCTGCTATTAACCTTCGCCATTGCCTTGCCTAAGGGCACTGGTTCACAGACAGCCTTGACATCACACTGGAATCACCTAGAGAGCATTTATAAAACTGGCCAGTGTCTGGGTCCTACTTCCAAAGACTGTGGTTTAGTTGGTCTGAGGTGGGGTTTGAACACGGGTATTTTGAAAATTCCGGGGGGCACCTACCATGCACCCATGACTTAGTTTATTTACACTCTGATTGTTCCTCACCTGAATGATAGTCTGAGTCATAATCCTGGGCCCTGCCTCCAGTTTTTGATTTCTTCAAATTCCTTCTTCATCCTGCTTTTAGAATGATCTTTTATTTTTTTTTCCAGGATGATCCTTTAAAAACACTAATTTTGTCATGCCATTCTTGCCTGAAAACTCTTCGATATCTCCTCAGTTCCTACCCAATCAAGTCCAAGCTCATTAACACCAGCCTTCTTTTTTGTTCTCTCTTAAGTTTATTTATTTATTTTGAAAGAGACAGAGACAGCACAAGTGGTGAAGAGGCAGAGAGAGAGGGAGACAGAGAATCCCAAACGGGCTCCGCATTGTCAGCACGGAGCCCGACACAGGGCTCAATCTCATAAACCACCGAGATCGTGACCTGAGTCAAAACCAAGAGTCTGACACTTAGCTGACTAAGCCACCTGGGCCCGCTAACACCAGCCTTCTTTAACAACACAGACATACACACAAATTCTAATAAAAGAGTTATGACAACTCCAAGGGATGAAATTTGAAACAAAGTGATCTAGCCTGGGAAAGATGTTGCAAATTCAGATGTTTAAAGACATTTAAGCCCTTTGTTCAAATATCCAGCCCCATGTAAATGCTGTCCGATGCTGAACTCAGCAGTTTGGGGAGGCAAACAGTCCAAGTATAGGAAGTGGCACTTAGCCCCTGGGGCCCAAAGCAAAGTGTGGGGAGATGGGATGCAATATCTTAGCAGAGCTCAGGAGAGGCTACTCAGTTCAACTTCTGATTCCCAACACATTTTCTTATTTCCCTCCTATTATGGATTGATTTCTGCCCCTCTCCCAAATTCATATGTTGAAATGTTAACAGTACCTCAAAACATAACCTCATTTTTGAAATAGGATCTTTAGAGAGATAATCAAGTTAAAATGAGATCACTAGGGGCACCTGGGGGACTAAACCAGTTCAGCATTTGACTTTGGCTCAGGTCATGATCTCACAGTTTTTGAGTTCTAGCCCTGTGTCCGACAGCTTAGAACCTGGAGCCTGTTTCAGATTCTGCATCTCCCTCTCTGTCTGCTTCTCCCCACTCACGCTGTGTCACACTCTCTCTCACAATAAATAAAAACATTAAAAAAGAACATTTTTTTAAATGAAATAATTCAGGTAGGTGCTAATTCAGTATGACCGGCATCTTTATTAAAAAAAGGACATTTGGGGGTGCCTGGGTGTCTTGGTCGGTTAAGCATCCGACTTTGGCTCAGGTCATGATCTCGTAGTCCATGAGTTCGAGCCCCGCGTCGGGCTCTGTGCTGACGGCTCAGAGCCTGGAGCCTGTTTCAGATTCTGTGTCTCCCTCTCTCTGTGACCCTCCCCCGTTCATGCTCTGTCTCTCTCTGTCTCAAAAATAAATAAACGTTTAAAAAAAAAAAAAAAAAAAAGGACATTTGAAGATAGGCATGTGAAGACAGAGGCAAAGATGGGGGTGATGGTTCTATGACCGAAGAATGCCAGAGACTGACAGCAAATCACCGGAAGCTAGGGGAGAGGCCCAGAGCAGATGCTCCCTCACATGCCTCAGAAGGAACCGAGCCTGTCAACACCTCGATCTTGAACTTGTGGCCTCCAGAACCCAGAGAAAATATGTTTCTCTTGTTCAAGTTCTCCTGTTTCTACCATTTTGTTATGGTCACCCAAGAAAAGGAATACAACTCCCAGTCAGCTTCTTGATCTAACCCCTGCCTGTCTCTCCAGCCACATCCCCCCTGACACCCCCAAGCTTTATAATCCAGCCATATCTGCTTCACATTCTCCAAATGTAGCATGTTTTGTGCCTCTGAGCTTATGCCCACATGGCTCCCTCTACCTGGAATGCCCAATACCAGCCCCCTTCAACCTGGGGGGGCACCCAGGAGTCCTGGAGGCTCAGCTCAACCCTCCCCTCTTCTGTTTCTCTAGTCGCTATGCCCTTCTCCCTCCCAGCCAAACCTCCACAGAATTCACCACTCCTCTTTAGATATACCACTACTGTTGTTTGTAGTAGAAACAACAAACTGCCTGGCTTCTCACGGCCTGGCCCGGGCCTTCTCTGAAGCCAAGAATGGAACACCCACAGAAACCCACTAGATATACACATGAGCCAAATGGAAGAAACTCAGGGAGGCAAACACTTCAGGGCTACTCCCTTCTCATGGATACTCCCTTCTCATCACCTGTGCAGGCCTTTCGGACTCACATTTCATCAAGTCCCTTAGAAGTTCCAGGGGACTAGGGTGCCTGGGTGGCTCAGTTGGTTGGGCATCTGACTTCAGCTCAGGTCACGATCTCAGTTTGTGGGTTCAAGCCCCACGTTAGGCTCTGTGCTGACAGCTCAGAGCCTGGAGCCTGCTTCAGATTCTGTGTCTCCCTCTCTCTCTCTGCCCCTCCCCCACTCATGCTCTGGTTCTTTCTCTCTCTCTCAAAAATGAATAAACATTAAAAAAAAAAAAAAAGTTCCAGTGGACTGAGCACCAGCAGCTGCAGCAGTGGCCAACTCCAAAAGCATCCTTGTGTACCGGCTTTGTCTCCTTTCCCATTTCACTCCCCTGGTCCCCCCCTTAGTTTGCCCCCTTGAATCATTTCCAAATAAACTGCACATATCTATCTCGGGGCTCCATGTTCAGAGAAAGTCAAGGTAAGACAGTGTGTTTATTTTGTATTGGTTTCAACTATATGAAAAACTCAATATTTGATCATTCTTGACCTACAAAAATGGCACTTTCGTGTGGTCTAATGATTGCTTGCAGTTAGGTCTTTTCCCACTGAATGTGAGCTTCTTGAGGTCAGGAGCCATATCATGCACTTCTCCCCAGCATCAACTACTGTGGCTGATACATTGTAGTCCCTCAATAAGTACTGAATGAATATGTAGTGATCCTCTTGATGTAGGTAAGGAAAGGATTAAGGGAAGGATTCCTCCTTAAGCTAGATCTCTACTTCATACTTTACACCAGAGGAAATCAATATAAATTAAAGATTTAAATAGAAAACAGAAACAATTTTTTAAAGTACCAAGAAAAAATGTATAGCCTAGCGTTGGACATAGTGATTCAAACCAAAATTCCAATGTGGAGTGGGAAGGGCTTCACTAGCAGAAGTACAGAGGGCTAGCCATGCATCTAAGCCAGGTCGGGGATCCTAGGGAAGAGGCCTCTAACCCAAGCTCTGAATGACAAATAGAAATTAGCCAGGAGAAGGGCTGGTGAGACGGGTGTTCCAGGCAGATGAAGAGTCTGTGTAAAGGCAGAGAGATGAAAGAGTCAACTGGAAAAAATGAAAGCAATTGCCTTGAAGCTCTCCATGTAGATACCAACTAATCCATGGGGATTAAAATACCTTCCTTTGGGAAAGGGATACCTAGACTCACACAAACAGCAACTGTCTTCTTGGGGCAGGAGCTCAGAGTTAGATGTTAAGTTAGTCCGCATTCTCTTCTTGGGGTGTGTACTGGGATCTCTGCTTGGGGCCAAATGGTTGCTCAACGCCCAGGGTTATTGTAATCTCGGTCTGCCCACTGGCAGCAGCTTTGATAAGTAATAGCAAAACTGGCCTGGCTCACTTGTGAAGGGGCATCCTGATTCCAGCCTGGATCTTGCCCCAAATACACATTTATAAACACTCTCCATTCTCTCTTGATGCCTTGGGGGAGAACTGCTTGGTAAGTCACCCCACTGAGGCCCAGGAGCTGTTCGAATCATCATGACCCAACATGGGTGAGAAACGGGATCTAACACAGAGCCAAGGAAGAGGGAATAAAGCAGGTTCACAATTTATTTTTCAGTGTAGCATTAAGTTAATTGGTGACTCTGGGCACCACATTTTATGGTCTGTGACAATCAAAATCTTTTCCCCTATATAAAATTCAGTGTGTATATCATGTTTACCCTAATGGATTGCTCTATCAATAAAAAGATGGTTCTTTGTTGGGGCGCCCGGGTGGCTCAGTTGGTTGAGCGTCCGACTTCAGCTCAGGTCATGATCTCACAGTCCGTGAGTTCGAGCCCTGCGTCAGGCTCTGTGCTGACAACTCGGAGCCTGGAGCCTGCTTCAGATTCTGTGTCTCGCTGTCTCTCTGCCCCTCCCCCGCTCATGCTTGCTCGCTCCCTCTCTCTCTCTCTCTGCCAAAAATAAATAAACAAAAAAAAATTTTTTTTGAAGATGGTTCTTCACAACTTAGTTGATAACTTAAGATAACTTTAAAAATTTTCCTGTTCCAAGAATCAAATTGAATCAACTGACTTCCTTTTATAATAATAATGCAGGGTTTCACCATGTATCTTTAAAATCTACGTAAAGTAATAAAGTATGTGCTTTGTCGTGAAATCCTTCAAAACAGGAGACAGTAAAGTGACAAAATACTATGATATTCTAAAGAGGACCAACCAGTATATTTCATGCCCCATTCAAAAACAGCTGTAATCGAATACGAGTCCTGATAAGAAATTTTATGTGAAGCTCATCATTTGTCATTCATAATAATGAGGAAAAGTCACTTGGCTTCAGAAATTTTGTGTGTCACTAGAGGGTAGGCATAAAAACTCCAATGTTTTTTAAATCATCTATTTTAAAACACCTGTCTATGGTCACTTATCTACTTTTTTCAGACATCTGATAGGATACATTGGAAGAAACTGATCAAATAATGTCATCAGTAATATACCCAGAGAATTTTTATTATCATATATTCCCCGAGTTACAACTGTGCATTATTTATGACTCATGTCAAAAATGCCTTGGGACTTTTGCTCCTCAATTCCACAGCAGTTTATTTCCCCAAAATTGTGCCCATGTTTTACAGCAAAATCCACAGCAATAAAGCAAGAAATCAGAAAAATCAGTATTTCATATCCACAGCTTAGCATTCTCTGCTACCTGAGACATCTGAGAGGAGATCACAGAATGGGTCTCAGTGACCTTGCAGTAGCTGCAAATCACTGTGATCTGAATTATAATAGTCTCCTTTCCAATAATACATTACAGACTCAGTGCACTTAAGCATCCTCGGGATTTCTCAGTAGGAACCAAAATTATTCCAGCACACACCACATTTTTCTTATCACACAGCTTCCATCAATACATTTATGATCTCTTTAAAGCACACAATAGAGGGCACACCTATGCATTGTGCCCACATTCATCCAAAAGCGCTCAGATAGATATATAAGCCAATAAATCCTAAATAACTAAATAAAAGAACTAAAATTCTTATCCAAAGGGTGAATGCATGGCTGCTCACATTCAAGATCTGTCCTAATAGAAACTGAGTGAGAAACCAAACAAAAGCAAGCTAGCGGAGGTCAGCTGTGAAGGTCAGGGAGATGAAGGGGCTGCCATGGCAGCCAGTAGCAGTCGGCACCAAGAGGAGACCCACAGAGACCCTTGGCATTAGCTGGGAATGAGTCCCCAGACCATCAGGGGTCCCCACGTTCAAGCAAGTCTCTACAGGATATGATTCCTCAATAAAAAGCAATAAAATACAATGAGAAACACAATGCTCTTTCAGACTCACGTAAAGAACAACAAAGCCACATTGAAATGTCAATGTCCATTGCTGGGAGTCCTGCTGCGGACCTAGCCAGACCCCAGGGTGCCCATCCTGCCCAGCACACACATGCCTTCTCCCCAGATTTCTACACCTGAATGGTTCACTTACAGTAGGAACAAGTCAAATTGGTCCCTCAGTACAATGACAAATCATTAGACGCCATGATGCTAGAAATGACAGCAACCATGTGTGGAGTGCCAACTGGGTACTGGGCACTGTGCTGAATGTTGTCTATACATCAGCTCATTTAATCTTCACATCAACTGAATGAGACAAATACTATCAGCATCCCACACTTGATAGATGAGAATTTTAAGTTTAATGAATGAGACACTTCAGCAAGAATCTCTACTGATCATATTCATTTTCTCATCTCTTTGAATGCCCCCATCTTTGCCCCACAGTCCAGTGAGGTGGCTCCCCTGGAAACACCCTTGTACCCCTGATTCAGTCAGTTAAGCCAGTCAAAATCCCAAATTTGACCTGAGAGCAAGGGAGACTCAAATTTGGTTGCAGAGTCTTAGTGGCAGACCCAAAAGAGGAGCCGTGAGCTCCCGCTGCAGAGGTCCAGGCCACCTTGGAGCTCACAAGCAATCTGCCAGCAAACTCCCTTTTTCCTAAACTACACTGAGTTTCTTCTGTTTCTGACTGTGACCTCCTTGCCTCCGATGGTGGGAGACAGGAAAGCACTCTATACCCCAAGAAAGACCTATTCCCTCAGCCGTGGCACCTTGGTTAGCAGGAGCCAAGAGGGAGTCCCAGGATTCGGCAGGTTCCAGCAGCATGCACGCCCCACCCCCCCACCCCTGTTTCCCCCAGCTACTCACACCTGGCCACCACCCTTTGCCTGTGACCACAGGTTCTTTCTCCTGCTGTAGCAGCCACTGCACGTGGCAGGAAGGCCAGGGCCCTGGAGCATCTTGAATTCACCTTTTGGATCCTCTCTCCCACCATCACTGAGCCCAAGCCTCCGAAATCTCTACTGCACCTGCTGGGTCACATTAGAGTCCTCAGGGAAATCTCTACTGTTCTCAGCTTCCTCTGGGACCATCTCCTTCATCTCTTGCTCTGACTAAAACCTGAGAATATTGTTTCGCCTGCAGTCCTTTCAAGTGGTGGCTGTTTTCTCCCTCACACCCCTTAAAACACTGGAGTGAAGATGCAGTAACTGTCATCCGCTCCTCACTGCCACTTCTAGACCTTTCTTCTTTCGACACCCTCCACCCCTGGCTTTGATTTTATGGCATCACACCATTCCCACCCACTATCCCTCCTGGTTATAGTCATCTACTGAGCCCCAACATCTCCTCTCATTCCTGTACGATTTTCGCTCTTGGCTCACTGTTAATTTCTCCAACAGTGCTTTCAATATCCTCATGGACAGTCTTGCCAATATGCTGCCTTTTCACATCCTAAAGCTCTTGTCCTCCACCTGACCTAAGCTACTCACTCCTGTGGTCACACCCTGGACCTCATCATTTCCATTAACAGCATCTCCTCCACAACATAGATTTCAAGTATTTCATTCATATATCCAACTGCCTCTTCAATATCCCCACTTATCTAATGGCCATCTCAAACTTGGCAGCCCCACGCTTCCTGGTGTGTGGACTGAAAACTTGAATCTTTCTCAAACCCCACATCCAGTCTGTTAAGAAATCCTGGTGGATCTACCTTAAAATATTTCCAGAATCCACCCAAATCTCACCATCTCACCACGACTGCTGTGATGGGCACCCCCATCTTCTCTCACTCAAGTGGTCCCACTGTTCTGCTCTTGGTGACCCTTCTTGCCTCCAATGTCTTCTCAGCACAGTGATACCAAGTAGACCATTTAAGGCATACAACAGGTTATGGCCTTCTCTCCTCAAAAGCTCTCCACTGGCATCCTGTCACATTAATGTTTTATTTATTTTTGAGAGAGAGACAGAGCGTGAGCTGGGGAGGGGCAAAGAGAGACAGAGACAGAATCCGAAGCAGGCTCCAGGCTCTGAGCTGTCGGCACAGGTGCAGGGCTCAAACACACAAACCATGAGATCATGGCCTGAGCTGCAGTTGGACGCTCAACTGACTAGTCGCCCAGGCATCCCTGGATTCCTGTCACATTAAAAGTAAAAGCCAAAGCCCTCACAGTAACTTCAAAGACGTGAGAGGTGAGGGTAGCCCACACGTCTTGGACCTCCTTCCATGGTGCACCCATTTGTCTATTCTGCTCCACTCGCTCTGACCTCCTTGCTACCTCTCCAATATACCAGACCCACTTCTACCTTGGGCTCTTGCTCTTTCTCTCACCTCAGCCGGGAATGTTTCTTCATTGGTCACTTCCTTTCCTTGCTCCTCTGGTCTTTAATCAGATCACCTTCTCATCGAGGGCTTCCCTGACCACCCAATTTAAAACCGTGGCCCTTCTATACCCTCTTTCCCCGCCCTGTCCCCCTCTCTTGCTGTTTTCCTTCATGATACTTATTGTCATCTTCATGCTATAAACTTTCCTTCTTTCCTTAGTGTCTGCCTCCACCTGGTGGAATGCCAACTCCAGCAAGGCAAAGCTTTGTTTCCTTCTGCTAGGTCTTCAACACATAGGTCAGTGGCACATAGTAGGTACTCAATAAATATTTGTGAACCAGTGAATGGATAAACGAGAACAAACAAATTTAGGCAGATAAAGTAGTTTCTCAAAGGCCATACATAGAGCAAGTTAGGGGCAGAACTGGGGCTTGAACACTTAGTTATCACTAATAAACTTCCCAGTCTCACATAAGGCATGCCTGGGCGAGCTCACAAATAGACACAAACAAATGCTAAGTCTGGAAATGAGGAGTCTGCTGTGCCCTTATTTTAAAGATAAGGATAGGGGCGCCTGGGTGGCTCAGTTGGTTAAGCATGATCTCATGGTGTGTGGGTTCAAGCGCCACATCGGGCTCTGTGCTGACAGCATGGACCCTTCTTCAGATCCTCTGTCTGCCTTTCTCTCTGTCTCTCCCGCACTTGCTCACTCACTCTCTGTCTCTGTCTCCAAAAATAAATAAATACAGTTTAAAAAAGATAAAGATGAAGGATAAACAGGAGTCTTCTTGGAATTGTTTAAATCAGGGCAAACTCTATAAAAGGCCAGATAGTAAATATTTCATGCTTTTCAGGCTATTCGGACTCTGTCTTAACTACCCATCTCTGCTATTGTAACATAAAAGCAGCCTTATACAATAAACACATAGGCATAGTTGTGCTCCAAAAAATTCTATTTACAAAAAAAAAAAAAAAAAAAAAAGTTTAACAGATTGCATTTGACCCATGGGCCATACTTTGCTAACCCTGGTTCAAATCTGTAAAAATCCAATTAGACTGAATGTGTCCTTGTGTTCCAAGTAGTAGGCAAGTACAGGAAGCTGTGGGATACAGTGAAAAGTGCATCAACTTTGACTGAAACCAGTTCTGGGTTCAAATTCCAGTCCTCCCACATGTCAGCTGTGACCTGGATCAATTACCCAACCCCTTTGAAATTCACAATGCTCATCTATCCAAAGGGACAAATAATCTTTATCTGGCAGCACTGTGCTGAGGCATCAATGAGATGATGTGTACACAACAGCCACTCAATTGCACATTGTGATTGCTCACTAGTGACTGTTAATATTAGCAGGTAGCCCCTCTGAGTCCCACTTGACTGCACATCCCCTGGGGCCCAGGCATCACTGTTTTCATTTTGAGTTTTCCCTTAGCACCTAGCTCTGGCCTGCAGATGTCAGCAATGAGCATCTGTGGAGGACAATGAAAGGACACATCCCTTAAGTATCAGAGATTGTAAGAGTTTTAGAAAAGTTTAAACCCATGAGGATTAAGGACACGGTAGCTGTGGAATTCCAATGATAACAGTAACAGGGGAGTATTAAGCCAACAGAATTTCATCCTTTTTTTTTACCTAGTCATCAGCTGTTCTGTTGTAGATACTGAAGATCGTCTCAGGCATTATCATTCTACCCCCCAGTTGCCTTGCTGAACATACAGGCTGGAAAGCAAGACTCATTCTCCTGATCTCCTTAGATCTCAGCACCGCCCGCCCCCCACCACCCCGTTACCAGGGTTCCATCAAATAGACACACCACAGGAGACACACAAATCCTCGGTGGCAGAACACAGGGACACGTTTTGCTGGAGTGGTGCTAGCTGAGGCCAAGTGGCCCTGCACCTGAGGCAGAGGTTTCCTGAATATCCCAGCTGAAGCAGCAGCACCCTTGGGCTAATTCTGCAGGGTTGTTCTGGGAGTCACTTCTTGCAGCTCAGCCTAGAGCCTCTTCCTCTAGCCTGTCCAGCACAATGTATGCCATCTGTTTACGTTCAAACTAACCAGAGGGATTGCTACCAGGCCGAACAGTCATTGCTTCTTTATTAGGATCCCAGCTAGCCAATTCAGATCAGGTTTCTTTCACAGTGCAGAATGCACTTGAGATGAGTCCAGAATGGATCTTATTAAACAGGAAGAGGAAGAGATAGGTTTGTCCTTCCCAACAGATGGGTATGGGAAGAAGGACAGAGGGAGGAGAAGCAGATAGTGAAGCATGCACATTCCAAACACCCCTCTCTGGGGCAACATGCAGAGGCAGGAGACACCTCAGACAGAATGCAGCTCTCCCGAAGCAGAGGAACCTTCACGCCCTGCTCCCCATCCAGAGCCCTCTGTGGGGCAAAGCCCTGGCAGGCTACCTCCACATCAACATGGGGTCACAGAAATGGCTCCCTTCTGGCCCAAGATTTTCAGAAAATTCCACACACCTGTGGAAGAAGGTGAGCTGCAATAAACAAATTGGAGAACAGTGTGTAGGACACGCTAATTTTTGTATTTAAAAAAGGACCCTCCAGGCACACGTACCCCAATATTTATAGCAGTGCTACCAACAATAGCCACATTATGCAAAGAGCCCAACTGAGGAATGGCTAAAGAAGATGTGGTTTATATATACAATGGAAAACTACTTGGCAATGAGAAAGAATGAAATCTTGCCATTTGCAACAATGTGGATGGAACTGGAGGGTATTATGCTAAGTGAAATAAGTCAGTCAGAGAAAAACAGATATCATATGTTTTCACTCATATGTGGAATTTGAGAAACTTAACAGAAGACCATGGGGGAAGGAAAAGGGAAAAAATAGTTTCAAACAGACAGGGAGGCAAACCATAACAGACTCTTAAATACAGAGAACAAACTCAGGGTGGATTGGGGATGGGAGAGAAGAGGAAATGGGTGATGGGCATTGAAGAGGGCACTTGCTGGGATGAGCACTGGATATTGCATGTAAGTGATGAATCGTGGGAATCGACTGAAGCCAAGAGCACACTGTATACACTGTATGTTAGCTAACTTAACAATTATATTTAGAGGAAAAAAATGAAAAGAACATTCTCCCACCCTAAAAAAAAAAAAAAAAAAAAAAAAAAAAAAAAAGGACCCTCCATAATGTATTTGTGTGCAGGTCTTTAGTTGTGTAAAAAAAAGCAGGGGTTTATATTACATGGCAAGTTGTCAGCCATGGTTACTTCCCACAGGAAATGAGAGACAAAAGATAAGAAACTTCACTTCCGCGGTTATAGTGTTCAGTATTCTATGAGTTTTCAAAAGTGAACAAGGAATTCTTTTGTAACTACAGGTATTTCTTTTTTTCCCCCTCTTTATTCACGGCTACTAACCACATGGCAAGAGCCATATGCAGGCAGCAACATGGGGCATGGTTAAGTGTGATCTGTTCAAGAGACTTTCTATTCCAACCTAGCTATTGCAAAGACACATGAATATTCTAAAAGCTTCCCCTCTGTTCTTCTGAGAAAACATGCATTGGTGATATCAGAATGGTAAAGTGGGCCCGTACCCCAGACCAGCAGTTCTCAAAGTTGAGCAAACATCAGAATCACCTGCTGGGCTTCTTAAAATGCAGATTGTGGGCCCACATCTAGAATCCCTGTTTCAGTGCAACTGGGGTCAAATGCATTCATTTGCACTTGTAGTGGGTTCGTGGGTGCCACTGCTGCTGGGTGCCCCCACCCCTGCCAGAGACCCTCTGCTCTGGACCCTTACCTATCAGTGTAGTCCCAGAACCACCAGCAGCAACACAAGGGAACTGGTGACAAACACAGCATCTCGGACTTTCTCCCAGACTTACTGGGGCAGAAGCCATGTTCTAACAAGAACTCCACGTGGTGCACAAGTACATGGTGGCTGGAGAGCCCTGCTCTAGATGTCCATAGCCCTCAGCCCCGGCACTTCAAGATGCTCCCCAAGCACAAGCCATCCATGAGCTCTCCTCCAAGTCCTGGCCCTGCAGGACAGAGGCAAGTCAGTGCCTCTTGCTGGCCTTGGGGACAGAGTACAGAAGGAAGGAGATCCTGTCCATGACAGGAGAGACCTCAGCCATAGCCTCTGAGTGACATGTAGCAGGAAAACCTTCCCCACCTCCCCACCTCCCACTAGGCATATCTCCACAACTGTGTGGAGCTGCCTTCTCAGCAGGGCCGCGGAGTTACATCCTCCTGACCGCACAGAGAAGCAGAGGACTGGACCCCATTCTGGATGAAGGCTCCCACCAACACCAGGCTGAAGACTCCACCCCACAGGTCCTCCACCTCTGTCCAGCCTTCCCAGAAATGTGCGTTCTGCAAAGCTACTGTGCAAGCAGAACACAAGCCAGCCAAATTGAAGGCCCTCTGGAAGTTTCAGAGACACAAACAAGCCACCACTTAATTTCATCCCAGAGCACACAGGATGAGATCAATTATGCAGGCCACATGCCGAATGCAGTTTCATTGTCTTAAGGTGTTCAGGCAGGCCGCGCCTGGATCTTCAACACCACGTGATGACGCCAGCCAGCCTCTGCACATACACACTTTGTCCCTATGGTCCAGCGAGACCCAGAAAAGACTAAGTGCTACCCTCTTACCCCTGCCCAGGCTTGCCTCTCAGCCCTTCCCGGTGCAGGGAGTGTCCAACACAGAAAACCACGTGCCAGCCGCAGGAGAAGAGAGCATCAAACCTGAGCTCTTTCTCTAGAAGACAAACTCAGAGAGGAAAATAGACATTACAAACAAACAAAAAGGCTTTTAGCTGATTCAAAATGCTGCTTTTCTCTATTAACCTACAAAGATGTATTTCTCCATACTCATTTGAAAGTATCAATGCCAGCGTGCCTGGCTGGCTCAGTTGGTGGAATATGTGACTCTTGATTTTGGGGTCATGGGCTCAAGCCAGACACTGGATGTAGAAATTGCTTTAAAACAAACAAACAAACAAACAAACAAATGCCATCCCACAAAGAAATGAGTAGTGGTGACTAGTCTTCAAAACATAGAGTCAAGAAATGGATGATATGCTGAATGTTTGAACAAAAGTCAACTATACAATTGGGAAAGATGAAATAAGACGGTAATTCCCAAGTGAACAAGCAGGTATAATCTGTTCATGAATTGTTCTCATTGTGGCTAAAAAAATAATAATAATACTAACCCTTATCAACACTAACACTTGTTAGGAGTTTACTGTGAGTCAGGCCCCAGGCTTGACACTTTTCAGTATTACCTCTGCAGTGGTAGGAGCTGCTTTTACTCACAACACTTCTGACATCAAATGTGTGGGCTTTTTCCACACCATCTACCAGCTCTCCAACACTCCAGCATCAACTGGGTGTTCCACAATTCAGTTCAATTCTGACACTAACTACTGGGAGTTAACATCAGACCCCATAGGTTTATGGGCTCTGCCCCACAAGACTGCAGGTTGCGAGTATTGGGTGCCCAGGGTACCCACTCTCTGTCTAACATAGCTGCAAATTTGAGGGCTCCCACACCTCCTCATTTCAGTTTCAATAATTTGCTAGAACAGCTCACAGAACTCAGGAAGACACTTTATTTAGTATTACCAGTTTATTATAAAGGATATGAATCAACAGCCAGATGAAGAGTCTGAACCCCATTGTTTAGACGGAGGTTCCATTACACAGACATGATGAAATCATTGGCCATTGGTGAGTCAACTCAATCTCTAACCCCTCTCCCAGCCCCCATTGCCCTGCTCTAGAAGTCAAGAGGTGGGGTAAGATTTCCAATCCTCTATTCAAGTCTTAGTCTTTCTGGAGACTGGCCCCCATCATGAAACTATCTAAGGGCCCATGAAGAGTCATTTCATTAGAATAAAAGGCACTTGAACACTCTTATCACTCAGCAGATTACAAGGGTTTTTGGAGCTCTATGCCAGCAACCTAGGACAAAGACTAAGTAGTTTTCTATGATATCACAAGTGGCTATTGTTCTCTTCTTTGTACATATGGGAAAAGTACAACTCAGAGAGGTTAATTAACTTGCGAAAAGTTATACAACTAGTAACATGGGTAGGCTGATTTGAGCCTATATGCTTAATTATGAGTTGGTAGCACCTTCCAATCTTATGGCCTAATGGGGAAGCTCCCTTGAGAAAAAATAAACACAACAATGGCAAGAATATCCAAATGCTTCTGAAGATATTGGGGGTGTCACATTGTCTTTGGGTAAAAGTAACCCATGAGTAACAATCACGACACATAACTCTGTTGTGGCATGTTCTGGAGGTCCACATGGTTCATGCAGTGTTTGGATAAATGAGGAGGCAGTCACTCCTATCACTAAAAGGGAAAGCAACACTGCCTTAGCTCAAGACCAGGCTATCATGGCTGCCAGCTGCAGAAACACCGACTTGGTCCTGACCCAAGCGTTAGTGCTGATTGCTCTGCCGTGTGCACGGAGGCCCCAGTTCATCAGCCCAGACTGAAAGCACAAGGAGGCTTTCTGCTTCTCGGTCTTCCTACCTCTGAGACCCATTCCTCACGGTCAGAACGACAGAATGCCTTGTATCCTGTTAGGGGAAAGACAGCATACACACACACACACACAGGCAATGCCTGAGAGGAGCTTGGCTTCACTTGATAAGCATGAGGGAAGATAAATTAAAGAACTCTGCTTACATTAGTTTCAAATGGGAAAAGGCAGTTGGTTTTTATTATAAAACCCAAGGATGATTTAATGCGTGTTGGGGAGTTGGCAGTGTCACCACAGACAGAATCATCTTTTTGTAAATGCTAACCCTCAAAATGTTAAGTCAGCCATAATTCAATGGTGGGGGGGGGGGGTAGGAAGGGTGGGATCAATGCCATTTGTGTATAAAGTGCAGAAAACGCCCAAACTCATGAGTGTACAGGAGAAAGAGAAGGCTAGTGGAAGGGCAAATGGGAGTGTTATCAGAAAGAAAAAAAGCCAGGTCAGTGTTTAAAACTGGCCTCAGGGGGCCTGGCTGGTTCAGTCCCTAAAGCATGCAACTCTTAATCTCCAGGATGTGAGTTTGAGCCCCACAGTGGGTTCAGAGAGTACTTAAAAATAAAACCTTAGGGGCGCCTGGGTGGCTCAGTCGGTTAAGCGGCCGACTTCAGCTCAGGTCATGATCTCACGGTCCGTGAGGGATGTGAGTTCGAGCCCCGCATCAGGGTCTGTGCAGACAGCTCAGAGCCTGGAGCCTGTTTCAGATTCTGTGTCTCCCTCTCTCTGACCCTCCCCTGTTCATGCTCTGTCTCTCTCTGTCTCAAAAATAAATAAATGTTAAAAAAAAAAAATTTTTAAATAAAACCTTAAAAAAAAATCAATAAATAAAACTGGCCTCAAAGTAAGCTAAAGCTCATTAAACATGAATGGACTCAAATGTCTTGTTGAGACAAAAAAGAGCAAAGGAAATTGGAATTATGAACTGATTTATGAGTGGTCATAATGATAAATACCATTTATTAAGGACTTAGTATGCACCAAACAAGATAGCTGTTATTCATGTTTTACAGATGGTGAACCTAAAGGCTTAGAGAAGTTGAATAAGCTACAGCAGATGCTACAGATGATAAAAAGCAGAGCCTCAATCCAAATCAAGGTTGAGCTGAATCCAAACTTGATCATTATTTTAGACTACATTGAAAATGGCTACAAAATTTTTTCAGGCTACAAGTTGAGAAATGGTATCCAATTTAAGGTATGCCTAGAAGGGCCTAGAGTGATGGCTGTCAGTGACCTGTCCAATACCCTTCCCCTCTTTCCTCCTTTCTATCCGAACCTCAATTATGTTATATATTTAATCGTCCAATTTCTAGCTCCCAAAGGAGAGTCCTGATAGAAATAAGAGAAACCTTGACTGGCATTCTACAATCAAGGTCCATGCATGAGCACCTGACTTTAGACAACCTAGTTATACTGAAGGGAGGGGCCTATATTCAATGTGGAGAGATACTCTTGGAAAAAACAAGGAAATCTGTTGTCCTTTGCCTAAATGGCAGCCATACTGCAGCCATGAAAAAACCACACGAAGACAAAGCCAGCATCCCACAAATGGCAATGTGGCACGATGAAAAAAAACTGGGTCTGTGCCAACAAATCCATTGAGTTGCTGACTTAACATTTTTTTGACTCTGTCATACTTCTGAACTTATTATGTGAAACAAAATCTGTCTTTATTTTTAACTAATTTGAAGCAGAGTTTCTGTCACTGGCACATAAAAGCATCCTAATTAGTATTGGTTCCCTGTCCCAATTATCTTACTTAACACCTACCAAACAGCCATATTCCACAATTAGAGATTTAGTCCTTAGAATATTTGTGTTCTTTAGTAGATAATAGGTATTTAACTATATAATCTTAGAAATGGGACTATTTTTCTTAGTACTGCACAAAAGGAAATAATTTATAAAGGAAAATATTAGTACATGTAACTAAAATAATGTAACTAAATAAAAATTTAAAACTTTTTAATATAGAGATACCATAAATAAACTTTGGGGGAAAACAACAAACTCAAAAACAAATTTTCTGCACGCAACACAGAGTTAATATCCTTCCTATATAAAAAGCTCTGCAAATAGAGGAAAACCTCAAGAGAAACTATGCAAAGGATATGAACGAGAGCTATTAAATACATCTTTAATGTTCAACTTTACTAGTAATCAAGAATACAAATTATAATATAATACTATGTTCATCTACCAAATTTGGTGTTTTTTCCTTTAATAAGGAGTACCTCATTAAGGACAGGACTACCTTATTAAGGCAAAGACTACCTTAGATTTCTGGCTACCAGCTGAGGTTCCTACACTCACTCATTCTGCATCAGACCAGCCTTGGTTTATTATCATGGAGAAGGCAGGCATGGAGAGAGAATGGAAATACATGGGCTTCTCGAGGCCTCACATCAGAACTTCCACTGCATTGTATTGGCCAAAACCTATCACAAGGCCAGCAAAGACTGATACTGCCTCTTGATAAAAGATTTGGAAAATCATACTGCAAATGTTCTGAATAAATGGAGAGATCAAGAATTGGAGCCAACTTTCAATATGTCACTAGCATGTGCTACATTATCCCAATTATGCTTTAAAATTATTAACTGTATAGGGGTACCTGAGTGGCTCACTTGGTTAAGCACCCAAGTCTTGATTTTGGTTCAGGTCATGATCTCACAATTCTTAACTTCAAGCCCCACCTCAGGCTCTGTGCTCAGTGAAACCTGGTTGGGATTCTCTATCTTCCTCTCTCTCTGCTCCTCCCCTACTCACTTGCTCTCTCTCTCTCTCTCTCCAAATAAAAATGTTTAAAAAAACTTTAAAAAATTAACTATATATATCTAATATATAGTATATATATGTTTTTAATATATGTGATATGGGAGTACACAGACCATCCACAGAAATCTATTGTCTACTGCACAGACACTCCAGAAAAGAGAATACAGAAATGGCCAATAAGACTATTAAAGATGCTCAACAACATCTAGTAGCCATGGAAATGCAAATTCAAGCTATGATGAGACACCATTACCTACCCAGCAGAGTGGAGAAAATTAAAACAAACCAATTGGTAACACCTGACAATCCCCCAAATTAGCGAGGTGGGGAGTTTCTGGGACTGATATTGCTGGTGAGAATGTCACCGGGTAGAGAACTACACAGGGAATTGTCCATTATGAGTCCAATGAACATATACACACTCTATGACCCAGCAATTCCACTCCTAGATGTATCCCCAAAACCATTGCAAACATGTATATGAAAGAACATCTGTAAACTTAACAGAAACCCATGGGGGAGGGGAAGGAAAAAAAAAAAAAGAGGTTAGAGTGGGAGAGAGCCAAAGCATAAGAGACTCTTAAAAACTGAGAACAAACTGAGGGTTGATGGGGGGTGGGAGGGAGGGGAGGGTGGGTGATGGGTATTGAGGAGGGCACCTTTTGGGATGAGCACTGGGTGTTGTATGGAAACCAATCTAACAGTAAATTTCATATATTGAAAAAAAAAAACTAAATAAACTAATTTATTCAAAGAAAAAAAAAGAACATCTGTAAGGATATTCATAGAGGTATATTCATAGCAGCCAAAATCAACCCACATGTTCATCAACAATACAGTGAATAAACCATGAGGTGTTTTGGTTTTTTTTTTCACAAAATTGAGTACTATAGAATGAAATGAAAGGAAAAGGAAGGAAAAAGAATAACACGACTAGCAGTAACATTCATAACTCTAACAGACATAATATTGAACAATGAAACCAGATTCCCAAAAATTATATACCTTATAAAGCCATTGAACATGGGCAAAACTCACCTGTGGTTACAGAAATCAGAAGGGCAGTTACCTTTGACAACAGGGTGACCCAGACATGGCACAAGTTGCTGCTAACATAGTAGCCTTGATCTGGGTTGTGACTTTACCTCGTAAGAATTCAGGCTATACACTTAACGCTTGGGTACTTTGTTGTACGGACGTTATACTTCAGCAACAATATTTACAAAATAATAGTAAAAATCAGATTTATGTTCATTGTTAAAATGCAAATGTCTCAGGAATTTGGGGAGATGGCGGCGTAGGAAGACACTGGACTCACCTCCTCCTGCCTGTCACTTAGATTCCACCCACATCTGCCTAAATAACCCAGAAAACCACCAGAAGGCTAGCAGAACAGACTCTCAGGAGCCAAGCATAGATGAGAGACCCACAGAAGAGGGGAGGAAGGGTGGAGAGGCGGTGCGCGCTACACGGACTGGCGGGAGGGAGCCGGGGGGGTGGAGGGGCAGCATGCCAGGCAAGGCAGAGCCCCCAGAGTCTGGCTTGTAAAAGCGGAGGGGCCGGACGGAGTGAGTTCTGACAGCCAGTGGGACTTAACATCTGGAATGTTAAAAGTCAACAGCTCTGCTCTCGGAGAGTGGGGAGGGCGAGAGGACACCGGGAGGGAGAGGTGTTGAGCCCTGGAAGACAGAGCTCAGCTCAGCGGGAACATAGGCACTGGCCAGCACCATCTCCCTCGCCCATCCCCCAGCCAAAATCCCAAAGGGAACCAGTTCCCATCACCGAACTTGCTTGCAACGAGCAAACACCCAACCCTGTGCTTCTGTGGATCCATCCTTCCGAGGGGTCTGCCTCCCTCCCGGTTCTGCATGGCACCTCCCGCAGGGGACCACCAACGGCAAAGTGAGCTAAGCCTGCCCCTCCCATTCCTGTGCACCTTGCGGATCCACCCCGGCTAATACGCCAGATCCCATGGGAGCAGCACCACAAGCCTGGCAATGTCCAAGCAGCCCAAACAGGGGCCACACCACTCCACAGTGAGTCCTGCCCCTGGGAGAGGGAAAGATAAGGTACACACCAGTCTGACTGTGGCCCCAGCGGTGGGCTGGGGACAGACATCAGGTCTAACCATGGCCCCGCCCACCAACACAAGTTACTCCAGACAGCACAGGGGAAGTGCCCTGCAGTTCCGCGCCACCCCAGGGACTACCCAAAATGATGAAACGGAAGAACTCTCCTCAAAGGAAACTCCAGGAAGTAGCAACAGCTAATGAAGTGATCAAAAACGATTTAAGAGGAGGAGCCAAGATGGGGAAACAGCATGGAAGCTTTTTGTGTGTCTCGCGTCCATGAAATACAGCCAGACCAACACTAACCCATCCTACACACCTAGAAAACCGATTGGAAGATTAACACAACAATCTGCACAACCTGAACCACAGAGTTCACCAGGTGACACAAAGAACTGAACTTGGGGAGCAAGAAGCCCCGAAAGGTGAGAACCGCTTTTGCAGGTGGAGAGAGGACGGAGACTGGGGAGGCGGGGAGCATATGGGAAAAGCACCCCTCCCCAAAAGCAGCTGGAGAGAAAGTGGAAAATTGGAGGCAGCCACAGGGACTAAACTAAAAAGGGAGAAAGGAGAAAGGAGAGGGTTTAAATTCCATTAAGACTGTAAACAAGGGGAGCGCAAAGGCTGCAACTCCGCAGCTCGATACCTGGCTGTGCTCTGGTGGGAAAGGTGAATCCCCAGGAACAGAGTGGGATCCGGGAGGTTCTTGGGCCACACGGGGAAAAGTGGTTCCACTGCAGGAAGGACATTTGGCAGAGACTGTTGAAGCCACCTGGTCCCAGCAGACCCCGGAAGGCAGCCACATTCACTGGTGCTGGGGCAAGATTGTTGAGGGTGAAGGCTGGTGCCAGATGTGGGTTGCGATTTTCCATGGTCCCTGAAACGCTGAGGCTACACTGTCTCGTGATTTTTTTGGGGGGCGGGCTGGCACATGGCCGCAGTATCAGGGCATGGGCAACAGCAGGGTCCAGCGGGCGTTCCTGGGTGCAGCCAACATCAGGCCATTGCTCATTCAGCCATCGCTCGGGTGAGACCCTCCCGCAGAGGGGCGGAGCTGGTCAAAGCCGAAATCCTTCGGAAGTAAGGGACCGGGGAAAACAGCCGCATCTGAGACAAAACTTGGGAGAGAGGTACTGCCTGGGGCCTGTAAACAGAAAGTGGAAAAGCGGGGAGTGGACGAGAGCTGAAGACAGAGGACCGGTGCGCGACTGCTGATCTGGGAGAATACAGTGGGTAGCTGGGTGACGCCATTTTTCATCACTCCCACGCATGTGCACCAACGACCACTGCAACAATCCACCCCAGTAGGCTAGCAGCGCCATCTAGGGGAGAGCGGAGCTGTTACACCGAGCCCCGCCCAACTGGGCCAACTTCACTCTTCAAGAACACAAACCTCACCGCTGGCTTAATTTATGGACTATAAAGAGCTACATGGACTGACCTCTAGGGGAAAAAGAAGCAATTTCAGTCCTACTTCAATCTGTTAGCAGACTCATCTCTTCAATTTTTCTTCCTCTCTTCCTCCTTTTTCTCTTTTACAATTCTTTTATTTTCTTGAATACAGAAAGAGAAAAAACTCATTTTTATTTTCAATTTTTATTAAAAATATCTGTCTTTAATTTTTATTACTATATTTTTTACTTTTGTGTAAATTTTTTCAAATTCAACTTTACTTCCATCATTTTATTTTAGTCTACTTCAGTGTACTCACCTTTTCAAATTTTCAAACAATTTCCTTTTTTTTTCTTTTTTTCTTTTTCATTTCTTTTCATTTTCTTGAATGCAGAAAGAGAACAACTTCATTTTTACTTTCAATTTCCTTTAAAAATATTTTTATTTAATTTTTATTACTATCTTTTTTGCTTTTAAGAAAATTTTTTCAAATTCTATCTTACTCCCATCATTTTATTTCAGTCTACTGCAGTGTATTCACTTTTTCAAATTTTCAAATGATTTTTTTTGTCTTTTCCATTGTTCTTTTTTTACTTTTTTCTCTTTTTCATTTTTCTTTTTTCTTAAATACAGAAAATGAAAAAATTCATATTTCTTTTTAATTTTTATTAAAAATATTTTTCTATAATTTTTTCTACTATATTCTCTACTTTTGTGTATTTTAGTTTACTTTAGTGTATTCATTTTTCAAATTCTCAAACGATTTCCTTTTTTTTTCTCTCCCCGCCCCCCCTTTTTTCGTTTGATTTTTTCTGTAATCTGTCAAACCACTTTCTACACCCAGACCAAAACACACCTGGGATCTAGCATCACCTATTCGATTTTTGTATGGGTGTATTTTTTATTTTATTTTATTTTATTTTATTTTTTTAGTGTTTATTTATTTTTGAGCGACAGAGACAGAATGGGTGGGAGAGGGCAGGGAGAGAGAGAGGGAGACCCAGAATATGAAGCAGGCTCCAGGCTCTGAGCTGTCAGCCCAGAGCCCGATGCGGGGCTTGAACTCACAGACCGCGAGATCATGACCTGAGCTGAAGTTGGACGCTCAACTGACTGAGCCACCCAGGCGCCCCTAATTTTTAAATTTAATATTTTAATTTTAATTTTTTTAATTTCAATTTTTCTACCTCATTAATTCCTTTTCTCCCTTCAAAATGACAAAACGAAGGAATTCACCCCCCAAAAAAGAGCATGAAGAAACGACAGCCAGGGGTTTAACCAACACAGACACAAGCAAGATGTCTGAACCAGAATTCAGAATCACGATAATAAGAATAATAGCTGGAGTCAAAAATAGATTAGAATCCCTTTATGCAGAGATGAAAAAAGTAAAAAATAGCCAGAATGAAATTAAAAATGCTATAACTGAGCTGCAATCACGGATGGATGCAGTGGCGGCAAGCATGGACGAGGCAGAACAGAGAATCAGCGATACAGAGGACAAACTTATACAGAATAACGAAGCAGAGAAAAAGAGGGAGATTAAAGCAAAAGAGCATGATTTAAGAATTAGAGCAATCAGTGACTCATTAAAAAGGAACAACATCAGAATCATAGGGGTCCCAGAGGAGGAAGAGAGGGAAATAGGGGTAGAAGGGTTATGTGAGCAAATCATAGCAGAAAACTTACCTAACCTGGGGAAAGACATAGACATCAAAATCCAGGAGGCACAGAGGACTCCCATAAGATTCAACAAAAACTGACCATCAGCAAGGCATATCATAGCCAAATTCACAAAATAGGCAAGGAGAGAATCATGAAAGCAGCAAGGGAAAAAAAGTCCCTAACCTACAAGGGAAGACAGATCAGTTTTGCAGCAAACCTATCCACAGAAACCTGGCAGGCCAGAAAGGAGTGGCGGGATATATTCAGTGTGCTAAATCAGAAAAATATGCAGCCAAGAATTCTTTATCCAGCAAGGCTGTCATTCAAAATAGAAGGAGAGAGAAAAAGTTTCCCAGACAAACATAACTTTTTTTTTTTTACATCAAAAGCAACAAAAGATTAGAAAGGACGAGAGAACACCACCAGAAACTCTAACTCTACAAGCATCACAATGGCAATAAATTCATATCTTTCAGTACTCACTCTAAACATCAATGGACTCAATGCTCCAATCAAAAGACATAGGGTAACAGAATGGATAAGAAAACAAGACCCATCCATATGCTGTTTACAAGAGACCCACTTTAGACCTAAAGACACCTACAGATTGAAAATAAGGGGGGGCGCCTGGGTGGCGCAGTCGGTTAAGCGTCCGACTTCAGCCAGGTCACGATCTCGCGGTCCGTGAGTTCGAGCCCCGCGTCAGGCTCTGGGCTGATGGCTCAGAGCCTGGAGCCTGTTTCCGATTCTGTGTCTCCCTCTCTCTCTGCCCCTCCCCCGTTCATGCTCTGTCTCTGTCTGTCCCAAAAATAAATAAAAAAAAAACGTTGAAAAAAAAATTTAAAAAAAAAAAAGAAAATAAGGGGATGGAGAAACATCTATCATGTTAATGGTAAACAAAAGAAAGCCAGAGTAGCCATACTTCTATCAGACAATCTAGACTTTAAAATAAAGACTGTATCAAGAGATGCAGAAGGGCATTATATCATAATCAAGGGGTCTATAGACCAAGAAGACCTAACAATTGTAAACATTTATGTGCCAAATGTGGGACACCCAAATATATAAATCAATTAATCACAAACATCAAGAAACTCATCGATAGTAATACCATAATAGTAGGAGACTTCAACACCCCACTCACAGCAATGGACAGATCATCTAATCAAAAAATCAACAAGGAAACAATGGCTTTGAATGACACATTGGACCAGATGGACTTAACAGATATATTCAGAACATTTCATCCTAAAGCAACAGAATATACATTCTTCTCCAGTGCACATGGAACGTTCTCCAGAATAGATCATATACTGGGACACAAATCAGCCCTAAGTAAGTACAAAAAGATCGAGATCATACCGTGCATATTCTCAGACCACAAAACTATGAAACTCAAAATCAACCACAAGAAAATATTTGGAAAGGTAACAAATACTCGGAGACTGAAGAACATCCTACTAAAGAATGAATGGGCTAACCAAGCAGTTAAAGAAGAAATTAAAAAGTATATGGAAGTCAATGAAAATGATAGCACCACAACCCAAAACCTCTGGGACGCAGCAAAGGCTGCATATATAGCAATCCAGGCCTTCCTAAAGAAAGAAGAAAGATCTCAGATACACAACCTAACCTTACGCCTTAAGGAGCTGGAAAAAGAACAGCAAAAAAAAAAACAAAACAAAACAAAACAAAAACAAAAGCAAAAAAGCCCCAAACCAGCAGAAGACAGGAAATAATAAAGATTAGAGCAGAAATTAATGCAATCGAAACCAAAAAAACAATAGAACAGATCAATGAAACCAGAAGCTGGTTCTTTGAAAGAGTAAACAAAACTGATAAACCACTAGCCAGTTTGATCAAGAAGAAAAAGGAAAGGACCCAAATAAGTAAAATCAAGAATAAAAGAGGAGAAATAAAAACCAACACAACAGAAATAAAAACAATAATAAGAGAATATTATGAGCAATTATATGCCAATAAAATGGGCAATCTGGAAGAAATGGACAAATTTCTAGAAACATATACACTACCCAAACTGAAACAGGAAGAAATAGAAAATTTGAACAGACCCATAAACAGTAAGGAATTCGAATTAGTAATCAAATATCTGCCAAAACACAAGAGTCCAGGGCCAGATGGCTTTCCAGGGGGAATTCTACCAAACATTTAAGGAAGAGTTAACACCTATTCTCTTGAAACTGTTCCAAAAAATAGAAATGGAAGGAAAACTTCCAAACTCTTTCTATGAAGCCAGCATTACCATGATTCCAAAACCAGACAGAGACCCCACTAAAAAGGAGAACTATAGACCAATTTCTCTGATGAACATGGACGCAAAAATCCTCAACAAGATATTAGCCAGCTGGATCCAACAATACATTAAAAAAATTATTCACCACGACCAAGTGGGATTTATACGTGGGATGCAGGGCTGGTTCAATATATGCAAAACAATTAATGTGATTCATCACATCAATAAAAGAAAGGACAAGAACCATATGATCCTCTCAAGAGATGCAGAGAAAGCATTTGACAAAATACAGCATCCTTTCCTGATAAAAACCCTCAAGAAAGTAGAGATAGAAGGATCAGACCTCAAGATCATAAAAGCCATATATGAGCAACCCAACGCTAATATCATCCTCACTGGAGAAACACTGAGAGCTTTCCCCCTCAGGTCAGGAACAATACAGGGATGTCCACTCTTGCCACTGTTATTCAACATAGTATTGGAAGTCTTAGCCTCTGCAATCAGACAACACAAAGAAATAAAAGGCACCAAATCAGCCAGGAGGAGGTCAAACTTTCACTCTTCACAGATGACATGATATTCTATATGGAAAACCCAAAAGATTCCACCAAAAAACTGCTAGAACTAATTCATGAATTCAGCAAAGTTGCAGGATATAAAACCAATGCACAGAAATCAGTTGCATTCCTATACACCAACAATGAAGCAACAGAAAGAGAAATCAAGGACTCAATCCCATTTACAGTTGCACCAAAAACCATAAAATACCTACGAATAAATCTAACCAAAGAGGTGAAAAATCTACACACTGAAAACTATAGAAAGCTGATGAAAGAATTGAAGAACACATAAAAAATGGAAAAAGATTCTATGCTCCTGGATAGCAAGAACAAATATTGTTAAAATGTTGATACTACCCAAAGCAATCTACATATTCAATGTGATCCCTATCAAAGTAACACCAGCATTCGGGGTGCCTGTGTGGCTCAGTCGGTTAAAGCGTCTGACTTCAGCTCAGGTCATGATCTTGCAGTTCGTGAGTTCAAGCCCTGCATCGGGGTCTGTGCTGACAGCTCAGAGCCTGGAGCCTGTTTCAGATTCTGTGTCTCCCTCTCTCTCTCTGACCCTCCCCCGTTCATGTTCTGTCTCAAAAATAAATAAACGTTAAAAAAAAAAAATTTTTTTTTAAAGTAACACCAGCATTCTTCCCAGAGCTAGAACAAATAATCCTAAAATTTGTATGGAACCAGAAAAGACCCCGAATAGCCAAAGCAATCTTGAAAAAGAAAACCAAAGCAGGAGGCATCACAATCTCAGACTTCAAGCTATACTACAAAGCTGTAATGAAGACAGTATGGTACTGGCACAAGAACAGACACTCAGATCAATGGAACAGAATAGATAACCCAGAAATGGACCCACAAATGTATGGGCAACTAATCTTTGACAAAGCAGGAAAGAATATCCAATGGAATAAAGACAGTCTCTTCAGCAAGTGGTGCTGGGAAAACTGGACAGTGACAGGCAGGAGAATGAACCTGGACCACTTTCTTACACCATACACAAAAATAAACTCAGAGTGGATGAAAGACCTCCATGTGAGACAGGAAGCCATCTCCTCGAGGAGAAAGCAGGCAAAACCTCTTTGATCTTGCCCGCAGCAATTTCTTACTCAACACATCTCCGGAGGCAAGGGAAACAAAAGCAAAAATGAACCACTGGGACCTCATCAAAATAAAAACCTTCTGCACAGCGAAGGAAACAATCAGCAAAACTAAAAGGCAACTGACAGAATGGGAGAAGATATTTGCAAATGACATATCAGATAAAGGGTTAGTATCCAAAATCTAAAAAGAACTTAACAAACTCAACACCCAAAAAACAAATAATCCAGTGAAGAAATGGGCAAAAGACATGAATAGACACTTCTCCAAAGAAGACATCCAGATGGCCAACCGACACATGAAAAAATGCTCCACATCACTCATCATCAGGGAACTACAAATCAAAACCACAATGAGATACCACCTTACACCTGTCAGAATGACTAACATTAACAACTCAGACAATAACAGATGTTGGCGAGGATGCTGAGAAAGAGATTCTCTTTTGCATTGTTGGTGGGAATGCAAGCTGGTGCAGCCACTCTGGAAGACAGTATGGAGGTTTCTCAAAAAGCTAAAAATAGAAATACCCTACGACCCAGCAATTGCACTACTAGGCATTTATCCACGGGATACAGGTGTGCTGTTTCGAAGGGACACATGACCCCCATGTTTATAGCAGCACTATCAACAATAGCCAAAGTATGGAAAGAGCCCAAATGTCCATCGATGGATGAATGGATAAAGAAGATGTGGTATATGTATATACAACGGGGTATTACTCAGCAATCAAAAAGAATGAAATCTTGCCATTTGCAACTACGTGGATGGAACTGGAGGGTATTATGCTAAGTGAAATTAGTCAGAGAAAGACAAAAATCATGACTTCACTCATATGAAGACTTTAAGAGACAAAACAGATGAACATAAGGGAAGGGAAACAAAAATAATATAAAAACATGGAGGGGGACAAAACAAAAAGACTCATAAATATGGAGAACAAACTGAGGGTGGCTCAAGGGGTTGTGGGAGGGGGGATGGGCTAAATGGGTAAGAGGCATTAAGGAATCTACTGAAATCATTGCTTCACTATATACTAACTAATTTGGATGTAAATTTTAAAAAATAAAAAATAAACTTAAAAAAACGATTTAAGCAATATAATGGAACAAGAATTTAGAATAATAGTCATAAAATTAATTGCTGGGCTTGAAAAAAGTATAGAGGACAGCAGAGTATCTATTGCTACAGAGATCAAGGGACAAAGAAATAGTCATGAGGAGCTAAAAAAATGCTATAAATGAGGCATAAAATAAAATGGAGGCAACCACAGCTCAGATTGAAGAGGCAGAGGAGAGAATAGGTGAATTAGAAGATAAAATTATGGAAAAAGAGGAAGCTGAGAAAAAGAGAGATAAAAAAATCCAGGAGTATGAGGGGAGAATCAGAGAACTAAGTGATGCAATCAAACGGAACAATATCCATATCATAGGAATTCCAGAAGAGGAAGAGAGAGAGAAAGGGACTGAAGGTGTACTTGAAAAATCAGAGCTGAGCACCTCCCTGATCTGGGGAAGGAAAAAGGCATTGAAATCCAAGAGGCACAGAGAACTCCCTTCAGACATAACTTGAATCGATCTTCTGCACAGCATATCATAGTGAAACTGGTAAAATACAAGGATAAAGAAAATTCTGAAAGCAGCTAGGGATAAACAGGTTCTAACTTATAAAGGGGGACCCATAAGACTACCGGCAGACCTATCTACTGAACCTTGGTAGGCCAGAAAGGAATGGCAGGAAATCTTCAATGTGATGAACAGAAAAAAATATGCAGCCGAGAATCCTTTATCCAGCAAGTCTGTCATTCAGAAAAGAAGGAGAGATAAAGGTCTTCCCAAATAAACAAAAACTGAAGGAATTAATCACCACTAAACCAGCCCAACAAGAGATCCTAAATGGGATTCTGTGAGTGAAATGTTGCAAGGACCACAAAGTACGAGAGACATCACTACAAGCATGAAACCTACAGACATCACAATGACTCTAAACCCATATCTTTCAATAACACTGAATGTAAACGGACTAAATGCTCCAACCAAAAGACATAGGGTATCAGAATGGATAAAAAAAAAAGCAAGACCCATCTATTTGCTGCCTACAAGACACTCATTTTAGACCTGAGGACACCTTCAGATTGAAAGTGAGGGGATGGAGAACTATCTATCATGCTACTGGAAGCCAAAAGAAAGCTGGAGTAGCCATACTTATATCAGACAAACTAAACTTTAAATTAAAGGCTGTAACAAGAGATGAAGAAGAGCATTATATAATAATTACAGGGTCTATCCATCAGGAAGAGCTAACAATTATAAATGTCTAAGCACCGAATATGGGAGTCCCCAAATGTATAAAACAATCACAAACATAAGCAACCTTATTGATAAGAATGTGGTAATTTCAGGGGACTTTAATACTCCACTTACAACATTGGATAGATCATCTAGACACAGGATCAATAAAGAAACAAGGGCCCTGAATGATACACTGGATCAGATGGACTTGACAGATATATTTAGAACTCTGCATGCCAAAGCAACAGAATATACTTTCTTCTCAAGTGCACATGGAACATTCTCCAAGATAGATCACATACTGGGTCACAAAACAGCCCTTAACAAGCATAAAAGAATTGAGATCATACCATGCACACTTTCAGACCACAAAGCTATGAAACTTGAAATCAACCACAGGAAAAAGTCTGGAAAAACCTCCAAAAGCATGGAGGTTAAAAAACACCCTACTAAAGAATGAATGGGTCAACCAGGCAATTAGAGAAGAAATTTTAAAATATATGGAAACAAATGAAGATGAAAATACAACAATCCAAATGCTTTGGGATGCAGTGAAGGCAGTCCTGAGAGAAAAATACATTGCAATCCAGGCTTATCTCAAGAAACAAGAAAAATCCCAAATACAAAATCTAACAGCACACCTAAAGGAAATAGAAGCAGAACAGCAAAGACACCCCAAACCCAGCAGAAAAAGAGAAATAATAAAGATCAGAGCAGAAGTAAACAATATAGAATCTAAAAAAACTGTAGAGCAGATCAATGAAACCAAGAGTTGGTTTTTTGAAAAAATAAAATTGATAAACCTCTAGCCAGGCTTCTCAAAAAGAAAAGGGAGATTACCCAAACAGATAAAATCATGAATGAAAACAGAATTATTACAACCAATCCCCCAGAAATTCAAGCAATTATCAGGGAATACTATGAAAAATTATATGCCAACAAACTGGAAAACCTGGAAGAAATGGACAAATTCCTAACCACCCACACACTTCCAAAACTCAAATGGGAAGAAATAGAAAACTTGAACAGACCCATAACCAGCGAAGAAATTGAATCAGTTATCAAAAATCTCCCAACAAATAAGAGTCCAGGACCAGATGGCTTCCCTGGGGAATTCTACCAGACATTTAAAGTAGAGATAATACCTATCCTTCTCAACCTGTGCCAAAAAATAAAAAGGGAAGGAAAACTTCCAGAGTCATTCTATGAAGCCAGCATTCCTTGGATTCCTCAACCAGACAGAGACCCAGCAAAAAAAGAGAACTACAGGCCAATATCCCCAATGAATATGGATGCAAAAATTCTCAACAAGATACTAGCAAATAGAATTCAACAGCATATGAAAAGAATTATTCACCATGATTAAGTGGGATTCATTCCTGGGCTGCAGGGCTGGTTCAATATTCGCAAATCAATCAATGTGATACATCACATTAATAAAAGAAAAGATAAGAACCATATGATCCTGTCAATCGATGCAGAAAAGGCATTTGACAAAATTCAGCATCCTTTCTTAATAAAAATCCTCAAGAAAGTGGGGACAGAAGTAACATACTTAAAAGCCATTTATGACAAGCCCACAGCTAATATCATCCTCAATGCGGAAAAACTGAGAGTTTTCCCCATGAGATCAGGAACACGACAGGGATGTCCACTCTCACCGCTGTTGTTTAACATAGTGTTGGAAGTCCTAGAATCAGCAATCAGACAACAAAAGGAAATCAAAGATATCAAAATTGGCAAAGATGAAGTCAAGCTTTCACTTTTTGCAGATGACATGATATTATACATGGAAAACCCGGTAGACTCCACCAAAAGTCTGCTACAACTGATACATGAATTCAGCAAAGTCGCAGGATACAAAATCAATGTACAGAAATCAGTTGCATTCTTATACACTAACAATGAAGCAACAGAAAGACAAATAAAGAAACTGATCCCATTCACAATTGCACCAAGAAGCATAAAATACCTAGGAATAAACCTAACCAAAGATGTAAAAGATCTGTATGCTGAAAACTATAGAAAGCTTATGAAGGAAATTGAAGAAGATACAAAGAAATGGAAAATCATTCCATGCTCATGGATTGGAAGAATAAATATTGTTAAAATGTCAATACTACCCAAAGCTATCTACACATTCAATGCAATCCCAACCAAAATTGCACCAGCATTCTTCTCGAAGCTAGAACAAGCAATCCTAAAATTCATTTGGAACCACAAAAGGCCCCGAATAGCCAAAGTAATTTTGAAGAAGACAAAAGTGGGAGGCATCACAATCCCAGACTTTACCCTTTACTACAAAGCTGTCATCATCAAGACAGCATGGTATTGGCACAGAAAAAGACACATAGACCAATGGAATAGAATAGAAACCCCATAATTAGACCCACAAAAGTATGGCCAACTAATCTTTGACACAGCAGGAAAGAATATCCAATGGAGAAAAGACAGTCTCTTTAACAAATGGTGCTGGGAGAACTGGACAGCAACATGTAGAAGAATGAATGTTGACCACTTTTTTACACCATTCACAAAAATAAACTCAAAATGGATGAAAGACCTAAATGTGAGACAGGAAACTATCAAAATCCTCGAGGAGAAAGCAGGCAACAACCTCTTTGACCTCAGCTGCAGCAGTTTCTTGCTCAACACATCTCCAAAGGCAAGGGAATTAAAAGCAAAAATGAACTATTGGAACCTCATGAAGATAAAAAGCTTCTGCACTGTAAAGGAAATAATCAACAAAACTAAAAGGCAACTGATGGAATGGGAAAAGATATATGCAAATGACTTATCAGATAAAAGGTTAGTATCCAAAATTTATAAAGAACTCATCAAACTCCACACCCGAAAAACAAATAATCCATTGAAGAAATGGGCAGAAGACATGAATAGACACTTCTCTAAAGAAGACATCCGGATGGCCAACAGACACATGAAAAGATGCTCAACATCGCTCCTCATCAGGGAAATACAAATCCAAACCACACTCAGATATCACCTCACACCAGTCAGAGTGGCTAAAATGAACAAATCAGGAGACTATAGATGCTGGCGAGGATGTGGAGAAACGGAAAACCCTCTTGCACTGTTGGTGGGAATGCAAACTGGTGGCAGCCACTCTGGAAAACAGTGTGGAGGTTCCTCAAAAAATTAAAAATACACCTACCCTATGACCCAGCAATAGCACTGCTAGGAATTTACCCAAGGGATACGGGAGTGCTGATGCCTAGGGGCACTTGTACACCAATGTTTATAGCAGCACTTTCAACAGTAGCCAAATTATGGAAAGAGCCTAAATGTCCATCAAATGATGAATGGATAAAGATGTGGTTTATATATGCAATGGAATACTACTTGGCAATGAGAAATAATGAAATACGGCCTTTTGTAGCAACATGGATGGAACTGGAGAGGGTTATGCTAAGTGAAATAAGTCACACAGAGAAAGACAGATACCATATGTTTTCACTCTATGTGGATCCTGAGAAACTTAATTGAAGACCATGGGGGAGGGGAAGGAAAAAAAGGTTAGAGAGGGAGGGAGCAAAAACATAAGAGACTCTTAAAAACTGAGAACAAACTGAGGGTTGATAGGCGGTGGGAGGGAGGGGGCGGTGGATGATGGGCATTGAGGAGGGCACCTGTTGGGATGAGCACTGGGTTTTGTATAGGAACCAATTTGACAATAAATTTCATATTAGGAAAAATAAATTTTAAAAATAAATAAATAATTAAAAATTAAAATAAATGCAAACGTCTCACTGGAGAAATTCTTCATTTTAACCCACCACAGAGCTCCCCTGAGGCCTGGCTGGGCGAGTGCTGGAAGCCAGGTAAGAGCCTGCAGGGCTGGCAGGTCTGAGAGGCCCAGCCTCCGTGGGGGTGTGGGGGGAGGCTCTAAAGGCACCTGCAGGCAATGAGCACCGCTACCCGGCGGTAACAGCAGAGGATCCCAGCGAATACATGCCAACAGCAGGCCCTTGTTTACTGCCAAACCACCTGGGTGCCCTGGGCTCTCAGGCAGCTCTTTGTTACCCAGCTCCTCCCCGCCCTGCCCCCTCCTCCGACTGAGCACGCTGCTTTCCTGCCCTTCCCCGCCCTTTCACACACAGCAAGAGGCAGAGCACAGCCCATGATGCCTGTTTTAGTGACAGTCACTGCAAAAATGTCAGAAGTGACAGCAAGTTTAAAGGGACCCAGGTGAACCCAGCTGAAAGGGCTTTCCTACAGCTCTCCTCCATTTCTCCTCTCCTCTTCAATTTCAATTTCTCTACCGGATGTCTCATTGTCAACACATTTAGGATTTTCTCATTGATAAAAGTGAGATCCGGGTTCCTTGGGCTTGGGCTGCCTAAGGGGCACTGGGGACAAGCTGCGAGTACACAAGGAAGGACATAAGTAAAAAGACAGAGTTCATTCAGGACTCTGCATTCAGGCAGATTCTTAATACAAATCATTGCATTTCTGTAACAGCTGGGGAAATTTATCATTCCATTTACCCAGACTTTGCTCAAGAATTTTAAAATGTGATGCAGTTTGCCCCATAGGGATCTTAAAAACATATGCTTTCAACTAGCGTCATGTTGAAGTGTGTCTGGTCTGTGTCAAAATAGGTCAATAATAAATTTGACTTACTTAAATATAGCAAAATAGGGCACTGTTGTCTGCAAATATCGCTCACAATAATCAAAGGAACAGAGAGAGAAAAGGATAGGAAACTAATTTTCAAGGAAGAAAATCAAATACTGTGCCTTTTGGGGGCTGACAAAACCTGTTGCAAAAGAATGACACTGATTCGCTTTTTAGCCACAAGAACCTATTCTCCTCGTAGCCATGTGTGACTAAGTCCTGGGAAATGTAAATAAAATCAGAAACAATTTGGCAAGTAGAAACTTGGGAGATTATTTTGACCTCATGTGACACACCATGTAAGCCAATGCCCCAGCTAAATCCTAACACAAATAGACAGAAGAATGCACAGATTTTTTTATAAGCAAGGTCAAAGTAACTTCCAAGTAATGTCCTAACAGGCCTACTTGCCTTCTGACACAATACCATGATTACCTACATAACACAGGAAGGGTCATTCTTGGGATGTCCTGCTACCCTCACATATAATCTTGAGATCTGATGTTCTAAATAGGCACCATGACCAGCCTCCTTAGCACCGCGGATAACCTCAAAGATACTAAATTCTAGGGGTGCCTGAGTGGCTCAGTTGGTTAAGCATCTGACTTCAGCTCAGGTCATGATCTCACAATTCATGAGTTCCAGCTCTGAGCCTGGAGTTTGCTTCAGATTCTGTGTCTCCCTCTTTGTCTACCCCTCCCACACTTGCACTTCGACTCTCTCTCTCTCTCAAAAATAAATAAATATTTTTTAATTAAAAAAAATACTAAATTCTAGATTCCATATACCAGTTAAAGTACAACATATATTCTCCATCTATCCAACAATAGCTATGTTTATCAAGGGCTATAAGTGGGCCCAAGGCCAGACTGAGCAGGTTTGTTGAGTGGAGATAATCTAATACAACAGCTGGACATGAAAAGAAAACAGGAAAGCCACTGAGCAGATGTCTGAGGAATCCAATCCTACTTTAATTTTCCTAAGATGATTAAGTCTCAAGAGCACATAGCAGTTACAGACCCTGCTGCATGAATCTTCGTTCACTCACCCATCACTGTGCCCTGACCATCAGCTGTGATGAGAAAAACAGTGATCGGTAATTGGGCACGATACCTGGTTTTGAGGAGCAAAGTGTAGAGGGGACACCTGTGTGCGAACACCCGCTGGAAAACGGGTCATAAGAGCGAGTGTGTAAGCGCTGCAGAGGAAGGAACTCCATGCCAGAACTCACCTCACTAAGGGCCTCCAACAAGTGTAGCCAATGGCTATTCAAAGATGGCAGGCCCCAACCCCTGAGACCTGGAAATGCCACCTTATAAGGAAGAAGGGTCTTCAAAGATGGGATTAAGGATCTGGATGTGGGGGATTACCCTGGATTATCCTACTGTGCCCAAACTCTGATCATAAGCGTCCTTGTAAAAAGGAGGCAGAGGGAGATTTGTCACACACAGAAAAGAAGGCCAAGTGAGGACAGAGGAAATTGGATGAGGTACCCAGCCTTGGAATGGCGGGAGTCACTAAAAGTAGAAAGTGAAGGAAAAGTCCTCCCACCCCCACCCCCTGAACCCCCAGAGGGAGCAAAGCCCTGCCAACACCTTGATTAGGACTGGCCTCCAGAACCACGAGAGGACACATTTCTGTTGTTTTAAACCACAAGATTTGTGTCAGTTTCCTCAGGAGGAACAGGAAACTAACATACCAAGAATTGGGAAAGACTTTAGAAGGAAAAAAATGCAGGCGCTGACTCATACAGGGTGTAGAGAGACAGGAGAGAGGTCAATGTTTGATTGTGACTAGGGTGTAAAACACAAAATGGCGAGATGACAACAGCCTCGGGCTGGATTATGGAGGGCCCAGAATGTTTCTGTTAAAGTTTAACCTTGACATTTATTCTTGGTGAATGAGGGGGAGCTCTTGAAGGGTTTTAGGCTGTTTACTCTTGAAATTTACACTGTAGAAAGGTCTCTCTGTCCACCCTGTGGAGACTGACTCACCACCCCCACATCCGGTGTATGGGGAAATCATATGGGCTCTATATTCCAGACACATCTACATTCTTCTCTCCCTGAAGCCACTGCTACTGTAATGACCCAAGACACCATGCCCAAGGCTAGATTTTGAAATAGCCTTGGGGCGCCTGGGTGGCTCAGTGGGTTGAGCATCTGACTTCAGCTCAAGTCATGATCTCACAGTTCTTGGATTCGAGCCCCGTGTTGGTATCTATGCTGACAGCTCAGAGCCTGGAGCCTGCTTTGGATTCTGTGTCTCCCTCTCTCTCTGCCCCTCCCCTGCTTGTACTCTCTCTCTCTCAAAAATAAATAAACGTTTAAAAAAATTTTTAAAAAGAAATAGCCTCCAGGCTTCTCTCTTTCTCTTTTTCTCACTCCCCCAGCTTCTCTTTCTCTCTTTTTATATATATTATATATTATATATAAAATAATAACATTTTACTCTCATATATATATATACACATATATATATATATATATATATATATTTACATATATAAAAGGGAAAAATTGAATAATCTTTGACCCAATAAGCTCATTCAGTAAATCTACAGTAAAGAGAGCTGTAGGAAAAGCTACGCTAGGTAGATGACAGATACAAATATACCAACATTAGATAACACCAATATTATTGATAAAGATAGAGACACAGATTTGTGGGACAATTATGTAGAATATTACAAAAAAAATGTCCAATTATAAAAGAATGTTCCATCACATTGTGAAATATTATTCAATCATAAAATATTTTCAATAGTATACACAAAATAGTAATGAAATGGAATTGATTAATAGCCTATGTTAACCTATCAAATTAGAATATATATGTTTTTTTTTTTTTTTTTTTTTTTTTTGAGAGAGACAGAGACAGAGCAGGAGCAGGGGAAGGGCAGAGAGAGAGGGAGGCACAGATTCTGAAGCAGGCTCCAGGCTCTGAGCTGTCAGCACAGAGCCCAATGCAGGGCTCAAACCCAAGAATTGTGATATCATGACCAAAGCCAAAGTCAGCGCTCAACCAGCTGAATCACCCAGGCACCCCTAGAATATATATTTAAGTGGTGATAACTAATTTGGCATAAGTGTAGGGTATGTTAATATTCTAAATAGGTATGATCTCTTCCAAGGACAACTTGGCAACATGTGTAAAACGTCTGGCCTAGAAATAATATGCTAGGATTTATCCTAAGGATAAAAACAGAGATGCACAAAAAGAGTCATTTCTATGAATGCTAAGAAAAAGTATGATCAACTTAAATTTACAACAAATTCTGGTTATTTAAATACATTAGGATATATTCTGGTACATCCATGTAATGGATTACAACACAGCCCTTCAAAATGTGCTGAAGAAGATTATTAATTAGTATGGAAAATATTCACAGTGTTAGCAAGTTCAAAAAAAGTCTCAAAGTAGTGTGTACATTAATTTATATCCAGAAAGTATTTAGAAGCCTGGAAGGGCATACATCAAAATGTTCACAGTTCTTTCTGGTGGTGGGACTACACATCCTTTTTATTTTATTGTTTATGATTTTCTCCTTTACCCAGTATTTCAACAATAAGTACGTAACACTTTGAAATCAGATTTAAAATATTTTACTCCTATGTTAATATTTGGGGAAAGTCTCACAATGATATTGTAAAAACTAAACTACTAAACTATACACAGGGTGTGGTTCCAATTTCGTGTGTATGTTCACAAAGAAAACACACAAAGAAAACACCCTACTATCTCTGAATAGTAGGGTTGCAGATCTGGGGTAAATGGGATAGGCGGTCCACCCCTGTCTCTCCCCCACAGAATGCAGTTACTAAACCTGGACATAACTCCAGGCCCAGCGATCTGATAGAGTAGCAGCAGGGCTGGGGAAGAAGATCAGCCTTTGAAGAATCCCTGAACCAGCAGAGAGCTTACCATTTGGCTTCACTCCTGCATGCCCTTGCCTGCATGCAGAGGTGTGGGGGGGCGGGGGTTGCCAGAGGAGGAGCCACAGTCCATCCAGCAGACAGCCGGCTCTAGGAGCAGTAAATGGAGTCTCTTGGTAGCGACAGTATTGGCAAAAGCAGTCTGCAGACACCTAAAACTCTGGGGGAGAAACTTCTGTAATCAGAGAGCTGTATTCCCAAACGAACAGAGCAGATTCCATTGCTTTTTTATCTCTTGTGTCTCTACTCAGTGCTCAGTCTATTAGGCTAACACACTTGGGGGCGTGCACTTAGAGCAAGGTAAATAAAGCCACAGCTTTCTGTGGGAAGTAGCAGATAGAAGACTCCCCGGGGAACTGGCAAGAACTGAAGGAGTCACAGAGAGAAAGGAGCTTGGAAAATCAGTCCCATCGAGCTCTTGATGACCCCTGGACTTACTGCCAAGCTGCCCATGCACGGACTTAATCCTAACCAGCATAACAATGACTTGGAGAGCTGCGCTATGAGATAAACCACCACCCAAGTGTCAGGCTGATGGCACACACATGGGACAGATCTAAATAGCCCTGCAAAGGTTTGAAAATGAACCAGCATTGAAACCACATCCCACAAAATGCTGCTTGAGAACTTGCAGCCTGTAATCTCTTGGACATCAGCCTTACCAACACTTTTCAGGATCCATCTCCTCAGACTAGGGACTACATCAAACTAAAAAGCTTTTGTGTGCAGGGAAGGAAGCCATCAACAAAATGGAAAGGCAACCTACTGAAGGGGAGAAGACATTTGCCAATGGTATCTTTTTTGTTTAGTTTATTTATTTATTTTTGAAAGAGAGAGAGAGAGAGTGTGTGTGAGTGGGGGAGGAGCGGAGAAGGGGGCACAGAGAATCCCAAGCAGGCTCTACACTGTCAGCGCTGAACCCGATGCGGGGCTTGAACCCAAGAGATCATGACCTGAGCCGAAACCAAGAGTCGGATGCTTAACCAACCGAGCCACCCAGGTGCCCCAACAAATGATATCTTTAATAAGGGGATAACATCCAAAATATAGAAAGAACTCATACAACCCAATACCAAAACAAAAACAAAAACAAAATAGACGTTGGAATTATCCGATTTAGACTTTACAACAGCTATCACAGAATTCCTGCACCCAGGAGGATGAGCATTCTTGAAATGAACAAAAGAAAGTATCAGCAAAGAAATAGAAGACAGGAAGAAGAGCCAAATGGAAAATCTCAAACAAACAAACAAAACTCATGGAATGGGCTTATTGGCAGAATGGAGATGACAGAGGAAAGGGCCAGTGCACGTAAGAACATGCCAGTAGAAATTATACAATTAGAGCAACAAAGAGAATAAAAGACGAAATACCAAAAGGTCTAAAAGCATTCATGTCATCAGAGTCACAGGAGGAGAGGAATAGAGTGGGCTATAAAAGAATTTTTTTTGAAGAAACAATAGCTGAACATTTCCTGAATTTGGTGAAAGACACAAACCTACCGATTCAAGAAGGTCAGCAACTCCAATGGGATGAACCCGAAAAAACAAGCCAGACGCATCATAATCAAGCTGCTCGAAACTAAAGGCAAAGAAAATGTCTTGAGTAAGTGCAGACTTCTCCGAGGCCCTGGAGACTGGAAAGAAGAGGGCAATATTTTGGAAGTCTGAAAGAAAAAAAACATCAGGGTTCTTTTTTTATATCTATAGATTTTTTTTAAGTTTTTTTTTTCTTTTTAATTTATTTTGAGAGAGAGAGAACATGGAAGGGCAGAGAGAGAGAGAAAGAGAGAGAATCCCAAGCAGGCTCCATGCCGTCAGCTTGGAGCCCAAGGTGGGGCCTGAACTCATGAAGCATGAGATCATGACCTGAGCCGAAGTCAGACACTTAACCAACTGAGCCACCCAGATGCCGCTAGAACTGTCAGGATTCTATATCCAGGGTAACATCTCTCAGGAGAGAAGGCATTCTCACACTAAGAGAAACTAAGAGAATTCATTAAGTTGTTCAAACAGTGGGGAAATAATACCAAAAGGAAACAAAGGAATGGAAACAAGATGGCAAATATAATAGACTATTATTCTCCTCTTGAGTTCTTTAAAATATATATGGCAGTTGAACACAAAAATTGTAACATTGTCTGATGAGATTTTGTGGGATGCAGATGTCATATAGATCATTACAGCACAGGGGGAGGAAGGTAAAGGGACTTGTGTGGTGGTGATATTAGAATAAGAACATCATTGGGGCACCTGGATGGCTCAGGCGATTAAGCAACCAACCCTTTTTTTTTTTTTTTTAAGATTTTGTTTAATGTTTATTTATTTTTGAGAGAGAGAGTGCAAGCGGGGGAGGGGCAGAGAGAGAGGGAGACACAGAATCCGAAGCAGGCTCCAGGGGCACAAAGCCCGACGGGGGGCTCAAATTCATAAACTGCGAGATCATGACCTGAGCTGAAACCAAGAGTCAGATGCCCAACCCAGCCACCCAGGCGCCCTCGTGCCTCTTCTTGAATATTCTAATTCTATAGCTGACAAAACTGGGCTGGTTTGCTATATTTTGATATTGAGTTCAACTCATGAATCCAAAATTAGTACAAGCCAGTAAAAAAAGGTTTGTGAACTCGTGGGTCTTGACTATGGCCCTTAAGCCTCCTCCCAAATAATGTTCAACAAAAAGGCTGAGATAGTTGGAGAGAGTTTTGTGCAAACCAAGAACCATTCTTGATTCTAAGATCAGAGTGAAACAATTTATGTTTCTGAGCATCAATACCTTCGACTGACCTTGCTGCTAAATGCTTATTGTGATTTTTGTGCTGCAGCACATTCCAAGTTCAAAGTAAGATGGATATATCTTAGCAATACATTGTGGAGAAAAATCAATTTTTATGATAAATGGTGTGATGCTTGTTTCGTCTTGGGGCTCTGTGGGCAGGTCCTGCCAGAGCACAGTGTATCCACTTCTGAAAGACCACAGCTCTCTGATCACCATACGTGCTTGTTACTTTGAAATGTTTTAGATCAAGCTGCAGAGCCCACAGAAAGGAACAGTATCTAACCATTTAACTATAATATCTACTGTGCTCTGAATGTGCCCATCCCAATTCCTATGTTGAAATCCTATTCCACAAAGATGATGGTATCAGGTGGTGGGACTTAAGCCATAAGGGTGGAGCGCTCCTAAGTGGGATTATCGCCCTTTTAAATCAGGCTGCAGAGAGACCCCAGCCTCTTCTACCAAGTAAAGATACAATGAGAAGGTATCAGTTAGGAACTGGGAAGAGAGCCTATACCAGCCCATGTCAGCACCTTGATCTTGGACTTCCTAGCCTCTAGAATTGTGAGAAATAAATTTCTAGGGTTTTTTTTTTTAATGTTTATTTACTTATTTTGAGAGAGAGAGAGAGAGAGAGAGAGAGAAAGCAGGGGAGGGGTAGAGAGAGAGGGAGGGAGAGAATCCCAAGTAGGCTCCACACACAGTGCACAATGTGGGGCTTGAACTCATGAACGAGATCATGACCTGAGCTGAAACCAAGAGTTGGACGCTTAACTGACTGAGCCACCCAGGCGCCCCAAATTTCTGTTTTTATAAGTCACCCAGTCTGTGATATTTTGTTATAGCAGGTCACGCAGCTTAAGACAATATCTGAGAGAACTTTTCATGGAGGAGACCCATTGCGTTGGGCACTGTGGAAGTGGATTTGGACTTGGAGAAATGGGATCGGAGAGGATGGGGAGCAGATAATATTCCACGTTGAGAAGGCAAGGACACAGGAAAGGGGCCAAGTCGTGGGGAGCAGGGTGTGCCTAGAACACACAGGGTATATGTATGTATGTATATATATATATATATATATATATATATATATATATATATATATATATATATGTTTATTTGAGAGAGAGAGAGAGAGAAAGTGGGGGAAGGGCAGAGAGAGGGGGACAGAGGATCTAAAGTGGGTTCTGCACTGAGAGCGGGGAGTCTGATGCAGAACTGGAACCCAGGAAGCATGAGATCATGACCAAAGCTGCAGTCGGATGCTTAACCGACTGAGCCACCCAGGCACCCCCAGAGTATATATTTAAAGGAGAGGGACGCCTCGGTGGCTCTGTCGGTTAAGCATCCGACTTTGGATCAGGTCATGATCTCACAGTTTGTGGGTTCAAGCCCTGCATTGGGCTCTGTGCTGACAGCTCAGAACCTGGAGCCTGCTTCGGATTCTGTGTCTCTCTCTGTGTCCCTCCTCCACTCACGCTGTCTCTCTCTCTCTCAAAATAAATAAACATTTAAAAAGAAAGACAGAAAGAAGGAGAAGGGAACGTGGGATGTAAACACGGATATGGCCTGCATCAGGAGGGGACTCTTCCAATGAAAGGAGCTGAAACCAAATTCAAATTAGCTGAGTCACAAATGAAGGGACTTCATTGGCTCTCATAACTGGAACTCCCAGGGCTGCTGCCAGCCTCAGGTATGATTGGACCTAAGCACTAAAAACACCTTCCATTTGTCTCTGTCCCCTTCCCTCAGCTGTACTCACCAATGGGTGTCGGCCTCACTTACTCCCTCCACAAGCCAGCTTCCTCCAGGTTGTCCCGGAAGCACAAGCACCAGACTGTCAACAGTGATTTGCAGAGAAAGAAGAGAACATTCACTTTATAACTTCAACCCTTGGGTGTTAAAGCACCTCTCTATGGTCTTTATCATTATAAACCAGCGTTGACTTTCCCCTGCCTATTAGGTTAGTTCCATCCACTTCACGTCTGCCATTTGGTGACTCTGTCATCCCCAGTGATACTGGAGGGGCCAGTTCGGTGGAAACAGGTCACCTGCAGCCTTCCCTGAACTTCTCAGGAATGCCCAGCCCCTCCTCCCCAGCACACGCCTTCATCAGCTTGGTGAAGGGCGTGCTCTTGAGTTCTCTCAAGGAACATAGTTGGGGGCACGTCCTCTGGCCTCACCAAATAAATCCCTTCTAACACCCCTGGCCCCCGAGCTCTGGAGCCCTTGCTCAGCACTCTGCTCAACTCTGCTCAGGCAGCTCTGCTTTGCAGCTGGTTAACTGTAGGCCACCACTCTGTCCTTGTCTTAAAAAGCGAGCCATGGGGCGCCGGGGTGGCTCAATCAGTTGAGCATCCAACTCTTGATTTTGGCACAGGTCATGATCCCAGAGTCGTGGGATGGAGCACCGCTAAGCATGGAGCCTGCTTGAGAGTCTCTCTCTCCCTTTGCCCCTTTCCCCCATTTGCACTCTCTCTCTCTCTGTCTCTCCAAATTAAAAGAAATAAAAATTAAAAATAAAGGTGAGAAAAAAACAAAAGAGCAAGCCAGCAGCCCACCGAGACTCGCCTAGATATCTTTGCCAGAAGAGGCTCCCCCATCAGTAATTTTTCCCCAGCCCCAGTTCAACCCTTCACACTCTGTCCACACACAGCACCCAGATCCAGACACTTCAGGACCTTGTTGCGGCAATTGTTTCCGCAAGGGCGATATTTCCTCTGCGCCCTGGGGCTGTGCTTCACTCTGACTCTGACTCTGGTCTAGAGCAAATTGTGGTGGGGCAGACCTTAAGGAAGACAAAACCCTCTTAGGAGGCCATGCCTGGCTGAGTGCCTGGCAGTTTCCCACAGGTGCCTATCCCGTGGTCCCAGAGAGAATGAGCAAGAACCTAAGAGGAATCCATTACCAAAAGGCATGTGCCCAGCAATTTCAAACTTCAGTACAATGTGAAGACTGCTCAAGAACGCTTGACAGGAGACTGGATGGCTCAGTCAGTTGAGCGACCAACTTCAGCTCAGGTCATAATCTCACGGTTTGTGAGTTCGAGCCCCACATCGGGCTCTGAGCTGACAGCTTGGAGCCTGGAGTCTGCTTCTGCTTCTGTGTCTGCCTCTCTGTCTGCCCCTCCCTGCTTGTGCTCTTTCTCTCTCAAAAAATGAATAAATGTTGAATAAATAAATAAATAATAAAGACAATGCTTGAGAATTTAGGCGTTACTTATGGGCATTTCCCTACGCCTTTCCTGCCCTCCTGACCTTCATTTCCCTCCTCCTCCAGCTGAGAGCGCTAACAGACATGGGTCCCTCCCACTGTTCTACTGGACTTGTCTGGAAAACAGGACCCAGAGTCCTGCTTCACAAAGCAGGCGGTGCTGGGCTCTGTGGAGCCTGAGAGCATACTCAGTCATTTTAAAAGCTTGTTATTTTTGAGGCCCCAAGCTCAAGAAATGAATTCAGAGAGAAAATGAAAAAAATAACAAGACGGATAGCAGGAGCGTGGCCTCCACTAACAAAGGCCCTCAGCTGAAACCAATTTGGACAGCTCAGCTCCGTCTCGGCTCATGAACTTCACTTTACCTCAGAGAAGCCCTTCAGCACACATGCACGCACACACGTACACACTCACAGGAGGCACACTGGGTTGAGAGCTATTCAGCTTGAAACAAGCGGAGGAAACTTGCTTTTATTTAAGTGATAATCTCTGTGGTTTTGATTTCAGCAGCTTAACATCCGAAGACATCATCCTGGGCCTGCAAGATGGATTTTTAGGAGACACTTTGGATTACTGAAACTCAGGAGAAAAGAGGAAAATTCCAGAATCAGCTCCTGGTGCCCTTGTTTACACTAGCCACTTACCCTTTGAAATAGCTTATCTCTGGGGCACCTGGGTGGCTCAGTGGGTTAAGTGTCATACTTTGGCTCAGGTCATGATTTCGCAATTCAGGGGTTCAAGCCCCACTTCGGGCTCTGTGCTGACAGCTCAGAGCCTGGAGCCTGCTTCAGATTCTGTGTCTCCCTCTCTCTCTGCCCCTCCCCTGCTCTCACTTTGTGTCCCTCTCCCTCAAAAATAAAAACATTAAAAAAATTTTTTTAATAAAAGAAGAGCTCACAATAAAATGAAAATGCATATGGGCACCTGGATGGCTCAGTCGGTTGAGCAACCGACTTTGGTTCAGGTCATGATCTCATGGTTTGTGAGTTTGAGCCCTGCGTCGGGCTCTGTGCTGACAGCTCGGAGCCTGGAGCTTGCTTCGGATTCTGTGTCTCCCTCTCTCTCTCTGCCCCTCCCCCGCTCATTCTCTGTCTCAGAAATAAACATTAAAAAAAATTTTTTTTTTTTTTAAAGAATGCCAGCAGGCATATGGCATACAGAAAAGGAGACTGGCCCACGTGGCAACAGATTGGGGTCTCCCGATTCAAAGGATCACATATTTCCTCAATAGAAGAAGCCCTCAACCTACTAAATTATATATCTACATCATATATAATGTGATATTTGTATGGCGTTAAGCAAGGCACTAAATAAGTTCAAGTTGCTTTAAAGCACCTTTTTCTTTTGCCCTCTCTGCTTCCCCCATCGTCCAAGCCCTGAAATACATGCCCAGGGGGAAAGGGAAAGGAAACCAACAAGTACTGAGTGAAGCCTACCTACAACCTACTCTGTGAAGTAGGTAATACTGATCCCACTTTAAAGATATGGAAACAGCAGTTCAGAGAGATTAAGGACTTGCTCCAATCACACAGCTAGGACAAATCAGGGTTAGAATTCACATGCTGCTCTGCTGGGATGCCAAGTCTCGGTTCACTACACCCTGTAGCACTGGCGCTGTGCGCTCTGGTAGGCACAAAATAATGTGACTAACAGACTTAGTGATTGCCTGGTTTGGCCTCGGTTTAAGGCTTGCTCCCACTCTCCTCCTTTACTCTCTTTCCTCAAATCTCACCTATTTCTCATGGCTTTAAAATGATACATTAGCATCCTGAGATGCCATCTCCAAAATGTAACTAAAAACTTATCTTTTTACCATACACTTGTGTGTGTGTGCGTGTGTACATATACATCTATGTACCCATATTTCTAAACTGCAGTGTTGCGGACAAAAAAACTGGGGAGGCAGGTATCACCCATCAGGTTAAGACCCCGCCTACATCTTCGATCTCCTCTTCTCTCATCTCCCCTCTTTGTTCCTTCAGGACCTGGAGTTTTGAGCTCTTTCCCACCCTGGAGCCTTAGTATTTGCTGTTGCCTCCACCTGGAACGTTTTTCTCCTTGCCCTTCATCACTGGCTCATTTCAACCTTTTCCAGTTCACATGTATATCCTCAGGCCTCCCCTGACCACATTATGTGAACTGTGTCCTATACAGATCTATTTTTTTTTCTGATGAATACCTACTATGACTTATATACGTAAGTGATTTATTTATCATCAGTTTTTCCATAAGCTTTGTGAGGACAAGAATGATTGATGTAAAAGAGGATTCCTCACACCCCACCTTCACCTGACTCAAAGAGCCCCACAGAAAGGTAATTAATAACTACTTAGTGTTTTTGTATTCATAGGAGTAAGGTTGCATGCTGTAGTATGTAGAATTATATCCCCCCCCCAAAGATATGTTCATTTCCTAACCCCTGTGGATGTGACCTTAGTCACACATAGGGTTGCTGAAGATATAATTAGTTAAGATGAGGTCATACTGGACTAATCAGGACGCTTAATCCAATGGGACTAGTGTCCTTAAAAGAGGAGACTCAGGGCACTTAGAGGGAGAATGCCATATGACAACGGAACAGAGCCTGGAGTGACGTATCAATCAACCAAGGAAGTCCAGGATTGCCAGCAGCACCAGAAGCTAAAAGAAAGGCCTGGGACAGATTCTCCCCTGGAGCCTTCAGAGGGAGCATGGCGCTGAGAACACCTTGGTCTCAGACCCTTGGCCTCTGAACTAGAGCTCTGAGAGGATGGTTTCCTGTTGTCTTAAGCCACCCAGTTTGTGGTGGTTGACTCTCACTCGACTAAAGTGAGTAATTTTTAAAATGAAATGTAGCTCCAAGTTTTGTAGATTTTATGAAGAGTAATTAGTAAGGAGTGAAGTTAGGCCCAATATAGGATCTGGAAAACCTAGACATGATTTCTAAGGCAGTTTTCTTCCCCGAAGGTAAAAACTCTCATATCTCATCTGAACCAATGTTACCCAACCCCTGAAGCAAAAAATAAGACATATTGAATTCTTCAAGCAATTAAATTGCTCATTAAACTTTTGCCACCTGACCTGAAAGAACAGAAAATCCTATTACAGTCATGTTAGAAGACGTTCTCATTGCTTAATAGCGGTAGTACTTTTAACAGTCATGCGCGGATAATGAAGTTACATCAGCCTTTTAGGACATCTTCGAACACAAATTGCATTAACTCGGAAGTCTCAGTTGGTTCATCAAGAGTAATGGAATTATTACTGCCAGAAGCCATGATTTTACGGAAATGAAAACTGTGTTTTTCCAAATACTGTATATGATGATGTTTGGGAGATTTACTCATTGAATCAGAAAACTTATCTTTTTATCTGCATTTTTGAGATGAGTTTTAATGTACCATTAAAAATAGTAATTAAACATTGGATAGGATAGGAAATTGCTGATGGCCCTGGCCAGACTCTGCTACTTTGTACCGGTCAACGTGGGGCTACTCATTTCCTCTGAGCTTTGGGATTCCCATCCATTAAAGAGCAAGAAAGGAAGAACTATATCATTTCCCAAATCCTTTCAAGCTCTAAAATAGTGTTATATGTGAACCTTTTCTTATTCCTCTGCAGCATATTTATATTGGCTCAGGATTTCACAGTCAGGCTTTTATCCTTTTTTACACCAAGAAATGTCTCGCTGATCTCAGTGCCTCTACCTGCCGAACAAGCCAGCCAGATGTTGTGGCTGCAGGTAGACTTGTTGGAGCCACCTCCAGTCACTGGTGCCTCACAGACAATTGTGTAGTCTGTTTATTGCACAGGAATGCCCAGTCTCGGAAACAAGGGAGGCTGAACTCATCTGAGCCCCATTTGCCAAGCCAAGCATCCATGAGTTTACATCACCCAGAAGCAGCACCTTTTCCTAATTCACACAAAGGCAACAAAGAGGCTCACAGCAGCAGCAGCCCTGAACAACCTCCCTGGATTTCAAAGTTTCTGTAAGAAGCTGCCAGATTCCTTGTTTCAGAGAAAGCAGTTTCAGAATATAATTATTATTGCTATTAACTGCTTACTGTTTACTATCACTTATTCTTAAGAACGGATAGAGCCTACACACATAGCAACCTAGAGAACTCTGAAATCAAACAGACTGGCTGTAGAATTTCAAAATTCTAGTGGTGCTTCTATCGCCATACTCTATCATGCCAACAATCTGAGTTGCTGGTTGTACCTTACGTGGTTAGTTTTATAATGTTTTATAATCACATTATCCTGATTAAGATGTATTCAGATTAACCTCTACTCAAGTTTCTGACATTAGCTTGTTCTTACACCATGAAGCTAGTAGGCGCTTGAAATTAGGACAAGAAAAACAAAAACATGTACCACAGATTCAGCTCATGTGGTACTTGTAAAGTGAGACTTCTCCGATGCCCCAACCCCCTGGGGCTATTGGTAGACCAGGCTGCCTGACCCTGGAGCACAGGAGGTCCACTGGGTCCAAGCTCCTGGCTGAGTGGCATCACTGAACCTTTAAGCAAATGAGCTTTTATGATCCATCAAGAAATAATAACTCTTTGTACATACTATCTCCTTAATCGGGTGTCACTGGCCACGTTGCACATGGCACAGTCTAATGAGGCTGGAATGAAACCTCCGTTTGAGATCTTGTCCTTCCTCTTTTCTTAAATAGGCCCTAAGATGGATTTACTGTGAAAATAATAAAGTTTAAGCTTCAGGACCCATCACTTGCATGGATCTTTTCCAAGACTCTGATCAAAATTTTTTGTAGAGAATAATAGAATCAGTAAAAAGTATGGAGCCAAATAAGGTTAGAAAGGGTAACAGCAGACTTCCACTTTCATATGCTTAAATTACATTTAAATATGTAGAAGAGACATGGAAGATATAAAGTTGCTTGAGGTTATTTTGAAATATACTTAGATAAAATGAACAGATTAGACTCTACAGAAAATATATAGCAAGAGATATAGCAATAGAAGTATCCAAAGTCTCTCTCTCTCTCTCTTCTCACACACACACACACAGCTGAAAAAAAAGACTGATGCAAGCAGTGGGACAACTTCACGGGACAACAGACATTAATAGGAGACTACAAAGAGGGGAGGAGAAAGAAATCGTTTTTGAAGAAATGATTAAAAATTTTCCAAACTTAAAACTCAAAGCATGCAGACCCAAGAAGCACAAGGAACCACAAGCACTTAAACATAAAAAAAAAAACAATACCAAGGCATATAAACTGATTAAAACCAATGAAAGGCGAAAATCCTAAAAGTGGTCACAGGAGGGGACACCTGCTGGCTCAGTCAGAAGAGCATGTGATGCTTGATGTCAGGATCCTGAGTTCAATCCCACAATGGGTGTAGAGATTACTTGAAAATAAACTGCATAAAAAAAAAAAAGTGATCACAAGAAAAAGGCTACTTTCTGGGTAGAGGAACAATAACAATAGTAGAGCTCTTGCTGCAAACAAAGTAAACCAGTGGACAGTGGAAAGTAGAAAGGAAAAAACAGTCACTGTAGAAGTCGATACCCAGCAAAAATATCTTTTAAAATATTAAGTTGAAACAAAAACTTCAGCCTGAAAAAGGTGAGAGAATCCATTACCAGCAGACCTGAACTGTAAGAAATGTTAAAAGACGTCCCAGGCAGAAGGAAAACAGTACCAAGTAGAACCCTGGATCTACACAAAGAAATGAAGAACACCATAAATTCTAAGTAGATAGGTAAATATCTGACTTTTCCCTTCTTCAAAATCTCTTTAAAATTGTTTAATCAAAACTTGTTAACAGTGTATTGTGGGGACTTTAACACATGTATGAAGTAAAATGCATAACAAAAAAAGCACAAACTGCTAGGAAAAATAGAAAAGCATAATTGCAAAGTTCTTACACTATAAATGAAGTGGCATATTACTTAAGAATAGACTATGACAAATTACAATTCACACACAATAAACCCTAAAACCACCTAAAAATCACAAGTTATTGAGGCACCTGGGTGGCTCGGTTGGTTAAGCGTCCGACTTCAACTCAGGTTGTGATCTCACCCTTCATCAGTTTGAGCCCTGAGTCAGGCTCTGTGCTAACAGCTCAGAGCCTGAAGCCTACTTCAGATTCTGTCTCTCTCTCTCTCTAAAATAAACATTAAAAAAAATTATTTAAAGAAATCACAAGTTACTGTAGCTAAGAAGACAACAAAAAGGATGAAATGGAGTAATAACAAATATTCAAGTAGTCCAAAAGAAGGCAGATAAAAAGGGGGACAAAAACTTAAGATGGTAGATTTAATTATAATAACACCAATATTCACATTGAATGCAACTGGTTTGAACACTCCCAACTAAGGCATAGGGAGAATGGATTAAAAAAGAAAAAGGCAAACAGTGCCTGGGTGGCTCAGTCGGTTAAGTGTCCAACATCAGCTTAGGGCATGATCTCACAGTTCATGGGTTTGAGCCCGCGTCAGGCTCTGTGCTGATGGCTTGGAGCCTGGAGCCTGCTTTGGATTCTGTGTCTCCCTCTGTGTGCTCCTCCCCCACTCTCTCCCTCCCTCCATCTCTCTAAAAATAAAATAAACATTTAAAAGAATTTTTTTTTTTTTAAAGAAAAAGGCAAAACCAAAATCTATGCTGCCCACAAAATGCACACTTAAAATATATAAACACAAACAGGTCTGGAGTAACAGGATAGGAAAAGATAATACTATGCTAATGTGAAATTTTAAAAAAATTCCTGCTAGGATTAACCTAACAAGAAGATTTTGAAGCAAAGAATATTACCAGGAATAAAAGGACAACTAAATAATGATATGTCAATTCAACATGAGCACATTAACAATCCCAAACATTCATGAGCTCTTAAGAGTTTCAAAATACAAAAGCAAAATCAGAAAGAACTACATGAAAGAACTAAAAAAAAAAAGACAAAATCCACAATCTATCAAGGAATTTCAAGACCCCAACCTTAAAAATTAGCAATGACAGAAAATCAGTAAGGACATAGAAGATATGAACAACAAAACCATCAGTCAACATGACCTAACTGGCATTACAGATTATTTCACTCAAAAAGAATCATATGATACATTCTTAACAAGTGCATATGGAACACTTAAGAAGATACGCTGTAAGCCATAAAAAAAGTCTTAGAAAATTTAAAAGGAATCAAATCATACAAACTATTTACTAACCAAAATGGAATTAAGTTAGGAGTCACTAACAAAGATCCGTGGAAATGCCCAAATATTTGAACACACATTGAAAATAACCCATGGATCAAAGACAACGCCAAATGGGAAATTAAGTGTTCTGAATTGAACAAAAACAAAGACACACTATGTCAAAATGTGTTGAATGTACCTAAGCAGTACTTAGAGGGAAATTCACAGCATTAAAATACCTGTATCAGAAAAGAAGGTCTCAAGTCAGTGACTCCAGCTCACACTTTAAACTAGAAAAAGAGCGGGGCGCCTGGGTGGCGCAGTCGGTTAAGCGTCCGACTTCAGCCAGGTCACGATCTCGCGGTCCGTGAGTTCGAGCCCCGCGTCAGGCTCTGGGCTGATGGCTCGGAGCCTGGAGCCTGTTTCCGATTCTGTGTCTCCCTCTCTCTCTGCCCCTCCCCCGTTCATGCTCTGTCTCTCTCTGTCCCAAAAATAAATAAAAAAATGTTGAAAAAAAAAAAATTAAAAAAAAATAAAAATAAAAATAAACTAGAAAAAGAGCTCACACTTTAAACTAGACTATGACATTGGGATGCGTGGGTGGCTCAGTTGGTTAAGTGGCCGACTTCAGCTCAGGTCATGATCTCGCGGTCCGTGAGTTCAAGCCCCGCGTCGGGCTCTGTGCTGACAGCTCAGAGCCTGAAGCCTGTTTCAGATTCTGTGTCTCCCTCTCTCTGACCCTCCCCCTTTCATGCTCTGTCTCAAAAATAAATAAACGTTAAAAAAAAAAAATTTTAACTAGACTATGACAAATTACAATTCACACACAATAAAACCTAAAACCACCTAAAAACCACAAGTTATTGAGGCACCTGGGTGGCTCGGTCAGTTAAGCATCCAATTTCAGCTCAGGTCATGATCTCAGTCCTTGAGTTTGAGCCCCGTGTTGGGCTCTGTGCTGACAGCTCAGAGCCTGGAGCCTGCTTTAGATTCTGTCTCTCCTCTCTCTCTCTCTCTCTCTCTCTCTCTCTCTCTCTCTCTCTCTCTCTGCCCCTCCCCTGCTCATGCTCTCTCTTAAAAAAAAAAAAAAAAAAAACTTAAAAAAACAAACTTAGGGGGGCACCTGGGTGGCGCAGTCGGTTAAGCGTCCGACTTCAGCCAGGTCACGATCTCGCGGTCCGTGAGTTCGAGCCCCGCGTCAGGCTCTGGGCTGATGGCTCGGAGCCTGGAGCCTGTTTCCGATTCTGTGTCTCCCTCTCTCTCTGCCCCTCCCCCGTTCATGCTCTGTCTCTCTCTGTCCCAAAAATAAAATAAAATACATTTTAAAAAAAAGGAAAAAAAAAAACAAACTTAGGAAAGAGCAATAAATAAATAAATAAATAATTCTGAAATAAGCAGAAGAAATACATAAATTATGAAATAAGCAGAAGAAATAACAAAGAGCAGAAATCAGTGAAATAAAAAGCAGAAAAACAACAGAGGAAATCTGATGAAAGCAAAATCTGACTTATTTTAAATCAATAAACGGATTAAAAAAAAACATATTAACAATATTAGGAATGAGATTCCATGGACTTTATGCCAATAGATTTGACAAGTTAGAACAGACTTGGAATAGACTGGACAACAAATTCCTTTGAAGATGCACAAACACCAAAGCTTACTCAAGAAGAAGAAGAAGAAAAAACATAAATAATCCTAAATCTACTTTTCAAATTGATTTGTAATGTGAGAAGGAAATTCCAGACTCAGGTTAGCTTTATTATGAAATTCTACCTCACATTTATGGAAGAAGTAATGACAATTTGATACAAAGTCCTTCAGAGAACTGAAGATGAGGGAACATTTTCCACATCATCCTGTTGGGCTAGCACAACACTTATAAACCAAAACCAGAAAGATACGACACACCCCTAGAAGAGCCCATTACCACCTTTCAGTTATAAAACATAAGTCATAAATAGGTAAATAAATGTCTCAGAAATAAGTGAAATTACTACTCAACAGTGGTGAGATTTTAAGATTTTCATTTTATTAAAAATATAGCAACACAATAGCAGCATCATTTGATAAATCTTTACTAGTACCACTTAGAAGTAGCCCTACTCACATAAATATACACGACCTATGCAGCATCTTATGTTTACATGTTAAACTCTTCCCTTGATAACCCATAGCATCATGTAAAGAACACTATTGTAAGATTAAGAAGAAGAATATTTAACTATTAAACTGAACTACCTATACAACGACACAATACACCCAGATGTAATCTTCTGTGGAAATCAGGGAGTTCTGCAGATTGCCCCCCCAACCATTTGTTGCCTACCACGCTGCCTCAAGTTGATGGAACTCCATCTCTTCAATTCTAATTCTTTCAGCATGATTTTCATAAATTTGAACTTGCACATAGAGTCAAGAAATTATCTAGCAAAAGAAAGTTAAGAATGGAGAGAACTACTATTCCATTCCAATCCCAGGGAAATAAATTTTAGCAGTAAAATATGTGAAGTTTCCCACAAGTTGGCAATTTTCAAAATTAAAATGTTAGCTACATACAAAGTTAATTTAAAAATCAGGAAACAAACTAAAACCCTGTGTTTAAAAACAATATATCAAGAAATGTTATCTTAGATATAAACTAATTATTATGATAAATTACTTGCTAGGAAATACAAAAATACCTTAAAATAGAATGGAAAAAAATGTAATTATTACTTACTACCAACCTAACTGAATATGGACCAAAAAACCATCAATAGCTTTAGCTTTTGTTTTTAAAATAAGGTATCAATCTTCAGGCAAAATCACCAATAAGAGCATATTTAAGAAAAACTCACCCACAGACCCAAAATTAGGTAAGGAAGTCAATTTTATTTTAAAAGACTTTATATTACACTATACTTGCTACTGCTTCCAGAAATCTAATTAGCCCTTTTAAGAGCCCTAACTTTTGAAATTTGAAAATAAACCATTTTAAATGAATTATTACACTACCTAAATAAACGTGAGGATACTAAGTATGTAGGTAGTGAAAAGAAAAAATAGTTAAACATATAAGGAACATACTTTGTGGACACGGCTCTACTTCATAACCCAGTCCATTAAAATCAGATACTATCTTTTAGTGAAAATGTAAGAAATAATGCACTGAAATGTTATTTAATGCATCCTTCCAAAAGGATTCATACTAATAGCTAAGTCAACCACTAAAAAGACTAATCATAAAAATATGATTTTATCAAATCATATTACTTCTAATAGATTTTTTTAAATGATTAAGGGCCTATTACTACATATTGTAATTCTTAAAATTAAATAGTATCTTCAGGGCTGATTTAAAGACTTTTTAAAGTTTTAAGATAAAGATAGCAACATATATATAGCAATGAATGAGGTCCTGCAAATAATATCACAAATGAAGTTACTTTCTTGACAAGAAAGGATTCTAAACTTGAATTTTTCTTTTAAGCATGTCAAAATTTAAGCCTCTGACACTTCTGAAGATCAACATGACATAGATTGAAACTATTGAATGTAAGAATTCTAAACAAAATCACAAGTTGACTAGTGTTTGCAATTATAAATTAGACTAGATGGAGAAATAATACAGAGGCAACTGCAGAAGTTAAGGATTTATACTTGTTTTCACACATAAAACTGGTCACTTTATTATAAAGGTCCACCTTAATATAAATAATTCATCATGCACTGCGAAAAGAAACAGGAGGATCAACAGAATTTGTCTAGAATGATAAATAGCAACCACAATTAAGGAACAGAATGTACTCTCTGTATAATCAAGCTAAAAAAAAACGTAATTAAAAAAGGGATCAAGTATAAAATTACTGTCTTCTTGGCCTTACCTCAAGTTTTCCTGACATCTACCTGGGATGAAAAAGAATAGTCTTAAAGAAAAAACAAAATACCTTGAAAGAAAGTAACAAATAAATGGAAACCTACCAGGCTCCTATAAGTGAACAAAGAAAAGAAAACCTATCCCTCTCTCCCTCTCCCTCTCTCTCTCTCAATCTCTCTCTCTCACACACACTCACTCCAATACCTCCAGACCCTAGAAAACTTTGCTTCCATAAACACATTTAAGAACATGTTTCATTCTCTCTGGATCTCCTATATTCCTATTCATGTCCACCTTTTACAAATCAGTGTCTTTCAAAAGAAGTATTATTTTAACTGAATATCATCAGCAAGAAAAATAATTAGTAGCAGGAACCTAATTATATTAACTGCCAACAAAGGAAACATTGAGTCCAGAGTACAAGAAATAACTCAAAACACCACACAAACATGTTTTCTCCACGTTGAAACAATTTCTATGCCAACTAAAACAAGACACACATGATAAACTAAGATGCTGTTTTGAAATGCATAAACAAATACTCTCCTCTAAAATACTTAGCTTTATTAGAGAAATGGTACTAAAAATAACAAAGATTCAAACATTTGCTCTATTCTACTACATATTATAAATAAGACAGCTGTTGATGCAGGACACACACTCACAATCTTTCCATATGCACCCAAGCATTCTTGTATCAGAATAAGCTGTTTACCAGCCAACCGTATGTGGTTGAATGATTAAAATGACCATCTATACTTTACATAGTAAAGCATTTTCAAAAATTTTTAATGTACACGGTGACAAAAAGGAAAAAAAAACACAGTAATTCTGAACACATGAAGAGTAATTAAGCAGCTTCATAATCAAACCAGGCTTCATTACTTGCAATAAGGGCAATTCTTTCCATTTTCTATCAAATACTTAAGTTTCAATAGTATGAACATTAAAAGAAAACTCAAGTTGAAACCAAGTAACTGATGTGCTACTCAGCTTTTTAAATCTATAAGTAACTCTTCCCATGAGGTAAGGCAACGGAGTAATTTGATTGTATTAGATTGCATTAAAATAATTATACTTGATTTTTTTTAATAACATGCTAATTGAAAGGTATAACTTTTGGGGGAATATAACAATAATGAAAAGATTTCTGAAATTATGAGTTATGGCTTTGGGGAAAATATTAGCAATGTTGTCATTTTACTACTTGCATACTTCCTGCAAAAAGTGAGCCTAAGAGTAACGGATGACCTATATTTTAAACTCAAGTAAACATATCCTTAAAACAAATAATCTCACGTGTTCTCTTTTACATATAATTTCTGCACATCACTTACGAGAAGATGATTAAGAGGTAATAATTAAGGCCATCCAATGGAGACAACGAAAGTGTTCGCTCTGATTTAAGTAAAGTAAGAACATGCTTCATATTCAATTATCACAGTATAAAACTGATGGTCCCAAAACTGCATTGTTGTTTTAAACTCTGAAGTCATTCTTAAAAGCAGGACTTCCCTCATGTTAGGTGAGCTATGTAAGAAGCTCTTCTCTGACACACTATTTTGGACACTTTCTCTATGGGAGTGAATGAAATATCCATCTAAGTTCCGTATGAATTGAGAATGACTAGCACATATAAAATTCTAGAAAACAGTATACCACATTGTAGAAGGCACTAAAGCTTCAGCTTGTGCTCCCATAGCCCATTTTGAAAACCCAGTTTTCTTTTTATAATGGCACCTTTGCCACCTACAGCTGACAACACACACTGCAATATTATTCATAATAAGCTTGGAAATGTCAACAAAAGTTCAAAAGGAAATGCTTACTTTGTGAGGAGACCCAATGATTCTAAACGCTGAATACTAATCCATTATTATTAGTATTCAATACAGTTGCTCTTCCTTTTGAAAGAGAACAGTAGCATGCATTGTCAGTTGTTTGTTAATCCACTTATTTAAGCAATTTTAGTCTGTAAAACTATTTTAACAAAAAACTGTTGTCCTAAACAGTGAGCAAAAGAAAACACAACAGTGAGAATTTAACACAACCACTGTAAATCCTGTGAAGTAAATGTTAAAACTTCTTACATACTCTGCACTTACAAGGGTGTGTATATATTTGCACCGATTTCAAGCACATCATCAAATCTGTATATACTGAAATTAAAAAAAAAAAAAAAAAAAAAGTAAAACAATACAAAATTCAGTAACAACCATTTTTTAAAAGAGCCTCCAATGCTTATCTCCAGTCTCTGTGGACAGTACAAATTTGGATCTTTGACGTCCCATTTATTTGCAATGGTTCTTGGCAAACACTAACAAACCACATGACAAGTGTGTCAGCCACCATGGAAATGCACAAATTCTAGAAGATGAGGAGTTTGGGTAACACCTGTTATTTTCACGATGTCCATGCTTTATTTTCTTACTCAGTAACAAGATGGCCACAAAGTCACCTAACAACTAGAAAAGCTGTTAGTTCATATCTTCATACTCAACTGGATTTCTTCACTGTATAACATCTTGTTGGAAGAATTAATAGCTTTGGATTTTATTCCAGCGTGTGTTTAGAGGTGCATCTGTCAGTCCTACACTGCTTCTGTTTTGGTAGAGAGGCTTTCTTCATTTGGCTGACAATTCCCATTTTGCTGGACTTTGTTTTCCTCAGTCCTTGGTGCATCCTTGTCATCTACTTCTTTGCCCACACTTGAATCTGGTTCTTTATTGTGTTCCTTCTCCTACAATGAATATTAAGTTGTACACTTAATATTGTCTGCTATTACATCTGGTTATGGCTAAAGTATATGTACTTCAGTGAGCTTAATAAAACAGTATTTTCTCCCATTATCTTTTCAGATAAATAAGATACACAAACATGTATCAATATGTCCTCTGGAAATTGTAAATTAGAATAAAATAGTTGAGGAGAAAGTTTAATTCAAAAAATGTTACTTAATTGAAAAAGTGGGACAGATCTGTTGAAAGAGTTAAATAGGTGCCAAAGATGCCAGGATAGATTTGTAATCTGCATACCAAAGAAGCAAAATTCAGAGACTGTAGAAAAGGAAATCACAATTCATCCTAGCAAAGACTGCTTAAGAACAGTCCAATTCTGCCCTTAAAGGAGAATTACGTGAGAACATGTGGAACAGTGCCTGACACACGGTGATGCTCAAGAGATGGTATCAATATTTTTGACAATGATACTAAATCTCTATGAATATAAGCGTAAATAAAACCAGAACATGAAAGCTCCAGAGCTCATAATTCATTTCCAAATACAAATACACTTACTGGTATAACAAAAGAATTAATGTAATTCACAAGTAGTTAAATATCATCCAAAAAACCAACTTGGTAGAATTTGCTTTTCCATTGATTATTCTAATTCAACAAACCTAATTTCAGTATACATTATAAAACCAATGATGACAAAAGTTTTGTCAAATTTGCTGAAACAAATGTATTTCACAGGAAACAGATATATTCTGAGGAAAATGGCCCCAATCAGAAACCTTATATAAAAAATCAAATCTACGTTACCTATAGACAGTCTTTTTGTATGCCAGTCTAGGACTCTCTAAAATAAGGAATGCATTTGTCTGAGTTTCAGTTAGCTCGTACCTCATCCCTTCAAAACTTCAGCTTAAAAAAGTTATCAATTGAACATTAAAGAATACCAAAAACATACAAGATACTATAGCTCTCAAGAAGTTTTTGGCCTGAAACTAGTTCTGTATAAAAATAACAATATCAATTATTAATTATTCAAAGCCTAAACACTGAATGACTGTTCCTTACTTTAAGTGAAGTATTATTCTTCTCCAACTTTTCCTTTCCATCTCGGTCATTAGAACTCTTTCTTGTAGAGGTTGAACGTTCTCTCTCTCTTCTTTCACTGATGTGGTCCCTTTCTTTTTCTCTCTTTTTATCCTTCTTATTTCTGCTATAAGAATATTGAGAATATATGCCAGTGAATGTCTAAGAAATTAAAGACCTACCATGCTGTTGACAAAACAGCCTTATCTAACACTAATACGTTGTAAATAAGCGTATCAGTAACCTGGTTTGACCAAGTAATACAAACGGACGTTATAACCCCACCTACTCCACCCCATACCCCAATTAGCTTTTTAAAGATACACAGAGGCCACCATGTGTTCACATAAAACACAATTTAGTTTTTTCAATTTCTTAGTTCAAGATTAATTTATCTGCCGTAATGAGATTAAAATAAAACAAAATATAGTGGTTTTTTTACCTACTTTTTCAAAGCAAAAAAATGAATCAACAGACAGGAATGAAAAGGATAAAGAATTAGAGGTAGCTCCCATGGAGGGTTGAATGACTACTAGCAAAACTTCAGACTTCAAACAACCTACTGTGCACTGCCCTCATCATTCACCATTAAAAGGACACCCACCGATTCAAGATGAAAGTTAAAAGAAGACTAAAGGAACAAGTTCCATGTATAAAAATAATATACCTTTAGAATTAGAGAGAAAAAAAAAAAACTCAGAGCAGAGGTATAATACCTTCTACTTTAAAATGTCAACCTTAATAGGGAACTCTAAGCTTTTTTCTCCTAACTATGAATAGTTTAAAAATAAAGACAAACAGGGGGCGCCTGGGTGGCTCAGTTGGCTGAGTGCCTGACTCTTGATTTCGGCTCAGGTCATGACTTTACAGTTCATGAGTTCGAGCCCTGCATCGGGTTCTGTGCTGGCAGTGCAGAGCCTGCTTGGGATTCTCTCCCCCCGCCCCCTGTGCCCCCCTCTCTCCTTTGAAATAAATAAATAAACTTTAAAAAATAAATAAATAAAAATAAAGACAAAGACCAGGAAAACAAAGATACTTAGCAAATAGATCTAAATACATACGAAAATTTAGTTTAACAAGGGTGGCATCTCAAATCATTGAAGAAAAGATGATCTTTTGTCAGTAAAAGGTTTGAAGACAACTGGATTATTATCTGGTAAGTGCTAAAACTGGATCTACATCTCCTATCTCATTCCATAATATATAAATAAGTCCAAATGGATCAGAGACCTAAATTTTTAAAATAAAATGCAGCTGCTAGAAGAAAACATGGGTGAACTTCTTTACTAACTGGGTAAAGATTTTTTTTTTTTAATGTTTTATTTATTTTTGAGAGAGAGAGAGAGACAGAGCACGAGTGGGGGAGGAGCAGAGACAGAGGGAGACACAGAATCTGAAACAGGCTCCAGGCTCTGAGCTGTCAGCTCAGAGCCTGACACGGGGCTCGAACTCACAAACTGTGAGATCATGACCTGAGCCGAAGCTGGACACTCAACCAACTGAGCCACCCAGGCGCCCCAAAAAGAAAGATTTTTAACCATAACTAAAACTTCAGGTACAATAAAATATATGTGTGCAACTCCACATAGTATATCTTTCTACATAATTCTTAAATGTCAAAGGAACAACCACATCAAACTGCATAAAATTCTTAGGAATAAATTGAACCAAGAAGGCAAAAAATGTGCTGAAAGAAATGGAGACAAATAAATAAATATCCATGTTTATGGACTGGAAGATTTAAATACTGTTAAGATGACAACAGTGTCCAAAGCCACCTACAGATTCAATGCAACCCCTATCAAAATCCCATTGCTGTTGTTACCAGAAATAGAAAAACCCATCCTAAAATTCATGTACTATCTTAAAGGACATCAAATCAACAAAACGATCTTAAAAAGAACAAAGGTCAAAGCTTTTCCGAACTTCAAAACCTACTACACAAAAGGTACAGTAACCAAAGCAGTGTAGTATTACATAAGGACTGAAAATAAACCCATGGAATACAGCAGAAACTCCAGAAATAAACTTCCACATATATGGCTCAAATGATTTCTGACATAGATGCCAAACCCATTTAATGGGGAAAGGACAATCTTTTCAACAAACGGTACTGGGAAAACTGGATATGGATATCCTCCTGCATTAAGAACGAGGATGGACCATTATCTTATACTATATTAAAAACCTGAGTCAAAGTTTTTTTGATTCAAAAAGCTTGGATCAAACACCTAGATGTAGATGCTAAAACCATAAAACTCTTGGATGAAAACATAGGAGAAAATCTTCATGACACTGGATTTGGCAGTGATTGCTTGGACATGACACCAGAAGCAAAGACAACAAAAGGAAAAAATAGATAAATCTGTCTTCATCAAAATTAAAAACTTTAGGCATGTGAAAAGACAACCCACAAAACAGGGGAAACATTTGCAAATCATTTATCTGGTATAGGAGAAATGAATTTAAAGAACTACAATTAGAGCCTAGAGCCTGGAGCCTGCTTCGGATTCTGTGTCTCTCTCTCTCTCTCTCTCTCTCTCTCTCTCTCTCTCTGGCACTCTCCCACTCACATTGTCTCTCTCTCTCAAAAATAAATAAAACATTAAAAAATAAATAAATAAATAATACAAATAACCCAATATGAAATGGGCAAAAAGCTTGCAAAGACAGGTCTTCAAAGGTAGAGATGGTCAATTAAGCACACAAGAAGATGCTCAACATCACCATTCATTAGAAAAATGCAAATCAAAACCACAATGAGATGCTACTACACTCTTGTAGAATGACTATAATCAGAAGCAGACAATAACAAGTGCTGGTGAATGCGTGGAGAAACTAGAGCCCTTGCACATCGCTGTTGGGAAGGTAAATGTGTGAAAACAGTCTGGCAGTTACTCAACAAGATAATGAGAGAGTACCACAGGATTCAGCAATTACCGCTCCCAGACAGGTATCCCAGAGAAATGCAACCATATATCCACACAAAAACTTGTACATGAATGTTCATAGCAGCTTTTTTTTTTTTCTTAACGTTTATTATTGAGAGACAGAGAATGAGCATGGGAGGGGCAAAGAGGAGGAGACATTGAACCTGAAGCAGGCTCCAGACTCTGAGCTGTCAGCACAGAGCCCGACGCAGGGCTTGAACTCACAAAGTGAGAAATCATGACCTGAGCTGAAGTCAGACACTCAACCCACTGGGCCACCCAGGCGCCCCCATAGCAGCTACTCTTAACAGCTAAAACACAGAAACAATACGAACAAGTTCATCAACTAAAGAATGGATAAATAAAACACAGCTTCATCCACACAATGGAATATTGCTCACATATGGAAAGAAGTATTGATACAAGGTAAAACATGAACCTTGAAAACATTACATTTAGTCAAAGAAGCCAGAAACAAAACACTACATGTACTGCATGAGTCCATATATGAAATGTCCAGACCTGGCAAATCCACAGACACAGTAAGTCAGACTAGTCATGGACACTACTGTGAACCTAACTAAAAACCAATGAATTGCACATTTACACAAGTGAATTTTATGATATTTGGGTTATTTCTCAATTAAAAAAAAACACACACCCAAAGTTTAAGTGGGGCTACATACAGTCACACTCACACACAGTATATATATTGTATATGCTGTCTATTCTGAAGGAGAAATCCTAAGATAGATCTACTTAATTTTGCAAAAGAAACACAAGGATAAAAACAATGGATCACTTACAGAAGGTGGATAGGACGCAAGGTAGAAGAAATGAGGAGGGAATGACTTTGTGAACCCATCTTTTTGTCTTATTTGAGTTCATAATAGTAAAGTTTTAATTTATATGAGCAAAGTATTAAAAATACATTTATATGACCCACAACTACAGTATCCTATGCTTTCCATTATTCTCACCTAAAAACAATAACCCACAAGCAAATAAACACAAGACACCTGCTGAGAAACATGCCCCTCTTCACACTCTGGCAAAGTTTGTCAATTTCTCTGTTCCATACCAAGAAAACCAACTGAAAAACTCTGACCAATTATTAAGGTGATGGGATGAAAAATAAATATACAGAAATCAATAACCTTCATTTGCACAAAACATCCAATTAGAGGACATAATGAAAGAAAAGACCTCATTAACAACAAAAGACCTCATTAACACAGAAGGTGCATAAAATCTGTATGACACGAACACTGAAGCACTCCTAAAAAATACTAAGGACGATTTAGTGTCGCCTGGGTGGCTCAGTTGGGTAAGCGTCCGACATCAGATGAGGTCATGATCTCATGGTTCGGTTCCAAAGTTCGAGCCCCGCATTGGGTTCTGTGCTGTGAGCACCTAACCTGCTTTGGATCCTCTGTCCTCCTCTCTTTCTGCCCTTCCCCTGCTTGCTCTATCTTAAAAATAAAATTTAAAAAATTAAAAAAAAAAAAAAAGGATTTAAATAAGTAGAAATACATACCATGTTCCTGGATAGACTCACTATCGTAAGGCTTTATTTATTAAGAAATCTATAAATTTCTTCTAAGTTAATCCAACTGTTGCCCACTAAAAAGGAGCATTAGAGCAATATCCCTGATGAACATCGATGCAAAAATTCTCAAAAAGATACTACCAAATCGAATCCAACAATACATTAAGAGAATTATTCACCACGATCAAGTGGGATTTATTCCTGGGCTGCAGTGGTGGTTTAATATCCACAAATCAATCAATGTGATACACCACATAAATAAAAGGATAAGGACCATACAATCATCTCAAAATATACAAAAAAAAGTACTTAACAAAATACAGCATTCTTTCCTGATAAAAACCCTCAAGAAAGTAGAGATAGAAGGAACATACCTCAACATCACAAAAGTCATATAGACCCACAGCTAATACCATCCTCAATGGGGAAAACTAAGTGCTTTTCCCCTAAGGTCAGGAACACACAGGGATGTCCACTCTCACCACTGTTGTTCAACATAGTACTTGAAGTCCTAGCCTCAGCAATCAGACAACAAAAAGAAATAAAATGCATCCACATCAGCAAGGAGGAAGTCAAACTTTCACTCTTGACAGACAACATGATACGCTATGTAGAAAACCAGAAAGACTCTGCCAAAACACGAATTCAGCAATGTCGCGGGATATAAAATCAACAAACAGAAATGCTGCATTTCTATACACCAATAATGAAGCAAGAGAAAGAGAAATCAAGGAATAGATGACATTTACGACTGCACCAAAAACCTTAAGATACCTAGGAATAAACCTAACCAAAGAAGTCAAAGATCTGTACTCTAAAAACTACAGAACACTTATGAAAAAAGATGAAGACGACACAAAGGAGTGGAAAAATACTCCATGCTCATGGACTGGAAGAGCAAATACTGTTAAAATATCTGTATTACCCAAACCAATCTACACATTCAATGCAATCCCTATCAAAATAACGCCAGCATTTTTCACAGAGCTAGAACAAAGAATTCTAAAATTTGTATGAAACCTGGTAAAAGACCCTAAACAGCCAAAGTAATGTTGAAAAAGAAAAGCAAGGGGTGCCTGGGTGGCTCAGGCAGTTAAGCTTCTCTTAGTTTTGGTTCAGGTGGTGATCGAGCCCCACACTGGGCTCGGTGCTGACAGCATGGAGCCTACTTGAGATTCTCTCTTTCAATAAATAAATAAACAAACTTTTTTAAAAAGAAAAAGAAAAAAGAGAGGCATCTGGGTGGTTCAGTGGGTTAGGCATCTGACTTCTGCTCAGGTCATGATCTCACAGTGCATGAGTTCAAGCCCCACATCAGGTTCTGTGCTGACAGCAGAGCCTGCTTTGGAGCCGTCTCTCTCTGTCCCTTCCCGGCTAGTGCTCTCTCCCGCTCTCAAAAATAAATAAACATTAAAATTTTTTTTTAAAAAAAGAAAGAAAGAAAGAAAAGGAAAAACAAAGCAGGAGGCACCACAATTCCAGACCACAACTTGTATTACAAAGCTGTAATTATCAGGACAGTATGGTACTCGCATAAAAAGAGACATACAGATCAATGGAACAAAATAAAGAACCCACAAATGGACCCAAAACTATATGGTCAACTAATCTTCAACAAAGCAGGGAAAAATATCCGATGGAAAAAAAAGAAGCTCTTTAACAAATGGTGCTGGGAAAACTGGACAGCAACAAGCAGAAGAATGAACCTAGACCACTTTCTTACACCACACACAAAAATAAATTCAAAATGGACCCAAGACCTAAATGTAACACAGGAACAAAATCCTAGAAGAGAACACAGGAAGCAAACCTCTCTGACCTCGGCTGTACCAAGGTGTTACTTAACATGTCTCCAGAGACAAAGGAAACAGAAGCAAAAATGAACAATTGGTTCAGTGGGTTAGGCATCTGACTTCTGATTTCCACTCAGGTTATGACCTCACGGTTCATGAGATCCAGCCCAGTCCTGTGTTGAGATCAAGCTACACATCGGGCTCAGTGCTGACTTTTGATGATTGACCTCATCAAATAAAAAGCTTCTGCATAGCGAAGAAAACCATCAACAAAACTAAGAGGCAACTGACAAAATGGGAGAAGATATTTGCAAATGACATATTAAATAAAGGGCTAGTATCCAAAATCTATAAAGAACTGATAACTTATCAAAGAAGTTTCTCCAAAGAAGACATACAAATGCCTAACAGACACATGAAAAAAATGCTGAGCATCACTTATCACCAGGGAAATTTAAATCAAAACCATAATGAGACACCACCTCACATCTGTCAGAATGGCTAAAATTAACAACTCAGGACACAACAGATGTTGGCAAGGATGTGCAGAAAGGGAAACCCTCTTACACTGTTGGTGGGAATGCAAACTGGTGCAGCTACTCAGATAGTATGGAAGTTCTTCACAAAGTTAAAAATAAACTACCCTGTGACCAAGCAATTGGACTACTAGGTATTTACTTACCCAAAGGATACAAAAATGTTGATTCAAATGAGCACATGCACCCCAATGTTTACAGCAGCATTACCAACAACAGCCAAATTATGGAAAGAGTCCAAACGTCCATCGACTGATAAATGGATAAAGATGTGGCATATATATACAATCAGCGATCAAAAAGAATAAAATCTTGCCACTTGCAATGACGTGGACGGAGTGAACTAGAGTGTATTACACGAAGCAAAATAAGTCAGAGAAAGGCAAGTACCATATGATTTCAGTCATATGTAGAATCTAAGAAACAAAAAGATGAACATGGGGGAAGGATGGAAAAATAATAATACAAAGGGAGGCAAACCAGGAGACTTTTTTTAATGATTAAATTTTTTTTAACTTTTTTTTTAAGTTTATTTGTTTATTTGGAGAGAGAGAGAGAGAGTGAGTGAGAGGGAGGGGCAAAGAGAAAGGGTAGAGTGAGAATCCCAAGCACATTCCACAGTCAGTATAGAGTATAATGTGGGACTCAAACTCATAAACCATGAGATCATGACCTGAGCTAAAGTTGGATGCTTGACCAATTGAGCCACCTAGGCACCCCCATAAGAGACTCTTTTTTTTTTTTTTTTTTTTAACTTTTATTTATTTTTGAGACAGAGAGAGATGGAGCATGAACAGGGGAGGGGCAGAGAGAGAGGGAGACACAGAATCTTAAACGGGCTCCAGGCTCTGAGCTGTCAGCACAGAGCCTGACGCAGGGCTCAAACTCGCGGGCCGTGAGATCATGACCTGAGCCAAAGTTGGACGCCTAACCGACTGAGCCACCCAGGCGCCCCAAGAGAGACTCTTTTAAAGACAGAAAACAAACTGAGGGTTGATAAGCAAGGTGGGTGGGGGATGGGCTAAATGGATGATAGGCATAAGGAGGGCACTTGTGATGAGCACTGAGCATGGTATGTAAGTGATGAATCACTAAATTCTATTCCTGAAACCAATACACTATGTGTTAACTAACTTGAATTTAAGTAACTGGGAAGAAAAAAGTAACAAATATGAGAAAGAAAAGAAAAGGAAAAGAAAAGAAAAGAAAAGAAAAGAAAAGAAAAGAAAAGAAAAGAAAAGAAAAGAAAAGAAAAGAAAAGAAAAGAAAAGAAAAGAAAAGAAAAGAAAAGAAAAAAGAAAAGGAAGGAAGAAAGAAAGAAAGAAATTTAATGCAACTATAATTCACATCATCACCAGATTTTACTTTTAGAACCTCAACAACTGACTCTTATGTTCAAATGGAAAAACACACAAAAATGGTCAAGAAAGCTCAAAAAAACAGCAGAAGTGTGGAGGAGAATCGACCCTACTAAATGTTAAGAAAATATTACACAAACCGAATAATAAAAATCATGGGACACTGGCATGAATCATCAAACCACTCCAGAGAAGGCCCAGAAACAGACCCAAACACAAATAGAAACACTCAGTACCTGAAAAGGCAACATACCAAATTAGTGTTGGAAAATTTAAGTTTTTGGAGCACCTGGTAGGCTCAGCCAGTTTAGCATCCAACTCTTGATTTCCACTCAGGTTATGACCTCACGGTTCAAGAGATCCAGCCCAGTCCTGTGTTGAGATCAAGCTACACATCGGGCTCAGTGCTGACAGCATGGAGCCTGCTTGGGATTCTCTCTCCCCGCTCTGTCCTTCCCCTAGCTCACACACATGCACGCTCTCTCTCAAGATAAACAAACATTAAAAAAACAAAGAAAAAAAAAAGAAAAGCTGAGTTTTTAAGAAATGGTATTGATCAATAGGAAAGCTTACCTGAATGCAAAAACTAAAACCATAAAGTATGAAAAGGAACAACTGGGGGCGGGGATTCTCTAGAAAAGACTTTTCTAACTTTATAACTCAAAATCCAGAAGTCATAAAAGCAAACACTTGAGGGGCACTGTCTGGCTCAGTGAGTAAAACATGCGACTCTCAATCTCCAGGTTTTGAGTTTTGAGCCCCACGCTAGGTACAGAGTTTACTTTAAAAAAAGGTTGGGGCGGGGCAGTGGGGGGAGGGCCTGGGTGGCTCAGTCAGTTAAGCGTCCAACCTCAGCTCAGGTTATGATCTCGCAGCTTGTGAGTTCAAGCCCCACATCAGGCTCTCTGCTGTCAGCATGGAGCCTGCTTCAAACCTCTATCTCTCTCCCTCCCTCCCTCCTTCCCCCCCCTCTCAAAAATAAATAAACATTTTTTAAAAATAGAAAAAAAAGAAAAAACTTGAGAAATCATATAAAAATCAAAAACTTTAAGCACTTGGGTGGCTCAGTCAGTTACACATCCGACTCTTGATTCTGGCTCAGGTCAAGATCTCATAGCTACTGAGTTTGAGCCCCGAGTCAGGCTCTGTGCTGAGCGCGGAACCTGTTTGGAATTCTCTCTGGTCTCCCTCTCTCTCTTCCCCTCCTCCACTCGTGCTCACACGCTCTATCAAAATAAACTTAAAAAAAAATCAAGAACTTGTATAATCAAGTCTCGTAAGTAATTTCTGATAACAAATGACAAACTAGGAATGAGACCTGGTATCAAATTACTAAGGAATAATCTCCCTAATACAGGGGCACCTGGCTGGCTCAGTCAGAAGAGCATCCCTTGATCTCAGGGGCCAGGAGTTGAAGCCTCACAATGGGGGTAGAGCTAAAAAAAAAAAGAAGAAAAAAAAAGAATACAAAAAACAGCTCTGGAAATAAGAAAATTTTGAAAACAAACAAAAACCAGATCCCATAGAAAAACGGCCTACGTACACAAACAACTCACAGGAAATAAAAATGGCCTTCAAATATATAAAGACATGGTCACCTTCACTCTTAAAAGACATGCAACTAGAATTACTAGATACTGGTACCGTTTCTCATCTATCTGCCAGACAAAAATCCACAACTTTAATAATATAGTAGGTTGTAGCTATAGGAAAACAGGTACTCTCATACACAGCCGGTTAAAGTGCAAACTGCTGCCAATCCTTTTGGAAGGCAGTACAGAAATGCTCCTCAAAATCAAACATGCCTCATCTCGGACACAACAATACCACTTCTGGAATTTTCCCATGCACCTGCACAGGACAAAGTAAGTTCAAAGCTATTCATTACAGTACTGTATCATTTACAATAGGAAAATTAAGAAAACCCATTCTACCACAGGATGGTTAAATAAAACCACGTTACTGCCACATAGTTGGAGTCCATGCAGTTGTTAAAAAGAACAAAGCAACATTCTGATGAATACGTAAAGATCTCCAGGTAGTTGGGTAACAAAAAGCAAGGGAGCGACAGTGTGTATTTTGTACTACGTTTTATGAAACAAATATGGAAAAAAACTATTTCCATACTGTATACCTATACACAAAACTGGAAGGATCTACAATACAAAAAAGTGAAATCATTACTTATGGGGAGAGAGTAGATGAGTGCAAAGGTGAAGTTAAGACCTATTGATGTATAACTTTTTATACCGTTGTGATTTCTGAAACATGAAAATGTATAAAACGTTACTCATTCAAAATAGAAAGTTTAAAAATGGGGGCACCTGGGTGGCTCAGTCGGTTAAACATTCAACTCTTGATTTCAGCTCAGGTCATGATCTCATCAGGGTTTGTGGGTTTGAGCCCCACATGGGGTCTGCTTGGGATTCTCTCTGCCCCCCCCCCACTCTCTGTCCCTCCCTTGCCTGTGTTCTCTTTCTCTCCCTCTGTGCCCTCCCCTGTTCCTGTTGTCTTTCTCCCTCTCTCTGCCCCCCACCTGCTAATGTTCTTTCTCTATAAATAAGCCTTAAAAAAATAAAAACAGGGGCAACTGGGTGGCTCAGTCAGTTGAGTGTCCAACTTCAGCTCAGGTCATGAACTCACAGCTCGTGGGTTCGAGCCCCACGTCAGGCTCTGTGCTGACAGCTCGGAACCTGGAGCCTGCTTTGGATTCTGTGTCTCCCTCTCTCTCTCTGCCCCTCCCCCACTCACACTCTGTCTCTCTCAAAAATAAATAAAACATTAAAAAAAATAAAAATAAATAAATCAAGTGTAAAAATAGATTAAAAAGAAAATTTCTCTTCCCCCACTTCAGTTCTTGGATTTAGCACATGCTTTCAACCTACCCCCTAGGGGATGGAGACCTAGAAGATTTCCTTTTTACAGTTTTTGATGTTCTTGGTGATCTGGAAGAACTCCTGCTTCTCCTCCTACGCCTTTCCCTGAAAGATGAGAATATGTCATTTAAAAATACAGCAACTTAAATACAGGACAATTCAAATATACAAAAGCAAAAGAATCCTTAATGCTCTCAAGTGAACAGTATTCTTAAAAGGTTAACTTTTAAAGATAACTCATGTTATCTCATTTCAGTGCAGGTCAAATTCTGAGCAATTTTATAGACATGGAAAATACGTTCTAAGATTTCATAACAGAAAAGGCAGAAGACCTTCTTTTCATCTGGTTTATGTGAACAATAATTTCCTAAATAGAAAGAATATTAGATGTTTCTGATTCTCTCAAATAGGTTCTTCCTCAGCATCTAAAACATTTTTTATGTATCCAGATCCTCTGTCATGCTTCTAGCTCCTCGCTGCCCCACTGTGGATTATTTCTTAACAAGGTAATAGGCCCTTTTCAAGAACTAAAAGATTAAGTTGGCTTGTAAAAAGTGAACTTATCAGATCTGAGCATTTAGAATGTCTCTAAAAAAGTATTTACATTAATTCACTTTACAGAGAAATTGTTTTACCCTCCAACTTCCTACCATTTTATTACTCTATTCATTTAAAACTGAGTGCACAAGTTGCTAGGACAAAAGTAAAACAGTTAAAGCCTGGGGTTTAAATATGAAGTAAAAAATAACTACTACCTTGATTAACATTGTTTAGTATTACTAAAAACTATTTTGCTTAACTTGTTAGCAAATGATGCATATTCAAAATTACTTCATTGAAAACCTGGCCAAATGAGAAACAATGAATTTCAAGATGTCCATAATTCAGGGGATAAGATAGGGGAACATACTAATTACAATTAATATGTCTAACGATCTATCTCACAAGAAGCCCTGACTATTAGGCCATATAGGTGAAAGAACCAAATCCCCTAGAATTCAAGTCCTCCATACCACTTCAGCAAGAAGATTCTAGGCTAATAAAACATTTTGCCAACATCTATCATTATAAAATATAAAAAAAACTAGATAATGCTCAGATGTGGTAGATACAGATGTTTAAAAAAAACCTCAATACCTTTGGAAACACAATTCCAATTCTACCTAAGGCTCTCTCATCCATCACCCAATTTTAGTTCCATGACGCCCCAAAATTACACGTCCTGACTAAAGTGAAAATTAGGTAACGATATTCCATTCAGTTAATGCCATGTCTTAACAGCTCAGCACAAGTACGGGAGGTACTTATCTCACAGCATGAGAATGTCAGTGTATCTTACTTGTTTACACAAAATGATTCTACTCTGACCAGTTTAAGTCTTCACTCAAGAAGCACTATGTACAGGTGGACATCTAATGACTAATACCTGATGTCACTGAGAGCTAAGGCTGGAAAGACAGCAATCTAGAGTGTCAAATTGTTGAGAAAAAAGCAGTCAGCTGTAGTTTGAAGAAATGTAGTTGGTTAGACTTAGATTGAAACTTTGGTTCCACACCTTATCAGCTGCATAACTAGGGTCATATTACATAATCTGAGTCTCAATTTTTCCAACTGGAAAACGGAGTTAATAACTCATGCCTTGTGGTGCTGTGATGAGGATTTAGGATAATACTTGTAAAGCACCAAGTACAGTCTCTCGCACAAACCCAGTGTCAATAAATATTTTCTGCTTAAACATCAAAATTTTTTTAAAAAATGCAGATATGGGGACAATCTTGAAAATAAAAATACCAAGCACACTCTTTTTCTGAGCAGTTAAAATGTTTCCTGTGTACAACAATTCAGAGCACATGAGAAACAGAAAAACGCTAAAAGCTAACAAACTGTAACTCTTCGCCAAGCTCTTGTGAAAGCATGAAACATTCCAAACTTCTGAACCTTTAGAAACGGATGTCAGTCAGCGTTTATTCTCCAGGCCCCAGTGGCTAGTTAAGAATATATTTAAGAAGGAATGTGAATATCTGAACTTTCTTGAATGTCAAGCAACTTAAAATGGCCCCTGAAAAAATTAAACATTTCAAAGTCAACAAAAAAGTAAATGCAACTGAATTTAAAAGGAATCAAAACAGTATTTGTGTTACAAAGGGCAGTGACTAAATGACCACATAAACATGACAGAATATGTGACAATAAAATCACTGTGCAGTGGAGCGGCAGTTGTGAGGCTCAACTGGTATCCACAGCAATGAGGCCAAGTTATTCTTCAGTTTCAGGTCCAGTGTGCCAAAATATGGCAGCCATCTATTATAAGCCCCATTTGAACATAGACTGCTGCTCTCAACTTCATCCTTCTGAGGCAGTTTTTAAAAGCAGGTACCAGGGGCACCTGGGTGGCTTGGTCAGTTAAGCGTCCGACTTCAGCTCAGGTCACGATCTCGTGGTCCGTGAGTTCAAGCCCCGCGTCAGGCTCTGTGCCGACAGCTCAGAGCCTGGAACCTGTTTCAGATTCTGTGTCTCCCTCTCTCTGTGACCCTCTCCCGTTCATGCTCTGTCTCTCTCTGTCTCAAAAATAAATAAACGTTAAAAAAACTTAAAAAAAATAAAAATAAAAAAAATAAATAAAAGCAGGTACCAAGTACTGGTTATAGAACTCTCAACTAAACTTAACCTCTTAAAAAGAAAAGAGCTACTGTACTTCTAATATGAAAGTTCACAGCAGATGGGAGAATTTCCCCTAAGCTTCAATTTCTTCATATTTTGAAACCATGATAGTAACAGTCTTTTCACAGACTTACTGTGAAGATTAAATAAGGTAGGTCATGACAAACTGTGCTGAGACAAAATCTGGTATATGGTAAGGCATTCAATAAATGCCTGCAATTATCTTGTATTACCTAACCAAAGACTGGTATTAAGAACAGCCTAAAGCTAATAAAAACAGGAAATATACATTCATCTCCAATTATTTTCTATGCAAAACCACATTTAAAGTATACATAACACTGGCTAACACATGTGTTTTTAATATCTAGCTTAACACAAGTTAGGAACCTCCGTTTATCAGTTATGGTATCCTCTGGAGTAATGGATACAGGTTTAGATAATCTTGAATCAAGGAAGGTCCTCTTTTTTGCAGCTGTTACTATGGCAACCTGCTGCCACCTGGTGGCAGTGTACTTATTAATAGAGGGAACAATCTCTAAGAAAAAAGCAAAACCTTAAAATTGACAGATAAACGAAAACCAAAATTTAAACATCATGCACTCACTCAAGAAAAGAGAGCAGTAAAAATTAAAAAGACAAAAAGGACTAAAATTGCAATTTTAGTAATCATTTTGCATATTAAATTTACCATATCATTCCAAAGAAATATAGAAGTCTGAGATCGATTCTTCCCTATTTGAAAGAAAGAAAGAAAGAAAGAAAGAAAGAAAGAAAGAAAGAAAGAAAGAAAGAAAGAAAGAACTCGCCCTTGCTACCTCATCCTCCAAGAAAATAAGCAATAGCAGCCACTGCCACCACCAGGGTTAAAACAGTGGATTACAAACAACAGTTAAAACTTTTCAGATCATTTTGTCCGATTATCGTATCTTCCTCCTCACAGATTCAACACTGTGGCAAATGCTCTAAGAGAGAAATGTTTACTCTGCAATTAGAAGGAAATGTTCTCGTATTATTGGACTGTTTTCTCTTGCATGGAATAATTTACGTTTTCATTTGTCACTAGTAAAAATTTTAAGCATTATCAAACCTGCTGGAACTACGAGATCTTCTTGATGCATTGTAACTTCTGGGTGGTGTTCTGGATTTTTTATCCTTCTTTCTTTTCTCATCTATCTCTTTGGATCTGTCCTTGTCCCGTTCCTTTTCTTTGTCCTGCTCCTTTTCCTTTTCCTTGTCTCGCTCCTTTTCATGCTCTTTTTCCCGCTCTCTCTCTCTGTCTTTTTCCTTGTCTTTATCCCGGTCCTTTTCCCGGTCTTTATCTTTGTTTTTACCCCGTTCCTTTTCTTTTTCACGTTCCTTCTCCCTGTCTCTCTCTTTTTCCCTTTCCTTTTCTCTATCTTTTTCTTTCACTCTTTCCTTTTCCTTGATCTTTTCTCGGGTGTCTTTTCTCTTGTCCCTTTAAAAACAAAAATAAATAAATAAATTCACAACTAAAATTATTCTACTCCCCAAAAAGGACCTCCCTCTCTGTCCTCAACAATTATCAACACAAAACAATTTATACTAGCTTAGAATACATTACATAATAATTTCTATATAACCCAGGTGCACATGAAGCTGCTAAATGAAACAATTATCAGGCTCAATTAAGTATTTTAGAAACCTCAAGAGTCATTCTGATCATTAGACTCAAATCAATGGCAATCAATATTAATCACTACTAAAACAATCAGAAATAAGTTGCATGTCTCCCATTAAAAACCTAAACCACAGTAATTTTTTAACAAATGAAGCCATAAAAAAATTAACACTAACTTCCCCAAAACTCACCGTGAACGTGAACGACTCCGTGACTTCCGTCTCTCCCTTGATTTAGAGCGCTTTTTATGTGGGCTCTTAGACCTACGTCTATCTTTTTGTCTTGAACGTGATCTATTATGGGATCTACTCCTAAAGAAAAACAAGTTGTTGGAACGTCAAAACTTACTCTTAGAATTTGTTTTTAAAAATTAAAGATGTCTTTCAGGTAAGAAAAATTTTAAACCGATCCCAACAGTATTTATCGGTATTTTAAAATTCTCTATTGTGAAATGTTTTAGATTATTTGAAATAAATTATTTATTGGCAACTTTACCAAATAGTTCATTATCCAGAACACAGAGACAGAGAAAGAAATTAAGTTCTCTTCTATGTCAGACTGAAGCTGGTATATCCAAGTGTGGCTTTTGGCTTTCCTTTGCTAATTATTACATACCAATTATTATAGGACTGCTCTCACAGAACAAGTTTTTATAGCATAAATTAAATTTAACTCTTGACTTACATGGAACAGGACAGCTTGTGGTTAAAGTCCGACAAGAAACAGTGGTTGTATGCCTGAATGGTTTCTCTAAATGGCTGTGAAAGGTTTGTCATAACATATACTAAGAATGTATTATGGATGCACAGTACTAATTATGCTGCTAGAGTGACAGGAAAGTAAACATCACTCATGAGTTAAAGCTATATATAATTAAATGTTGGATTCGCAAGACCTTGATTTTATAACTACATAAACACAGCTATTAAAAGAAACCTTTATTACTGGAATTCTTGCAGGAAAAATAATTAACTCTTACTCCAATTCTGAAATTCTCTAGGCCCCTTCTTCCCACTGAAATCTTACTTATGTGACGTGACTTTTCTCATAATGTCCTATCTTAGCAACTATGTATTAAAATATAACAAAACTGAATGCACACGACTTAAATAACAAAGTGATAAGACTCACCAGCTTTGGAGTGAAACAATCCGGCTCTGACACAGCTGTGCCACACACTAGCTGGCTCTGAGAACTCCGGCTAGTCATTACCCTCTCTAAGCCTAGTTTCTTCGTCTATAAAGTTGGGAGTCAAAATCATACCTACATCACCTATGGCTGTCATGAGGACTGAGTCAGATGATACACGGAAGACTGCCTAGCAGTCTGGCACAGAGTAAATGCTTAAGATCCTTAACGCTCAATAACATCACTATTAATAATTAACCTAAGTGAAAACTTTCTATCTTTATATATTCCAAGGACATCATATAAACTTCCACAAATACGCTTTATACAATTAAAATTCATCTTGATAGTCATGTTTTCAGGAATTAAAAACAAAGATCTATAAAATACATACAGTTAAATGTTTGTGGTATGCTAAAAAACCAGAAAAATCTCCAATTTTCCATTAATGAAATCTTGTTTTTTAAACACATTTTTCAGTTAGTTAAAATTTGTTTTCTAATAGCTAATTCTCAACTGAATCGCTCATCTATTATATTGCTTTAAAATTATACGTTCATCTTCATACCACATTTTTGATACAAGAAGGTAAGTCACAGTTTGTAGACATCTTTATTACTAATAGTCAAGTACTAGATGTTAAGGCAAAACTGAAAACTTTTTTAATCCATTTATAGGAATCCACATAATGGTAATATTTTATAAGGCCTTTGCTTCTATGTACTTAATTGAAAGTCTTAACATTTCTGTTCTAGTTAATCTTACTGAAAATATACATAGTAATTTTGTTTTCCTCCAACACTGCTTTCCAACCTTAAACAAAGAAACACCTTTTAAAAAATTAGGTGTAGCCTTAGTAAGTAAAAATTAATTTAAAAAACACTGTTCACATGGCTTCATATCTTACTCTATGGTCCTCAGAGTTTGAAAGTCCCAAGAGTAATTACTGTAGTATTTTAATTTTGACATTAAATACTTTCAAGTCCCTATCTCACCCACTAGTCACCTACAAGAAGTGTTCTGATTAGGATCGCTAAAAGCTTCAAGTCAAAAGCAAATCTAATCTAACCACAGATAAAGACTTCAGTGATCATTAGGAGATCTTATTTTAGCATAAAATACAAAACCGCATTTATAATTAAACTGCAAATACAGGGCAACTTACCATTATGTCTCATCAAAGTTCAACTCTAAGTCTGCTGTTTCCCATTAAAATACTATAAAATGTCTTAAGAGTTCCCATGCTGGTCTGTCAAGGTTACTCATGAAGGTCAAAGTGACAAGAAACTCCTTCCTACCTCCTATTATAAAAGGGGAAGGAACAGGGAAAGGATGGGGGCGCAGGGGTGTTGGTGGGGAGGAAGGCTCTAGAAGCATCTGAGAATGCTGAGAAAGTGGAAGAGGGTAGGCCTTCAAAAGCAAAGGATTCTAAATTCACACTCCTGCTATTAAGTTTAGTGGGGGAGAGCCAGAGCTGAGGTTGGTATCAAATCCAACTAGCAGGGGAGGGGAAGCCAAGAAATGCCTACCATCCCCCTCCTCCCCTACCAGGGAAGTGGCAACAGGAGTAGGTTCCTCCATATCAAGATCCATAAGTCAAATGTTTCTGAGTAAGGAATTTTTTTTGTCCCCTTAAAAAGAACCTATCTTCTTTTGTATTTCTTTATGAGCTCAGTAAAGGTCACATGTGGTTCTACATATATAAAAATAGTACAAATTTATAAAATAAATCTATGTGAGTGGTAGGTATATATATATGTGCATGTATATGTCAAGAACAAGCAATTTCTGGAACACCTGAAATTACCCAGTAATTCAGGGTGGCTCAGTAGGTTAAGCATCCGACTTTGGCTCAGATCACGATCTCACAGCTCCTGAGTTCAAGCCCCACATTGGGCTCTGTGCTGACAGCTCAGAGCCTGGAGTCTGCTTCAAATTCTGTGTCTCCCTCTCTCTCTGCCCCTCCCCCACTCTCTCTCTCTCAAAAATAAACATTTAAAAAAATACAAAAAAAAAACCCAAGCAATTTCTATTGCTATGTAGTCAGACCTACAGGAAAGCATTATCACGAATTAAGAACAATTAACAAATTACTTTAAATATTTATTTCAGGGGCGCCTGGGTGGCTTGGTCGGTTGAGCGTCCGACTTCGGCTCAGGTCATGATCTCACGGTCCGTGAGTTCGAGCCCCGCGTCAGGCTCTGTGCTGACAGCTCAGAGCCTGGAGCCTGTTTCGGATTCTGTGTCTCCCTCTCTTTCTGCCCCTCCCCTGTTCATGCTCTGTCTCTGTCTCAAAAATTAATAAACGTTAAAAAAAATTAAAAAAAAAAAAAAACATTAAAAAAAAAAAAAATATTTATTTCATAAATTTCATTTTAGACTGAATAATCCTTCTCCCACTAACCCTTGGAAAGGGAAAATATCCAAATATACCTAACCTAAAATAAGACCAAGCACCTTAAAACAGAATTAAATAATATACTCCAACAGATAAATCTGAATTCACAGACCTCATCAAGGAAACAAATGTTAATCAAGTTTTGCTTTTTTCCAACCTTAGAAAACCATGAAGGTATCAGACTTGGAGCACACCTCTTGTCATCAACACAAAATGAGATTCAGGTCTTGGGTCTCTTTTTTTCTTCAGAAAAAAAGTAATTACTCTTCAGCTCAATTCTGTATTTCCTGTAACTCCTTTACCTTCATCACAGCCTGCCAACCTGCAGAAATACCCACAACCTAGTACCACTGTTTCTGTACCACTTTCCTTCTCCAACTCTGGCTCCTGTGGCACTGCCTTGTTTCTTGTACGTGACACAACTTCCTTCACTTGGATCTGAACTTGCCTTGCTGAAAGGCCTTGAAGGGAAACAGTAAAACCATATCCCCAGCAAGATTTTACAAACTAATAACAGAAAAGTATATACGAGTAAATAGCCAGAAGAATAGTTCACTAGAGTCAAACAAAGAACATCATATTTTTTTTTCCATTTCATTACTTTAATTTCCTTGGTATCGTAGAAAAACAGACTAAACTGAGCTTGCTAGTGAGGTTCAACATACCACATACTGGTTTCCTTTTTTCCCTCCCCTCGAGCCCTCCTCCTCCTCTAATACCACCACACACCCAGCACAGACACACACACACCTTCCTCTACCCCTTCTCTTTAGACTGCAGCATGCACGCACATATAACACGTAATTAGGATCCATTATATACGATTTCACATTTCAATATCACCTCCCTCCGTATCTTAAAGAAGACAATAGAAGTTATCACTTTGGCCACGATTCTTTAGGACACTTCCAATCAAGATGCTGTCACAAGTTCTGAGTACATTCTGAGGTCCACTCTGGACTAAATACAATGAAACAGAATTTTTTTTAATAAAGAAAATTAAAAGGATAGAACTGTACTCAAAAGTAAGATAAATACGGACAGCTGGGTGGCTCAGTCAGTTAAACATCCAACCCTTGATTTTGGCTCAGGTCATGATCTCACGGTTGTGGGATCAAACCACTCTTTGCGCTACCCACTGACAGGGCCTGCTTGGGATTCTTCTTTCTCTCTATGCCTCCCTACTCACACGCACACATTCTCTCTCTCAAAATAAAGAAACATCAAAACCAAAAAGTAAGATAAATAGAAAAGAAACAGAGTTGAAGCATAACAGCTGGAGCTACAGCTGCCAAGTTACTCCTGTGTTTCAGCTCCCAAAGTGGGTGCAGAAGGCTCTTACCATCAATGTTACCAAAAATGTGAAGCATCCCATTTGACGCATGGGACCAGAGATAGGTAACTACTGGAAACCAAGATCTGAAGTTCTATACCCCAAGCCTTGAGAAGACAGGGGGTTGGGTGGAGTTCCCTTTTCTCAATAAAAAGAATGAAAAGTTTCTGCCGGTTCTGTATGAAGGCTGGTCTAGTCGTAGAAAATTCAGGATTAGGGCACCTTACAAAAGAAAACCAACTTCTAAAACTGAAAATTAGTTGAGATCATAAAAATTATACACTGATTAGATAAAATTTCATTCTTAACTACAGTATTATAATTAAAGAAACATTTAATGGTAACCATAATTCCTGAACTCCGCTGAAATTTCTAAATTCTGATATTTAAAGAAAAACTCAGAAAATCTTAACTATTTTAAATACAAGACAACAAAACTTTATAAGATGATAGCAGAAGTTCTCACCTGTGTTTTGACTGTGATCTTTTTCGTCTAGAATGGGATTTTGAACTAGACCTGGATTTTGAGCGAGTGTGGGAACGAGATCGACCGCCTTTTCTTTCATTGCTCTTTCCAGACTCTGGGAGGAAAAAACCACTTTGCAGTGTAAGCTCAGAACAATTAAAGATCCCAGTTAATAATCAGGCACAAGTGGAATGTACCACATATAGTGCAAGGGGCCTACTCTCTGTACATCCTCCTCCTGTGCAATTATCCTTCAGAAACATCCAAGAAAGTCATTGCATAAACTCGTTGAGTGCAGCCACCCTGCAGCAGTACATATAAACCAGATGATTATAAACAGCTGTTCGTAGTATTTTGTTGCTGCCATAACGTACGATTATAACATGTCTGTAATTCCTAGGACAGTGACTGTAAATCTTCTCTCCATTTATTTTGCTAGAGTGAAGCTTAAAGTCTGAGTGCTAATTTAGAAAATGTGCTCAACTGTAAACCACCTACACATTTTTGCTTGGATTTTTAACTTTTAGTAAAAGCAACATAAAGTCTCAGTAGGTGTTCCTTTTTATCTTGCTAAAACAGTCCCTGTATTTTTTCTGAATCATGGGTTCTCTTTCCTATTTTTAAAATTAAAACTTTGAAGGAAAGTGAATCTTCTCAATTAGAACATTTTAAGTGTATTTGTTCTTCTTTTTAGCTTCACAATAACATTTATACCTTGCTTTAAGCAAATCAGTTTTGAGCACTAACTGTGCTATGAAAATATAAAGAACTGATTAACTCAAGCTAATGTGCCTTAAAATTCAGTATCAAGGGAAAACACATTTGGGCTAAGCAGTTCTTTGACCTTAGACACTAGTAAGTCACTTACTCTTTCTCGAGTTTCAGTCTTCTTGTAAAATGAAGGGACTAACCAAGATAATTTCTAAAATTCCTTCCAGTTCTACGATTCTCTGATCTTAAAGTGTGACCTATGTAACAACACTATTGCCTTACCTGGTTCAATGGCTGCTGAGATAAATGACTGAGCCTCTCGCACTCGCTTCATTACTTCTTCTAACTCCTTAGCTGCAGCCTGAGGTGTCATCTCAGGGGGTTTTACTATTGCATTGTTGGAGTGATTAATTCTAAATTAAAAATATTAGCATATCACAAATACACACCATATTTTACAAAACATAAAACAAATGTTTACATGATACAAAGATTTACATATGTGAGGACAACTTGAAAGCACACTAAGAACAATACAGCTAAATACAGAATAACCAAAACCAACATCAAAACCATAATTCTCGTTATCACCCATCCTTACCTCTTGCTAACAAAGTCAAAAGCAAGGAAAAAAAGAAGGAAAAACTGAACCCTAGTTGATTTCTTTAACAACTTCAATATACCAGGACAAGTGTTTTTCCACACAACTTAGAATTATAATAAATTAAAATGCTAACACCAATATTAAAATGAATCATTTCTCATCTTACAAGATTTTGTTGATAGCTCTGCACCCCAGGAGGTTGAAGGGGAAGCTGTGTATTATGTGCACAATTTTAATCAACTGTGAACCATGGGTGAGTCAGCTATAACTTTGAACGTGGGAAGCACCTGATAAAACTCTTCCCTAGCAGGTTACAGTGGTTTCTCTGATGCACATAAATGAATTTGGTGAGTCTCGCTTTACCCCTTTCACATTGAGAAGACAAGCATTCACTAGAAAGAGATTTTTATCCTTTCATACCTGAATCGTGATCAAGCTGTATAACTAATGCAATTACCTACGAAGCTCAGATAAAACTGCTGCCTCAATAATCTGCATGAAATAGAATTTCTGGTCTTGAACATGTAAAGTCTACACCAATTTTTCATTTTGCAAACAAGAATATCAGAAAATATTAAAACTCAAAATGTATGATTTAAAGCATTTCTAAATATTTAATACTATTTTCTTCCTGGGATCTTGGACTTACCAAAATTCTCATTACTGTATTACTCTAAGTTCAACTCTATGTTAAATCATCTGTAAGTCTAGTTATAAAGCAAAACCAATCTTATTATAGCTTATAGAAAAAGACCTACAATCATTACACGAAGCATATAAATAATGTTAACATCAAATCAGATCTTATAAAATAGAAAATAAGACATTGTGAAATATAACTTTAAAGACTAAAATGGTAAGTAACCCATGTATTTCATTTATACTTAACACAAAGTCTTCCTTTCCACAAATTGCCAATTACTATTAAAAAGAAAAAAAAAAGGCCTTAATTATATCAGCAATACTTTAAGTTTTTCCAAAATCATTAAAATTTCTTTGTTTAGGGTTTCTTACTTCAGTGGCCTGTCTCCAAACATAACTCCATTAAAAGCAAGGGCCCTTGGTACAGAATTTTGGTCTGCAAATTCCACAAAAGCAAACCGAGTTGGCTGAGTCTCATCACCTGCCATCCGCACAAACTTCACTTCTCCAACTTGTTTAAAAAATTCAAGAAGTTGATCAGCTGTCGTTGTCTGAAGAAACAAAGTCACCCTTTAATACAGTATACTCTTTTTTAAAAATTAGGTAAATATTATTTTATCAATCGGTAGGACTTTTAAGAATGGGAAAAGATTAAGAGGTCCTACCACTCACTTTCTTCTTAAATTAGTTACCTGGGAATTCAAATTGCCAACGTAGACTGTTCTCCTAATTTCATCAATTTTGGAAGGATCCACATTTCCCATAAGCGGTGGCTGTGGTATCTCTCCAAGTGTTGCAATGTTGGGGTCTAGTGCTGCTGCTGGTATAGCTCCCAAACTGCTAAGGGAAACACCCAACTACAAAAAAACAAACAAACAAACAAAAATCACACATATTTTCTATTAGCATCAAACATTACCACCCTTTAATCTTAAAAAGAAACAATCAACTCAACAAGAATGGAAAGTGACTAGGGAGTCCAGGTGTGTGTCTAAATTATTGAAAGTGAGGTCACAGAAGTTCTATGTACAATTAGAAATGTAACCTAATTCTTTTTTTTAAAGACATAAAAATGTCTTTAATGTTTATTTATTTTTGAGAGAGAGAGAGACAGATTGCAATCAGGGAAGGGCAGAGAGAAAGAGAGGGAGACACACACTCCAAAGCAGGCTCCAGGCTCTGAGCTGTGGGTACAGAGCCTGACGTGGGGCTCGAACTCATTAACCACAAGATCATGACCTGAGCCAAAGCCAGACACTTAACTGACTGAGCCACCGAAACACCCCAGAAATACAACATAATTCTTATCTGGGTATTTTAAATACTTTCAAACTTGAGACTAAAAATGAACAGTCAATTCTCATTTTCACAGTAGTTATGTACTATGAAGTTGCCATGAACTGGATTATTGAATATGTTATCACTCCTAGGGAAAATACAGGGCTAGGTTCCTGAAAGCTTCTGGTCACAGTTTCATCACCAATAACTGCATTATCTTGTTTTATGTGTTTCTAGTTAAAGACACCTAATGTAATATATAATGCTGATTCATTAACATTGAACTCACAGCCAGAAGCACTATCAACCAGTGCTTCAATGAACCTCATCTAATGCCTGGGTTTTCTCCGTAAGGCCCATCACAGCCTTCCAGCCCCTCAGGAACATGAGACAGCACTTCAATACTTGGGTACTAGCTTAAAAAGCAAAATCAGCAAAAAAAATACACAAAAAATATTACAGCATTACAGGTAAGACAAAGCAGGGTACTGCTGTTTGAACTTAGCTGAAAATGAACATATCAAGCAATGTTCCGCCATGTACTGATTTTGAGGTTTCAAACATATTTTAGCTAGTTGGTGAATTCACAAGCACAGAATTCACAAATAGTGAGAATCAAGTGTATCCTGGGCATTCAGCAACAGTGACTAAGTTCCTAATAGTTAATAATCATGGCTCCTAACTTTTGCTAACCCTAGAAGATAGATACGAATATTATGCCAATTTCACAAAGAAAAGGACTTACAGAAGTTAATGATTTTCCCAAAGCTATTGAGCTACCAAGTGGTAAAGGCAGGGAACCACTATATACAGACTAAAACTAAAACAGGTACAAAGTTTACCTAAGAAAAGAAATTGAAAATATTAAACTTACTTATACTCTGGTAGGAACAGAAAAAAACCTTTGGATGATCTTTCGTAACATAATTAAATTCAGTTTTTAGTTCAAGCATTAAGGAACTTTTTTAAAATTTATTTGAGATACAGAGACAGCGTGAATGGGGGAGGGGCAGAGAGAGAGAATCCCAAGCAGGCTCCATGTTGCCAGCACAGAGCCCAGTATGGGGCCTGAACTCACGAAACTGCAGAATCATACCTGAGCTGAAACGAAGAGTGGTACACTTAATCAACTGAGCCACCCAGGTGCCCCAAGGAACATGTTTTTAATGTGAACTTAAATTAGAAAAGAAAAGATCCCAAAATTTGAAAATGGAAAATTCTGCAGAAAAATGCGAAGACATTTCAAGGGGGAAAAAAACACTACAACTTTCCATGTATGCAATTTAAGAAAATTTTGAGCACTGACTGTATATTGTTACAAACTAAGATTAAGCAAATACCAAAGAACAAGACTTCCTAAAGGTGAAAATGTAAGTTGATGAAACAATTATCACTTACACTTGTCAAGTGGCCTGTGTATCATCTTAAAACATGTCAAAGTCATGTCTTACCCTGCTTAAAACTAATCAATGGCTTCTAATTATCTTTAGAATAAAATTCAAACTCCTTTCCATGGCCAAAAAGCCCTATAATCAGTACCCTATCTCTCTCTCCAAAATCTCACAACACATACTTCCACCACCCCCATTTACAAAGCTTCAGCTATACGGACTGCCATTCTATTTATTCATTGAAAACACAAGTTTTTCCCACCTGATGCATTTCATTTGGCATTCCTTCTGCCAAAACACTCTTCTCCCAGCTTCTGCCAGTCAAATCCTTCAGGCATCATGTCACCAATCCCCTCTAAGAGGCTTTCCCTGACTTTATATAAAGCTTCATTTACTCTCTACATCACTGTTTTGTTCTTCATAGCACATACTATAATCTGTGGTATCTTGCTAACAGATGTTAGATTTGTTGCTCAGCATTACCATTTCACGTTATCATAAAGTTGTATAAAATATCTCAGTTCAGAGTGAGTGAGTGATCTCTATGAATCAAGACTACCACCATCTGAGCCTAGTTTTTCTCCATGTTTGCTTCTGTACTGACACTCCTTTTTTCCCCTCACCCCTTGTCTTCTATTGTGTAAGGTACAAAGATGTTTGAGCATAACATTAAATTTGTTTTACTGTGCAAAAGAATTACTACATCCCATTAAGTTAAATAACAAATATGGGTCTTATTATTTATTAGTTTTGCACGGATTTAAAGCATTAAACAGGCCTTTCCAGTTGTCAATCTCTTTGATCTGCAAATTTTCTCCACTGGGACACTATATACAAAGACTTGGAATGGGCTTTTCCAAAGCATCTAATCCAACCCCTTTCTCGAATTTAAAGATCATTCAGTTCTTTAGGAACATTTTTCTGTCTCTTTTTACTATACCATTCTGCATATACCTATGCTATTTAATAGGGTTGTCACTAATCACACACAGCTGTTTGAATTTTAATTAAAATTCAGAGCCTCAGTCACAAGAGCCACGATTCAAGTGCTCAACAGCCCCATATTACTAGTGGCTACCACATTCAATAGTACAGATACAGGCATTTCCAGCACAGCAGAAAGTTCTGTTGAATGTGGATGCTCTGTAACAATAAAATTACCCTTCTTTTTATTAGTCTACTTTCCAGCTCTGGTCTAAGAAACCGAAGTATTTACCCTTTTGGTGTTTGATGGGGTAAAGATGATCTAGATTCCTGATGTAACACTTTTGCTTTCTGACATAGAAACTATGGTCTCCCTGAAGACGAAATATTCTAGGCAGAGATGAATACACAAGTACAAAAGTCCTAAGGCAAAAATATGCTTGTAACGTCCAAGAAACAACAAAACTAATATGGCCAATATAAAGTAAGCCAGGAAAACAGGTAGAAAAAAAAGTCAGCGAGGTAAGCAAGCACCAAGTCATAATGGGCCACTTCCCTGTTTTCTCACTCAATATGTTCTTCATAAGCTAAATCTCAAAGTAATAGATATCTACAGCTGAAATAAGAGAAAACCATTTCCTCTCAAGGCAACAAATTAAATAAAAACTTTAGGCTATTGCTAAATAAACCCTAAGAATTTTCAAGATAAGAAGACAATATTGTCTGAGAAAAAGGTAATGATCCGGAAATTGATATGGTAAGATATACCACAAAATAACCAAATTAAAATTTTCTAGAAAATTTCTAAAAAGCCCAACTCAAATGATCAGATGTTCTATTAAAAAGCATTTTCCCAGGGGGCGCCTGGGTGGCTCAGTTGGTTGAGCGTCTGACTTCAGCTCAGGTCATGATCTCACAGTTCGTGAGTTAGAGCCCCGCACTGGGCTCTGTGCTGACCGCTCAGAACCTGGAGCCTGCTTCGGATTCTGTGTCTCCTTCTCTCTCTGCCCCTTCCCCGCTCATGCTCTGTTTCTCTCTGTCTCTCAAAAATGAATAAATGTTTAAAAAAAAAAATTTTTTTTTTTAAAAAAAAAAGCATTTTCCTGGGTGTCTGGGTGGCTCAGACAGTTAAGCATCTGACTGGCTCAGATCATGATCTCATAGTGTGTGGGTTTGAGCCCCGCGTCGGGCTCTGTGCTGACAGCTCAGAGCCTGGAGCCTGCTTCGGATTCTGTGTCTCCCTCTCTCTATGCCCCTCCCCTGCTCATGCTCTGTCTCTCTCTCCCCCAAAAATAAATAAACATTTTTTTAAAAAAAAGCATTTTCCCACCACGGATCACAATGCAGGTCTCCAGCAGAACAATCTTATGCAAACAAGAACTAAAATTGTGCATTTCAAAGTTTCAGAGACCACTTTTATAACCTGAGTAAACAAACTACCATCCCAGGACACCTAGCTGATACAGTCAGTAGAGCCTGCTACCCTTGATCTCCACGTCATGAGTTCAAGCACAACAGGGGCAAAGCTTACTTTAAAAAGAGATGGGGGGTAGGGGGGCAGTTTGTAGTTCAGTTGGTGGAGTATGCAACTCTTGATCTCTGGGTTGTGAGTTTAAGCCCCACGCTGGGTGAAGTGACTACTCAAAATTTTTAAAAATAAGAAAGAAAAGAAGTATTTAAAAAAAATTACTATCATAAAGCTAGTATTAGTTCATCCCCTAATAATCTAAAACCACAAAGCTAAGATACAACTTGCAATTAAGGTGAATTTTATATTTTGGCTTCCATTAATTTTTGAAGAAAAATGACCCTTCTTTAAATTAAATATGACTGGAATCTTTTACATAAAAACCAAGAGCCCAGGAGCACCTGGGTGGTTCAGTTGGTTGAGCAAGTGAGCCTTGATTTAGGCTTAGGTCACGATTCCAGGGTAGTGGAATCAAGCCCTGTGCTGAGCATGGAGCCTTCTGGAGATTTTCTCTCTCTTGCCCTCTGCACTGTCTCCCACCCTCATGCACATGTTCTCTTTCTCTCACTCTAAAAACAAAACAAAAACAAAAAACCAAGAGCCCAGTAGCAGCAAAATCTTTTTTAACCCCTCCTAGAAATTACAAAAACAGTAATAAATTCCTATTTAATTGTACACAGTTAATGAAAAAAATATTTCTGCCATGTTTTTATCTTGTTACATTTTCTCAATATCAGACAAATGTTTCTCAGAGGTTTTTTTCCTGTTACAAAGCTATGGGTCATTTTATTTTACTTTAATAGATTTAGTCTTCATGAAATGGGGAATACAGTTACCTAGATTTTCCAATTCCCCGTGTGATCTAAAATGCTAAGTGTCAATAACTGATTTTCTAATGAATAATCTATTTAGTTCTCAAATTTAAATGAATGCCAATTACTTCAGAAGTAATTCCGAAAGTCAGTTTAAACTGTCAGTGATAACGGGGGGGGGGGGGGGGGGGGTTTAAGTAGACATTCTGAATCCTTTTCATTTAAAAAAAAATTTTAGGGGCGCCTGGGTGGCGCAGTCGGTTAAGCGTCCAACTTCAGCCAGGTCACGATCTCGCGGTCCGTGAGTTCGAGCCCCGCGTCAGGCTCTGGGCTGATGGCTCGGAGCCTGGAGCCTGTTTCCGATTCTGTGTCTCCCTCTCTCTCTGCCCCTCCCCCGTTCATGCTCTGTCTCTCTCTGTCCCAAAAATAAATAAAAAACGTTGAAAAAAAAAATAAAATAAAAAAATAAAATAAAAAAAATTTTAAACAGAAATAATTTTCTAAGCTCTTTATTCAGCTAATTACACAAGTAAATATAAATCCATTTCAAAAAAGGGTGTGTAATACTTACTGTAGTCAAGGGATTTGGGGTCGGAATGGGAAGCAAGCCTGCACCAGGCATGAGACTTGTCATGGTTGGAGCAGGAGCCAATAAAGAGAGAGCTTTGGATTCCTCTGGAATTTTACCTGCAGAGGCAAGTTCCAAACATTATGGAAAGCAGAAACACCACACAAACTTTACACTATGATTTTACAATTACCCTTGCACTTAAAAAATAATAATAATAAATGAATCTATCTATCAGATCTGTATAAAGAAATAAATAAGAACTTAAGTCTTTCCTTTTATCCTGCTCTACTAGGAAAAATAAAAGTGAGCAAAACTTCAAAGACTAACAATCTCAATAATGGAATATTATTTTAAAAACTGAATAATGTAGACAATTATTTAACACTTTGAGCTATGGGTCACCTGTACTGGAAACTTAATGTTCATGAACCAAACGATATCAAGCATGGACGCTTTCCCAGGACGGTGTTTTCGCGGTGATCGAAAGTTGTGTTACACATGACAACCGTTCGTGTTGGCTGCATCACTAATAGCACACAGAACATCAGATACAGAAAAGAAGAACATTTTTTAAAGTTTAATCCCCAGAAATGGCAAATAACCAAATTAGTCAAAAAAAAGAAAAGGAAAAACAAATATGTGCGAATTGAAATTTGTTCCTTAATGGGTGCCCCTATCCTGGTTACTAAACCTACCTACTGGTGATGCAAACAATTTTAATAACCTCCCAATAAATTCCATTCACTTTCAAGTAGACAGAAAAAAACAAAAGCCTACTGCAAGCAATCAGCTTCAATTTAAAAGGAAGCCTACACCCATCCAGTTAAGAAGACATCTCACCAACTAGGTCAGAGACGCCAGAAGAATCCAATTTCAAAGAATATGCCTTGGGAAACTTAAAATTTTTGAGAATTCCTAACAATAAAAGTTCCCTAGTCTCAGGAAACTTCTTAAACTCCTGACTTTTAGAACCAATTTATGTATCCTTGTCTGAAGAGGGGTGGTTAATGCCTAAATGTCTTGCTTGTAAGTATCTTAACTGCCTAATAAAAATAACAACAAAAACACTAAAATATTCTTAGACACTAAGAAAAAAATCCCTACAATTAATGAAAAATCTACTCTAAAATAAGTTCAATTTGCTGTATTTAACTATTAAATTCTAACCAATTAATTTTGATAAGAACTGCAACTTTCACACGTTTTCCCATTGTGTCCTCTCTCTTACCACCCCCACTAAAATAGTTCTTAAAAAGCTGACTACAGATATCAATTTTAGAAGAACTACTTATAATTATGTGGTAGTTGGCTATACACTTCCATTATGGAGTCTTCAAAAATAATTTAAAACACAGTGTACAAAGTCACACTAAATTGGAAATAGCATATGGAGTACGTTTCAAAAGCACCATGCTGGATTTTAGAGGAAGAAATTCTATTTAAAACAACCAGATGTGCAGGATAAATCTCTAAACAATATTATCTGCATATACCTCTAAACATGGATGGAATTCAAGACAGCTTTTAAATTTTGCTTTAAATAATGGTTACACCTTTGTTATAACAGAAAAATTACATTTGATTAGCTTTAACAAACGCCTTTTCCCTAAATTTTGCAACATCTAAGTCTCCATTAATGTACTAACTTCAAAAACAGTTATCTTTTTATTTCATGTAAATTCTGCACAAGCAAAGAATTTTTTAAACATGCATAAATATAAATAAAATGTAGGTAGGCCTTACTGAAGACATGAAATAACAAGAATTTATTTTATGTTATTGGTATTAATACACGTATCTGTATACCCACATATATACTAAGCTATTTATATTACTACCGGACCCGTTTTACGTATTATTTTTCAAATGCTTATAAAACCTGAACACATCTTGATAAATCAATTGAGGTTCCACAGTGTAAATCTTATGCTTCATTACCCTAATGTGTGCACCCAAAAATCAAATAAACAGTTTCAATCTGTTAATGTTCCCAATTTAGAATTACTTGTCAATTAAATAAGCATAAGTGTCTACAAGACAGTGTAGTAAAACTACACAACGTATTCAACACAGGCTAAAAGTTGAATACTTAATATTACAAAGACTCACTTATCAATAGGTTGTCTGACTCTCCCTGCCTATCACAGTAGTAATAAACTACTATAAATATTAAGTCTAACCATAAATAGGCACATGTTTTAATTCTAATTACCATTAAAGATCCTTGAAGAAAAAAGTCCCATTGCTTAACTTCCAAGACAGAATTCTATCAAAATTACCTTCCAAATACTATCAGAGTATATAAAAGTATAAAGCAAACAAGCATTTAGCATTTTTCCCAAACTATACTCCTCAAAGACAACTGAGAGGAAAAAGAGCTCTCACGGTATTAAAATTAAGTACTAATCCTAATCCTCAGATTCCATTTAGAAGCTGGTAACGTATGAAAATTTTTCAAAAAATTCAAGCAGAGAAACATACATGAAAGTAACTTTTCAAGCTTCTCAAATATCCATTCCCCATGCAAGCAAGTAAAAGTCTTTATAAGTCAAGGAAGTAAGTTATTTTCTAAGAAATTTACTTATTTTCCTTGAGGATTTTGTATGCTTAAAATTCTAGGGGGAAGGATGAAAATTAAAAGCTATCAGTTGGTTTTTATGAAAGATGTAGATTTGGGAGAAAAACTGCAAAAATGTTGCAATGAGATCACAAAATGTTCCTAACAATTCTACCAGTGTTTTAGTGTTTTGAGAACAAAATGTACCTGTGCAGTCTATAATACCAATTAAGACTCACTGAGCTTCACAACACTGTATCCTAGTTTACTATGAAAATTTACTTTATCGTAAGCTTGAGCTCTGCTAATCATCTCCCAATATAATCTGCAAAGCAATGTTATGAACCCTTAATGGAATACCATTTACAAAGAACTGGAAAACCAGCTCACAAGTTAAAGTGAAAGAGATTTAACAAAACAAAAACAAAAACAAAAACAAAAACAAAAAAAAGGGACAAAATAAAGAAAAAGAAATGAAATTAAAGTAAAACAATAAAAAACAGAGACAGGGCGTCCATCTTCTGCGGTTCAGACTCCGATCTCATTTCCCCAATGAAGGTTTCACTTGACGGCAGGTTTAGTGGCATGGCAAACAATGCCTAACTCAGGCAAGTGTAACAGGTCTGCCTTGGCCAGTCTAGTCATCTAATAATGCACAAATATCACATAGAGAAAACATACAAAACCAAATTAATAGTCAAAATCCATCTACCAGAAAATGTGGACATAAAGTTACGACTGATGATTAGGCTTGACACCCTTGTTATGTTTGACCTTATCTTTTTCTAAGTGTTAACATTTATAAAAAAGAAATCTGAGATGCACGCAACAACAAAAAGGTCATATTTGGACAAATATAATGAAAGTATATTTTATTTTGAAATGGCATGTTTCATTAACAATAGTTAATGCTTACTCTGTATGAAACTTACACACCAAACATTACTTATACAGCTTTAGGAGCTTGTTACAAAACTGTCTGCATTACAAAAACAGCAAATTGAAAGAAACTGAAAAAATTTTCTTAAAACTGTTTCTATGGTTTTCTCATTTCTTTCATAATGCTGTTTCTGTAACATCAAAGAAAGAATGCAGTCAGTAAAGTTTGACACAAGAATGTTTACAGCACCCATCTCCTCTAAGAGAACTTACTCCACGGGAACTCTTCACTGGTTTACTTCAAACTCACTTTGCTACTCTTTTAGTGTAACAATACATCATAACTTTGCTTGCAGCACATAATCAGATCTTTGACAGCTCACTGTAACATAGTTCAGTTTCTATAAAGTCATTCTGTGGTATTTAAACTAGTGAAAAATGTGTATCTGAATGCTTCTCTAATACCAATTATTTTATCAGTCAGTGCTCTAAAATACAACTAAACTTTCATGCTCAAAACCAGGAAATGGTCTCAAAATGGCAATACTAGTAATACTCAAGGGCTATTATAATAAATTTGTATTTATTAATCTTTATTAAGCAAAACAAACAAAAAAAGGGAACCTCTTACACACCCATAACCTTGAAAACTTATGACAAATAACGGTCTGGGCTTCTCAAATAGATGAAAAAAATCAATGGAATATAGCAAGGTTCCAACGAAGCAACACTGGTAGGTATTCTTCCTTCCAATTCAGTAATGAGCTAACATAATACAAGGTCCTGTGCTGGTGACGGCATAATTTTCAGATATGATTAATATTCCCAATTAATATACTAATTTCTTTTTTCCCGTGCAGTTTACCTGGCATGAAACTGATAGGAACTTGATATGCACAACTAAACCATTACCAGCTTTCTCACCTTGCTCTCCAACTGTGGGCTCACAGTCCACTTACAGATCAACAGGTAAGGATGGGGATTCAGCAAATAATTACCTTTAACCCATTTTATTCCCCCTACTCCATTCTAACCCCCAGGCATGGGAAAAGACTTTCAAATTTATCTGAAAAAATACAGAATGTGCTATTCTGGGACTTCAAAACCAACAGAATGGAACTCACTGTATCTAACTATAATGTTTTTGACATCCCAGAATAGGCATTCTGAAATAAGTATAAAACTTTCGAAGCACAGCAATGTTTACCATATACTAGGTTATTTTAATATTAACCTGGTTTCTAAAAGAGGTTGTTTTTAAAACATGACATATGAAAGTTCATTAAATTGTTCCAGGTAAATTTTTTATGTTGTAAAACATTTACCATCCGCTAGTGAAAACAAGTTTTAAAGACATTTAAATTATAATAACCTATTCTAAAATCCATGTATACATGCCATAATCTGTACTCTGAATAAAAGTTAATTACACACTAGAACTGTCAAATTCAGCACAGCCTATTATATGTGAATGACTCTGTAAATAGAAGTTACTAAAAAATAAGTATTAGTAATAATTAGCTCTGTAAGGCTTTGGCCTTGTTCCCATCTTCAACATCTATTTCCTTGATGGAGGCCTTGGAAAATTACTTTCCATTATTTTTCTTCAATTACCCAACCTACCCTCCAAGAAAAGCAAGCCATTAAAATAAAAACATAAATTTCAGTTGCACAGCAGTCACACTGAATATAAAATAATGGTCCCAGTAACAAGGTGAATTACCTTACAAGGATACATCAGAGATTAAATTATGAATATTTTTCTTACAAATACCATTTATCCCCAATTTGGCAAAATGCATAAGTTTTATTTATGTAATACAATTAATATTGTATATATAGGGGCAAATGCTCACTTATTTACATATTAAAAATAATTTCCCCTACCACCCTAATATTTTAATTTCAGAAACCTTCGTTTACAACTTGCAAATTAACTACAAAAAACAAAAGCAAACCAGAGAAGCCAAGTAATTCATGAAATTTTTAAATATTTGGCTATTAAATCTCAAGCATATAGAAGTAATAAGTCAACCATTTTAATATATTTTATTATTAGGTAAAAATTATTTCCTTCTCCAAATTTCATTCATACACACACGCACACACACACAACAGAGTACTATCTACCTACCAATTTCTAGGAAAGCCAAAGGTAGTAACACACAGGACAGAGATTACAATAATAGAAAAAAAAACACATAAGATACCAACCTTCTGCACAAGGTACAACTATCAGAGCTCTGTCAATAAAAACCGTGTTAGTTAGATGCTGGGCCACGCCAACACTTGATGGGTCACGAAACTTAACATAACATACTTTGGAAGAAAAAGCAAGAGGTGTGTTGCTGCAAAATAAAAAGAAAAACAATTGGACTAATAAACATTTGGCTGATTGTGTCATTTTCATTTGAAATTTCTTTCTCAGATCTTTACACAGTCTTACATAATCAAGACAAGAATTGTGACTGCTAAGAATCATTAAGACATGAAAATGTCTTTCATTAATGTCTTCATTAAGACATGAAAACTTAGCCTTTTTAAAGTTTTTATTCAAATTCCAGTAAACATACAGTGTAGTATTAGTTTCAAGTTTACAATATAGTGATTCAACACTTCCATACATCACCTGGTAGTGCCCAGCACAGCAAGTGCACTCCTTAATCCCCATCACCTATTTAACCCATCCCCTCACCCACAGCCCCTCTGGTAACCATTAGTTTGTTCTCTGTAGTTAAGAGTCTGTTTCCTGGTTTGTCTCTTTTTCCCTTTGCTCATTTGTTCTGTTTCTTAAATTCCACATATGAGTGAAATCACAAAGTATTTGTCTTTCTCTGACTTAATACGCCCAGCATAAGACTCTTTAGCTCCATCCGTTTCATTGCAAATGGCAAGATTTCATTCTTTCTTATGCCGAGTAATATTCCACTGTGTGTGTGTGTGTGTGTGTGTGTGTGTGTGTGTGTGTGTGTGTGTCTTCTTTGTCCATTCACCAGTCGATGGGACATTTGTGCTATTTCCGTAATTTGGCTATAAACATCGAGGTGCATGTACCCCCTCTGAATCAGTATTTTTGTATTCTTTGGGTAAATACCTAGTAGTGCAACTGCTGGATGGTAGGGTAGTTCTATTTTTAACTTTTTGAGGAACCTCCATACTGCTGTCTGGAGTGGCTGCACCAGGCAAAATTTAGTCTTTTAATGGTAATTTGCCTGCAAAGGCTGACAGCAATTTAGGAAGGCCTATCACCTCATCGGTAAAAACTTGACATGTAAATTAATGAGTACTTAATCAGAGTGAAACATGAAAACAGTTGATTTAACCCAAAAATGTTCAACCAGTACATCATCAATAGGCACAATCACTTTATAGAAGCCCCAATCCTCAAGACTTCAAATTTTGTAACCATTTCCAACCCTTTTAACTAAAAACTTCACCAGAATCTTACAGACAGACATCATGGTATGAAAATTAAGGTGTTTTGCATATACTACACTGCTTTATCCTAGGCAGCATTGCAATTTTCCAGACAAAAGATTTTACAAACAAAATTTTACATATTTTATACCCAGAAAAGCATAGACCCTTCTAAATCCTATCAGATTCAGTTCAGTCTGGCAAACCAGACACAGCCCAGATGAAAGCAGTTTTTCCAGAATATGAATCCATCTTTTTAGATTCCAAAATATCTCAGTGATGATCATTTTGTCAATCTGTACACAATTATGTTCACTTAAAGTCTAAAACTGTCTTTAGCAAGGACAAAAGCCACCGAAGCTAAATATATACCTAATATATAATATATACAGTCCTTTAAAGCATTAAGATATTTCACACTAAAACAGGAGAGACCAGGGGCTCCTGGGTGGCTCAGTCGGTTAAGCATCCGACTTCAGCCCAGGTCATGATCTCACATCTCGTGGGTTTGAGCCCCGCATCAGGCTCTGTGGTGACAGCTCAAAGCCTGGGGCCTGCTTCAGACTCTGTCTCCCTCTCTCTGTCCCTCCTGCACTTGCATTCTGTGTGTGTCTCTCTCTCAAAAATAAATAAACATTAAAAAATAAACAAATAGACCATTTGAAAAGTATCATATTTGCGTTGTGCAGCAAGGCATTTACTTTACAAAAGAGATCACGGAAGTTGACCATAATCCTAACCTGAGTAAATGGCAAAACTGGGACTTCAGTCTAAGTCTAATCATCTAAATCCAAATCTCATGCAACCTTATTCATTCAACTAATATAGAATTTTAAAGCATCTTAATGTACTATTTAATTAGCAATTCCACAAATAGAAGCCGTTTTCAAAATTAAAAAAAAATCTTTTACATAAAGCAACATATCCATCTTGACAATGGTTAAACATACATATTAATGCTATTAATAAAATACTGTGATAACACATTTGCATTTAGAACTTGAAACTATTTATACTATTGACATAAACAGGGTAATACAAGTTAACAAAATCAAACTACCTCTTTCTCACCCAACCGAACCCAATTCACTCCTACCTAAGCCTATCCAATTCAGGCTTCCACAGGCACTCTCCAACAATGACTACCCCAACCTCCAAACAACTAAGACCAGCACTTTATGAATTTGTCACTGAGGTAAAAACATTCACCTCTAGACTTAACTCACCTTTACATTACCCAATCTCCAATTGAAGCCTTTCTTGAGCTTTAGACTCCCAGATCTAGGTGCTTGCTGGAATACTGCACAGTGATGGTCACAGGGCCCACCCCCCAAAACTTACTGGGTCTAAAATAAATTCATCATCCCTCTTTCTCACCAATCCTGGTCCCTGTCCTATACTTCATCTCTCAATTAAAAACATCACTGTATTACCCATGTTATGAATCTGGAGTCACTAAATGTAACCGTCATTAGTACAGTTCCCTAAACATTTCCAAATCTCTTCTGACTACATGGTAAAAATCCATGTCTTTGTTCCCTGAAGTTAAGTGTGGCTATGCAACTTGTTTTGGCCAATTAAATATGAGCAGAATCGACATTCAGGAGCTTTAAGGGCCACCGCCTGGCTCTTTTCCTCTGCCACAGTGACCAGCCACATTCAAGAAATGGGTGGCTGCTACATCAGCTTCATCTCAGAGTGAGCAACCACAATGAATAGAGTTCCCTACTCTGCAAGCTTAGCATTAAAAATAAGCTGTTTTTACAAAACTACTGAGATTTGGGGGTTGTTCCCATACTTGACCCTCACTCTTCTTCATCTTCTTCATAAAGTCCTGTGAAGACTGCATCCCATATATTTGTACACATTAATCCCTTTAACACTGTCATTATCAAGGCCTTAATTCAGGCCCTCATCATTTCTCACCCAGATTATTACAATGGCTCCTAAAAAAATCACAATGACTCCAATTTGAACTACTTAATAATGGTCTTCACAAAAGCTGCCAGAGTGATCTTTCTAAACCCTAAATTTTGTCATGTCATTCCACACTGCTTAAATTTCCTCAAAGACATGCTTCTGTTATTGCTTTATCATATAAATTCACCCCAAAATCCAGGCATTAGAAATATTTGTGGTTTCCAGAACACATTCTGAATATCTGGGCCATCTTTGCACATGTTGTTCCATTTGCCTATGATATTCTACCTCTCGTTTTTGAATGGTAATTCCACTTTTATTCAAGGCTCAAGCTTACAGATCTTCTGGAAAGCCATTTTAAGATAACAAAGTGATTAGGTAGGTGCCCCCCCACCCCCCCTTATACGTGCTACCAAGACATTCTATACACTTTCAGCACAGGCCTTAGCAGTTTCCTTAGATGAAACCCTCATCAGATTTTGGGAGGCCTCTAGTCACAGTTGATTAGTCACATGACACAAAGGCCCATTTCACTGGCTAGCCAATAGCTTATCATTTGGATGGCTTGATCAAATGAACTTGCAACAATGAGATTCTCTCTCTTGGGCTGAAAAGTCACTTAGAGTCAGGGCTTGGGCCAGATGCCAGATGACCAAGTACAAAATAAGTCCGCAAAGAAAATAGAGCAGATACACAGAAACAAACTGAGCGGACAATAAAGCCTGTGAGAAGAGGCAGATAATCACCTTGGATGCTGGTATCTTTCTGGTTCCCAGTCCCAGTTCCCATGAGGCCTACTTATTTTAATTTAGAGATATATCCATCTTTTTAATAAATTTACCTCTTCTTGAGCCAGACTGGGTAGCAGTGTTTCTGTCTTTTGCAAACCACACCCCCCACACAAAAAACAATATAATTACAATGAGCTACTAAAGCCCTAGCAATTACAAGCACACTCTCTTTTAGCACTGAAATCTGCAAAAGCCTAACAAACTGCCAGTGAGATGACATGCCTAAACTGACAGGTCCTTTTATGAGAGAATGGAAACCTAAATGGTCACTGTTGAAAACTAAAAACGCACTTTCTGATACTCCTACTTAAAACCACATCGCTTCAAATTTAAAACATCCAGAGGAGTAGGAAATAGGACACTGGTTAGTAAAGCAACTACACGTTAGGATAGGCTACCATTACCAAGATTTGAGAGGCCCAGGAAGTGGGTTGAAAAGGTTGATCTGTTCTGACCCAATATTATCAGAGGAATGTGGATACCTAGGTATGGTTTACACAGTGCTCTAAGAAATTCTCTGTATCTTCATTTCCAATTACCTTTCTAAAAATACAAAATAAAGTTCAGCTTACAGTTAACACTTTAATTTTGAACATTATAATCTAAAATACAATACAGTGGCAAGTCTAAATACACATGATGAATTTCTCAACAAATGTGTATTTATAAGTCATTGTTTCCAATTTTTTTTTTTAATTTTTTTTTTTCAACGTTTTTTTTTTTTTTTTTTTTTTTGGGACAGAGAGAGACAGAGCATGAATGGGGGAGGGGCAGAGAGAGAGGGAGACACAGAATCGGAAACAGGCTCCAGGCTCCGAGCCATCGGCCCAGAGCCTGACGCGGGGCTCGAACTCACGGACCGCGAGATCGTGACCTGGCTGAAGTCGGACGCTTAACCGACTGCGCCACCCAGGCGCCCCTGTTTCCAATTTTTATACTTATATCTTTCATTCTAATAAATGTAAACTTTTAAATAGACTTAGTTTTTTAATTAAATAGAATTATTATTTTTAAACGTAATTTTGGAGGCTCCAGAGTGACTCAGTTGGCTAAACATCCAACTCCTGATTTTGGCTCAGGTCATGATCTCACAGTTGATGAGTTCAGAGCCCAGCATTGGACTGTGCTGACAGCACCGAACTTGCTTGGGATTCTCTTGTCTCCGGTCTCCCTCTCTCTCTGCCCTTACCCCACTTGCTTGCACGTGCTCTTTCTCTCTCAAAAATAAATAAACTTTACAAAAATAAATAGATAAATGTAATTTGGACCTAGAATTTTAATTTTATTTAATTTAAAAAAAAATTTTTTTTTTATTTGAGGGAGAGAGAGAGAACTAGGGACAATAAAGCCTCTGAGGGTTCGATCCCACGACCCTAGGATCATGACCTGAGCTGAAAACAAGAGTCGGACACTCAACCAAGTCACCCAAGCTTTAATTTTAATTAATTTTTAATGTTTAAAAGGATGTTACATATTCCATTTGTTCTAAGTGTATGCTTCTGAACAAAGTACTAGTATCCAAGTATAGAAGATTTTACTTTAACCTCATTTGCTGAATCCAATTTTGTTTCTTTTTTCAAATGCAAAACTTTCTACAATCATTTTTCCAAAAAATCAGAAATTTCTGACTAGGAGTTTAATGCAGAAATTACAGAACCAACTTTTTTGAGCATCAAATTTTGTGGGCCCTAACTGGTTATTTTATTTTTCATTAAACAGGTAATGGCACTCTACAATTTTTTAAAAGTCAATGTGGTATAATATACCCAGTATTGTTAGATCAAAAAGGATATAATCCAAAGCATGGACAAAGTACACGGACTTATATATAAAAATATTAACTGACACATAATTTATAACAGGATTTCCCAGTAGGACTACAGCGGTACTTTGGATGGCACAATTTTTCCTTATGTTAAGATTTTCTTATGAATTACTGACACTTGCCCATCAAATGCCAGAAGGCACTCCAATCACTGTGGACAATGAAAAATATACATTTCTAGCTAAAATCCACAAACTCAAAACACCAAAAAAGTGACCAATATATCCAGTGATAGAATTTCAAAAACACACAAGACATAATTACAGACTTTAAAATGTTATTACTATAAATAAGACACAATAATATGAAAAATGCTTATTACACATTGAAGGAAAAAGTTTACTATCAGTGTATAAATCATTCTATTACACTACATTAAAATAAGCACATATAAAAAGGATTGCAGGCAAATACATGGAAATGAAGAGAGGTTTTGATAGGAATGCAAGAGCTTAAGTGGTGTTTCTTTTTCTCTATGTCTCATAAAATGACTATACTGATTCTATTTTTTTTTAACTAAATAAGTAGTTACCACATTTTCCCTTGCTTTTTACTATTTTTGAAGACCACAGAAGTGAAGAAAACCAGTAAGCAAAAAAATCAACACAGGTGTTGATGTTGTTAGAAATGGTGTTGAAAATCAGGATAGGATTACCCTTTGGGGGTTAGTCACTTGGAGGGGACAATGGGAAACTTCTAGGGTGCAGATAAGCCTGATGTGGATGCTGATTACACAGGTATGTTCGCTTTGTGAAAATTCATCCAGCTGCATGTTTATCCATTCACTTTTATGTATGTTATACCTAATAAAAAAAAGGTTACTGAAAAAAAACTACAAAAAAATTTTTTACTGCCATAAAAAGGTGTTCATGACATGATATTCATTTGTTGTGCAACAAGGTAAAAAAAAAATTCTGGATATTTATCAGCCGGCTGCACAAAAAAGGATCACAATTGAGAATTTTAAAGATGTACAATGAATATTTACACTAATTCTCAATGTTTAAAAGTTAAAAAACTGAATCACTGCCTCATTCCAAAAAAGTTAGATTTAAAATCTGAATTGTCATATTAGCAACTTAATTCTTAAAATGTTAATGAGAAACGATTTTCCCATTCTATTAAAGAAATATATTTCCAAATTTAAAACAAATGAAATACTAACTCAGCTTCCAAACATTAATCATAAAATACAGTTTCCAAGAGACTGCAAAACAATCATATCTTTCTTCAATACTACTACTATTGCAATGTTATCCATTTCAGCTCAAATCTACAAATATATCTTTAATATAAAGACTAGGTTATGACAACTTCATTATAGAGCAGAAAACACACTGTTAAATCATGGCAATATTTTTGAAAAGCAGGAAGGGACTGCACTTAAGGAAAAACTGAAGAATTTTTCCTGGCCCATATGTGTCATATTTAGGTTACAATTTTGCAAAATGTATCACAGTTTGTGACACACTAACTCCACTATGTTTAAAAGCTTTTTATTCTTTTTGACTTTTAAACTCCAAGTAATGAAAATCTAATTTCAATAAACAGCCCCATTACTAAGGTCACATTATAACTGGCAGCATATTGCCACCCTAACCCTGGTTTTAACAATGAAAGTGATCCTATGTTGGCATTGTGAACTATTTCTTCTACCTATGAGACAACTTATTACCACAACCTTGAAAGCAAGGTTAGTTTACAAGGGTTCATGTACAAAATTTTAGTGCTCAAATCCAACTCCTAAGGCTACAGCACTCCTCCAAGTACTTCTCAGTTATTAAGAAATGTTCTGAATGCTTAAATGAAGAGATAGCAGAAATCATTTTCAAAAGTTAAATAAGATATTCAAGCCATATATGCCACAGCTAGTCAATAAATATGTATGTGCATGCACTTATGATGAAGTATTCTTGAACAAAAAATGTATTATCTGAATCTAATCAATATAAACAATCTAATCTGAAACGATCTATATAAACCCAGATTATGCATCATTCTACAAAACAAACTACAAAACAAAATATCACTGTTACGGAATATTTTTTTAAAAGCAACAGGGGACTGTTCTAGATTAAAGGAGGTAGCAACTAAATGCAGTGGTGGTTTCCGATTATATTCTAGACCAAAAAAAGAAAAAGAAAAAAAAATGATTATAATAATTGGTTAAATTTAAATATGAACTCCTTGTTATATATACCAATGTTAAATTTCTTAGACACGTTAATAGTATTGTGGTAATGTAGGAGAATGTACCTGTTCTGAAGAGAGAGACTTAAGTGTTGAGAAAAAAATAATCATGCGGTCTGCAACTACTTTGAAAAAGATGGGAAGAAAGAGGAAGTGTAGAGGGTGCAGATAGCTAGAGGGGGAGACAGAGAAAAAAATCAACTGGTAAAGAAAGAATACAGGTAAAAGAAACGTGGGTGTTATTCGTTCAACTTTTTAGTTTGCATTAAATATTTCAAAACAAAAAGAGAGTAACTTTAAAAAGTAAAATTTAAATTTAAATCCAAATACCAACTTTTACTAATATCTTATACCGTAGCTATGCGATATACTTACACATAGAAACCGAAAGAAAAATAGGTCTACGTGCATCATTATGAAATGAACGAAAAAGTCAAAGCCAATTTTTTTGAAAGAAAGAAATCCTGGGCAACTACTAGCCCTTCCTTCAAAGGATTTTGAAACAATGAACAAAATACGATTTTAAAATTCTAAGCTCTACCATCAAAAAAAAAAGTTTATGCGTGTAAGAATGTGAACCCGTAAACCCTTACAAATTTTGTGAGTACACAGTACTACACAAGGGAAATCTTACTTCAAAATACATACTTGGGAATTGGCCGCAAGCTCTAAATGCCAATAAAGATCTAGACTTTTAGAGCATACACCAGGGATAATCCTTCACCGACTAATACTTTCTCTGAAAGGCTTAGGACAGTGTGACCTTCAAAGCGGAAATTTTAATCCGCTGCCAAAAGGGCGAAAAGACATGATCTTTAACAACATGGATGGGCTCGGTCAGATTAGACAAGAAGATGCTTAATTTGTGAACACCACCCTAGAGAACAAATGGTAGCCCTAATTCCAAGTTGTCATCAGCCGCAGGCTTTCTAATCAGCACAACGGCCTGACACTAAAGCCCTAACAAGTGGGACAGTTCGTCCGGCGCGGTCTCCGCGATTTTTACATTACAAGAACGCTAACAGGCGTTTGCCATGAGGACTATTCCGGGCCCACCTGCGGCCATCTTAAGTTCGGGAAGAAAAAGGAAAAAGGAGAGACACTGAATACGAAGACCCAGCGGAGACCACAAATCGGGGAGGCACGAAAATAAACAACTTCTCTACATTCTCTGTAACGGTTCGGTGCAGAGGTTAACCCCCAAAGTCAGACTAACAAGGAGAGCAGAACCGCAGGGCCCCAGCGCCGGGGTGCCCTAATCAAACATGGGCACCAAGGTAAGCTCGGGAGATCACGTGACGGGCACGGCGCGCCCCCGTCCGCGCTCTCCCCCACGCCTCGGTGCCCGAGGTCTCTATGGCGCCCGCGCCCCTCCCCCAGCCAAGCTCGAGCACTTACTCCGGGGGGTAGAGCCGCAGCTCCTCTATTTCTCCTACGAAGGAAAAAAGCGTACGCATCTGCTCGCTGGTCACCGCCGACGACAGATTGGTCACCTGAATCACCGCCGTAGGGGTGAGGCCGAAGCCTAAAGCCAACCCGAAGCCGCCACCGGGGTTCATCCCGACCCGCTTGCTGCTGTCTCCCGCTCCCCAACGTCTACGACGCGTCAGCGACGGAGCCGGGAAAGCGAAGTACGCGCGGCCGCGAGCGCGCTCCCGCTGGCGAATTCACGGAGGCGGGCAGGTCTAGCCACCCATTCCGCAACTCCTCTGCTCCCAGGGCTGCGCGCGCCTGCCGGAAGCGTCGCCCCGGCAACCCGGCGGGTTGGCGGAGGCTGTAGCCTGGGGCTCCCGGGTGCCCGAGGCCGTAGCTCCTGTTAGTCTTCGTCAGAATTTTTATGGGTTTCCCCATCCCCCCTCGCTTCAACTGAATACATTTCTGTGCTCGCGTAATTGGGGAGACCCAGGTCTTTCCCGTCTTTAACCCTAGGTAGAACTGGGGAACCAAGAGGCCTGGCCTGCCGGTCTGGGGCGGTGAAGGAGGAATGCCTCTCGGGCATCACAGATTAATGCTTGGCTAAACTATCGCCGGTCACGATCACGTACAGGCGGCTTCCCCGCCCCAACTATTGAAACCGCCCAACTGTTGAAAACATTGGCCGGCGTCCTAATTAAAAACAACTTGGAAAAATTTACACAACCCTTAAGTTCCGATTGAATTAAGAAAGGAGGCAGTAAGATGAAGGCTCTGCAGTGGTTGTTTATAACTTGCCATTTATTCGCTCATTTCGCAGATATTTATTTACAATATTTATATAAACATTAATGTTTATTGAGTATTACATACCAGACACTGTTAGACAAGGGCACGTAAAAGACAGTTACGGACAGTCCACATGGAACTTGCAACCTAATGAGGGACAACCAAGTATGTGAAACGAAGGCAGCTGCTCCCAAAAATGCCATCCCCAGAACCCTGAGGGTACTCAAGGCCCTTTCAGTGGGTCCGCAAGGTCAAAACAATTTACAATACAATGCTAAGACTCTGTTGACCTTTTTCACTTCGTTGACACTTGCACTGAGGATGTAAAAGCAATACAAGGTTAAACTGCTGGCAACTTAGCAGGAATCGAGGCAGTGGCACCAAAATGCACCAAGAGTAGTATATTTTGTATGTTTCACCTCCTTGCAATGGTAGCATACAAAATTTAAGAATCTTTAAGTGGGGGCACCTGGATGGCTCAGTCGGATGAGCCCCTGACTTTTGCTCAGGTCATGATCTTGTGGTGTGTGAGTTCCAACCCCACAGCAGGCTCTGTGCTGGCAGCTCAGAGCCTGGAACCTGCCTCAGATTCTGTGTCTGCTTCTCTCTCAGCCCTGCCCCGGGGCTTGAGCTCTTGACTCACTCTCTCTCTCTCTCTCTCTCTCTCTCTCAAAAATAAACATTAAAAAAAAAAAAGGATTGTTTAAATAAACTGAGTGTCCTTGACAAAGGAGTAAAAATTATTAATTTCATAAAATCTTCACCCTAGCATATGCGTCTTTCTAATGTGCGTGAAGAAATGGTATTTAACACTGCATGCCCAAGTAAGTAAGAGTTGTCTCCAAAAAAAGCACTTGTGTGATTGAGTAATCACACAGAAATACAAATTGTGTAAAACCTGTATACATCCTGTATACACCCCCTTAAATTACCACTTTACAGTAAAGTCTTTTCTGTTAAAAAATACTAGTGATATTAACACATGTATTTTTCGACATTATATAATGAAATATGTGAACATTTGGAAGATCTCTACAACTCAATGAACAACTATTTTCAGAAAAACCAGTGCATGCTATTACAAAATCAAAATGAGTCATCAAAGTCGAAAATAGATCTATGCATTTTAATGTAGCAGAATACAAAGTTAATTGATACAGTTTCAGACTCAGTCCACATTGCAACTGCACTCTTAAGAAACTGCCATATGTCAACTTTGGTGTGATATCAAAGAAGAATATCTAGAATTATCTAGAAAGGCTATGAAAATAGTTTTCCCTTTTCCAACTCCTTATCTGAGTGAGACCAGATTTTCTTCATATGTTTCAACCAAAATATATCACAACAGATTGAATGCATGAATAGGAGAATCCAGCTGTCTTCTATTAAGCCAAACATTAAAGAGGTTTGAAAAATGTAAAACAATGCCACTTTTCTCAAATTCTTTTTTGCAAAGTATCATTTTATCATAAAAATGTATCATTTACATTAACATACAATCGGTTTGGGGTGCCTGGGTGGCTCAGTCAGTTGGGCATCCGACTTTGGCTCAGGCCATGATCTCACAGTTTGTGGCTTCAAGGCCCATGTCCGGCTCTGTGCTGACAGCTCAGAGCCTGGAGCCTGCTTCAAATCCTGTGTCTCCCTCTCTCTGTGCCCCTCGCTCGCTTGTGATCTATCTCTCAAAAATAAATAAATGTTTAAAATATTTTTAAAAAATAACATACATCGGTTTATGAGTGTTTTTAAATGTTTTAAAATAAGTTTCTCAGATTTAATTTCTAAAGTGGTAAATTCCTCAACAATTTCTGAGAGTGTATAGGGATCTTAAATGAATGTTTGAGACCTACTACCAGAGGGATAAGCTCAGACAAAAATTGGGAGCATGTAGGAGGGCCACTTAAACTTAGTCCTAATGGAAGACTTCCCAGAAAAGAGATTCCTTGTTCTGAATCTTAAACAGGAATTAGGTAGGCTAAGGAAGGGGGTGGGGGAGGGGTGGGGCATTGAAGGGAAGTCTATAGACTGAGTATGCAGAATATACAAATGCAGGGAGGTATGAGGGCCCAAGTGAGGTCCAGAATATTCAGATGCATGGAAAAGAATAAGCTTTGATGAAAGGTGCTATTTGTCATGCTAAGAGGTTTTTTTATTATACACTTTATATGCTATTGAGAGTCGTTGAAGACCTTTGAGCAGGTTCAGGTTCAGGTTTTAGAATGATCATTGTCACTGCAACATGAAGATCCATTGAAAAGGGCGGAGACTAAAGGCAAAAGAACTAGATCAAAGGATAAGTGGTGGTATTAAGGGAAAGCAAAGAACAGTCCCAAATTTGGGAAGCATTGAACCCATTTAAAAGTAAAAGGAAGTGGGGTGCCTGGGTGACTCTGTTGGTTAAGTGTCTAATTTTGGCTCAGGTCATGATCTTGCAGTCCGGTCCCCATGAGTTCGAACCCTCTCTGCTGACAGATCGGGAATCTGGAGCCTGCTTAGGATTCTGTGTCTCCTTCTCTCTCTGCCCCTCTGCCGCTCACACTCTGTCTCTGTCAAAAATAAACATTAAAAAAAAAAAAGTAAAAGGAATAAAAATCATCCACTTGGAAATATATATATATATGGAAATACACTCAGTTTTAGGTACAATTACAGATGTTTTTTGGTCCTCCTGAAGCCCAACATGGATCCCTAGGATTAACAATTCCAAGTTTAGAAAAGCAGTCCTCAGACTTCAGTGTACATCAAAGGCACTCAGAGGGCATGTTAAAACAGACCTCTGCCTTCATCCTGAGCACGACCAGAGTGGGGCCTGAAAATTTTAATTTCTGACAAGTTCCCAAGTGCTGCTGCTGCTGGTGGTGATCTGAGAACCCCACTTTGAGAGCCCCTGATTTAGAAGGTCTTAAAAGCAATACTTAGTACATTTACTATCTACTGTTGATGGTAAAGCAAAGGGAGGAATTTGTTCCTGGCCTGGGGGATTGTGTACAAGTGCCATAATTTAGGACCAAAAATAGGAAGGAAGGGCAACTGCGATAGGAAGGAGCAAAGAATATTGAGATCCATTATGGACAAGTTTCTGAAATGAAATTTAGAGAAAATATCTAGAACTAAGATACAGTATGTGATTTAAGCTTGAAAGTAGCAGCACATGTGTAGCAGAAGTGCAGTGGGCAACGTTAAAGGGATTAAAACACTAGCCAAAAACAAACAAAAGCTAGGAGGAAAACCAGGAGGGAGGACAGTCATAAAAGTTAAGGGAGGAAAAAATTCTAATAAGGAAAAAGTGAAGAGTGAGGAAAGAATGACTAAAAGTATCAAATTCTGTAAGACGACAAAATCAGGGATAAAATCTGCCCATTGGTAAATATAACGTGACTATTGAGACTAAAGCTATAGGAACCAGTTTAGAGAAGCAAAGGCCATGACATCACTTCCCTTAATTCCTCTGTAAATCTTCCTGCAAAACTTCCTACCCCTGGGCCTGGCATGGCCCTGTCACTTTGGCTAATGACAAACTGTTCCACCCTGGGGGCATTTTTACATGCATTTTAGAAAGCCAACCTTGGGGTGACTGGATGGCTCAGTCAGCTATGTGTCTGACTCTTGATTTCAGCTCAAGCCATGATCTCACAGTTTGTAGGTTCGAGCCCCATGTCAAGCTCCTCACTGGCAGCACAGAGCCTGCTAGGGATTCTCTCTCTCTCCCTTTCTCTCTGCCTCTCCCCTGCACGCACTCACTCAAGTGCACGTGCGCTCGCTCTCTCTCTCTAAGTAAATAAATCAACTTTGGGGGGAAAAAAAAGAAATTCGACCTTTATACCATGCTCTGTCTCCAACCTCTGTAACCACTCTCGTTGCCCCCTTTTGCAGATATTTCTTTATCACTTAGGCCTCTTGGTTTCATCTGCTTACTGACCCGACAACTTCTAAAGCAGTGAGACAATCAGTGACGAAGTTTCAGGGCAGAGAAGTCTCCTCACAATCAGGCCGAGGACCATAAGAGGAAACCAGAAACCAAAAATAAGAAAGATAAACTCCAGTAAATAAGTGAACAACAAAAAAAAGGAAGATTGACATTAAAGTTATATGCATTTCTTGGATTCAGAACCCAGAGCTGGACTGTGGAGGAATAGGTTGGGAAGTTCAGCCTGTGGAAGAAAATGTTGGATCTGTGAAGCTATGGAGATGACTGTGGATCGTACTTACAAGAGGCTGGGCTGCCTCTGGTCTTGTTTGGCTTTTTGAACAAAGGAGATCTTCAGTGAATCTGCTCTATGGAATTTTATTTTTTTTTATTTTTTTATTTTTTATTTTTTTTTTCAACATTTTTAATTTATTTTTGGGACAGAGAGAGACAGAGCATGAACGGGGGAGGGGCAGAGAGAGAGGGAGACACAGAATCAGAAACAGGCTCCAGGCTCCGAGCCATCAGCCCAGAGCCTGACGCGGGGCTCGAACTCACGGACCGCGAGATCATGACCTGGCTGAAGTCGGACGCTTAACTGACTGCGCCACCCAGGCGCCCCTGCTCTATGGAATTTTAAAGGAAACTTTGACAGAGAATAATTTAGAGGTAGTTTCAAGTAAAGAAAGGTCTAGAAGTAGCCCTGTCTTTGAAGGAGGAGCGCTGACTGTAGACTGAACACAGCGAGAAAGCACTGGGAGGAAGGTTAATAACTAGAGAGACTCAGAAACGGAGCGAGAGCTTTGCATGCATGAGTGCACTGTGTGTGTGCACATATGTGTTCATGTGTGTAGTGTGTCTTGAAATAGGACTCTTCCAGAAATAATAGCAGAAACTCTTAGTCTTTCCTGTGTGTAACCACATCACCTTCTTCTTTCAGAATCCAGAACTCTTGATTCGTTCATCATGTCTCTAGTGGACTGATTTTGAAAACATATCATTTGGCATAACCTTTTTTTTTTTAACTGCTAAGAAATTACTCTAGATAGCTTAATCAGAAAGGAATGATGGCAAGGTTACTTCATAAAGCCCAAGAAATGATGGCACAACCAAATCTTAGAAGTATGACTAGGACATAAGTACGACAGATGTTGGCTACCCTAAATGAATCCAAAAATGTGTGAGAAGACAACTAAGATACTTAATGGAATTTTGGAAAGAATTACACATAGAAATCTTAGGAAAGGAATTGACCAGGGGAATTCTGGAAACATTAGCAGGAGACATTCATAAATCATTTCAAGTGTGTTGCCAAAAAGGTAAATCAGTTCCAGTGATTCCCCAGTTCTTGGCAATCACTAATCTGCTTTCTGTTTCGATACATTTGGCTTTTTGAAAATTGTATATGAATGTAGTGATATATACATAATCTTGAGTGTCTAACTTCCATCAAGCCTAATGTTTTCAGGGTTCATGCATATAGAAGAAGCATGCCTATATCAGTAGTTTCATTCCTTTTTAGTGCCAAATGGTAGAGTGTGGTATGAATATTCAAAGTTTTGTTGATTTGTTCAACAGCTAATGGACATTTGGGTTGTTTCCAGGTAGGGCTATTATGAATAATGCTATTATTCATATACAGGTCTAATATACATTCATATACAGGTCTAATTTCTTTTGGGTAGATATCTAGGAGTAGAATCACTGGGTCATATGGTAAGTTTGTTTGACTTTTTAAGAAACTGGTAAACTGTTTTCCCAAAGGGGCTATATATACCATTTTACATTCCCATCAACAATATGTGAGAGTTACAGATGGTCTCCATGTTTATCAACACTTAATATTGTCATCCTTTTTGATTACAGCCATTCTAGTTGGCATGTACTGGTATCTCCTCATGGCTTTAATTTTGACTGCTCTAATGACTAATAAAGTTGAACAACTTACCATGTGCTAATTAGCCTTTCATATATCTTCTCTGATGATACGTCTGTTTAAATATTCAAATCTTTTGGCATTTTTTACAGTTATTTATTTAATTTGAGAGACAGGCAGAGAGAGAGAGAGAGAGAGAGAGAGAGAGAGAAGAGAGAGACTCTCAAGCAAGCCCCATGCTGTCAGCGTGGAGCCCAACACAGGACTCAGTCTCTTGAACCATGAGATCATGACCTGAGCCAGGATCAAGAGTCAAGGGCTTAACTGACTGAGCCACCCAGGCGCGCCTCTTTTGTCATTTTCTAATGAAGTTGTCTGTCTCTTTTCATAGAATTAAAGGAGTTCTTTACGATTCTGGATACAAATCTATTATCAGACATATGACTCACAAATATTTTTTCATCTGTAACTTGTCTTTCCATTTTTTAATAGTGTCTTTTAAATTTTTTTTTAATGTTTATTTATTTTTGAGACAGAGAGAGACAGAGCATGAACGGGGGAGGGTCAGAGAGAGGGAGACACAGAATCGGAAACAGGCTCCAGGCTCGGAGCTATCAGCACAGAGCCCGACGTGGGGCTCGAACTCACAGACCGCGAGATCGTGACCTGAGCCGAAGTCGGCCACTCAACCGACAGAGCCACCCAGGCGCCCCTTAATAGTGTCTTTTAAAGAGTTTAAGTTTTTTATTTTGATGAACTCCAAATTATCAATGTTTTCTTTGATGGATTGTGTTTTCATTATCACATCTAAGAAATCTTTGCCTAACCTGAAGTCACAAAGATTTTCTTTCCTTTTCTTTTCTTTTTTTTCTCTTCTTTTCTTTTTTTAATGTTTTATTTACTTTTGAGAGAGAGAGACAGAGCACAAGTAGGGGGTGGGGCAGAGAGAGAGGGAGAGAATCTGAAGCAGGCTCCAGGCTCTGAGCTGTCAGCACAGAACCCGACATGGGGCCTAAACCCACAAACTGTGAGATTGTGACCTGAGCCAAAGTTGGATGCTTAACTGACTGAGCCACCCAGGCATCCCCTTTCTTTTTCTTTTTTCCTTTCTTTTCTTTTCTTTTCTTTTCTTTTCTTTTCTTTTCTTTTCTTTTTAAGTAGGCTTTAGGTCCAATATGGGACTTGAACTCATTCCCACCCCCTCTCCCCCCACCAAGATCAAGAGTCAAATGCTCTACCGATGGAGGCAGCCAGGCGCCCCACAAGGTTTTCTCCTTTGTTTCTTCTGGAAACTTTTAGTTTTATCTCTTACATTTAGGTTTCTGATCCATCCTTAGTTAAATTTTATGTGTTGTGTGACGTAAGGTTCGTTGTTGCTGTTGTTGTTGTTGTTGTGTTGTTTCTCCTCTGCCTCCTCCTTGCCTTCCTCCTTCTTCTTCTTCATATGATACCAAATTGTTTCAGCACCAATTAATGAAAAGACTATATATTCTCCATTGCATTATCTGAGCCCCTTTGTCAAAATTCAATTGATTGTAAGTTGAAGGATTGATTTCTGAACTATAAATTCTGGTCTACTCATCTACATATCTATCCTTACGCTAATACCATACTGTCTTACTTACTGTGTTCATAATATGTTTTGAAATTGAGTAGTGTGAGCCATCCAACTCTCTTCTTCTTTTCCAAAAGTCTTTTAACTATTCTAGGTCCCTTTTGCTCCCTTGTAAACTTTAGGATCAGCTTATATATTTCTACAAAAACAAAAAACAAAATAGAAACCTGCTGGGATTGTGATAAGGATTGCATTGTCTCTATATGTCAATTTTGAGTCTAGAATTTTTCTGTTTATTTAGATCTTCATTACTTTTGGGGTGTCTGGGTGTCTCAGTTGGTTGAGCATCTGACTTCGGCTCAGGTCATGATCTCACGGTTTGTGAGTTCGAGCCCTGCATCAGACTCACTGCTGTCAACACGGAGCCCACTTCAAATCCTCTATCCCCCTCTCTCTGACCCTCCACTGCTCTCTCTCTCTCTCTCAAAAATAAATAAACATTTAAAAAAATCTTCACTACGTTCACAGTAGTGTTTTGTAGTGTTTTTGCACTTCTTTTAAAACGTATTTCAAAGTATTTTACTCTTTTTGATGTTACTGGAAATAGGATGGTTTTCTTTTTTTTTAATTTTTTTTTTATATTTATTTATTTCTGAGACAGAGACAGAGCATGAGCAGGGGAGGGACAGAGAGAGAGGGAGACAAAGAATCAGAAGCAGGCTCCAGGCTCTGAGCTGTCAGCACAGAGCCTGATGCAGGGCTCGAACTCACAAATCGTGAGATCATGACCTGAGCTGAAGTTGGTCGCTCAACTGACTGAGCCACCTGGGCGGTCCTAGGATGGTTTTCTTAATTTCTTTTTTTTTTTTTTTTAACGTTTGTTTATTTTTGAGAAAGAGAGAGATAGAGCATGATTGGGGGAGGGTCAGAGAGAGAGGGAGACACAGAATCTGAAACAGGCTCCAGGTTCTGAGCTGTCAGCACAGAGCCCGACGCGGGGCTCGAACCCACGAACTGCGAGATCGTGACCTGAGCTGAAGTCGGACGCTTAGCTGACTGAGCCACCCAGGCGCCCCCTTAATTTCATTTTTGAACTGTTCTTTGCTAGTATGTAGAAATAAGATTATTTTTAAACATTGATCTTGTATCTTGAGACCTTGCTAAACTAGTTCTGGTAGGTTTTTTGTTGATTACTTTCAATTTTCTTCATACGAGATCATGTCATCTGCATATAAGAGCAATTTTATTGCTTTTTTTTCCTTCTAATAGATATGTCTTTATTTTTTCTTTTCTAAATGCCCTGACTAGAGCCTCCAGTACAATGTTTAATAGAATTGATGAAAACAGACATCCTTGTCTTATTCCTGATCCTTGGAAGAAGTGATCAGTCATTCACCATTAAGTATGAGGTTAGCTGCAGGGTTGTTTTTTTTTATAAGAAGACTTTTTAAAAAAATGTTTGTTTATTTTTGAGGGAGAGAGAGAGAGACAGAGCGACAGAGCACAAGTGGGGTAGGGTCAGAGAGAGAAGGGAGACACAGAATCCAAAGCAGGCTCCAGGCTCTGAGTGGTCAGCACAGAGGCTGAAACGAGGCTTACACTCACAAACCATGAGATCATGACCTGAGTCGAAGTCGGATACTTAACCAACTGAGCCACCCAGGCGCCCCTAGCTGCAGGGTTTTTGAAGGGACTCTATTGGGTGAGGAAAGTTCCATTACAGTTCTGTACTATTGAGAATTTTCATCATGAACGGATGTTAGATTTTTTTAAATGCTTTTTCTGCATGTTTGGAGATGATCGTGATATTTCTGGGATAAATTCGATTTGGTCATGTTGGGTCATCTTTTTATATGTTGCTAGATTTGGCTTGCTAATATTTTGTTAAGGATTTTTAAATTTATTTTTATGAGGGATTTTGGTTCATAGTTTTATGAGTTTTATGGTTTATAAACTATAGTTTATAGTTACTTTTTTCACAACATTTATCTGGCTGGCTTTGATGTCAAGATAATACTGGTTTCACTGAGTGAGTTAAGAAGTGTTCCTTCTTCCTCTGTTTTGCGAAGGAGTTTTGTAGGAATGATACTCTTTCTTCTTTAATTAGAATTTACCTGTGAAGCTATTTGTCCTTGGGTCTTTCTTTCTTTCTTTCTTTCTTTCTTTCTTTCTTTCCTACTGAAGTAGAGTTAACATACAGTGTTACAGGGCACATGGGTGGCTCAGGAGGTTAAGCGTCCAACTTTGGCTCAGGTCATGATCTCACAGTTCATGAGTCTGAGCCCTGCATCAGGCTCTGTGCTGACAGCTGAGAGTCTGGAACTTGCTTCAGATTCTGTGTTCCCCCTCTCTCTCTGCCCCTCCCTGGCTCACACTCTGTCTCTTTCTCTCTCAAAAATAAATAAACATTTTATTTTATTTATTTTATTTTTTTTTAATTTTTTTTTCAACGTTTTTTATTTATTTTTGGGACAGAGAGAGACAGAGCATGAACGGGGGAGGGGCAGAGAGAGAGGGAGACACAGAATCGGAAACAGGCTCCAGGCTCCGAGCCATCAGCCCAGAGCCTGACGCGGGGCTCGAACTCACGGACCGCGAGATCGTGACCTGGCTGAAGTCGGACGCTTAACCGACTGTGCCACCCAGGCGCCCCTAAATAAACATTTTAAATTTTTTTTTTTTTTTTGTCAACATTTTTTATTTATTTTTGGGACAGAGAGAGACAGAGCATGAACGGGGGAGGGGCAGAGAGAGAGGGAGACACAGAATCGGAAACAGGCTCCAGGCTCCGAGCCATCAGCCCAGAGCCTGACGCGGGGCTCGAACTCACGGACCGCGAGATCGTGACCTGGCTGAAGTCGGACGCTTAACCGACTGCGCCACCCAGGCGCCCCTTAAAAACATACAATGTTACATTAGTATGAGATTTTCTTTATGGGAATATTTTTTAATCACCAAGCTAAATTTGTATTTCTTACACTCTATTCAGATTTTCTGCCTCTTAAAATAATTATGGAAGTTTTTGTCTTTTTGGGAATTTGTCCATTTCATCTAAGTTTTTATCATTTGTTTACCAAAAGATGTTCAGATAGTCCTTATTATCCTTTCAATTTCTGAAAGATCAGTACTAATATTCTCTTTCAATCCTGATAATTTATGCCTTCTCATTTTTCCTGGTCCGTCTAGCTTAAAGCCTTGTTAATTTTGTTGATCTTTTCAAAGAAGCATCTTTGAGTGTTATTGATTTTTCTCTATTTTGTTTCTGTTTTATACATTTCGACTCTGATTTTTTATCATTTCCTTGCTTCTGCCTGCTTTGAGGTAAATCTGCTCTTCTTTTCTGGTTTCTTAAAGAGGAAGCTTACATTATTGATTTGAGACTTTGTTTTCTAATACTACCATTTAATGCTGTAAACTTTACTCTAAGCACTGTGGGGAATATTCTTTTTACAGTGTTCAGAAAAACTATTCAGAGCTAAATGTCTCACCAGAAGCACTATGCTACAAATCCAAATTTCTTTTTGTTATTGATTTATAATTTAATTGTTGTGGTTGGAAAGCTTGCTGCAAATAATTTCAATTCTTTTACATTTACTGAGACATGTTTTATGGCCTAACATATGTTCTGTCCTGGAAATTGTTCTTTGTGCACTTGAAAAAAAAATGTGTATTCTGCGACAGTTGTGTGCAGTGGTCTGTAAATGTCACTTAGGTCAGGTTAGTTGATGGCACTGATATCCAAGATGCTTATGTAACACGTTATTGCAGGATCCTAGTAGTGGAGAAGCTATCCATGGTAGAGAGCAACCATGCACATGGTAGGAGCTGAACCATGGTGAACCATGTATGCTACAGGAGCTGTGCGTAAAGACAGGGGAAATCAGCAAGGGAAATCAAATCCTTTCCTGTTGTAGTGATTATTCATTGCTCTCTACTAAACGAGTTTAATGTTGTGCCATCTGGCCAAGAAAAACGATTTAAAAGCCTCAATTTAAATAATATTTAAACAACAGTATTCTTTTCCACAGAGCTAATAATCCAGGGTGAATTTCTAGCCAAGAGACAATAAAACGTCTCTCCTGTGGTGTGTGGCCATTAATGTCCCTGCTCGGTGTTTTTGGTTTTCAATTCTTACTTTTATATTTTGAATTGCTTGCTAGGTGTCCCTCCTCTGTGTGTATTGCCTGATAGTCAGCTGCTGATTGGCCCAAGACTGTGCTAAAACACTTCAAACCAGTAAGATTTCCAACCCTTGCCAATGGATTTGCGGGTTTATGAGCACATTCAAAATTCAGGAATTGTTTGAGTCTTGGTCAACTTTTAGTTCTCGCCAGACTCTCTCAGGTCTCCCCTGAATCTGCTTGCAGCCCCTCAGGCAGCCAGAGATGTGTGAAGAGCTTTTGTAGCCTCTCTGTGTCTCTGTTATTTCCAGGATGCTATGCTATGTCCCTGCTATGTTTCTTGCTGGCTACTTCTCCAACTAGCGCTTTAACCTAAGATTAGCAGAATGGTAGACTATGCCCATTCATTTCTTACTAGATTCGCCACTTCTGCTGACCACACTACTGGGTTATATTTTCTGCTCTTGATACAAATACAGTCTGTCAGTAAAGCTGCTGCTTTCCACAGCCAGCTCCAGTCCGGTAGAATATCCACGCCATTGAAGCAAGAGGTGGGATGGGAATGGGAACAGCCCCGGGCAAGAGCCCCACAGACTCCCCACTGCTCTTACAATTCAGCAGTTTTTCATTAATAAGCACTTCTTGATTGGTTTGCCTTTAGTCAATTTTCCAGAGCTCTGAAATGGCTGGTTCTGACCAGTTTAGTTGTTTCTGGGAAAAAGCACTTGCCAGCCACTTTACCCCACAAGGGCCAGAAGCCCCTGCCAGTACACTTTGAAATGGACATTCATTCACCTCTGGGAATAATTTCATGATAAACAACTGTCATTACTGTGAGGCTCCTAAGGAGGTAGCAGCCACATGGCCAAGCTCTAAAAATTTCTCTCATTACAGACCATATTTTCCATAATTTACACACAAAGGAACTAAAGCACAGAGAGATCTACACAAAACACATTTGTTGAGTACTTTGTGTCAGATGCTATTCTAGGTGCTGAGGGCACCATAATGAAGAAAAAAGCCCTACCCACATGATGACATTCCAGTGAATTTCATTCTGGAGACTGACACTTGTCCAGAATCACCTACCCGATGAGTGATGATTCCAGTATGCTTGACTCCAAAGCTCTTCTTACTTCTCCACATTGTCCTTTGTCTTAGTCTGTTGAACTATTATAACAAAACACCATAGACTGAGTGGCTTAAACAACCAAGTTATTTCTCACAGTTCTGGAAGTTGAGAAGTCCAAGATTAAGGTGCCGGCAGATTCAGTGTCTAGTGAAGACCTGCTTCCTGAGTCCTAGATGACCATGTTCTTCCTGCGTCCTCACATGATGCAAGGGGCAAGAGAAATCCCTGGGGTCCCTTTTATAATCCTATTCATGAGGGCTCCAATCATGACCTAAGCACCTCCCAAAGGCCCACATCCCAATACCACCACAATGAGGGCTAGGATTTCAACACATAAATTTGGGGTGTGGGGGACATGAACATTCAGTCCCTGACACTCCTCAGCAATGGCTTAACTGTGCATAATGCTTTTCAGTGTAAATTGAACTTTCAACAATTTTATCTTATTTATTCTTTTTCAGAAATGCATGAAGTAGAACTTTTGAGAGAGAGAGTAGAGAAGGGTAGAGAGACAGAGAGAGAGAGATTGAGAGAGAGAGAATCCCAAGAAGGCTCTGTGGATTGATAGCATAGAGCCCAAAGCAGGGTTCCAACTCAAGAACTGTGAGATCATGACCTGAGCCAAAGTCGAATGCTTAAGTGACTGAGTCACAGATGACATGAGCCACAGATGCCGCTCATGAAGTAGAAATTTTAATGAAGGCTAAACTGAAGCATAAAAAACGAGTGTTAAGAAAAAAAAAAAAAAGCATTATCGATGGGGCACCCGACTGGCTCAGTCAGAGGAGCATATGACTCTGGATCTCTGATCCATGTGGTTGTAAGTTTGAGCCTAAACATTGGGTGTAGAGATTACATAAACAAACAAACAGACTTAAAAAAAAAAAAAAAAAAGGCTCACCAAGACTTAACCATGGTTTTTCAAATACCTAGTTATTTCCTTTATTCATTAAACCATAGTGTTTTATCATTTTTTCATAATTTTTTTTTTTTTACTTAGAAAAAGAGAACATGGGGAGAGGGCTGGGTAGAGTGGGGGAGAGAGAGAGAGAGAAAGAGACAGAGACAGAGACAGAGAGGATCTTAAGTAGACTCCACGCTTAGCATGGAGCCCAACTTGGGGCTCCATCCTACAATCCTGGGATCACGACCTGAGCCGAAAAAGAGTCAAAGGCTCAAACAACTGAGCCACCCAAGCACCCCTAAACCATAGTGTTTTAGAAGAAAAACCTTAAGCAGGGGATCACCTATACTTTTTTATTTTGATTAAAAAAAAATGTTTGAATACATGCATGTAATTCAAAATTCAAAAGTTACAAAAGGGTTAAAAATCTCTCCCAATTCCTATTTCCCAGCCACGCAGTCTCCCTTTCATGGGAGAACATATTGTACTGTTTGATTCACAAGGTTCTTGGCCTAACACTCAACCAGGTGCCTAATAGGTTTTAACAAAAGTATTTCAAAGTAAAGTGTTAAGACCCATATAAAAAGAGACAGGATTTTTTTTAAGCTTCATTTTTTTTTTTTTAATGTCTATCCATTTATTTTTGAGAGAGAAAGAGAGCCCAAGTGCATGAGCATACACCATACAAGTTGGGGGTAGGGGGGGCGGGCAGAGAGAGAGTGGGAGAGAGAATCCCAAGCAGCCTCCCTGCCACCAGCCCAGAGCCTGATATGGGCTCCATCCCATGGAACTTTGAGATCATAACCTGAGCCAAAATCAAGAGTCTGATGCTTAAACGACTGCACCATGCAGTCACTTCATATTTTTTAAATAAAAACAGTACATGTTTATTTCTCAGTCATGCTATACAGGCAAACGGGTGTCAGAGAATTCTGCTCACTGTAGTCCTCACTGTATATAAATATGCAAGATACAATATTGTATATACAATATGCAAGATACAATAGGGATGACTTCTTAGCCTGGTATAGAGCATGGTCTTCTAATAAACTGAAACAAATTGAAGAAAAAGCTTTTCCTGACCTATTTCAGGAAGTTTGGGAGGTAACATCAAAGAAACATTCACTGAAACATCTAAAGAATAAACATTCTTATCTAATTAATTCCCACAAAGCTTCATAGAAATATTTGCAAATTTTAGGAGCTGACATTTTAGGGGCACCTGGGTGGCTCAGCTGGTTAAGTGTCTGACTCTTGGTTTCAGCTCAAGTCATGATCTCACAGTTTGTGGGATCAAGTCTCATGTTCAGCTCTGCACTGACAGCCAGAGCCTGCTTGGAATTCTCTCCCTCTCTCTCGGCCTCCCTGGCTCTCTCTCTCTCTCTCTCTCTCTTTCTCAAAATACACAAATAAGCATTTAGAAAAAAACAAGCAGAAATTTTACACTCTTGCCCTGGTTGACTATGTAGACCTAGTTGTTCTTCTTAACGACTTAACAGAAGAATAAAAATTAAAGCAGAACTTTTCACTATGAAATGCTTAAAGCTCTTCAGTCTGCCCTCAAGGAGAAGCATTGCTAGAGGTGGGTTCAGTTGATTTTTTTTGAATAGGTGGTCCAGTTGATTCTTACTTCAGTCTAGTTCAACTAGCCTAGAGCAAAGTATCAGTAAATACCAGTATATACATCTGTCCAAACTTGTTCCCTGGAAGTCTCTCTCTGGGGGACTTCATGGATTGACAGGGACTGGGAAGCTGGCAGGAGAACTGCAGATACAATGGGAAACTCACCAAGGGCTCACAATATTTGCATTCAGTTTCATGATAGTCACTTTCCCCCCTTTTGCTCTCATTCACCCTGGAGACAAAACTAATAACTAATTTCTTTATGTTTAAAGGTAAAAAAAACTTCTTAAAGTTTTGGTATTTAATAGAGACTGCATTTTCTTTAATATACTCTACTGGTTGAATTAGATTTAGCTTACTGATTTTTTTGTGAAGGTATAACTGACACAGAACATTATATTAGTTTCATGTGTATAACATAATTATTCAATATTTGTGTGTATTGTGAAATGATAATCACAATATGTTAACACCCATCATCATAGTTACACATTTTTTCTTATGATGAGAACTTTTAAGACCTCCCTTAGCAACTTCCAAATATGCAATACAGTATTGTTAACTATTGTCATCATGCTGTACATTACATCCCTGTAACTTCTTTATTTTATTACCGGAAATGTGTACCTTTTTGATCCCCTTCACCTATTTTGCCCACCCTACCCCCCTCCTTCTGGCAACCACCAGTTTGTTCTCTATGAATGAGGTTTTGTGGGGGTTGTATGGTTTTGTTTTTGTTTTTCTTTAGATTCCACAGGTAAGTGAGATCAAACAAGAGTGCTTAGGTGGCTCAGTAGGTCAAGCATTAGACTTTAGCTCAGGTCATGATCTCCCACATTGTGAGTTTGATCCCCAAATTGGGCCCTCTGCTGTCAGTATGCAAACCCCACTTCAGATCTTCTAGCCCCTCTCTCTTTGCCCCTTCCCCACTTATGCACACACAAAGGCTCTCTCTCCCTCCCTCAAAAATAAGTACACATTTAAAGAAGTTAAAAAAAAAGAATCATATATATTTGCCTTTTCCTTCAAGGTCCATCCATGTTATCATAAAGCTTGTCACAAGATTCCCTTCTTTTTATGGCTAAATAACATTTGATAACTGGATTTTTTTTAACATTTATTTATTTTTGAGAGAGACAGAGACAGAGTGTGAGCTGGGAAGGTCAGAGAGAGAGAGGAAGACACAGAATCTGAAGCAGGCTCCAGGCTCTGATCCATCAGCACAGAGCCTGATGCAGGGCTCTAACCCACGAACCATGAAATCGTGACCTGAGCAGAAGTCAAACGCTTAACCAACTGAGCCACCCATGCACCCCATGAGAACTGGATTTTTTTAATGAGTTTTTTGGACCTCTATCTACATGAAATTGCATTAATTAGATAAAACAAATTAATCATCTTTCCTCCCCAAACTGAAATCTCCTTCCTGATTTTCCTGGTTTTGTATTTGGAGAAACAGGAAAACAAGAAGCAATATAAAACAGAGCTGAGAGAACGGAGTGATTTAGTCTTACAGTTAAAATTAAGTGAATAACAAACTGGGGAAATGAAGTAAAAAGAATACAGGTGTTCATGGTACCAGGTTTTCAATTTTCTTCTAGGCTTTATTTTTCAAAAGTAAAAAAAAAAAATTGAGAAAATAAGCCAAGTGTCACAAAGGGTATCTAATTTTAAAACATCAAAATATCATTCAGTTATGTTGTGCTTTACCTAAAACCAAAGGAGCAAACTAAACTTCTACTTTAAAAACAAGATAAATTAAGAATGATTTTTAAGTGACAAAAGGGATCTTTACTATATGATTTATTTAAATATCAAGCTTCCTACATGTTCATATAATTTATTGGTTTACATAGAACACATGTTCAGAACTGGATTCAGTGAGGAATATCTAGATTAACATCTGAATGAGGTGGGCCTCCCACATATATCTGAGGTCTTGAATTAGAAAATTTGAATTAAAATCAGAATTTGCAAAATAAATTTCACGTGGACTTCTCTTTAAACTCTACATGGAGCTATACTTTTTGATAAATCAGACTTATTTCTCTACCTCTAGAGACAAGAATGTATTTGTTTGAAGCAAAGAAAACCAAGTGAATAATCCTGGAAACAGAAAATGACTTTGAGGCTTTCAGACCTGAGTTTAATTAAGACCTGATTATTTTTAGCATTGAGTTAACTGAGAGTTATATATAAGGAGTTGAGAAATAGGAAAAGAGCAGTGATTTTTTTTTTTTCCTCTCTGAAAGTAACATTTACAAAACCTAATTACAAAAAGGGGCACCTGGGTGGCTCAGTTGGTTAAGTGTCTGACTCTTGATTTCAGCTCAGGTCATGATCTCCTGGTTGTGGGATCGAGCCCCACAGCGGTGCTCCGAGTTGACTGTGGAGCTTGCTTGGGATTGTCTCTCTCCCTCTCTACCTCTCCCCTGCACACATGCTCTCCCTCTCTCTCTGTCTCTCAAAATCAATAAAGAAACATTTTTAAAAATCTAATTTACAAAAATAACACACCTTCAATATTTTAAAAATATACAGAGGGGGGCACATGACTGATTCAGTTGTATAGCTGCGATTCTTGATCTCAGGGTTGTAAATTTGAGCCCCATGGTGGGTGTAGAGATTACTTAAAAATAAAATCTTTTTAAATAAATAAAGCAGCTATTGTAACTATGTGCCATGAGTTAAAGGTTAGCACTGTTGAAATGAATCAAAAGATAGAAGTTCTTAGCAGAAAAATAGGAACCAAAACATAGAACAAAACAGACATTTTGGAACTGAAAATACATTTGAAATAAAAATGCTCCCTCAATGCAGAATAAGGTAACAAAGGAAAGACTTGATGACAGAAAAATAATTTATACAATTGCCCACAGGTTTGGTGGATGGGGAAGGTCTCCTTCATGGGCCTGGTTCACAGATGCCCCCTCTCCTCACTATGTCTTCACATAACAAATGGGGACAAGGGAGTGTTCTGCAGCCTCTTTTATGAGAGCATTACCTCCTAAAGGACCCACTTTCTGACACCATCACCTTGGGAGTTAAGATTTCAACATATAAATTTGTGGGGGGACATAAATATTCAGCCTGTAACCTCAAGTACTCTTGGGTTGTATCCTAGATATTTTGAATACTGCAGTGTGAGAGCTCGGATCCTGATAAAACCATATGAAGGATGTCTTTACATACCTACATATACATATCCTTGTTTGGACTTCAACTCTGTCTCACTTTGTATCAGTCATGGTTCCGATATGAGTTCAGTTTTCAAAACCTCTGGTAGGCTGCTTTATAGCCATCCAGGTTGTTTATCCCTCTCAGGGGTAGGTTGGGACTGGGGGTGGCAGTTTTTGTTATAGTTCAGTTTTCAAATCTTTTGCTATCCTGCCAACAAGAAACAAAAAATGAATGAGCTAAGTCTCTGATCTTAAGGGACTCACCATTTATCACTCAGTACATTTGTTTAACAATATTTTGCTAAGAAGATAAATTTGTTACATTTGAAAAATCATCTACCAAAGAGAACAACTGTGAGGAAGGAACACTTGGAAAATGTTTTACCAATGATACACCAGTAAGTGGTAGTCAACGTCTCTCTCATTACTGGATTATTAAACTGAGAACAAAAAAAATAGAGACCAAAATAGACTCCATGTGCTCTGGACACTTGCAACAGTATGACTACCATGCACACGTGGTGATCACTGTGTCACAGATGAACTAGAGCCACGTTTTGATTTACCACACAGGTATCCAACCTGAGACGTCTCAGAATCAGTTTAGTATTTAGCTGAGTTCAAAGATCTTATGAAACACAATTAAACCAAATTAAATTACTTTTTTTTGTTTTAGTTTAGAAACTGCCTCTGGAACAAACAGTCAGGTCAGACAGGACCTGTGATCTAGTGGAAATCTATGGAAAAACAACTTTCAATGGCATATGGCAGAGCCCCTTCAGGCTTATAATTAGTCTATAATAAACCAAAGGTCACCATATGTTGTGACGCAGTGGGTGTTTGTGCAAACATCCCAGATGATCAAGTTGAATTTCAAGATGGATATATTGATTAACTTACAGATAAAGTAAAAATATGAAGAATATTGGAGAAAGTAAGAAAAACCATTTAGTAGGGAAAATTCCTTTCCTGCATAAATTCAAAGCTTTTTATGGAAATATTTCAGTCCTTTTCAAAAGAGCTACCTTAAATATCATATGTGGTTCTCATTTATATGCAATGTCTGCTTTTATTTTTGTTTTTTTTAAACGTTTTTTTTTTTTTTATTTATTTTTGGGACAGAGAGAGACAGAGCATGAACGGGGGAGGGGCAGAGAGAGAGGGAGACACAGAATCGGAAACAGGCTCCAGGCTCCGAGCCATCAGCCCAGAGCCTGACGCGGGGCTCGAACTCACGGACCGCGAGATCGTGACCTGGCTGAAGTCGGACGCTTAACCGACTGCGCCACCCAGGCGCCCAATTTTTGTTTTTTTTAAATAATTGCATGTTGTGAGCGTGCATGTTTGTCAAGCTTTACAATGGTTATTGCATATAGATGTTTAACATCTAAGTTAGTATGCTCTTTCCCACTAAGTGTTCTGATTTTCAAGGATTACTTTTTCATATTATCAGAAAATAGATTTGAATTTAACATTAAAAAAAATCTTGGCAACTTCCAAGTTTATAATACAGTATAATTAACTATAATCACCATGCTGTACATAGGGTCCCCACAAGCTATTCAGCTGATAAATGGAAGTTTATGCCCTTTCATCAACATCTCCCCATTTCCCACACCCCCTCAGCCCGTGGTAACCACTGCTCATACTTTCTGTTTCTAAGTGTTTGGCTTTTTTAGATTCTACATGTAAATGAAATCATATAGTAGTTGTCTGTCTCTGTCTTCTTTCATTTGGATGATGCCCTCAAGGTCCTTCCATATTGTCACAAATTGAAGGGTTTCCTTCTTTCTCATGGCTGAATTATATACACGTACCTCACATCTTCATCCATTTATCCGCTAACACGTAGGTTGTTTCCATACCTTGGTTGTTGTGAATAATGCTGCAATAAACGTGGGAATGCAGATATCTTCTCGAGATGCTGATTTCATTTTTAGCGGGGGACATACCCAGGAGTGGAATTGTTGAATCATATGGTAAAACTATTTTTAACTTTTTAAGGACTCTCCATACTGTTTTCCACTGTAGCTGCACCGTTTTGCATCCCCACCAAAAAGGCACAAGTTTCCCTTTTCTCCACATCCTCACCAATGCTAGTTCTCTCTTGTCTTGTTAATGACAGCCATTCTTTTTTTTTTTTTTAATTTTTTAATGTTTATTTATTTTTGAGAAAGACAGAGAGACAGAGTGCAAGCTGGGAAGGGGTAAAGAGAGGGAGACACAGAATCTGAAGCAGGCTCCAGGCTCTGACCTGTCAGCACAGAGCCTCACACAGGGCTCATACCCATGAACATGAGATCATGACCTGAGCCAAACTAGGGTGCTTAACCGAATGAGCCACTGAGGCGCCCCTAATGACAGCCATTCTGACAGGTGTGAGGTAGCATCACATTGTGGTGGTGATTTGCCTTTTCCCAAAGATTATTGAAGTAAAGCACCTTTTTATGTACCCGTTGGACATTTGCATTTCTTCTTTGGGAAAATATCAATTTAGTTCCTGGGCACATTTTTTAAACAGATTGTGTTTTTTGTTTGTTTGTTTGTTTGTTTTTGCTGTTGAGTTGCCTGAATTCCCTATGTACTTTGGATATTAGCCTCTTATCAGATATATGATTTACAAATATTTCCTCCCATTATATAGGCTGCCTTTTCATTTTATTGATTATTTCTTTGGCTGTGCAAAAGCTTTTTCACTGGAAATAGTCCCACTTTTGTATTTTCTATTTTGTTGCTTGTGCTTTAAGCATCATATCCAAAAAATCATCTTTCTTTTTCTTTTTTTTTTTTAACGTTTATTTATTTTCGAGACAGAGAGAGACAGAGCATGAACGGGGGAGGGGCAGAGAGAGAGGGAGACACAGAATCAGAAGCAGGCTCCAGGCTCCGAGCCATCAGCCCAGAGCCCGATGCGGGGCTCGAACTCACGGACCGTGAGATCGTGACCTGAGTTGAAGTCGGATGCTTAACCGACTGAGCCACCCAGGCGCCCCAAAAAATCATCTTTCATTCTGCTAATGTGGTGTATCATTTTTGGTTTGCATATGTTAAACCATTTTTACATCCCAGGGATAAATCCCATTTGCTCATGATATAGGATCTCTTAATATGTTATTGAACTCAGTTTTCTGATATTTTTTTTTTTTGAGAATTTCTGCATCTATGTTCATGAGGGATATTGGCCTATAATTTTCTTGTCCTGTGGTATCCTTGTCTGGTTTTGGTAGCAGGGTATTGCTGTCATTGCAAAATGAGTTTGAGAGTGCTCTGTCTTCAATTTTTTGAAATAGGTTGAGAAGGATCGATATTAATTCTTCTTTAAATGTTTGGTAGAATTTTTCAGTGAAATCACTTGGTCTGGGCTTTATGTAGTACACGGGAGGTTTTGGATTACCGAGTCAATCTCTTTCCTAGTTATAGGTCAGTCCAGATATTCTACTTCTTTCTGATTTAGTCTTGGTAGGTTATATGTTTCCAAAAGTGTCTCTGTTTTTTCCCAGGTTATCATTTGTTTTTTTTTTTTTAATTTATTTTATTTTTTTTACATTTTATTTAGTTTTGAGAGACAGAGAGAGGCAGACTGCAAGTGGGGGAGGGGCAGCGAGAGAAGGAGACACAGAATCTGAATCAGGCTCCAGGCTCTGAGCTGTCAGCACAGAGCTGAACACGGGGCTCAAACTCACAAACTGTGAGATCATGACCTGAGCCAAAATCGGACGCTCAACCTACTGAGCCATTCAGGCACCCCAAATTTTGTTTTTAATGTTTATCCATTTTTGAGAGACAGAGACAGATCCTGAGCAGGAGAGGGGCAGAAAGAGGCAGAGACACAGCATCTGAGGCAGGCTCCAGGCTCTGGTGTGTAAAGTTTGGTCGTTTGACATCTTTTATTTATTTATTTATTTATTTGTTTGTTTATTTATTTATTTATGAGAGAGAGAGAAAGCGAGGGAGGGACAGAGTGAGAGGGGGACAGAGGATCTAAAGCAGCTCTGTGCTGACAGCACAGAGCCTAACACGGGGCTCAAACTCATGAACCGTGAGATCATGATCTAAGCTGAAGTCAGACGCCTAACCAACTGAGCCATAATTGTTCATTCTAGTCTCTTAGGATCCTTTGTATTTCTTTGATATCAGTTGTAATATCTCCTCTTTCATTTCTGATTTATTGGAGTTTTCATTTGATTTATTGGAGTTTTCTCTCTTTTTTTCTTAGTCTAGCTAAAGGTTGTAAATTTTGTTTATCTTTAAAAAACAAACAGCCTGTAGTTTAAGTGATCTTTTCTTTTTTTTCTGTTTTTTGGGTTTTTTTTGGGGGGGTCTCTATTTCATTTATTTCCCGTCTCATCTTTTTTATATCCTTCCTTCTGCTAACTTTAGGTTTAGTTTGTTCTTTTGCTAGCATTTTGGTGTATAAAGTTAGGTTGTTTATTTGACATCTTTAATTAATTCATTCATTTATTTTTGGGTGGGGTAGAAAGAAAGTGGGGGAAGGGCAGAGAGAGGGGGATAGAGGATCTGAAACAGGTTCTGTGCTGTCAGCAGAAAGCCCAACGTGGGGCTCAAACTCAATGAGCCATGACATTCTGACCTGAGCTAAAGTCAGATGCTTAACTGACTGAGCCACTCAGGCGCCCCTTTATTTTTTCTTAATGTGGGTATTTAGCACTAGAAAACTTCCCACTTAGAACAGCTTTTGCAGCATCCCATAGGTTCTGTGTGTTGTTTCTACATTTTTGTTTTTTCAAGTGATTTTTAACTTTTCTTTTCAGTGTCTCCCTTGACCCATTAGTTGTTCAGGTAAGTGTTGTTTAATGTCTACACATTTGTGAATTTTCTAGTTTTCCTCCTTGTATTGATTTCTAGTTTCATACCATTGTAGTCAGAAAAAATACTCTGTATGGTTTCAATCTTCTTAAATTTGCTAAGATTGTTTTGGGCCGTTGTTTATGATGTCTCCTAGAGAATGTTTCATATGTACTTGAGAAGAATGTGTATTCTTCTGCTGTAGGATGGAGTGTGTCTATTACGTCCACTTTCTCTAAAGTATGGTCCAAGTCCAACATTTCCCTGTTGATTTCTGTCTGGACGATCTATCCATTGTTAAAAGTGAGGTGTTGACATCCCCTACTGTTGTTTTATTATGATCTATTTCTCCCATCAGATCTGTCAGTATTTGCTTTATATATTTAAAAGCTCTTATGTTGTGTACATATATACTTATGATTTTGTATCTTCTAGATGAATTTATCTTTATACCATTATATAAATATCTTCTTTGTCTCAGGGCGCCTGGGTGGCTCGGTCAGTTGGGCATCCGACTTCGGCTCAGATCATGATCTCATGGTTCGTGAGTTCGAGCCCCATGTTGGGCTCTGTGCTGACAGCTCAGAGGCTGGAGCCTGCTTTGGATTCTGTGCCTCCCTCTCACTCTGCCCCTTCCTCGCTCGTACTCTGCCTCTCTCTCTCTTTCAAAAATAAATAAACGTTTTAAAAAATTAAAAAAAAAAACAACTTCTTTGTCTCTTGTTACCATTTTTGGCCTATAGTCTATTTTGTCTGATATAAGCATAGTTACCTTACTCTCCTTTGGTTTTCACCCGCATGGCATATGTCTTTCCATCCCTTCACTTTGAGCCTATGTGTGTCATTAAAGCTGAAGTGAGTCTTTTCCAAACAGTATATGATTGGGTCTTATTTTTTTCACCCATCCAGCTGCTCTATGTGTTTTGATTGGAGAATTCAATCTATTGACATTTAAGGTAATTATTAACAGGTAAGGACTCAGTAATGCCATCTTTGTGTTTTCTTGCTGTTTTGTAGTTTCCTTATTCTTTTCTTCCTCTTTTGCTCCCTTCCTTCACAAATTGATAGTGACATACTTGTTCCCTTTCACTTTATATTTGGAATCTACTATAGTTTTTGCTTTGTGGTTACCATGAGATTTACAATAAAACATCTTATATTTGTAACAGTTTATTTCACACTGACAACAACTTAACTTCGATTGCATATGAAACTTCTACGCTTTTACTCCCCATCTTTTATGAGTTTGATGCACAATTCCCCTCCTTTTATACTCTATAACAATATAACATTATAGACAGTGTTACACAATATGACATTAAGAAATTGTTGCAGGTATAGCTATTTTTAATACTTGGGTCTTTTAGTCTTTATACTGGAGTTAAGTAGTTAACATAGTTAAGAGTTAAGTAGAGTTAAGTAGTTAACTGTATAGGAGTATTCTGAATCTGACTATACGCTTACCCTTACCAGTGTGTTGTATATTTTCATGTTTTCATGTTACTAAGTAGCATCCTTTCATTCAACTTGAGAAACTCCTTCAGCTTGTTTTGCAAGGCAGGTCTAGTGGTAGTGAACTCCTTCAGCTTCTGTTTGTTTTGGAAATTATTTACCTTTACTTCACCTCTGAAGGGCAAGCCTTGCTGAGTAAAGTATTCTTGGTAGGCAGGTTTTTTCTTTCAACATTTTGAGTATGTCATCTGACTGTCTCCTGACCTGCAATATCTCTGCTGAGAAGTTTACTGATTGCCTTATAGGGATTTCCTTGTATGAGATCTTTTTTTTTTTCTCTTGCTGCTTTTAGAATTCTCAGTCTTTGACTTTGGACAGCTTTATTAAAATGTGTGAAAGGTGATTAGATTGACATTTTAGGGTAATCTATTAACTTCACAAACTCGGATGTTCCAATCTCTTCTGGGTTTGGGCAGTCCTCAGCCATTATTTCTGTACATAAGCTTTCTACCTTTTTCTCCCTGTCTTGTTCTTCTCAGATTCCAGTGATACGTACAGTGGTTCTCTTGATGGTATCCCGATATGTCCTATAGGCTTTCTTCATTCATTTTCATTCTTTTTGTTTATTTGCTCCCCTGATTGGATACTTGCAATCGATCTGTCTTTTAGCTCAACCATTCTTTCTTGTGACTTAATACTAATGTTGAAGCTCTAAGGGCACTTGAGTGTCTCAGTCTGGTAAGCATCTGACTTCAGCTCAGTTCATGATCTGAGTTCATGGGTGTGAGCCCCACATTGGGCTCTGTGCTGACAGCTCAGAGCCTGGAGCCTGCTTCAGATTTTGCATCTTCCTCTCTCGATGCTCCTCCCCGATTCACACTCTGTCTCTCTCTCTCTCAAAATAAATAAACATCAAAAAATTGAAAAAAAAAAAAAAAGACTAATGTTGAAGCTCTCTATTGAATTTTCCAGGTCAGGCATTGAGTTCTTCAGTCTCAAAATTTCTGTTTGGTTCTACTTTATGTTCTATCTCTTTGTTGAACTTCTCATTTTGTTCTCGCTTGGCTTTCCTGATATCGTTAACTTTTTATTTGTGTTCTTTTGCAGCTCTTTAGAACAATTATTTTGAATTCTTTGACAGTTTCTATATCTCCATTTCTTTGGGGCCAGTTGCTGGAGGCATACTGTATTCCTTTAGTGGAGTTATGTTTCCCTAATTCTACATGATCCATGACATACTCAAAATATTGTGCAGTTGTCTGTGTGTTGAAAAAGCGATTACTTTTTCTAGACTTTATGGACTAACTTGAGTAAAAGAAGACTTTCACCAGTGGGTGACAGCATGCTGAAGAATGTTATCACCCTGGATCTGAAGCACAGAGTTCCAAATGCACAGATATGTGGTGGCACTGGGTCTGAGGGACAGCAGGGGGCATGTCTTTTTGGCTCAGGCTGCTGGGATCCACAGCAACTGTGTGGTCCTTGGTGAGCACTGTGGGGGGTCTATAAGTAGCTACAAGGGCTGTTGGGGTCTTTAGCAATGCCTCCAGGTCCAGTGACTATGGACCAGGGCAAGCAGCACTGGTGGCCAGAACTAGTGGTATACATATACTTGGCTGCATGTGCCAGCTGCAGGTGCCTATGTAGTGGCAAGGGCCTGTTGTAGACACACACACATAATGGTGATGGCTAGGGTAAGCAACAAGCGCCAAGGGCCAACTACAGACTCACTGGAAGCTGCAGGGGCCCTGTCTGTCAGCATGGTTTCCTATAGCTGCACAACCTCCCTTGGGTTTGCACATTGCAGTGGAGGCCAGTTACAAGGGTTGGGTCAGAGGTGTGTAAGTATACAGCCGGAGGGGACAGCTGTAGACAAACATGGTGATGCAGGCCAGTGACAGAAATCAGGGCCTGATCCAGACCCACAAGCAACTGTCAGTGCCCTGGTTATTGATGTGCAGTTCCTTGTCTGCACAGTCTTCCCTTGGGCACACACACTGCAATGGAGGCTGGTGACAGATGTCAGGTCAGCAGCATGCCAGTGCAAAGCTGGAGGGGCTAGACTCAAGCAGGTGCATGGGTAATAGGTGTCAGCTGCCAGTGGCTAGGCTTGTGTCTTCACTTGTAAAGCTGCAGGGTCCTGAGCTCATTGCCACTGTGGTTCCCAGGCTGTGAAAGGGGTACAGAGAGGGGAGAGTATCAGACAGCTGGTATAAAAACTACCTGTGGGGCAAAAGATAGTAAAATCTGCAGGGTGTTTCCAGTGAACACACTGGTTGTTAGTTTCTTCAGGGGCAAAATATGCTCAAAATATACAAAATATACAGGGTTTGTCAGCAGAGCAGGCTGTGAACCACAATGACTCCTGCTACTGGGAGCAACTGTTTTGCTTCCTTGCTTCTAGCCAGCTTTACGACTCAGCTTTGCCCATCTAGGAGGACTGAAACCAAAGCGGGACCTTCATGCACTGCCCCAAAGACTGAGGAAGCTGGTTGCTCACTCCACTCTTCCTTTCCAGGTGAGAGGAACTCTTAAAGGCTAGGAAATTCCCTCTTGGCATCAGAAATGCTGATTTGGGGAATGGGATGATGCAGGAAAAATGAAGCTGTCTTCCTCTTCTTATGCAGTTATTCTTAGGTCTTTTGGTCCACTGTGTTGCTAAAATTTCTAAAGTAGTCTCCAGAGCTGTTTTTTTTTTCACAAATAGCTGTCTAATTGTTGATCTTTAGGGAAGGATGCAGTTGGGCTCTCCTACATCACCATTTGTCCAATGTCTGCTTTCAAACTTATCCATGAGTTGCTGGTGGTCAAATATTTACTATCATATTTGATAATGACTGACCCAAGTTCACTTTTTCCCTTAAAATTTAGACAGACAACATAGCAATTACAGCAAGTTTTGATAATAAGGCCAACACAATCCATAAAGCTATCACTCCAGTCTTAAAAAAATTTTTTTTAACATTTATTCATTTTTCAGAGACAGAGCATGAGCGGGGGAGGGGCAGAGAGAGAGGGAGACACAGAATCCAAAGCAGACTCCAGGCTCTGAGCGGTCAGCACAGACCTGTGCCCCTACCACTCCAGTCTTTATATAACACTTCTGGAGTGGCAATCATAATGTACATATATATTTTTTTAATTTTTTAATGTTTATTTTTGAGAGAGAGAGAGAGAGAGGCACAGAGATTGAGTGGGGGAGGGGGGAGAGAGAGAGAGAGAGAGAGAGAGAGAGAGAGAATCCAAAGCAGGCTTCAGGCTCTGAGCTGTCAGCACAGAGCCCGATGCAGGGCTTGAACTCACCAACGGTGAGATCATGACCTGAGTGGAAGTTGGACGATTAACCCAACAGAGCCACCCAGACACCCCCATGTATTTTTATAAATTGCCTTTCCCACTTAACATTATGTTTATTATAATCAGTTTTTGTGTTGTCTTCCTATATTTCTAATTATCATTTAAAATTTATACAGTAGACCAAGGACCTGCTTTAATTAATTATTCTCATACTATTGCTTATTTGGGTTGCTAACAGTTTTTTGCTTTAACATATAGTACTTCCATGAACACCAAAATAACTGCTAAGGCTCAGTGACACCAGTAATCCCATTTGTGTCTGATGACAACCAATTCAAAAATCAATATTTTAATTTGTACCATGTTTGTTTCATATTTAGCAGAGTTTAAAGCAAACTAGATAATATACCCATATAGAAATTGTCTGTAATTAAATAATATCCAGATTATTTCTTACAGTTACAGAGAGATTCTTTTTTCTGGTTTTTCAGAGTGATGGAACAATTTAGAAATTTTTCTTGTTTTGGTTTTTTTTTTAATGTTTTTATTTATTTTTGAGACAGAGAGAGGCACAGCATGAGGAGGGGAGGGGCAGAGAGAGGGAGACACAGAATCCGAAACGGGCTCCAGGTTCTGAGCTGTCAGCACAGAGCCCGACGCGGGGCTCGAACTCACCAACCACGAGATCATGACCTGATCTGAAGCCAGACGCTCAACCGACTGAGCCACCCAGGTGCCCCTCTTGTTTTGTTTTTGACCAAAATTAAAAATGCCCAGGGACTATTAAATACAAATAAAGAAATGTTTGATTTTTTTCTGATGTACTATTCCAGCAGAATCCTTCCCTCTTTTTAAGAATTTCAATACAGGGGTGACTGGGTGGCTCAGTTAGGCATCTGACTTCTGCTCAGGTCATGATCTCATGGCTTGTGGGTTCAAGCCCTATGTCAGGCTCTGGGCTGACAGCTCAGAGCCTGGAGCCTGCTTCAGATTCTGTGTCTCCCTCTCCCTTTGCCCCTCCCCCACTCACACTCTGTCTCTCGAAAATAAACATTTTTTAATTAAAAAATAATTTAAAAGTTTCAGTACAAACTGGCTTTGCCAATACATTTTATAATAAACACTTGATAAAAGAAATTCTTAACTGGCTAGTAGCATATATGTATACAAAACTATAGCACAAATAACTATATTTAGAAATGTAAGATTATGTACAACTGTGTACCATTTTCCTAACATGGAAGCAAGGAAGATTTCATAAATATTGAAGTAGAAAAGCTGATGTTCTATTTTCTGATTTGATAGATCAATAAATAGTATTTGAAATGTAACCAGTTACATCCAATTCATTTTAAAACCATGAGCAGGATGATTGAAGTAGCAGTGTTTTTGCTTTTGTCCCTAAAGATAATGAACATGCTGTTGGGTTGTGAAGAAACTGAGGATAGAGAGCAGATGGGATTTTTGGCATAGAGCAGGCAAGCCTGACTGTCGGCAGCAGGAGCTGGCTAATGTTCTAGCATACGGTGCTGATAATACCTCAATCAATTAAAGAAGTGCCATCCAGGATTTGCCAGTCAGAAGACATCTTCACTACTTTTTCTTAAAGCCATGAACGGCTTCATTATAACCTCCTATGGGGCCAAGCAGCCAATTTAGGATTCACTTTTGACAGTTGGCTGATGTCAGTTTTTCAATGAATGTATGTGCTTGCCTGGAAATATTGCTAATGTGAAATGTTGCTATTTGTATGATACTATGTCACCATCTGAACAGCACAAGCATAATTTATTCCTCACCCACAAATATTTATTGAACTTAACTGTTGACTGCTTTAATATGTACATAACAAACCTTTTGTTTTCAAAGCTGATTAGACTGCAAATCAGCATGGGGCTTCCTGTGAATTGCCCTGTTCCTCCTGTATCTCTCCCCATGGCATTTATCAATTTGTTTTTATAATCTCTCTCTCAGAGTAAAAACCAAAGTGATCCTTACAATGGCCTAACAGACCCTACACAAACTTCCTTATATATCTGACCTCTTCTTGCCCTCCCTCTTTCCCTCTCCCTCTGTCTGACTCTCTTCATGTGGATGAAGTATAAAATTCCACTCTATGGAAAGAAACTATCCTTTACCCTAGGTTGAGCACTTACTGGATACCCAGCACATCAGAGTGGATATGAAAGATCTTCCTTCGAGGGGTTTCCAATAATTTCAGAAATGAGACTAAAAAAAACAAACAGACATGACAATATAATAATAAATAAATTGTTGCTGTAAGTTATAAACTGAATAAGTTTTAAATATCAAAGAACAGCAAAGTTCAGCGTTCAGAAAGGGCATGATGAAGACTATATCCTTGTACCCAGTTATCGTCATGACTTTATTTACTGTTTATTACTTTATTTATTTTTTATCATTAAAAGGAAGGCTTCCGAATCTTTCTTTTTCTCCCCTTACTTTCCCCTGAGTACCAGGTGGATATTTTTAAATGCTCCAAACTAAGCAAGTGCGAATCTGAATTTATTAATCCTGATTTCTTTTTTTATTAATTTTATTTATTTATTTTGACAGAGAGAGAGCAGGGGAGGGGCACACAGAGAGGGAGAAAGAGAGAATCCCAAGTAGGCTCCACACTGTAAGCACAGAGCCCAACACGGGGCTCAGACTCACAAGCCATGAGATCAGGACCTGAGCCAAAACCAAGAGTCAGATGCTTAACCAACTGAACCACCCAGGCAACCGTATTATTCCTGATTTCAATTAGTGGCATCACTACCTGTCTTCCAAGAACAGCCAGAACCTGGAAGTCACCCCTCATGCCTCCTAACTGCCCCCTCCCCCCCATCTGCATCTTATTATCCTGGGACTTCTTAAGTATGTCCTAGGTATACATTTCCTTCCCTAAACTTCCTTTTTCAGCACCTTGGCTGGTGCCAATGTCATCTCTATTCTGGGTTTTACAAGAACCTTCTAACCATGTACTAACTCTAAGCTTCTTTTCCCTAAGCCCAGCCACCACTACCCCATCTATTTTACATGCAACATAGTGATCTTTTTAAAGTTCAAATCAAATCATTTATGTCACTATTGCTCTTGGAATAAAATCTTTTGCATGATATCAACGGTCCTTCTTGTCACCAAGCCTTTCCAGATGACATTCTGGATGCTCTCCTGTCTGACGGCAGACAGTAGGGTATTCTCCCTATTACCAAATCTAACAAGTCCCACTAGGGCCAATATTAATCAAGGGGGTCTGATCCAAGGGAGTGGAACGGGGTCTAGGAGAGGGACTTTGGAAATGTTCTAGGGACAAAGCCAAGGCCAAAGTTTTTGGCTCTTGGATAGGTTCTGATCCAGCTCTATTGGGGAGAATTATAGGAATCAGGGGGAGCAAAAGTAGAAAATGAACTCTGCTTGTTGCATCCAATTTCTACTGCCATGACTACAAAATTAGCGGTTCAAAACTTGACACATATACTATCTCAAAGTTCCTGGAGGTCAGGAGCCCATGCATGGCTTGGATGGGACTTCGGCTCAGGGATCCACAGGCAGCACTGAGCACAGCTGGACTGCAATCTCATCTGGTACTTGGGGTCCTCTTTCAGGCACGTTCAGGTTGTTAGCAGAATTCATCTCCTGGCGGTTGTAGAACTGAAGCCCTCAGCTCTTAGAGGTTGCCTCTCTCCATAGGCACTTCACAATACGGTTGCTTCTTCAGGCTCAACAGGAGAACATCTTTCTTGCTTCAGGTCATTTAGAGACGGCCTGGTGTCTGTCTGTCTGCCTATCTCTCTCTCAAAATATGTCCTTAATTCTGTACCTCCTCTACTTTATTATCCCTCCCTCTCTGATCCTAGCCATGAAAATACAGTATGAGGGGCGCCTGGGTGGCTCAATTGGTTAAGATCACTCGGTCGTGATCTTGCAGTTTGTGGGTTTGAGGCCCATGTCAGGCTCTGTGCTGGCAACTCAGAGCCTGGAGTCTTTTTCAGATTCTGTGTCTCCCTCTCTATTTCTCCAGCTCCCCTGCTCACGCTCTGTCTCTCTCAAAAAAGAAACATTAAAAAATTAATTAAAAAAAGAAAATACAGGGTGCCTGGGTGGCTCGGTCGGTTAAGCGTCCGACTTCAGCTCAGGTCATGATCTCGCGGTCTGTGAGTTCAAGCCCCACATTGGGCTCTGTGCTGACAGCTCAGAGCCTGGAGCCTGTTTCGGATTCTGTGTCTCTCTCTCTCTCTGACCCTCCCCCATTCATGCTCTGTCTCTCTCTGTCTCAAAAATAAATAAATGTTAAAAAAAATTTAAAAAAAAAGAAAAAGAAAATACATTATGAAAGGCAATTTTTCTTTTTTTGTATTTATGCTTTTTTTTACACTTCTTTTCTATAACTCGAGTGTGTATTGCCATCCATTAATTTATTTACTAGTCACTATTACTATCCCTATTCCCCAGACTGGGAAATGAGGCACAGAAATGTTAAAGAACTTCTCTAAGTTCACACAACCAGTCCTAGCTAACTAGTAGATCTGGAATTCAAGACAGCTTGGGTGGGGACAGTTGGGTAGCTTATGTCGTACCCATAGTGGTAGTGAATGAAAAAAATGCAGGAGGAGGAGTAGCTGGAGACAGAAGTTGACTTTTTTTGCAGAGGTGGATCTGTGGGTGTCAGGAGAGAGGGTACTGACAGTAATAATATCAACCTGGGATTTCCTCTGAAATGTGACTAAATCTCACAGGTGCCTGCCATTCAAACAGGATCTACATGACAGAGACAATAAGGTCATATCTAAATGTGAGGCTCTCGTGAGGCACCTGGGTGGCTCAGTCGGTTAAACATCCGACTTCGGCTCAGGTCATGATCTCACGATTTGTTAGTTCGAGCCCTGTGTCTGTTCTGACAGCTTGGAGCCTGGAGACTGGAGCCTGCTTCAGATTCTGTGTCTCCCTCTCTCTCTGCCCTTCCTCTGCTCAAACTCTCTCTCTGTCTCTCAAAAATAAACATGGGAATGCAAGCTGGTGCAGCCACTCTGGAAAACAGTATGGAAGTTTCTCAAAAAGCTAAAAATAGAACTACCCTACGACCCAGCAATTGCACTACTAGGCATTTATCCATGGGATACAGGTGTGCTGTTTCAAAGGGACATATGCACCTCAATATTTATACCAGCACTATCAACAATAGCCAAAGTATGGAAAGAGCCCAAATGTCCATCGATGGATGAATGGATAAAGAAGATATGGTATATATATACATACAATGGAGTATTACTCAGCAATCAAAAAGAATGAAATCTTGCCATTTGCAACTATGTGGATGGAACTGGAGGGTATTATGCTAAGTGAAATTAGTCAGTCAGAGAAAGACAAAAATCATATGACTTCACTCACATGAGGACTTTCAGAGACAAAACAGATGAACTTAAGGGAAGGGAAACAAAAATAATATAAAAACAGGGAGGGGGACAAAACATAAGAGACTCATAAATATGGAGAACAAACTGAGGGTTACTGGAGGGGCTGTGGGAGGGAGGATGGGATAAATGGGTAAGGGGCACTAAGGAATCTACTCCTGAAATCATTGTTTCACCATATGCTAACTAATTTGGATGTAAATTTTAAAAAATAAAACAAGTTAAAAAAATAAACATTAAATTCCACATGAGTGAAATCATATGGTATTTGTCTGAGTGATTACCCTTGATCTTAGCCAAAAGGCCTAGAAGTGATGTCTTTCTCTGACTGACTTATTTCACTTAGCATAATACTGTCTAGATCCATCTGTGTTGTTGCAAATAGCGAGATTTCATTCTTTTTGATGGCTGTTATACCATTGTACATATATACCACATCTTCTTTACCCATTCTTCAGTGGATGGACACTTGGGGTGTTTCCATAATTTGGCTACTGTGGATAATACTCCTATAAACACTGGGGTACATGTACCCCTTTGAATTAGTATCTTTGTATTCTTTGGGTAAATACCTAGTAGTGCAATTGCTAGATTGCAGGGTAGTTCTATTTCTAACTTTTTTTTTTTAATGTTTACTTATTTTTGAGAGAGACAAAGAGAGAGACAGAGAAACCATGAGGGACGGAGGGGTAGAGAGAGGGAGACACAGAATCCAAAGCAGGCTCCAGGCTCCATGCTGTCAGCACAGAGCCCGACGTGGGGCTCAAACCCACGAACCATGAGATCATGACTTGAGCCAAAGTCAGACGCTTACTGATGCTGACTGAGCCACCCAGGAGCCCCTAAGTTAACATTTTTAAGTGGAGCACAGAATAGTGAGTTGAAGTTTAACAAGAGATCACAAGAGAAATTGAAATTAAGAACTTTATTACTCACAAGTTCTGGAGGAAGTATACTGCATGCCTTGAGAGGCTACACAGGGAGGTCAAGGCAGAGAGTAGAAAAAGAAGCAGAACCTGAGGCACTACAGTGGGGAGTGCTTTGGGGGTCCTGGGCTTGGGCCAAACTACAAGAGTGGAGTTTTGGTAAGCCCCACAGGGTTTTATCTAAGGTAGCCATAAGGCATACAGGCAATGGGAGGCAGGGAAAATTGTTGAACAAAAGGGCTGTTGGGGCATTGACACCAGGACTTAAATTTGCTGTGACTCTGTGGCTTCTCTCTAGGACATGTGCTTACATAAGGGAGCTGATATCAGATTAAGGTCCCTGTAGATTTCTTTGCTACACAAAATAGATACTGAGGCAGAAATACCCATGAAGCAACTTAAACTCTTGACAGCTATTTGCATATCTTCTTTGGAGAAATGTCTATTCAAGTCCTTTGAGCATTTTTTAATCAAGTTTTTTTTAATTGATGGTTTATAAGTTCCCTGTATATTATAGATATTAACCCCTTGTCACATATGTGGTTTGCAATCATTTTCTCCCCTGCCGCGTTTCACTTTGTTGCCTTTTCACTTTGTTGTTTCCTTTGATGTGCAGAATTTTTTAGTTTTGAGGTAGTCCCATTTGTCTATTTTTTGTTAGCTGTGCTTTTGGTGTCACATGCAAGAAATCATTGCCAAATCTAATGTTTGGAAAATCTGAAGTTTTCCCCATGTTTTCTCCTAGTCATTTTACAGTTGTAACTCTTACATTTAGGTCTCTAACTCATTCTGAGTTAGTTTTTGTATTTAGTGTAAGGTAAATGTTCCAGCATCATTTGTTTGCATGAGATTCTCCTTTTCCCATGTGTAGTCTTGGCACTCTTATCAAAAATTATTTGGCCATATAAGCAAGTGTTTATTTTTGGACTTTCTATTCTCCGCCATTGGTTTATACATCTATCATTATGTCAGTACTGTACTGTCTTAATTTTTCCTGCTTTGTAGTATGTTTTAAAATGAAGATGTCCGAGGTCTCCAACTTTGTTCTTCTTCTTCAAGGTTGTTCCTGCTATTCAGGGTCCCTTGAGATCCCCTATGAATTTTAGGATGGTTTTTCCTATTTCTGTGAAATATACCTTTGAGATTTTGACAAAGACTGCATTGAGGCTGTACATTGTTTTGGGCAGTATGATCATTTTAACAAGAGGACATCTTCCAAGTCACAAGCACAGGTTATCCAGTTTGGTGTATTCCATTTATTTGTATCTTTTTAAAAATTTCTTTCAGCAATATCTTGTTCTTTTTCATGTACAGGTCTTTCACATCCTTAGTTGAGTTTATTCCTAAGTGCTTTATCCTTTTGGATGCATTAGTAAATAAAATTGATTTTTGGATCCTGTAACTTTACTAAAATTGTTAGTTGTAATAGCTGTGTGTGTGTGTGTGTGTGTGTGTGTGTAATCTTCAGGGTTTTCAAGAAATAAGATTGTGTCATCTGCTAAGAGATTACTTTTCTTTTCTAATTTGAATGACTTTTACATCTTTTTCTTCTCTAATTGCTCTGGCTAGAACTTCTAGTACTATGTTGAATAGTAGTGGTGAGAATGTTCATCCTTATCTTGCTCCTAAACTTAGATAAAAACCTCTCAGTCTTTTACCGCTGAGTACAACGTTACCTATGGGCTTTTCATATATGGCTTTTATTGTGTTGAGGTAGTTCCTTTCTGTTCCTAGTTTGCTGAATGTTTTTATCATAAAAGGGTGCTGAATTTTATCAAATGCTTTTCTGCATCTTTTGAGATGATCCTGTGGTTTTGGTTTATTTTTGTTAATATGGTATAATCCACTGAGTATTTTCATATATATAACCATCATTCATTCCAGATATAAATCCCGCCTGTCATGGTGCTTAATCCCTACATATGTTATTGAATTTAGTTTCCTAGTATTTTGTTTAGGGTTTTTGAATCAGTGTTCATCAGGGATATTGGTCTGTAGTTTTTTCTTACGATGTCTTTGTCTGTTTTTGGTATAAGGGTGATGTTAGCCTCATAGACTGAGTTTGGGAGCATTCTATCCTCTTCAATTATTGGAAGAGTTTGAGAAGGATTGGCATTAGTTCCTATCTAAATGTTTTGTAGAATTCTTCAGTGAAACCATCTGGCCCTGGACTTTACTTTGATGGGAGGTTTTTGATTATTCATTCCCCTTACAAGTTATAGGTCTATTCAGATTTTATTTGTCTTGATTCAGTCTTCAAAGGTTGTTTCTAGGAACTTATCCATTTCTTCCAGGTTGTCCAGTTTGTTGGGTAGTTACCAGTTGTAATGTCTCTTTGTTTTTCTATTCTTTATTTCATCCATCTCTGCTGTAATCTTTACTCTTTTTTTCTGCTGCTAATTCTGCATTTAGTTTGTTCTTTTTCTAGTCCCTTGAGGTGTATGTTAGAGTGTTGACTTGAGAGCTTTGAGAACTTACCATTATGACCTTCCCTTTTAGTACTGATTTTGCTATATCTCAAAAGTTTTCGTATGTTGTTTTCATTTTCACTTATCTTCACATGTTTTCTACATTTCTTTGTGATTTATTTTTGCCCCTTTTTTAATTTAAAAATACATTGTTTATGTTCAACATATTTATAGATTTTCCTATTTTCCTTCTGCTAGTAATTTCTAGTTTGATTCCATTGTGGTCAGAGAAAGCATTTCATATGATTTGAACCTTAAAACATTTTTATTTTCTTTTATTTATTTTTTGAGAGAGAGAGAGAGAGAGCGAGCGGGGGAGGGGTAGAGAGTGACAGAGACACAGAATCCAAAGCAGGCTCTAGGCTCTGAGCTGTCAGCACAGAGCCTGACGCGGGGCTCAAACCCAAGAACTTCGAGGTCATGACCTGAGCCAAAGTCAAACACTTAAACAACTGAGCCACCCAGGTACCCCTATACCATATTTTATTTATTTATTACTTTATTTAATGTTACCTTAGTTAGAATTTCACTATATTGTCAAGTAGTGATAATGATGAAAATCTTCCTTTTCTTGTTTAGTGGGGATGCTTCTAGAATTTCAGCATATTCTTATTTTTTCCATTTTGGTGTCTTCCTTGACTCATTAGTTATCAAGAGTATGCTGTTTAATGTCCACACATTCGTGAATTTTCCACTGAAGTTGTTATCAGCTTAAAGAAGACTGTATATAAGATGCTTTATGCAAGTCTCATGGTAATTACAAAGCAAAAACCCACAGTAGATTCACAAAAGATTAAAAGAACAGAATCAAAGCATACCACTATGGAAAATAGTCAATACCGGTGGTACTGGAGTTGTCTCTAATCTAAGGCTAAAGATTCCTCATTACCAATGCCTTCTGTATACTCTACCTGATGCCTGTGAATCATAAGGATTTCCACAGTTGCTGATAAAAATGGGCATTTTTACTCACCCTGTATGAACACAGTGCACTCTTACCTGCAAGTGTAGGTCACTGTCAACTCAAATCCTTTTGGGTAGTTCTTTACTCTGCCCTGAGGACTTTCCTCACACATGCTGATCAGGACTCAGCTGAATTCATGAAGGGGATCCCATGCAGATCTCTCCAGTTCTGTGCAGCTCTCTCCTGTCCTTTTGCCTGGTGGACTGTACCTCCTTTGGTTTGCCTAGAGTCTTAGCTCCACCTCCTCAATTTAGGGAGTTTGCCAGCCTTGCCTGGATTCCCGTTCTATGCTCCATGGCCTGGAAATTCTGGGGTGGGAAACTGGGGCATTCATGAAGTTCACCTCTTTTTACCACCATCCTTCAGGTATCACTGTCCTTCACTGCCTGATGTCCAGTATTTTGAAAATCAGTATTTCATATATTTTGTCTGTTTTTGGTCGTTTGAAGAGGGAAGATAAATCCATTATGACTAGAACAACCAATGCCAATAAATTTACTCTTAAGTGTAAATGAAAAAATAAAGTGTAAATAAAAAATCTACATATGCCTAAACCAGTTATGAAAACAGGAACAAAGAGAGAACACTTACCCTTTAAGATAACAATTCTCTAAGTATTATCCCCAAACCATAAACAGCAAGCAAATAGAAATAGAAATTCTTGGGCACAGAGTTACTTAATCAAAAGCCTGGTGGATGAGACCCAACAAGTCCTCCTGGTGAGAATCACTGCTTTAAGATATCAGGATATATAAACTTTTAGTTATAAAAGTAACATAGTATATAAAAGCAAATATAGAAAAATGTTAATGGAAGAACTGATGTTTAGGTGTTTATTATAAAACGTCCAAATTTGCTGGAAAAAAATGATACAAACATAGGAACATAAAAATAGACCAAAGAACACTACAGAAAGCTCAAGCATGTTTGCATAGGTACTTGTTATAATCAACATTGCATCACAGATCAATAGAAAAAAGTAGACATGTTTGACCTTGCAGTGAAAACATGGAGTTTGATCCCAACTTTGCATCACATACAATGGTGGGCTCTAGATGGATTAAAACCGAAATAAATATACCTAATACATTGGATACAAATATACCTACTAAACCTAAGTAAATATATCCAGCTAATAGGAGTGAATGTGGAAAATAATTTTTTGACTCAGGAATGGGGAAGACTTAAGAACAATGAAGCATACATGATAGATTTATCTTCATTTATGTTAAAAAATTTTTTTAAACAAAGGATATCATAAACAAAAGTAAACAGATTGTGCTCTGGGAAAATGACTAAAACGACAGAAGAGTAGTATCTCTGGACAAGAAACTTGTACAAATCAGTCTTGAAAAATCCGAAAAATAGGGGATGGGAATAGGAAATTACACAATAGTAAACCTTACGGGCTAACAAGTGTATGTACTTGTCAGACACTAGTAATCAAAGGAATGGAAAGTAAACTAATGTCAAGATACGTTATTCATTAAACAAGCAAAACTTGAAGTCACATAAAACTGTTTGCAAATACGTGGAGAATGAGATCCATGTCTACCTAGTAAGAGTGTAAACTGGTGCAGACCTCCTGGGAAGTACTTCAGTAGTACTTTGTGAAATTAATAGTATCTTTGACCTAGCAATTGTACTCCTAGGCATGAAATTTTCACACAGGTTCAAAAAATAACATGAATGAGGGTACTCACCACTGTGGTGTTTATGAAAGCAGGGAGTGAAGTAGAATAATCATAGGTATTCATCACTAGAAAAACTGCTGAGTCAAATGCAGTCAGTTCACGCCTTTATATATACATGTATATACATTTGTGTAAAAAAATCTATTCTTGTAAAAAAAAATCTATACAGCCTACTGCATTTATTAAATAAGATACCAACACTATTTTTATAATCATTATTCACCCTATAAATTCCAACTTAGACTTTAGTATAAGAATTTAAAATTAACTAATTAATTAACCAAAGTTAACCAATTAATGGAGAGTTTCTTTTTTTTTTTTCTCCAAAGTACTCTAAACCCAACGTGAGGCTCACCCAACTGAGCCAGCCAGGCACCCCATGCATAATTTCTTTTAGAAAAAGTATAATCCTCACTTGTAGACATCATCTACTACTTTATATTCACTTTTGTTTTTTTACATCCTCATTCATATTTATGATCAGCACTAATTTTTTTAACTTTTAATTAATTTTTTTACCATTTACTTTATTTTTTAATTTACATCCAAATTAGTTAGCATATAGTGGAACAATGATTTCAGGAGTATATTTCTTAATGCCCCTTGCCCATATAGGCCATCCCCCTCCCACAACCCCTCCAATAACGCTGCTTGTTCTCCATATTTAAGAGTCTCTTATGTTTTGTCCCTCTCCCTGTTTTTTATTTTTGCTTCCCTTCCCTTAGGTTCATCTGTTTTGTATCGTAAAATCCTCACATGAGTTAAGTCATATGATATTTGTCTTTCTCAATTTCACTTAGCATAATGCCCTCTAGTTCCATCCATGTAGTTGTGAATGGCAAGATTTCTTTCTTTTTGATTGTTGAGTAATACTCCATTATATATATATATATATATATATATATCATATTTTTTTAAATTTTTTTAAATTTACATCCAAATTAGTTAGCATATAGTTCAACAATGATTTCAGGAGTAGATTCCTTAATGCCCCTTACCCATTTAGCTCATCCCCCCTCCCACAACCCCTCCAGTAAGCCTCTGTTTTCCATATTTAAGAGTCTCTTATGTTTTGTCCCCCTCCCTGTTTTTATATTATTTTTGTTTCCCTTCCCTTATGTTCATCTGTTTTGTCTCTGAAAGTCTTCATATGAGTGAAGTCATGATATTTGTCTTTCTCTAATTTCGCTTAGCATAATACCCTCCAGTTCCATCCACGTAGTTGCAAATGGCAAGATTTCCTTCTTTTTGATTGCTGAGTAATACTCCATTGTGTGTGTGTGTGTGTGTGTGTGTGTGTGTATACCACTTCTTCTTTATCCATTCATCCATCGATGGACATTTGGGCTCTTTCCATACTTTGGCTATTGTTGATAGTGCTGGTATAAATATTGAGGTGCTTATGTCCTTTTGAAACAGCACACCTGTATCCTGTGGATAAATGCCTAGTAGTGCAATTGCTGGGTCGTAGGGTAGTTCTATTTTTAGCTTTTTGAGAAACCTCCATACTGTTTTCCAGAGTGGCTGCACCAGCTTGCATTCCCACCAACAGTGCAAAAGAGATCCTCTTTCTTTGCATCCTCGTCAACATCTGTTGTTGCCTGAGTTGTTAATGTTAGCCATTCTGACAGGTGCAAGGTGGTATCTCATTGTAGTTTTGATTTGTATTTCCCTGATGATGAGTGATGTGGAGCATTTTTTCATACGTCAGTTGGCCATCTGGATGTCTTCTTTGGAGAAGTATTTATTCATGTCTTTTGCCCATTTCTTCAATGGATTATTTGTTTTTTGGGTGTTGAGTTTGGTAAGTTCTCTATAGATTTTGGATACTAACTCTTTATCTGATATGTCATTTGCAAGTATCTTCTCCCATTCTGCTGGTTGCCTTTTAGTTTTGCTGATTGTTTCCTTTGCTGTGCAGAAGCTTTTTATTTTGATGAGGTCCCAATAGTTCATTTTTGCTTTTGTTTCCCTTGCCTTTGGAGATGTGTTGAGTGAAAAGTTGCTGCGGCCAAGAACAAAGAGGTTTTTGCCTGCTTTCTCAAGGATTTTGATGGCTTCCTTACTTTAGGTCTTTCATCCATTTTGAATTTACTATTGTGTATGGTGTAAGAAAGTGGTCCAGGTTCACTTTTCTGTATGTCACTGTCCAGTTTTCCCAACACCATTTGCTGAAAAGACTGTCTTTATTCCACTGGATATTCTTTCCTGCTTTGTTGAAGATTAGCTGGCCATACGTTTGTGGGTCCATTTCTGGGTTCTCTATTCTGTTCCATTGATCTGAGTGTCTGTTTTTGTGCCAGTACCATACTGTCTTGATGATTACAACTTTGTAATACAGCTTGAAGTCCATGATCAGCACTAATTACACTACTTTAGCTCCACTACATCTGGTTTTGGTCATTATTTCTTGGACCTCAAATCTACTTTTGAGATTTCTCATGTTGTTCAAATATATTCCTTGGTACATGTTTTGGAGAGGCTCTGTGGGAGGTTAATTTTGACACCTTGATCTGAAAAATGTCCTTATTTTGCCCTCTGACTTGAACAACTTTACATATTCTTGCATCCAAAGTGGGTGATTAAAGTTCTGATTTTGTTCACTTTGCAAGTTACTGCCTTCATATTGTGGTACGTAAGATGTTTCTTCTGGAACTTTTAAAAATGTTCCATATACCTGATCTGAAACTTCATATAGACATATCTGAAGTGTGTGCATGTTTATAGTTTTTGATTGGCCATGAATAGACCCATTTTGTCTGAGTACCCATGCTATGCTTCAGGTTTAGGACATTTTCTTGAGATGGTGTTTTTTTCTTGTGTATCCATACCCTTCTTTCTCCCTTTGAACTATTAGAATCATGTTGGAACACAAAACTTCTTTCACATCTCATTTCACACTATTTTGTGGTTAATTTGCATTACATTCCATAGAATCTAATTCCTAAGAACTTGGGAGATTTGCTCTTTAGGGGTATCCTTCTTAATCCTCAGCACAACTACTGAATTTGTGACAAATTCTACTTTGTATTATGAAGATACTTAAATGCTTCCCTAAGAGTTGATCTTGCAAATTCAATATACTCATTTATCCGGGAGAAGACACTATTTTAAAATTCTGGTTTCTTGGGGCACCTGAGTGGCTCAGTCACGAGTCCAACTCTTGATTTCAGCTCAGGTCTTATCTCACGGTTCATGGATTTGAGCCCCACGTCAGGCTCTGCGATGGCAGCGTGGCACCTGCTTGGGATTCTCTCTCCCTCTCTCTGCCCCTCCCCGGCTTGTGCTGTGTCTGTCTCTTTCAAAATAAATAATTTTTTTTTAAATTTCTTTAAATATTGGTACTTCTCTTTGGGGACTCTCTTCATGGTGTTGCCCTTCTTTAAATGTTCAGTAAATGTTGTTCTCATCTTAGTATAAACTTGTCTGAGAATGTTATTGGCTTACTGCAAACTATTTGCCCCAACGATAGGCAAAAGGAAGGATACAACACTGGGTAAGCCATGCTACCTCAAAATAGCCCATACTGGTTTTCGTTTCTAATATAATAACTCATTGCTCATGCCTTGAGCCATATATCACCTTTTGCCTACTCTTTGGTATTAAAAAGGTGATTATTATAAACAATTTCTAATGATGCAGTACCCCATTATCTAGAATTCTTTCTTGATCTTTTATGCTGTGTCTACTTTTGAAGCATCCCTGAGACCAAATTCACCTTTCATTGTAGAGTTCTCTGGTCCTTTCTGCCCTACGATTTCAAAGAATTCCTTAAAATTTATCTAACAAGTGCTCTCTTTTATTTCCCCAAACTGTGGAGATGAAACAATACTTTTACCTATCATAGTATGAAATAATAGTCTTTTCTGTCACTTCTAGGGATGTGGATGGAAGGAGGAGCTTGAAGCATGCACCAGGGTACAATCTTGAACAATTAATTTACTTTCTGACAGCTAAGCCTGTACATGTTTCCTCCTATTCTTGGGAAAACGAAAGTGCTTTTGAAGGATGATTCAAATGTGAAAGATGTTTTAATATCCATTTTGGGATAGCATTAGTTCTGAGTATTAAGTTTTGCCTTCAGTGAAGATGAGACTTCCAATCATCCATCTTAAATATCCATGATCTCTGCATTTTCTTCCATTTCTTCAATGCTTATTTTTCTTTAGGTTTTCTGACAAGGAAGTTAGTTGGAAAGAACACATTAAAGAAAAAAGTGATCATTCTATTCTTTTTTTAAAGTTTTATTTATTTTTTGGAGGGGGGGGGCAAGCAGGGGACAGGGAGAGAAACAGGGGAACAGAGGATCTGAAGTGGGCTCTAACTCACGAACAGTGAGATCATGGCCCGAGTCACCCAGGCGCCCCAAAAAGAGATCCTTCTAGAGCTGTGGTTTGCAGGGAACAAAATTGGCTTGATTAGATTTAAGGAACATTGGTTCAGGAAAAATGTGTATAGACTTAACAATTTTTCATGGAAAATAATGAATCATGGTGGGGACAGGGACTATAATATTATAGTATGGACTTTTTCCTTTACTGGTGATATGTGAGCTTTTCGTATTTCATTCTGCGATTGGATTAAGGGGCTGGTTAAGAAGCTACACGGCCACATGAAATCCCAAGGGAGATCATGTCTCTAATTGTTACATTTGAAAAGGCAATTATTATTTTTTTATTTTATTTTATTTTATTTTTTAATATATGAAATTTACTGTCAAATTGGTTTCCATACAACACCCAGTGCTCATCCCAAAAGGTGCCCTCCTCAATACCCATCACCCACCCTGCCCTCCCTCCCACCCCCCATCAACCCTCAGTTTGTTCTCAGTTTTTAACAGTCTCTTATGCTTTGGCTCTCTCCCACTCTAACCTCTTTTTTTTTTTTTTCCTTCCCCTCCCCCATGGGTTTCTGTCACGTTTCTCAGGATCCACATAAGAGTGAAACCATATGGTATCTGTCTTTCTCTGTATGGCTTATTTCACTTAGCATCACACTCTCCAGTTCCATCCACGTTGCTACAAAAGGCCATATTTCATTCTTTCTCTGAAAAGGCAATTATTATCAACAGGATTATTTCTTTTTCAGCCCTTTTCCCAACCATCCTATAGAAAGGTTTTAGAAATACCTTAAATTGTTGTCTAAAATAAAATGTGAGGAGATTCTACTGAGATCTTTTTTCCTAAAAATTTTTTCTCAGTTTAGAATGCAAATTGCTTCACAAAGAATGCATGGTTCTAAAATAAAGATGAGAGCATTGTCTTAAAAATTTCCCCAAACTGTAATGGACTATGCCTACTACACCCTGGGATTAAAAATTCTGCAGAGGTAAAGAAACTGCAGCTTTAGGTATAAAATGGACAACTTTTTTGAACTCTCTATTAAGAAACAGGGGGTGGGCACTTGGCTGGCTCAGTCAGTAGAGCATGAGACTATTGATCTCAGCGTTGTGAGTTTGAGCCCTATGTTGGGCATGGAGCTGGAAGGAAGAAAGGAAGGGAGAGAGGAACAAAAGAAACAAAGGGAATCCCTAAAGGTTGGAGCAGGCTGCCCATACAATTTAGATTATTCTTTAAAAGAAAAGTGGTATCAGGGCACATGGGTGGCTCAGTCGGTTGAGCATCTGATTTCTTCAGCTCAGGTCATGATCTCACGGTTCATGAGTTCAAGCCCTGCATTGGGCTTGCTGCTGTCTGTGCAGGGCCTGATTCGGATCCTCTATGCCCCTGTCTCTCTGCCCCTCCCCTGCTCACACACTCTCTCTAAAAAATAAACATTAAAAAAATAAAAATAAAAGTGGTATCTTGTTGGTCCCTTGTACATCAATTACATGTATTCATTAATGCTTTTGATGAAACACAAAACTATTTTAAATTTTTTTTTTTCAACGTTTTAAATTTATTTTTGGGACAGAGAGAGACAGAGCATGAACGGGGGAGGGGCAGAGAGAGAGGGAGACACAGAATCGGAAACAGGCTCCAGGCTCCGAGCCATCAGCCCAGAGCCTGACGCGGGGCTCGAACTCACGGACCGCGAGATCGTGACCTGGCTGAAGTCGGACGCTTAACCGACTGCGCCACCCAGGCGCCCCAACACAAAACTATTTTAATTTCAATGTCTATTTCATAAGAAATTTATTACTACACACCAAAAGAATAAGCTAATATGAATTTCAACAAAAGGAATGAAAAAAATACCCTTTCAAATAGATATGACTGGTCACCAATCTTGAACTGGAAAACATTTCCCATTCCAGGGGCTTCCTTTAGAAGTAAAAAAAACAGTAGTTTAAAGTAAATTACATTTCCTCCATACCCAGAAATGCAAGGGTTTAAATAGCCAAAAAAACAACAAAAAACAAAAACAGATGTATATCTTTCTATGACAATTCTTCTCACCCTGAATTTCATAAAATAAATCAAACAACTTTAAACAGAATTAGTTTATTACCTATTCACTACGTTACTTCAAGCAATCTAAATATGCACAAAAAAATTTGGAATGTTTTATAAATGCTGACTGATAAAAATATTACATGGCTGCTAATGGGATTTCTTTTTAAGCACAACAAATTAATACTTAGAAGTTTAGTTCTGTTTATGGCAATGCTTGTGTTTAAAGAATTTTTGAAGTATATACACAAGTCCAAAGAGGTCAGAAAAATATTTACATAATAAATGTGTACGAAATTTTAGAATTTCATGGATTTAGATGAACTGATGATTCTCTAATGCATCAGCATAAAACTTCGGTTTGTGTAAACAATTCTGTACAGAATATATTACTCTGAACATACAACTTTTAACAGTTTAAAATCTTAGGGTGGTCAATTTTAAAGTTTTTTTTTTTTTTTTTAACATTTATTTATTTTTGAGAGACAGAGAAATACAGATCATGAGCAGGGAAGGGGCAGAGAGAGAGGAAGACACAGAATCCGAAGCAGGCTCCAGGCTCCAAGCTGTCAGCACAGAGCCCGACGTGGGGATCAAACCCACGAACTGTGAGGTCATGACCCAATCCGAAGTCAGACACTCAACTGACTGAGCCACCCAGGCACCTGTAGGGTGGTCAATTTTAAACGCTGTCACTAAAAATAAGACAGCTTTGGTTTTGATGGTTTGCTACATAATATTTAAATAAGGTCAGTTAAGGGTATGGGTTGTGACTACAAATTACTCAACAATATGTAAAATAAAAATGTTGTTTCCTCAGAATATTTAACCTTCTATTCAGATTTTGAAAACTTATCATTACCAAAACAAAAATTCTAACAAAGAGTTCTTACTTCATTTTAATTTTCCAATATTTTAGAAGAAAATTATGGCTATTAAGTGCAAAACATTTTTGCTATTTTTTTGTTATATACTGTACCATGTTACTCCTTTGTAACTAACTTTCTCACTGAACTTAGTGTTATAAGAGCAGTAAAAAATTTTTTTAATTAACAAGAGGAGAATAAAATACTAGTGCATTTAACACTTGCTGCACATGTAGTAAATCAGTATAATATGCAGACAATTAACTTAAGGTTCTTTGTGGCTTATTTCCTTTTCCAAAATTATAGTCCATGTCTCTGATTCAAGATAAACTAGTTGAAAATGTCACGATTATACCTATTTCATGTATTCCTTATTAATAGTAGAATATGACCGAAAATTTGAGATCAACAAAAAAATGATGTGCCAAAATATTTTACAATAAACTATGAATAAAGGGAGCATTGAGGCATGTGACTGAAAATTTGAGATCAACAAAAAATGACGTGCCAAAATATTTTACAATAAACTATGAATAAAGGGAACACTGAGGCTTGTCTTAAAGAAGCTGTTTGTCATTATTTTTTTTTAGAGATTACAACACACATACAATAAATGAATTTTATCAAAATACAGCACATTTCTTCTACTATATCCATAAAAATCAATTCCTATGTAAATAGTACTGAAAAACAACTAAAATGAGTTAAAATTTACAAAGAGTTGTTAAAGGGTTTCAATCAATATTAAAACTATACAGTACAATAACCAATTGATAACATCTTGAAAGAAGTGCAATATTTCAGTTCACATCTTTTCAAAATTACTGCCTATTTTCTCTGACTAGCAAGAAAACAACAAGTCCAACTTTTTTTGCAAAAATAATGTAAATTGCCATTTTTGCTAGTCCTATAAAAGTCTTAATTAAAACAAGGTTGAAGAACAAAGCATAACAGATTAAAAATTCCAAAATTATATTTCTTACTAATTAAAAATGAATCGCAATAACTGAATATTGCTCTAATGAAAGGCTCCAGACTAGCCTTGACTAAAAACAGTTATTGGTCTTCTGTGGCACTTTTTTCTGGTCCAAATAACCATGCATTAATTCTTACCATTTCATGTTACTAAAATTTTATTTTAATTACACAGACAGAACAAAAACAAATAAAATTAATGGTTTGGATAAACAAATTCATGACATCTATGAAATATTTGTTACACTAACGAGGAACAAAGGCAGCTGGTGGTAAAACACTATTCTATTACACTGATACACTTAGAAACCCTTTAAAGACTCTGAAGTGTCGAGTTCACATTTAATGTTACCTGTAGGAACAGCCCTTTATTTGAATACCGTGACACACTGGAAGGCCTCAGAGACCCATCCCTTTGCTCTACAACTCTCCACAGCAATTCTCTATCACTGTGCCAATTTCACAAACTTGCTTTGGTTTCCTAGCTCCATGCGTACTGTTTCCTTTTACTTTACCAAGGCAATGTGAGACCAAACAAGATCGAGAGACTTTCCTAAATCTGCTTACGTTTTGTGTTACAGCAACACAATCTCAAAACTGGCCATTTTAGTTTCATTTGCTGCTTAAAATAAAAATTATAAATTAAGATTAAAACGGAGTACTAATTATAAAACACCACCATTTGCAAAAAATCAAAGGATATCCATATCACAAGAAATGCATGGACAGGCATCTACAGTAGAGTTAAAAATTTCCTGTGACTAAAAAATTAAAAATTGAATCACTGGTAGCAAATGCATTGTCAATGGCTAGAACAAGAACAGATCCTGTAGAGCTCGTAAAATGCAATTATCGTCTTTTTTATTTCTTTAAAACGACATTACATTTTTATTGCATTATTCTATTAATAAAAACACATTAACAGCTGTTTTTTTCAATCTTTGCTTCCAGATTTTTATAGGAATTGATGGTTTTAATCTGGCCTTGGAAAGTGAACCCACCAGCACCACCTTCACCTACTCACTCTTCAATTCAATATGCACATAGCAAAAACCAACACTTCAAATCTCTTGCCCACATTAAAAAAAAGTAGTTTCAGCAGAAAAACATTAATATGAGTTGAATAAAAATAAGGGCATAAAAGCTATGAGACAGAGAGCTCTGCCATCTGTCTCTGGGCTACAATCAAGGCTAACTAGAGCCTTGCACAGAGTTCAGTCATGTGTATGAAATCCAAAAATAAACCTACTATCTATACAAAAACAACATATGTTTGTTTTTGTAGCCTTGATTGCTATGTTTAAAAACCTAACAAGAAGTTTTATATGGTATGAATTCAACAGTCTCCCCTATATACTGTACAGTGGTTCTTTCCCTCTAACCACGAGTTCCATGATTTCATTAATGTACAAATTTGAACATAATTTTTGAGTTCTTCTTTACATATAAAAATAGTCAAAATATTAATTTCCCCTGCAAATATCTTCCAATAAATCTTGCTGCCTTCCCCCTCTTTTTGTCCACATTCCTTATGAGGAAACCTCTCGTACAATGATGAGCTCTACTGTGTTCTGGAAAGTTTTTAGCAAAGATACTGCTTGTCCATGTTCAATATTGATAAAACTGTAGCCATTAGCCTAGAAGAAAGAAGAAAAATATCTTTCAGAAAAACATTTAATAATAATGTATTTGCATCTGTGCACTTAAATTTCTGCTGGGTAGTCCACAAACCTGGCAGAAAATAAGAATTATTTTGGCAATTTAAAATAACATGTAGACTCCTGGGCCCTACCCCACATCTATGGAAATAAAATCTCTGAAGGTGGGACTCAGGAACCTCGTCTTCAGATGATTCTTATGTAGCAATCCAATGTTAGGAAGCACTTGTCTAAGACACAGTGTCAGACAGGTGTTATGTGTATGTGCTAATATATAAATGAGGCAACCGAGATGCAAGGATAGCAGAGGGCAAGGCCTACTCTTCATATTGCCTTGGGCCATCAATAAACACTACATTTCTTATAATTTAGGCCTAACATTTATTGAGGTCTTACTATATACCAGACACACAGTTCCAAGTGCTTCAAATGAACTAAATTCTTTAATTCTTGTAACAAAAAGATTCTTTCAACCTATTTTAAAGAAGTTAGCATTCCTAAACTTAAACAAAATGCTAGGAAATATCAAACATGTATTCAAAAATATCCATATGATTTTGCAACGTACAAGGAAGAAATATTTTAAATGATGAAAATAATAGAGAGTAGCTTATAAGAAATGCCACTGTTTTTCACCCACAAATATTTAAAAATAAACTTCACAAAAGAGTTATTTTCAAAATCTGGCATTTAATAATTCCTTGATGAGGAAGATGTTATAAAATGAAAAACTAAGAAAATAATAAAAAGATGTATCTTATTTACCTGAATAATTTTATCACCTGGCTGTAATAATTTTGATGCTGGTCCTTCAGGCTGTACCCTTGTTACAAATATACCCTTCAGCAACAACAAAAAAGATAAACATTTAATGGAAAACAGGATGCATAAATAACAGAGTAACAAGGAACAATTTTTCTTTAACAGTATGCAAACACTTGAATTACAGTACAATTTTTCTCCCGGTTTTCTCTGAATATTGTCACAGCCCAGTGTTTTTTTTGGTGCTGATAATTCTGACTTGAGTATAGTGATTTTCATTAAAGTGATGGAATTATTTCTACAGATGTGCAGAAAAGCAATAACAAAATTTAAAAATCACTTCATAATATAATGGACATTTAAAATTGGGGGGTTTAGCACTGGAAAACAGTGTGGAGGTTCCTCAAAAAATAAAAATAGATCTACCCTATGACCCAGCAATAGCACTCCTATGACTTTACCCAAGGGATACAGGAGTGCTGATGCATAGGGGCACTTGTACCCCAATGTTTATAGCAGCACTTTCAACAATAGCCAAATTATGGAAAGAGCCTAAATGTCCATCAACTGATGAGTGGATAAAAAAATTGTGGTTTATACACACAATGGAATACTACTTGGCAACGAGAAAGAATGAAATATGGCCTTTTGTAGCAATGTGGATGGAACTGGTGAGTGTGATGCTAAGTGAAATAAGTCACACAGAGAAAGACAGATACCATATGTTTTCACTCTTATGTGGATCCTGAGAAACTTAACAGAGGACCATGGGGGAGGGGGAGGAAAAAAAAAGAGAGAGGGAGGGAGGCAAACCATAAGAGACTCTTAAAAACTGAGAATAAACTGAGGGCTGATGGGGGGTGGGAGGGAGGGGGAAAGTGGGTGATGGGCACTGAGAAGGGCACCTGTTGGGATGAGCACTGGGTGTTGTATGGAAACCAATTTGACAATAAATTTCATATTAAAATAAATAAATAAATAAATAAATAAATAAATAAATAAATAAATAAAATTGGGGGTTTGATTTGCTTTCCTCAAACAATTCATATGAAGTGGTATTTCAAGACAAAAAGATGAATAAAGAGAGAAATAAAAAAGGTGATGTGTTTTCTCGATTTATAAAAGTATCTGTTAGATTTTCACTGATGTATAAGAGCACTATGTTAGTGAATAAATCCTTAAGGATATCTCAAAGACATACAAACAAACTCACATCGTCTTCGGGTCTGAATGGATTTCCTCTGCCCCCAACACCTCCTGATATGCTGAATCCAAGTTCTGGATCCTTTTCAACTCTCACTCGGATCTAAATTAATATGAAAATAAACTATTACTACTATCTCAGAAAAAGCTACACACAGTATTTAACTATTGGTAAAATACATAAAGATTCATCTAAAATAAACATTCAGGCAGATAAAGGGAAACTACAACATGTAATATCATGTTAATGAGTTAGTGAGTTAAAGGCACAGCTGAGATTATAAAGCATAGCTCCTAACTTAATCTATTGCTGTTTTACAAGGACAGGCAATTGATTAATGTTGACCCTGTGGGTTTTTTTTTTTTTATATCATGAATTTTAATGATATAGAGCATACAAACAAAACATGTATTTTAGGATCAGTTTCCATGTGTAAAATATCTAAATTACATAGTATCTCTGTGTACTGGGTGTTTCAGAAGATATTTAAAAATCCCTGTGTGGTTGTTGGATTCATTTCCTGAATCTGTTTCTATGCTCATAAGATGTTAGGATTGATGATCAATTGATAATATTTTTTATAACCACGTTATAAAAAAAGATCAAGAACTAAACTTGTTGCAAAACCCTCCCTTTCCCCAGAGACTAAAGCAAAAGGAATAAAGCATTTGTTCTCTACCTACGTTTCTAATAGTATTATTTTATCAATAAACTATCCAAATATACAAATGTATGATTAGCCACCTTTTAAATACTACTTTGTAAGATTTAATTCTTGAAGTAGTTTGGAGACTATGGTCAAATTTCAAACTCTCTGTGTCAATTAACAATAGGAAACCATAACATGCCAGTCAAGTTTCATGGTCTATTAATCATATTCCTGAAGGTCTGATTACTGGAATATCATCAAAAGGTTTTGGATACGCAACCACCTTAGGAAAAAAATAATCACATCCAAAACACTAAATGCTATGTCAATTAATCAGAACATGGGAGATCATAGAGTCAAGTTAAATACAAAGTTTGACACCTTATTAACTTAACATGAAACCACACCTTTAAACAAAATGGTAAAAACTATGTTAAAATTCTACACGGATTTATTGATAATAATTAAATAACCTATAAAGTACATTAAGAGCTTAGTTTCATATTTCAAGTATTCTTGATTGTTCTTACCTCTTGCCTTGCCAGTTCATGGCCTTGTCTAGGAGAACAATGGGGCTGTGTATATGGAGGCTGGTGGGCCACCTTCAGCATCAAGTAATCAATTAGTTGTTCTCTAGAGGGATGCCTTGCCACAGAAGCCTGAGGAAGGGGGTGATGTATTTGACTATAATTTGCCTGAGGCCTGAGGGTCTGGCCCATCTGTCCATTACTCAAAGGCATCTAAGAAAAACACGAAGTGTCTTAAAATGACCAATAATAATGTCTTATTACAAATAGTTGGATTTTCTTCTTGGAGTATTACAAAAGCACTAGAGTATAACATTCTAAATCATACATTATCAAGACACTTACACTATTCTTTCTAATTTTACACTTTTAAAAGAAAAAAAGCTATGAATTCTAAACTTGCCTGAGTCCTTGGCAGACAGATTCTCACTCTTTAAAGTTTCAAATAAGTTATCATAAAATTATTTGCTTTTCTATTTGGTATGCATGGACCTGTTTTTTCTTACAATAACAGCAAACAGTGATTATGTCAAAATTTTAAAATTTAAGCCTAGTAAAAGGGTAAATTTTCCCATCTCACACACACATAGAAGATGCATTTTTTTCATGTTTCTTCTGAACAGAAGTAACAAGTTTTGTGGTAGAATTTTTTTACTATTCTGAGTATATTTTCTACTTTTATTCCTTTCTTTCCAGAATTAACAAATACAAATATAGTAAAAAGCAAATTTATTCCTTGTGTGTGTGTGTACCAGTTAGCAATTTTTAAACTCTCTAAATGTTAGTTCCATAAAATATTAACCACAAAAATTAAGCCTTGACATTCTGTTTTACTCTTCACAAGCTACGCAAAAAAATCTGAGGTGATTATTTTGTTAAAGAATTATCCATGTTTTAATGCTTCTCATTGTTCAGAATGAATGAATCTGAGTTTTAGACTTAAAGCCACCTTTGTGGAAATGTGGCTGTTATGTCGGTATGAGGAATTTTTTATTTATTTTGAGAGAGAGCAAGCAAGAGTGTGAGCAGGGAGGGGCAGAGAGAGAGGGAGAGAAGCAATCCCAAGCAGGCCCATTGTCAGAGCACAGCCCAACGTGGGGCTCAATCTCACATACTGTGAGATCATGACCTGAGGGGAAATCAAGATCTGGACGCTTAACCGACTGAGCCACCCAGGTGCCCCAGTATGAGAAATCTATCTGAAAAATAAGTTTACATTTGTATTATAAATATTTGCATATAAAGAGATTTTTGTATATAAGAGGAAATACTTTTAAGCTATTCAATCATTTAAAATTTCATTGTTGATTATTAATAAAAAGGTGATCTCATCCACAAGTGAATTATAGAAAAACTATGAGATAAATACTGAGCCCCATTCTCCTAAAATTATTCCAAAGTAGAAAAGTTTGGGAAAAGATTATGGCAATTGTTTCAGAACTACATGCTCTTTTTACATCAACCTTGCTGAAGGAAACAAAGAAGCTTCCCTTTTGGTGAAGATTTTTACTTTAAAAAAAAGTTAGCTTTTCACTGTGTTGTATTTGAGAACTTGGTTATTTCTCAAGTTTGGAAACTTATATGGGGGTTTTATAACAGAGCACAAAGATGATATTACTCTATGACAAATCTTATACTGGTTGGAGAAAAAGAGAATGAGGTATTTTATTATCTTTATATCTTTTCTTTTTAAATTGTGGTTGCTTACTACTTGAACTCTGTAGATTTGAAGCAATTCATCTGCCCAGGAGTATTTAAATGCTTGTGCTGTTATTTTATTACTTATACACAACTCAGCACATAGCTCTTGCTTTTCTCCACATTTATACCATTTATTCCTATGTGCAGATTCAATACCTTTCTCCTAAGGAAAATATTCCAAACAGTAATTACTTCTGACCCATGCTTCAGACTTCTAGACACCTAGATTCTTGGTTGTGCCTGACACTTTACATCAATGTTAAACATACCCATGGAATAAAATAAGCTATCATTAGCAGATGGCTCAGGAGAATAAAAGTATGAAAACAAACCCAGTAACCTAGAATACAAAATTGATATTAAAAAGAAAAAGAAACTGGTTAACATAGCTCAATTAAAAGAAAAAGGAAAAAAAAGGTAAAATAAATAGATATGTATGAATTTATGCTATATGTCTGGGTTCCTACTCTCAAGAACAATGCAAAAGTTTTTATATAATACATAAGTATGCTTCATAATTGTATCTCGTTATACAAGGGATACGGAATTAGTTAAGAGAAAGAATAGCTGAGCGAGAATATTAAAGAAAAGAGTTAACTATCTGGTATTGGGTGACAGAAAAGTAAAATCTGTGAGTAAGTGATGCTTTAGTAACAAAAGTATTAATACAATCATCATTTATCACATACAAAACGCTTTCAAGGTGATTTTTAATTACATTTAAAGAATTTTAAAATGTCTTTAGTAATGATAAAATATCCTCAAGTGAGGAATTTAAGACAGGTTCATCTTTAATTCTCCAATACCAAAAAGCCTCTGACTCAAACAGGAATGCAAAGAGCCTCTGACTCAAACAATAAGGTAAGTAGGTGATAGTAGAGAAATCAAAAACAATAAAATGATTCTCCAGTGTGGAAAAAAAATCATGGACTAAACCAGGAAATAACAGGGCAAAAATATATTTCATATTTCTAAATTAGTTTTTAAAAAAAACTTTACTAATCAAGGAGGAAAAGTCCTCAAAAAATTATTTTCATTGTTAAAGCATACATGATATTTCCAGTTTAAAATCTGTAAAACAGAGTAAGTTCAAAGAGATGTGTTCATTTATTTCCTGAGCACCTACTTTTATCAAGCTGTCTGGAGGAACATCTTTGTGACTAAGTGTAGCTGATGAGTAGTTCGGCTGTCCTGAAATGAATAGATCATCTTGACAAGGATCTCCTGGACAGGATGTCTGGGGATGCTTCAAATGAGGGCAAAATAAAAAGTAAACAAACAATGTTCTTTAAGATGTAAAATCAAAATGATGATGACACGTGAAAGGAGATTAGGAAAAAACATTACAAGATCATGGAAAGATGAAGAACCCAATAAACATCACCATCATAACTGCCATTAATATCAGTACCTTGACGATGGACATTAACTAAATTTGTTGTGGCATTCATTTCACAATATATACATATATCAAATTATTATGATATATACTTTGGACTAATATGTCAATTACATCTCAACAAAACTGTAAAAATTATTAGTACTTTTAACATACACTGTTAAGCTATTTCTTCATAACGCTTTCTGTTATATTTACAGTAATACCTAGCTTTCAATACTGTGAAATTATTGTGAAGCTAGCAATACTGTGTGCTAGGTTGATTTAGTTATTAATCAAAGTTAAGAGTCCCAAATTTTAAGAGCAACTAAAACAATCTCTTGTTGAGTATATATAAAGGTTTTTGGGTTTTTTGGAAAAAAAATTAACTGCTATTCTTTTAACAGCACAGTGCCACCTGGGATCTTCTTTTTAATGATAAACAGTATTAATAGATATATAGTCTCATAAAATTCACTTTAACTTAATTGTATCATAGTATTAGCTCAGTATTTTCAAAACCAATGGTTTGGTGAAACACTTAAAATTAACTAGAGTTCATATTTTTATATGACCAATAATATCCTTCTAGTTTACCTCAATGATAGGTTTAGAGAAAAAAGCAGACTCAGTTATCTCATTATCTCTGAATATTTTTTACAAACATGCTGGGAAGAAAGATGCCTGTACTTTTTATTTTAATCTAGTTCTAAATATACCCAGCTATATTCTTGAAAACTAAAGGGATTGTGATAAATAGCACTATTGTAACTTTCAAAACAGTATGTGGCTAGCAACACAGGTATGTAAACTACATCATCATACTGAAAAATAATCTGAAATCTACTTCATTATGATATACCACAGGATACATAAAAACCTAAGGGCTTGTAATTTAATCTTATAAACTATCTGCAACAGAGCTATCATGTGTAGTTAGTTGCTCATTCAAAGCATGGATTAGCATTTTTAGATTTGGTTTGATCTAATTTTGTGTATTTATGCAATGAATATTTTGCCTTCCTTCCTCATTTCTGAGATGTGCTCTCAGAACCCACAGTAATCAACTTAGGTCATAGCTCCAAGTTTAAACTCCAGTCTATTCAGGTCTTTAAAAGAACAACTATATATTATGAATGAAAAAGTAAAATGCAATAGACTCAAAGGCTCTGAATGTAAGAATAACAAGCAAAAAATATTACTGTACAAGAATTTGGAAAGAATAACTGTTCCAGATGGCTACAAAGATAACCCCTGAGTTGATAAAACCCTCTTGTGTCCATTCTTTGGCTTCAGTTGGAAAGAGTACCAGAAATGCTGGGCTTAATAGCTATCACCCTTCTCTCACCATTTCAAAGGGATAAATTACAAAACAATTGCTATCACTCTAACATGGAATCCAAGTGGTGGCAGATGACAGAGGGCACAGCAAGGAGAGTGAAGCCCAGCCACAGCGGAGTGAATCCAGGAGACTGCTCTTGCCTTAGAACACAACAGAGCAAAGCCAGCTATGTACTAAAAAGAGGATGGGGACCCTCAGGAAAAAGCAAAGGACCCAGAAGTAATCAGAGTAAACATGGAAATAAAACTGTGGGGAAGAGACAAGTAAGGCTGTAAAAAGGAGAAAAATCTTTTTGGAATGAAAGGAAAGGGGGAGAAGGAAGTATTTATTTTGAGGCCATATTACACCTCACGTTGTTATTAAGAGAAAAATCTTAAAATAGAGCCAGGCCAGAGCTGTTCTGTTCTTTCTCCTTCTCTGCCATTCTTAACCCTTACCCTTAACTTTCATTAAAAGAATATGCCATTGGGGAGCTTGGTTGGCTCAGTCGGTTAAACATCCAACTCTTAATCTCAGCTCAGGTCTTGATCTCATGGTTTATGGGATTGAGCCCCGTGTCAGGCTCTGCATTGAGTGAGGAGGAGTCTGCCTGGGATTCTCTCTCTTTCTCAATAAATAAAAAAAATAAATAAAAAAAAAAAATAAAAAACCGTTAATGACTATTAACCATTAATAAAAGAATTTGGCTTTTGCCTTTTCATTGGTATTTCTTAGAATTTCTCCAGTCTCACATTTAATCCTATCTAGCAAACTGTGATTAAACTTACTTCCAGGCAGTGCTTTTCATCTGCCAATTCTCAATCACTAAAGTAAAAATTATTCTTCCCCACAACCCCACTGTGTACTATATAAAGCATAGCCTTAAACCTTGATTTAGAGAGAGTTAGTTAATTTAATTAAGAGAAAACACCATAAAGCATAATAAGTAGAAAAAAAAAACAACTCTCAGTTATTCCTATTGCTCATCCCTATTTACATAAACAAGAGCAGACTACATCCTTAGCTGATGGCCAGAGAAACTTGAGAGATAAATACTAAATCGGCTTTGCAGAAAGTTTTAGAACTAAGCCATGGAAGAACCAGAAGGTTATCAAAGTATCTAACCCACAGTAAAAACGTATTTTCTAAAAACATGAAAGCATTAAAATGTGGGGTCTTTTTTTCTCTTCTGTGTACTAAAAGTACTGGTCTACTACAGGTACTCACTCGAAAAATGTGCCCACCAGAACCTCTTCCGTCTGCAACACTCAAGGCAAGGCTGCCTTGGCTGCCATGCAGATCCCTAGAGCTGCCATAGTGAAAGTTGCTTACAGCAGTAAAATTGGAATTAAAGGACCTTGACAGCATGCTCTGAATAAAGAGGGGATAGATTTAACAGAGATTAGTGTAGCATGCAAAATTCACAAGACATGTTATGTACATAGATGTATTTATAAGTAACCCCAATACCACACGGGGAATATCATGCACTGAATTTTCAGTGCCACTGCAAGAAATTGGCACTATTTACCATACTATTTACATGACAACATACACATATACACATAAAGTACATGTAAATCCAACCATTCACATGTTTAAACGCTAAAGAAAGTACAAACATATAGTGTCTTTTACAATGCAATTATTTCCTTTACTCCTAATACATCTTATTGGAAGTTTATCAGAAAACAGGAATTGATGTCAAACTTAAATGTATGTATATATGTGTAGTTCTATAAGAATACAAGCTGATTTCTCAGCTTAAGTTTAAACATACGTACAAAGCACAAAATATTATCGGCAAAAAACACTTGGCTTTTGGCCATTGCAATTTCTTTCTTTCTTTCTTTTTTTTTTTGGCCATTACCATCTCAAAAAAAAAATTACCTTCTACATTTAGAAACATGTCTTACATTAGAAAAAAGGTTAACATAGTTTTAGTATATACCACAAAGTTTTAGTATATAGCATTTACAAGGCTCTTCCCGCTCTCAAATTACCAGAAGAAAAAAACCCCTAGAAAATGTACTTGTAAAAAAAATTTCCCATTCAAATAAATAGATACTTAAGATTTTAGGAGTTAGCAGTGGCATTTGCTGCTTAAACTTGAAGAATCACTGATGGAATCTTCATGCAGACTGAGTTTACATGAATGCCCAATCACTAATCCCAGAGCTGCCTAAAAAATGTACCTCAATAAACACAATGCCTGATTTTCATTGTTCCTGCTTGTTTACTCCTAGAGCTGTTAAATGCTGTTTTTTCATGTGGATGCTTTTACTTATGTCCCTGAATATTGGATGGTCTTATGGTTAAATTGAGAGTAACCACACTTTGAGCATGGCTTGCTTATCAAGAAGTATAGAAATGCTTGTAAGCATTACATGTGTATGTTGTCATTACAAGCTTGTAAGCTTACAAGCATTTCTATATTACTCTCAGAGAACCTATATACCTTCTCCAGATTATGAAGTTGATCTCTAATATCAAGAAACGTTAATATGGCCTTCCAGAATGAAAGAGATCTATAAAATTACAATGCACTCTTAGTTATTTTGTGGATTCCAAAGTAATGAGTAAAGAAAAAGCTAAACTTAAGAGGCCACAACTATACTTTCCCAGACCATTTCACAAACAATAAGGATTTGGCAGTGGCAATTCAGAGGTTCCATAAACATTTGATTAGAATGTAAAACTAAAGAAATTACACACACTAACCCCCCTGCCCCAACATAAACAACACATACTCATGTGTTACACACAATTTTAATATGTTCTTAACTTGAATGGCCCAAATGACCCTTTTTAATGATATGTAAATCCAGGAATCAAAGCCTTTTCTGTTGTCTTTGAACATATGTAAGGTTTTTGTAAATATTTCACTGACTAAGAAGGCTGAAGCTCAGAACACATCTGGTTTGTAATTCAGGGTTGTACATAGACGTCCATATAAAACTGCATCCTGTTACAACACAACACATTGTGCAGAGCTCAGTTAAGGAATATGTCCTGGACACTGATGTTCATTACAGGCTAAGAGCTGTATAAAAGCAAATGAATGTGGCAATTTTCATGTTACATTAATCATATTCTGGTTGAGTGCTTCTTGTAAGAATCATGAGTTTAATTAAACAAGTCTTGAGAAGAATGAGGTGAGATATAATCACATGTTTGGGTTCCAGGTACAGTTTTGTTGCAGGGACAGGAAGGAAAGTTACTACAACAAGGTTTAAAAAACCAAGTAAGCTTTAACTTATCTAATTATTGTATTAATGCTAAACAACTAAGCTGGGCAAAGTAGCAACTTATGATTTGGGGACTTACCTCTAAAGGGAGGGTTGGGCATTGTGAAATTCCCTGGGGAAATTTTTCAAATGTCTACCTGCCATCAGAATTAAATTTGGGGGAGGAGGAGGAATTGCAGAGGAGCAAAAGAGATTTTCCATCACCCTCCACCATTTTCAACCAAAGCTTTCAAATGTTTGGTCTAAATCATGTTGCTCTGTGTCCTCACAAGGCTTTTCTTAGTTTCCTTGGACTAATTTTCACTTCTAAATTACCAGTGGGCACAAGTGGGAAACTACTGGCATGTACTCCTCAAGTAATTGTACAGCAAATTTCTAAATATAAAAAGCAGAGAGGTACAATGAACAATGGGTTAGCTGCTACCTGCTTCCTGATGACTAAAGTCTAGGTATATCTCCGTCAGACAGTAATGGGAGAATAGCTCCTGACATGTCAACTCTATAGACTATAATGATAACCAGACTCATCTCTTTATCCAAATCTGTTATTCCTTCTCTATTTTGGCAATCCCAACAACCAGTCATTCAAGGCACCACTCAAGCTTACTCCCTTTTCCTCAAAGACTTATTATTAGAGGAATATTCCAATCACAAGTCAGATATTATAAAGTGTGTTTCAAAACGGTGTCTTGAATTCTTGCCTTTGTCTCAGTTCCTCCAAAACATTTCTCATTTATTTTCTGGACCACTAGATAGCCTCAGAGCTCAATCAACTTAACTGTAGCCTCTTCCTTCTCAAAAAAACAAAACAAAACAAAACAACAACAAAAAACTATATGCCCTCCCTCCTTCCAATTCCATATTATCTCCAGAAGTTTACTTATAAAACAGCTGTGGTATTCCTCTGCTTAAGAAATTTCCAAATTCCTTAGAAAAGGCACACAAGTCCAAAGAACCAACAATTTATACAGTTATATTGAAACAAAATGGAAGAGAATGAGGTTGCCTAAGACCATTAGATGCACAGCTATTTAAAGTTGGGAAGACAGCACTGAAAAGAGCTAATAATTACAGGCAGAAGTTTAATGTGAATTGATATACGATACTAATCATATTTTATGGGTTTACTTCTAAAAAAATTAGACCTAGGGAACTTTTTTAAATGACTAATTGAGGTTGTATACATTTAGCTGTTTTAAAAAACATATTTAATAAACAGAGATAACAAAATTCTTGGGTAAAAACTACTGAGAGATATGAAATTAAATCTTTAAAAATGTGCCCCATACACGTGAGCCAAAGCCAAAGAACTGTGACACTAATTTATCAGTTTTATATAATTTTAAAAAATTTTAACCCCTTTCAAAAAAATGACATCTACATGTGAAGTTAAACTGAAGAGATGCCTAAGTTGTTTTACCAATCATTTCTAAACTTCATTAGAGTGACAGACACTTGAGATCAGAGAAGTCAGAAATGCAGTTCAAAAAAGTCAAGAATAAATGCCGTGCCAGAAGACATCTATGTCAGTGACAGTGTTAGTCTTTTAACATTCTCTGGGGAAAAAAAAATCTTAGATGAAATATTTATATTTCTTGTTATTTTTCTAACTATATAGTTCTATTTTTATACACATATTTACATAACCAACAATAATTAATAGACGAGAGCAGGAGGTCAAAAACTGCTAAAAGGAGGTACACATGTATACACATTATTTACAGTATGTAATACTGTAATACAGTATGTAAGGCAGAATCTAAAAGAGATACACACATAAACACAGGCAATGAATTTAAGATCATTAGAAAACACTGGGGAATAAGAGGCAGAAAAGAAGCATACACTACCATCTCAGTTGTTTTTGAGTCCGGCTAAATCTAAACTTAGACTCTATTGTAAACACTAAGAAAAAACTCCTCAAATGTTAAGTATGTATTCAGTAATTCAGAGCATCTTGTATTACCTTGTTTAAAAAACAAAGAATACCAAATATTTTTAAGAAAAATAAATTCATAGAGAGGAAAATGAAAAATTCATATTTAATTACCTTTTCTAATTTTTTGGCCTCGATGTGTCGTAGTACTTGCTCTCGCCAGTCATGAGGAACTTTACTTTTTCCTGGAGGATCTAATAAAGAATGCTCAGAACTAACTCTCGCATTTGGTCTTTTTGAAGGACTAGTCCGTGAATAATTAAAATCACTAACTGACATAGTTCTCTCTGGTATTTCACTAATGGAGGGTCGAGCACTCTGAGGCCTTGATGCATTTGGACCATCGATGCTGTATGTTCGTGCAGAAAGAGGTCTCTGTGATCCTGACATCACTGGAGTTCTTCCCACTGAATGTAACTCTCTGTACGACAAATAATCTCCTTCTGGAATTTGGGCCCGCCTTGTGGGACCTGACTCACCAAGATTTACAGAAGCTGTAGAGGACACACTACTTTGTCGCTGAATCGTAGTTCGAGTTGCTCCAGGAATGAGTCGTTCATTTGGTGAGATGGCCCACACTTCCCCATGTCTTCCTGGGCCCATTCTCTGATGTAAATGGTATCCAGTACTAGCTCGAACGTTGTTATGGTTAGAGAAATTCATATTGGCAGAATGTTTAGCGTAACCGTGATTTTCTGTGCTCTCTGATCTAGGAAGGCGCTGAGGAGGAAAACTGACATGATCTATCTGGGGATTTTGTTTGCTGTGCCACATAGTGTCCTTGACAGCAGCACTGCTACTGTATTGAATATTATATTGTGGAGGACCATATATTTGAGTTGTAGATTGTGGGCCACTTATTGTGGAGCCTCTTATTATATTTGGCTCTTCAGGATTATGATTTGAGTCAAACTTGAAAATTGCCTTTGTACCTGATATTAAATCAGAAGATGAAGAAGAACCAGTAAATACTTGCAATGGTTGATCATACAAAAGTGTAGCAGATTTGCTCCTGACAATATTTTTTCCATCAACAGTAGATGTTACTTTAACTGTTGTACTTGGCTGCTGTGGTCCATTATCACTAACAATGTCATAGATTTTTAGTCCTCCAGTTTCCATATTAGTTATACTATGAGATTTCACAACAGATCCAATTGGCCCACTTCTCTGAGGGGAGAGATCTTCAGTGCTTTTGGAAATACCCATATCAACAGACGAATCAGTGTCATGTGGTTCAGTCCTCCTAGGGGACTGAGGAGTGTCCTCAGGATGTCCATTTGCCTTATTTACACATTCCAGATTAGGATACTTATTTCCATTTTCCAAGTGCTCAGCTTCTCCTTTAGCATTAATGCTTAAAAAGTCCGTTCCAAGCACTATATCTTGTGTCTTGGATCTTTCCACTATTTCTGGTTGAAATGTATCATTAGTTACAAGTTTATTAAGATTCATATTGATATGGTCTAATTTGTGAGATTCATCAGATGTGGCTGTTGAGTCAACACCTTTCTCAATAAGAACTAATCGCTCTTCAATATTCAAATCATATTCAGGTAAGTTAAAATCTTTTTTATCATGAACCTGGTAGTTTTCTTCTGTTGAATGATTTAAAACATCTCCATTTTGTAAAAGGCTGTTAAAATTTTCATCTTCTTGCCTAAAACAAAGATAATGTTATCATAAACATCATAAAGCCCAGTTTCTTAGTAACAAAAACATTAATAACTAATTAATGTGTAGCTACACAAAGTTAAAAGAGCTGATGAGAGTCAAAGACGAAAGTCATTTATTAGCAAGTATGTTATTTTAAAATATTATCGAATAATAAAGTAATGTAGATTTACATTAAATGGAGACAAGTAAAACATTAATTAAAATTCACAATCAATAATACCAATCACTTTGCCACAATATAGATTAATAAGGCTAAATGGTGAAGAAAAATGGACTTATCCACGTTTTCACGAATGCTAAAACATGAAATGCTTGAAAGATAGGTAGATACATGGAAAGCCAATGACTTCAAGTGTTGAGTGAAGAGCACAAAACATTTTTACAAATAATTCTGAAACCTTACATTAACTACAGTTAATAATAATTACTAATAATTATTAACTATAGTTAATCATTAACTAAGTAATTATTAGAGTCAAATACATAAATACATTATAAAAAGGTAAGAAATAAACAATTACTCAAAGATCTACAAAATGTAAAGACAACAATACTAAAAACAAAACTTGTAGAACTCAACAAAAAGTCAATTTTACTGTATGTTGATTTCAAAAAAGAAAATAAAAAATGCAACATTGAAAAAATAATTTGAAGATCAAAAGCAAAACTAAATCTAATGATGTCTAAATGACTTCATTTTATTTGGCAAATATTTATAAATGTGCTCTTCCAAGATTACAGAAAACATTTTATTTCTTCTTGGTAGAAATAAATAAATCTATTTCACACAAATATGAAAACATTTGTGTCATTTTGTATAAATATGCAAGTTATGTTTCAACAAGTATTCTTCAGTATTCATCTTCCCATTAGGTAATAGACTATATTACTAGAAATACAACAAAGAAAGTTGTGGATATATCCCTTTCTTAGCCTTTATTTCATTACATAAAAAACATGATTTATAAAATACTCAAGTAATTCCCAACAAAATATCAGTAACATTTTATTATTCAAGAAATTACTCATTATTTTAACATCTAAGAGGTTATAAAAATTATTATTTTACCACTAGGTTTTAGTCTCAAATTCAGAAAACATATAAATAATCATAATTACAACTACATAACGGCTAAACTCATTTGAGACATAAAATTCATTTTCCTTTTACAACAATTCAAATCAATAAATACAAAATTTGACTTAAGATGTCTGGAATTTAAGAATCATATGCCTCTAAAAAGTAGTCAACAGTATCTACACAATTAGCTGTGGGTTCAGTAGAAACCCAAATCTTTCTAATAAGCACCAAGCTGATATATTATAACATGAAAGTAAAACAACAGTCTTATTTTGATAGCCAAATATATTGAGAGCTCAAATAATAGATGTTTTAAACTTCAGCTAATTTCAGCCTGTAGGAATTAAGTCTTGTTTCAGAGTCTGACCTACAAATTTAAGTCTAAGTCAAAGATACAGAAGTAATTAAAAGTACTGAATGCTCTTTAATGACACTCCCCAAAAAAGAGTATCTAAAAAATACCTATTTCAACTTGAATTACTCCAAACAAGCTATTTATGTTGTAATACCTAAAAATATCATAAAAGTGTTCAACTTTTTAATGAGGAGAATTAGGATATTTTAAATCTTTTCTTCCCCATTTATATTTTTAAAAGTTTATTTTTTTTAGTAATCCCTACACCCATGTGAGGCTTGAACCCAGAACCCAACGATCAAGAGTCACAAACTGTTCGGACAGAGCCAGCCTGGTCCCTTCTTCTTCCCCATTTAAAAAACTAATTTAAAATGGAAATGTAGAAAAGTTAAGTAATTAGTAATAAAATGGGGACGAAACCATACACTACCTGATCTACATCTATAATATTAATTTGTGAAATCTTTGTTTTTAGTCCATATATTGATTTGCCTTATTATCTCTATTGTACAAAAAAAAATTATTCTGTTAAGATGTCACAAACCTGATTTTGGAATTAATACCACCAATATGGGTTTGCTTCATTGGAGAGCAGAGTGAGGTATCTTGACTACTATCAGTATTAAGAGAAACTGAATCAGACATCCGAGATGGAGAAGAACAGTTGCTGTTATTCTGATTGCTATTGTGTGTAACTTCATCTGATAAAGAATCTGTATCCTTTGTATCATCTGAAACAAAAAAACTTAAGCCGTTGATAAAGTCACTAAGAATTTGTGTTTAATACTTTGAAGTGAAGACAAATGGCATTTATATTGTACTGGTTCAAATACATAAAAAATTATATGGATAAAAAGACAACCAAAGCCACTTTTGAAAATTCAGTCCTAATACACACAAAGATTAAAGAATTTAAAACTCATAATACCATTAGTTTTTGACAAATATAACATATGTTAAGGTTACCGAGAATTTGATTTAGTTTTTACTACTGGCAAGATGATATTACACAATGTTTTTCTAAGGACATCAATTAATTTTAGTGACTATGGCTCTTCCACTCAGTTACAATTGTCTTTTGAAAGTAGGCTCTATGCCCAATGTGAGGCTTGAACTCAAAACCCAGAGATCAAGAGTTGCATGCCCTATTGACTAAGCCAGCCAGGTGCCCCCACATTCATTACTTTAAAAAGTCATAATAATAAAGAATAAATAGTATAGTTCACAGCTTAGGTAAATTTATCTGGGGAAGAAATTATTTCATACATGTATGCAAATGTTTTGATCTATCCTGAAAATAAAAATGAGCAATACAGTCAATTAAAAAAAATTACCAATCAAGGAGTTTTCACAAGGTCAGCTCTCTTTTCCTGTTTTTAAGCCATTTCAAAGAACTGCATATGAAAAATAAACTATCAATATATGAAATGGCTTTTGTTTTTTATATAAACAGAAATAGACAATATTTATACTCCATTATAGACAGGTACTATTAAAAAGTATTATTTTTTTTTTAAGTAATAATGAAAAGATAATAACTTGGGCACTTGGCTGGCTCAGTTGGTGGAGCACGTGACTGTGGAACTCAGGGTCAGGACTTCAAGCTCCAAGGTGGGCACAGAGCTTACTTAAAAACAAAACAAAAGAAGATAATAACAGTATTTTTACAACCCTAAAGGCTGTTTTTAACTAATGCAATTCTATCCAAATCATAGAAATTGTATATATAGACACAGAAATAGGAGATTGTATGAATTAAAAATATTTTTTTTGTTCCAAAAGGAGCACAGTTCAATTAGTCTGAATTTGTGTTTACAGTTGGCAGTAATAGTACATAGGGCTCAGGATCTTCAATTTTAAGGTATTTGGGTGCTGGGTTTTTAATTTTTAAAATATCGTTAAACAAGATGGCAGGTAAGTTCTTTCCTAGACATATTCCTCTTCTTCTACCTCATTGTGACAGTTAGAAAGTAATATGTAAAATATTTAGCATAGTAATAAGCAGCAACTAGTAAGTACTCAAATATCACTTCCACTATTATCATGAAACCTAAACTATCTAAGGGCCAGCTGGATAGTAAGTTTCATTAATGCCATAAAGGCAAAGGCTGGATAAATATTTGGTAAAGATACTACAGACCAGTTCAGGCACTTATGGGGAGGAGTGAGATAAGGATGAAAGGGAAGGATAGATACCCTTCAAATTCCCTTTCATTTCTAAGAAGGGCCTGAGATTCTATGTTATGTGAAAAATGGCTATGGTGTGAGAATGGTTTAAAAAAGAGTTCTAGGACAGAAAAATAACAATAAGCAGCTATTCTACATCAGATACAGTGCTAGATCTGAGTACAACGAATAATCTAGTACATCTGATACTCATAAAGTCCTTCATTAGCCTCAGCGTATGTCAAGTCAGGTAACGTCATATGGATAAAATTAAGTAGCTCAAGGATTACATGGCAAGTAAGTGGCAGAAATGGAATCATAATCCAGTTTTGTGTGCCTGTGAAGCCCATGACCTTATAAGTAAACATGTATGAGGGAAGAGAAAAAAAATCTAACAATATTCTTCTTTAAAAACTAGGAAGATTAGGAAAAGAACTTTTAAAAAAGCATGTTTTAAAAATTGTTTCTAAAAAGTGTTTTAAGTAACATAATGATATTTAGTGAAATTTATTTCAAAAAAATTTATAAATTTGATAAATCCAGCCCATTTCTATTCCTAGCGCTTTCAATATCTAACCTTTTTTGTTATTACTAAGAGCTACAACTTTTGGCTGGTTAATAGAGCTTTCAATTAACGGTGGTCGCATCTCTGCCATTTTCATCTCTTCATCAGAAGAAAGTTCTTCAGATTCCTAATGTAAAGAAAAAAGAAAGAAAATATTTAAATAAATTTTGGTTTCTTTAAATGAATACATATTAACTCATAAGAACTTCAAAGAGAAAAGAATATTTAGAACATGGATGAAACTTTTTTATGGTAATATTGACTAAAACTAGTATATGATTTAAATTTTTCAAGATATGGCAATAAAACTATGGTAATTATTAACAATATGGCGAATGGCTATGGGATAAAATTCCGTGGTAGGCCTTAATTCAAGTGTATTAATGATTGCTATGTGCTGTTACTATGTCAAGTGCTACAAATACAAAAATGAGTAAAACATAATCCCTGTCTTAGAAAAACTTGTTTAGCGAAGGTGCTCCAAAAAAAGTCCCTTCCGAATTCTCAAATTTATTCTAAAATTATCAGGTTCCAAGGAATCAGAAGGACTGAGATATTCTTCTATTAAAATGAATTCATGGCAATTTTTGCCCAATTTGAAGACAGAATTTTTTATTAATCTCCATGAATTTTTCTCTAATATTTGGCAACTATCCCAGATTATCGGCCACTGAGTGCTACTAAGTGAAAGGGGGTGCAGGGGAGGGAGGAGGACCTGGTAGTGAACAAACATTTATACAAATATTTTAACAATGCGCATACTCTCTATATAAAAACAACTCTTTTGCACGTTAAATTATTCATAGTTAAGGATGAAAATAAATAAAAATTCTTAAAAACTGTTCTGTTAAAAGTACTAAGACTTTTAGGTACTCACAAGTGACATAATAAAGACATGGACCAGGGTCAGCAAACTATTTCAGTAAAAATGCCAGATCATAAATATGTTACACTTCAAGGGCCCTAAAGATCTCTTCAACTACCCAACTCTGTCACTGTAGCACAACTTTGCCACAGACAACATGTAAACAAATGACTGTGGTTTTGTGCCAGAAAAACTGAATTTCACCTAATTTTTCACATGTTGTGAAATATTCTTTTGATTTTTATTCAACCCTTTAATAACATAAAAGCTGTTCTTAGCTTGCAAGCCATATAAAAGACAGGCAGTGGGCCAGATATAGGCCACAGGCCATACATAGTTTGCCAAATCCCATTTGTAGGACTGTACTACAATGGAAAGAGACTTCTAATTAGAATAGCCAGACAAAGTAAAAGTGGAAGTAAGAGAAGTGAAGGGTGAGGTAAGACAGGAATGACTTCTGAACAGAGGAAAGCATGGAAATAAGAGAAGGTATGTAAAGCATGTCAACTCCATGTAGTTGGAGCTCAGATAACTGGCAGGAGACAGAAAAGTCAGGTTGGACTGAGTAGGAAATTATGTGTTGGTCATTATTGGATGTTGCCAAACCAGGAACTCGCAACATGAGATTATCTTTTAAAATGGTAACTCTGGGGGCACCTGGGTGGCTCAGCCAGTTGGGCATCTGACTTTGGCTCAAGTCATGATCCCACGGTTCGTGGGTTCAAGCCCTGTGTCAGGTTTGGGCTCTGTGCTGACAGCTCAGAACCTGGAGCCTGTGTTGGATTCTGTCTCCCTCTCTCTGCCCCTCCCCCACTCATGCTCTGTCTCTCAAAAATATATAAACATTTAAAAAATACATAAATAAAATGGTAACTCTGGTATTAAGAATATATGGGAAGAGAAAGAAACCGGCAGAAAGGGATCTAGCTATCCTAACAGTCCTAATGAAAAAACTTTATCTGTCCTTAGCCAATGGCAGTGATGACAGCTGATAAAGAAATAAAGAATTTGAAAGAAATTTTGGCACTAACAGGACTTAATGATAAAATGAATGCAAAAAACGAGAGAGCAAAAGAAAGAAGGGCAAATGGTCTGTCCTAATCTTTGACATGTGCAGTACTTTCAACTGCTGAGCAGACTTCCTTCTTCATGAATTATACTACACCTGGGTGTCTGGGAGCTGTAGCCTCCTAGATGTCCTCCTACCTTTCTGTCTTTTGTGCTCAAATCAATGAATCCTCCTGCAGTTAGCATTTATTTTTGCCTTTCTTACTCTTTCCCCTTGGATATTGCATTTTCTTCAACGATTATGTGCAATGTAGATAATTTGATTTATAATCCCGTTTTCGTTTCTCTTCTAAGCTAAAGATACCTGTTAAGTGTTCAAATTCCACATATCCAAAAACAAACTAGACCTTCTAAGCCTGTTTGTTCTTTTAACACCCCACTTCAGTTGATGGCATCATCATCCATTCAAACATGGTTATGTGACTGTCCCCTCTGCCCCATTCCTTACAGTCAGGAATATTTCCATACTAAATCTCTTACATTTGGACAACTAAGTTCCAGTCCACATTGTCTACTATTATTATTCAAAAAGCCTTCAAACTTGGGAGAATTCAGTAGCTGTTGCCAGATAACCCTAATACATAGATCACAAGTAATGCTCTGCTAAAAGGCCTTCATGACTCCTCAAAGACTATACAACAATTCATAGCATGGCTTTCAAGAGCCTCATCATCAGGACCCAATCTACTGTACTAATTTTGTTTCATTCTACCACCCTGATATGCTCAGCTAGATGAAACATGTTCTTTTCTATATTTCTCAAACACCACTCTTATGCTACCATTATTCCTTTCATACTTTATTCAGTTCTCCTATTTCTGTTAGATGAACTATTCCAAGGTATAGGTTAAATACTTCCTTCACCCTAAAGCATTCTTGGTTGTTCCTAGCCAGAAAGTATCTCTTTTCTAAATTTATGTAGCACTTAATATTTTTATTACTTGGTATTTTTCTTATACACTCAGCATTGTCTAACCCCAATTATATTCTATATACCCATTTATCCATTCTGCCACCAAAGCTCCAAACACAATGCCTTACACACAGAATTATACTAAATGAAGTATTAAGTACACTGGGACAAACCTTATAACCTTTTCACAGACTTTATTATATTAGGTTCAATGTATATAATAAGTGTACTGAAAGATGTGATCCATTCAAAATACATTTACAAACCATGAAGTTTCTTTCTTGTAGTAAATACTAGCTCAAAGAATAACCCTGAAGACAGACGTGCTTTGAATGCATTTAAATTTTCGGGAATAAAGAGGCTATTATAAACCCACAGTATCACTATTTGTATATTATTCTCCAACAGAACTTTCTATAATGACAGAAATGCTCTATCTGTGCAGTTCAACTTGGTAAACACTAACTAGCTAGACATGTGGCTATTGACCACTTAAAATGTAGGCTAGTAAAACTAAGAAGCAAAGTTCTTTATTTACTTAAATAGCCACTTATAACTAGCGGATACATAGTAGACAATGTAGCTATAAATCAAAAACCCTCCAGAATTTTATTTTGTAAAGTTAGAGCTTTACTGTTTTACATGACTTCCACCAGCGTATGAGGGGAATGCAAACAAACAAAAGGTGTGGCCGCTTATGAAAAACTGGCAGTTTCTCACATGGGTAAACACAGAGTAACCATACGATTCAACAATTCTACTCTTAGGCATATATCTAACAAAAAAGAAAATATATACCAACACAAAAATTTGTACACAAATATTCACAATAGCTTTATGCACTATTGCCAAAATGTGGAAATAACCAAAATATCCATTGTTAACAATTACAATGGAGTATTACTGACATAAAAGTGAACTGATACATAAAAGAATGAACCAATACAATAAAACAGTATTGATACATGTTATAATATGGATATCTAAAATACTAAGTTAAAGAAAAGTTACAAAAGACCAGCTATCATATGATTACATCATTAATATAAAATGCCAACAACAGCCAAATCTACAGAGGCAGATAAAGTAGATACGATGTCTAGGACTCAGGGGTACAGAGAAGTTGTGGGGAAATGGCTAAGAAGTATTGGATTTCTTTCTGGGGTAACAAATGTTCCACAAGTAATGTAGTGAAGGATGGACAACTTCTAGTATACCAATAGTCACTGAATAGTACCCTGTATTTAAATCGGTGAATTATATAGTATGTGAGTTATACCTCAATAAAGCTGTTAAAAAAAAAAGTCACAGCTTTTATTGATCCACCAGACTCTTTAAAGTCTCAGACTCCACCAAAAAACTAGAACTGATAAATGAATTCAGAAAGCCACAGGATATAAAATCAATATACAGAAATCCGTTGCATTTCTATACACTAAAAATGAAGTAGAAAGAGAAATTAAGAAAATAATCCCATTTACAATTGCTCCAAAAATAATAAAATACCTAAGAATAAACTTAACCAAGGAGGTTAACTCTAAAAACTGCAAAACACTGATGAAAGAAATTGAAGATGACACAAACAAATGGAAAGATATTCCATGCTCATGGATTGGAAGGACAAATATTGTTAAAATGTCCATGGTACCCAAAGCAGTCTATAGATTTAATGTAATCAATATCAAAATACTAATAGCAGTTTATAAAGAACTAGAACAAATAATCCTAAAATTTGTATGGAACCCTCAAAGACCCCAAAGTAGCCAAAGCAATCTTGAAAAAGAAGAATGGGGGCACCTGGCTGACTCAGGTGATAGAGCATGTGACTCCTGATCTCAGGGTTGGGAATTCAAGCCCCACGCTGGGCATGGGACCTACTTAAAACAAAGCAAACAAAATAAAATAAAGAAGAACAAAACTGGAAGTAGAATAATCCCAGAATTCAAGATATACCACAAAGCTGCAGTAATCAAAACAGTATGATATTGGCACAAAAACAGAAACATAGATCAACGGAAGAGAAAAGAACCCAGCAATAAACCCAGTCATATAGTCAATTAATCCTCAACAAAGCAAGAAAGAATATCCAATGGGAAAAAGAATGTCTCTTGAACAAATGGTGTTGGGAAAAGTAGACTTCAACATGCAAAACAATGACACTGGATCACTTCCTTAAACCATACACAGAAATAAACTCAAAATGGATTAAGGACCTAAATGTGAGAAATCGTAGGAGAGAACAAAGGCAGTAATTTCTCTGAGATTGGCCATAGCAACATTTTTCTAGATAATGTCTCTGGAGGCAAGAGAAACAAAAGCAAAAATAAACCATTAGGACTACATCAAAATAAAAAGCTTCTGCAAAGCAAATAATAAAACTAAAAGACAACCTACTGAATGAAAGAAGATATTTGCAAATGAACATCTGATAAACGGTTAGTATCCAAAATATATAAAAATGTACACAACTCAACACCAAAAAACCCCCAAATAATCCGATTAAAAAATGGGCAGAGGGGCGCCTGGGTGGCTCAGTCAGTTAAGTGTGTGACTTTGGCTCAGGTTATGATCTTGTGGTTCATGAGTTTAAGCCCTGCATCGGGCTCTGTGCTGACAACTGAGAGCCTGGAACCTGCTTAGGATTCTGTGTCTCCCTTTCTCTCTGTTCATCCCCTACTCGTACTCTGTCTCTCTCTCTCCCAAAGATAAATAAACATTAAAAAAAAAAAAACATTAAAAAAAATAGGCAGACAACATTAAAAGACATTTCTCCAAAGAGGTCATACAGATGGCCAACAGACACATGAAAAGATGCTCAATATCACTCTTCATCAGGGAAATGCAAATCAAAACCACAATGGAGTATCACCACACCTGTCAGAATGGCTAAAATTAAAAGCAAGAAACAAGTATTGGTGAGGATGGGGAGAAAAAGGAACCCTCTTGCACTGCTGTTGGGAATGCAAACTGATACGGTCACTGTGGAGAATATGGAAGTTCCCCCCAAAATTAAAAATAGAATTACTATATGATCCCGTAATTTCACTACTAGGTATTTACCCAAAGACTATGAGAACACTAATTTGAAAAGATATATACACCCCTATGTTTTTGGCATTATTTATAATAGCCAAAATATGAAAGTAGCCCAAGTGTCTGTAGATAGATGAATGGATAAAGAAGTAGATATACACACAACAGAATATTAGACAGAAAAAAGAAAGAGATCTTGCTATTTGCAACAACATGGATGGACCTAGAGAGTATTAATTTTAAGTGAAATAAGTCAAAGAAAGACAAATATCATATGACTTCACTCATAAATGGAATTTAAGAAACAGAACAAAGGAAAAAAAAGAAACAAATTGAGAATCAGACTCTCAACTACAGAGAACAAACTGATGGTTACCAGAAGGGAGGTCAAAGGAGGGATGGGTGAAATAGGTGATGGGGATTAAGGAGAGCACTTGTTATAATGAGCACCAGATAGTGTATGGAAGTGTTGAATCACCATATTGTACACTTTATTTTTTTATATTAGTCTCTTTCATCTTAAAAAAAATTTTTTTAATCTTTATTTATTTTTGAGAGAGAGAGAGAGAGAGAGAGACACAGAGTGAGAGCAGGGGAGGAACAGAGAGGGAGACACAGAATCCAAAGCAGGCTCCAGGCTCCAAGCTGTCAGGCACAGAGCCCGATGTGGGGCTCGAACCCACGAATCGTGAGATCATGATTTGAGCCGAAGTCTGACGCCTGACTGAGCCATCCAGGCGCCCCTCTTTTATTTTTTTAAAATATTCATTTGAGAGAGAGTGCAAGCAGGGGAGGGTTAGAGAGAGAGAGGGAGAGAGAGAGAATCCCAAGCAGACTTTATGCTGCAGCGCAGAGCCCGATGTGAGGCTTGAACACATGAAGTGTGAGATCATAACCTGAGTCGAAATTAAGAGTCGGACGCTCAACTGACTAAGCCACACAGGTGCCCCGGGTCCCTTTTATTTAAAAAAAATTTTTTTTGATATTGTACACCTTTAGCTAATATAACACTGTATGCTAACTATACTGAAATTTTAAAAATCGCAGACATTCAAGAAAAAAAATGCTTCACAATTAAGCAATGATAAATGCTTAACGAGTGAAATAATTTAAATACACCAATGGTAACCTTTTCATTGTTAAGTTTCATTGTTAAGCAACTGCTATTATGTATTTAAAGAATTAGAATAGAACCACCACGATCTAATTTACATAGTAAACATCTGAGTGCAATGCAGGTAGAAAATTTTAAGTTCAAAGTAATAAATGAGAGATACTATAGCACACATCATGAGATTTCTTTATGGCAAATGAGTTAGCATATTTTGTTTTCAGTATCAGTTTTCTTCTATCTTTAGTTAGCAACAATGAAATACTAAATTCTTACAGTTGTTAACAACTAATTGTTCCAGAGAATAATCACAAAGCCATACCTCAAAAACATCATCATGATTAACAATATGCTTCAAGTTCTCAGAAGCTTTCGTGTTTGCAGTCACTGGTAGACTTCCAGAGCTAATCTCAGCTTCAGATTCACTGGTCTTCTGTGGAGAGTTTCCTATCACATACTTTTCTCTTTCATCAGCTTTGATTCTCACTGGAGTGGTACTTTCTGAAGTCTAAGTAAAAGAAAAGATAAAGAATTCATATTCCTTAAAGCTTTGTATCTATTTTTTTACTACAGTTCAGATTAGAATTTAAAAGTAGGAGCTCCTGGCTGGCTAAGTAGGAAGAGAGTGTGACTCTTGATCTCGGGGTTGTGGGTGTGAGATGCACAGTGGGCGTAGAGATTATTAAAAAAATAAATATTTTAACATCTTCCTATTCTGAATAAATCAAGGAAACTTTAAACATGGAAATCTGCAGCACTTACAGATAAATGTGCATTTGGGGAGCAGGGGGTCCCCAAAGTTTCATGAACCACATTAAACTCTACAATTTAGCTGAGGCTACATTTCATCTCAAAAGCTGCAAAGCTGGTGTTCATGAGTGAGTCATTTAGCTCAGCAAGGTCAAAATCAAGATGGTTAGATTGTTTTCTGCTGAATGTAGAATATATAGCAACTCTAGTGATGTGGGAAAACTTTTGTTTCTGTGATATAATGTGGGAAAGAAAAGCCCATTAAAGGAACACACACTTTAAGGATTTGTCTAGGTTTCTGAAACATCCCAAGGAAAGTACCATGGTCTGTCATAGCAATTATTTAAAATTAGAATTGGGTAGGGTGGGTCAATGTTCTCAGGGGAAAAACAGTATTTCCATAACAATAAATTTAATTCGTTATCTTATTTTTTATTCAGACAAGATTTTTTTAAAGTTATGTTGATGCTATCCTGCCCATCTGGAAAGCCTATAACCATACTGAAGTGGTAAGAATAGCAATTAGAGAGTTTGCTAATTATTCCAGCTCTTACTTCAAATAGCCGGGAACAGCCTAAATCTGGGAGGACATTATAGTGTATACAAAAAGAATCATTATATAAATTATTAAAGTTTTAAAGTGCTTGAAATAAGTTTTAGTCAATACTTTTATTTTTAATTTTTCAGTTTACTTATTTTGAAAGAGAAAAAGAGAGAGAGGGAGAAAGAGAATGAGAGCAGGGGAGAGGCAGAGAGAGAGAGGGAGGGAGAGAATCCCAAGTAGGCTCTGTGTTGTCAGTGTAGAGCCCGACGTGGGGTTCAATCCCATGATCTGAGATGACGACCCTGAGCTGAAATCAAGAGTCGGCCGCTCAACTGAATGAAACACCCAGATGCCCCTAGTCAATTTCTTTAAAATGAGTTTTCTGGGGTGCCTGGGTGGCTCAGTTGGTCGAGGGTCAGACTCTTGGTTTCAAGTCAGGTCATGATCCTGGGGTCGTGGGATCGAGCCCCATGTCAGGCTCCGTACTGAGCGTGGAGCCTGTTGAAGATTCTTTCTCCCTCCTTCTTCCCCTCTCCCCTGCTCCTGTTCTATCTCTAAAAACAAATTTAAAAAAAAAAAAATTTAAAATGAGTTTTCTAACCTTCACACCCACATCATTATTTACAACTTGCTGATCTTCATGTGGTTTCAAATCTTTTCCAGAATCTTCATAAGTCTCTTCATCTTTTAATCTATGTACAATGGTTTGAACAGTTTTGACCATATTCTTAAGCTCATCTGGGTATGGTGTTGGATATCTCTTTAAATTTCCCTCCTAGGGAAATAAAATAAATTAAATTTGAAATATGGATAAATATTTTAACATCAACCTCAAAATTTAATCTACAATGCAACTTAATTACATTGGTTATCTGGCTCCTGGGGTAGCTTTAAAAACAGAGAATAGGCCATTGAAAGCATTTTAGACACAATAAAAGCATGGTTTTATCAATAGTAAAAGAATTTATAGTTACAGATTTAACTAGTGTTTTGAAACTTTTTTTTTTAGCAGACTTAAATATATTCCATTTTAAGATTTATGGTGTGGATATTGCCAATACCATCGCTAGGCTTTCAAACAGTTGTTTTCTGGTATTTACCCAGACATATATAAACCTCCTACAATTATATACATCTTATATGCCAAGAACCAAGTACTTCCAAAGTCAGCCTAATGTCATTTTCTGGGATTCAGCTAGTTTACATAAGGTAAAAATAATTACATTCATGAGTAACTTGGAAATGTATTATTCACTACTTGTCACTGCCACACTCTCAATCTCATAAAGAAAAAATTGTTCAAAACAGAATTCTTTATCTCTAGAATATAAGTAAATAATAAATCATTAAAAAAAGGGAAGAGGGAAAAACAATCAGGTTTTTCTCTTCAGGACTCACCCGGGGAGGTGCTTCCCTTTCATCTTTGTCTTCATCACAATCAAATGCCACTTGAGCACGCTGTTTCCTCTGTTCCTCCCACAATGAAGGATTAAAACTTTCATTATCTGATATGAACATAACTAGAGGAAAACAAACAAAAAACAAAAACAAAATCCACTATATTTTACAGTATTATGAAAAGCTACTACTTGTTTATAACTTTCTTTAGGAATGACATTCATTAAGTTAAGACTGGTCAACGCCACCAGCATTAAATGCTACATTAAGAAGTAGGCTGCGATTCTAGTATTTCTTTACAATATTCATCATGTATCTTTTCTTCCTTAAAGGTAATGTGTCTTGTTACCAGAAGGGTTCCTGATAAGAATCTAACAATTACAACAGGGTAGAAAGGTGACTGTGTGCAGTTTCCTACAAAAAAGAGCATGGTAACAGTGCTCACTTCAGCAATACATATACCACATGGTAATATATAAATTATTTCATCCAAGTTTTTGCATTCAGAATAATCTTCCCAATTCCAATATTGTTCATTATGTATGGGGGAAAGGAAGGTGAAGACAAAGTGAGTTATTTTGAGTTAAAAAGATTACCCTGAAGCCTTGTAATTACATCCTTGCATTAAACATTACACTTTATATAGCTTTACTTAAGTAAAGTGCTTACAAGATATTTTCTATATCAAAATGCAAGGAAAATTAAAAATCTAATATAAGCTCAACACTATATATCCTCCTATGCAACATACAATTAAAGGTAAAGATTTAACAGCTGTTACAGTTTTTCAATTAGGTAACTAAGACAGATCTAAGGCTTAAAAATTAATCCATTTGTCTATTATATATCACCATACAGAAGTTTGTGCAATACAAGATCAAATCACAAATTGTTTTCTGCCAGTTAAAAGAAAATGACTATACCTACTCAAAAGGAATTAAAAGCACCTAAAATTAGCGAACAGAAAAAACCAAAATTCCTGGAATACCCATATGTGGTCAGTTTGAACACTTATGCAAAAGTAGCATAAATACCGTTAATTTTTAGTCCTTATTTTGGGCTTCTTACCATACTTTAATTTCATATCCAAACTAAATACCACAAAACCAAATATGAACAATTGGAATCGAGTTTTTGTCTTCAGCTTTTCCTTGTTTTCATTACCTGGTTCGAGAATTTTTTCTTTAATTACTTTGTGGCATTGCTCAACAGCTAATGAATCAGAAAGTTAGTTTTTGTTTATTTGTGGAATGTGATTCAAATTCCTAGGAATATCTATAGATTTCTGTTGTAGACTTGGGAAGGTAAGCCAACCCAAGCAGTCTGCAACAACCTACTTCTAGGCAGCAATTTTAATCACCAGCCTAGGCCAGAAATCCCTTAACTGTTTTTACATCATGCCAAAGTAATCTTACGCTAGAACTTTTTCAGAACCTTAAGATAAGTAACTTTCACCATGCCTTTCATTCTTGCCAACTTCTGGTCACTTACACTTTCTACCCTTTAGTATAAATCTCACATCTTTTGAGATTCAGGGTATCAGGTGATACTATCACTTTCTCTGTATTTTAGACTCTGTATTTTAGCCACTAAGACTGATCACCCTGGCATATTCATGGAAGATTCTAGTGTTTGCCTACAGTCTTTCTCTCCACTTAAAACCTGCCAATATCCTGAATGATAACAATGTGTGAAGACCACCCCCCTCCCCACTTCAACACTACAATTTCATAGTTCCTCAATTTCCTCATTCCAATATCCACCTGCATTTCACCAATGTGATTCCTAACCATGGTCACACTCAAGACCTAGGCTTCTGTAACTCTTCCTCCTCCTTGACCACTACACACTTGTCCTTTCAAATCATTCACTTCCCTATTATTGTTCATACACTTTGAGTTCCTTATTCTCATTTCTTACTCTCCCTGTAAAATCACTCTAGGTTTTACTTTCTTTTCTATCTAGCTTAGATTTCATGATATATTATTTTAACCACTCTCACATTTCTTGCCCCTTTTCCTTAGGTAATACCTATTCAACAAAACCCATAATGTGTTACTTCAATCATCTTCTTTGTTTTGGACTGCTGACTTCTACCAGAGAAGAGTGACATCACCTTGTTGTTTAGAACCATTACATACTTATGGTATCCCCTCATCTTTGCTCCATCTTCAGCGCCGCCCAGGAATCCTATTTATTTCTAGTTGGTCTTTTCTCCCACTATAAGTCACTTACCTCAAAGGTCCTTCCCTCAACCTCTAGAGGCAATTTTTTCTTTGAGATCAGTGAGTAAAGAAAAGCAATCAAAAGCCTCAAACTGATAAATGCCCCCACACCTGCAACAACCTGCTTCCCCCAGCTACAAACTGTTATATGGATGCATACTTCCCATTCAACAATGATTCCTCTAAGTAGGCCCAAAATACCAGGCCTTCTCTTTCAAATTCACCCATCATTATCCCCCCTCTACAACATGAGCTTCTTTTTTTTTTTTTTTTTTAAGATTTTATTTTTAGGTAATCTGTACACCCATTATGAAGCTTGAACTCACAACCCTGAGATCAAGAGTTGTGTGCTCTACCAACTGAGCCAGCCAGGTGCCCCAGAACACGAGCTTCTTGAAAGCATGGATTTTTCTTTTTAAATATTCAGATTTAACACACTGCTTAGATCTAACACAGGTGTTCAATAAAAATTGAATGAATTTGGGGCACCTGGGTGGCTCAGTCGGTTGAGCGTCCGACTTCAGCTCAGGTCATGATCTCACAGCTCGTGAGTTCAAGTCCCGCATCGGGCTCTGTGCTCACAGTTCAGAGCCTGAAGCTTGCCTGGGATTCTGTTTCTCCCTCTCTCTCTGCCCCTAACCCACTCACATTCTGTCTCTGTCTCTCTCAAAAATAAATAAACATTAAAAAAAAATTGAATGAATTAAATGTGAACAAAGCATCTATTCCTCTTAAAGTATATAAAACTCCAAGTCAAGAACACTGTGTTTTCTGACTTGTTTATTTCTTTGAGGCAAAGTCATAAAGGAAAAAGCTTTTCCTGCATTTGAAAAGAAATCCACCCAGTTGGCCATGTCAATGTAGTTTCTGATTTGGTATTGTAAGTGCAGTATGTTACAGTGCTATATGGAAATACTTTAAGAACACGTAAACTCTACGAGGACTTAAACATTCTAAGTTTATCTCAGACCTGTCCTTTTAAGACTCTTCCATTCTAAAACACATCTCTCAAATCAAAAATTCAAAGTGGCAAGATTTTATTTTGCTACTTCTACTCTTTGTATCAGAAATAAATTTCTTAACTGAACTATGACCTCTTTTAAAAAGAAACAGTAAGAGGATAAATTGAAATGACAGAAATGAGAGAAGGCCAGGTAAATCTGAATCATGAAAACAGAAGACAATAAGAGAAATCAAAGCATGAGTACACCCATGATTAGAACAGTTCTAAGCAGCAGTCACCAAACTTCTGTTAAGTGGTCAGATAATAAATAAGGTTAGCTTTGTGAGCCCAGAGACCAATGTGAAGACACTATGGTAGGTGCTTAGGAAAGAAATCAAATTTCCACAAGATTTCTAACAAATTTAAGATATATGTACTAATAACTGAGTACCATTATTGTATTATAGTTCTACCAATGAGAAGACTGAAGGTCTCGCTGTTAGGAGTAACATTTTGCTTAACTAGTGCTGGCTATCATCAAACTGATGCAAAGAGTCACCTGTAAAAACTATTCTTACCTTGTGGGCCACACAAAAACAGGTAGCAGGCCAGACATGGCCCATGGGCCACAGTGTGTCAATCACTCTGACTGGAACAAAAAGTGTTATGACAAAAGATATTTATCTGGTTGTTCCCTGGAAGGGGGTCTTCAACAATATCTCACATTATGTATTTAATACTTTAGTTCATTATTCAAATAAAAAGATATAAGCTGTTGAGTAGTTTTATTCATTGTTGGAATCATGTTTGGTTATTTGAGTGTGCGTTAAAATGAAAGCAAAATAAAACATTCTCAGGTCTCTATATGGCAGTGACAAAAGCAAAGAGGGAAAGCACTAATACCACATGAATATAATAATATCAAAGATTAAATATGTCCTTTACAGACTTGGTTTCTTCACAAAGGAAAAAATAATTTTGTTGAGAATCTTCCTTCAGAATAATATCTGTATTTGATTTTTAATAATTACCAGTTTTTATTATTTTTCTAAAGTAAAAGTAGCAAATGAGAATAAAAACAAATTTTCCCAATGTGTTGTTCCTATCGTTTAAGACAGGGACAGAAAGCTATTAAGCTTTTTTTTTTTTTTAACCGTTTATTCATTTTTTGATAGAGACAGAGAGTGAGTGGGGGAGGGGCAGAGAGAGAGGGAGACAGAATCTGAAGCAAGCTCCAGGCTCTGAATTGACAGCACAGAGCCCGATGCGGGGCTTGAACTCACGGACCATGAGATCATGACCTAAGCTGAAGTCGCTTAATCAACTGAGCCACCCAGGTGCCCCCAGGGACAGAAAGCTATTAAATCTGGCCCACTTACTGTTTTTGTATAGTCTACAACCTAACAATAGTTTTAAATTTTTTAAATACTGGGGGGAAAAAACCCAAAACATAAAAAAATTTTTCATAATATGTGAAAATTACATGAAATCTAAATTTCTCTGTCCATAAATAAAATCTTATTAGAACACACCTATGCTCATTTGTTTACATATTGTCTGTGACTGTTTTTTGCACTAAACAGGCAGCATCAAGCAGCTATCACAGAAACCTATGGTCTATGAAGCCTATATTTATTAAATTGTCCTTTACTTAAATAATTTGCTGCCCCATCAACAGGAAGGACATTAATGTCTCTTCTTACACTAAGAATTTATTCTTCCTTTTCCTCACAAATATTTTAAGTATTAACATTCTATCTTCCCACATAAAAGAACAACTATTAGAATATATTATGTCTGGCTGGCAGTAATGCTATTTATAGCGATACTCACTCTTACTAATTTCTAATATCCAGAAATCAACTTCAGAGATAAAATTGGAAATTGAGACATGAATTCCAGTGACTATGGCAAACGAAGAAAAAAACACCTACTGATGTATCCAAACATTCACTATAATTCCCCACAATGCAAAATCGGGCATAAGCCAGAGTTACTGGTATATCTATTTTGAATTTTTTAATTTCTTTTTTTTTTTACTTTTTTTTGGTAATCTCTATGCCCAATGTGGAGCCTAAATTCACAATCCTGAGATCAAGAGTTGCATGCTCTACTGACTAAGCCAGCCAGGTGTCCTTGAACTTAATTAACTTCTTTAAAAAAAAAGTATTTTTTTAAAACATATATTTATTTTTGAGAAAGACAGACTGTGAGCGGGGGAGGGGCAGAGAGAGAGGGGGAACAGAATCTGAAGCAGGCTCCAAGCTCTGAGCTGTCAGCCACAGACCCCAATGTGGGCTCAAACCCATGAACCATGAGATCATGACCAGAGCTGAAATCAGACACTTGAACCGACTGAGACATCCAGGTGCCCCTGAACTCATTAACTTCTAATGTACATATAGAGTACTTGCATAAAATAATACTTCACCATCGAATGCCTAAAATTAAATATACTATTATTTTATTATGGATACATGTTTCCAAATTATATTGCTAAATATGGAAATTAGGGGTTGATTTAAATATATGGAAGAGAGCTTGTGCTTACAAACCTATTCTCTAAGCATTATAGATTCCCAATGAAGTAAACTATTCACATCTAACATCTCACAAGTCTTAACTTTTAATTCAATTCAAAAGCTAAATAGTTTTGCTTTACCCAAATAAACCTCATTTAATATTCCCATGAAATAACTTATCAAAGCAAGTCTTTTATTCCTTCCTGCAAAGAACAAGAAATAATGAACATAGATAAATGAGTTCTCCAATTATTTATCACTAATAATGGAAATTGAATGATTTTACTTTTTAATCTATTTAAGTATTTCTTAACTGTTTGCTAAACCTGCCAAAACAATGTAAGAATAATAATAACCAATGTGATTCTGCCATAGTGCTAACTAAGCACTTTACATTCAGTGCTTCTCATCTGTACAAAAACCCTGCAAAACTGATACTATTATCATTATTTCAAGGTAAGGAAACTGAAGCTCCAGAATTTATTTAACTTGCCTCTGGTATATTTATAAATTAAAATTAATGATCAATTTAGATTTTTTCTTCAGTGTTTTTATGTATTAAGAGTTAATTTCTAAATAACTTTGAGCCATAAATATTTTCACTGGTGTCAGAAAAATATACATATAAAAATATTCTTAAAAAAAATTTTTTTTAATGTTTATTTATTTTTGAGAGAGACAGAGACAGAGCGTGAGGGAAGAGCAGAGTGAAAGGGAGACACAGAATCCAAAGCAGGGTCCAGGCTCTGAGCTGTCAGCACAGAGCCTGGTGCGGGGCTCGAACCCATGAACTGTGAGATCATGACCTGAGCCAAAGTTGGACATTTAACTGACTGAGCCACCCAGGCGCCCCATAAAAATTATATTAGTAAGTGTAACATAATATATACTTTACACACATGATGAGGGACCAGAAGGCAAACTGAGTGCAAAGTTTGCTTTGTACAAGTTTGCTTTTCAAAGGGGTGCCCAAGCTAGCACCCCTCCCCATCCCCAGGTGTATGGGTGATATTTCTTAGACACTCCTAGGTGCTCAAGAACAAAGGAAAGGGGTTTAAGTGCTTGCCATGGTGATGTGGGAAAACTAAGGCAAATGACAAATTAAATTCCCTTAATACCTACAGCCCACTGACAAGTCCATGAAACAGGCAGACTGACCTTCATCTACGAGCTCAGCTGCCTCAATGATGACACTTTGCTAGGGGCAAGAGGGAATCCTGGCCTAACATTATCCTGACCCCTGAGATCCTTTGAGTCTCCTTAAACACTTAAAAATTCCTTTGCAAACCTCCTTTGTCTTCAGCCCCCAAGTATACGTTGGCAATAATACTCCAAGCATATGGTCCCTGATATACATTTGAAGGGTCTCATGACTACGGTTTTACTAAATGTAAATGACGTTTTCCTAACACCTAGCCCCTAGAGGTCCTCAAACCTTGTTTCCAAAATTCCTTAGAGACTGCCACTGTCCCTAACCCCCACCAACCTGAGGGTATATAATCAGTCACTCCTCACAACCCCAGTGCAGCTTTTCTGTCCATGGGTCCTGTCTCCATGCTTTAATAAAATCACCTTTTTACACCAAAGATGTCTTTAAGAATTCTTTCTTGGCCATCAGCTCTGAACTCCACCACCCCAAAACAACATGTATTGGAACCAATCTGCTCCTTAGTCTAAAAGGCTTTCATACCAAAACTGTTGAAAAACATGTATGGTCAATAGAAAAGGGTATGTTCCCCTTTCTAGGCAAAACCTAAGAACTTAGAAACAACACTTTATGCAGAATTCTACATATTATCCTTATCTGGTATGTAGACCCAAAGATAGTATTTAGTCTACAACAAAACAAGTGAACAAAACAGTTCCTGGTTCAACAGTCCTAATTACATTTAACATGCATTCCTGACATTTAGCAAAGAATAGAGAGATCTATAACAAATGAAGTTGACTGTTTAATTTCAAGAAATCATTTAAGGAAGCATATGGTCTACATGTACCTCCAAATTCAACTACCTATAGCCCTGACATACTTATTTTCTCATTTTCAGAGAGACTACATGAGCTAGGGAGAGAAGCAGAGGGAGAGGGCTGGGGGGGGCGGGGGGAAGGGAGGGGGATGGGGGAGGGACAGAGAGAGAGAGAGAGAGAGAGAGACAGACAGACACCGAGACCCCCCAAGCAGGCTCCAGCCTCAGCACAAAGCCCAACCTGGGGCTCAACCCCACAACCCCAGGATCATGACCTGAGCCGAAATCAACAGTCAGGCGTTCACTAGACTGAGCCACCCAGGTGCCCCAAAAGAAAAGAGATTTTTAAACTCCTACCATCCTCAGTCCTTGGCTGCTGAGGGAACATGTAGTTAGTAAGCACCATTTTCTGGGTCTCTGAATCAGTCTCTTTTTGAAGAGGTATCAGGGGTTTGGACTAGGGAAAGAAAATAAATGTTTAACTTTTAATAATCCTAAAGCAAATACATATCCAGCAATTCCTCTGAATAAGTACTCACCATTTTTTTCTATAAAGTATCAATGTGTAGATTACAAAAGCAAGCTTATATATACATAGTAACACTTTAAGCAATGATTTGAAACCTTATAAAAATCTACAAAATATCATTTAGTTTTAGTATAAAACAAAACTCACACTGAATTGCAATTATCACTGATTGTCAATACAATTTTAAAAGATCTCATATACTAAGTGTATCCACAGTCCAGTAATTACTTATCACAGTGATTTAATAAAGCTATAAAACAAGCTTTTGGATTTTATGTTATTGTGCCTCCTTTACATTATATTTCCCCCTTTGGGAAGAGGCTTTTATAGAAATGGTTTAGAAGGTTTAGTATAGTTACCCACAGTTAATTCTAGCTGAAAAAAGAGTACTTATAACAAACATTAAGTTGTAACCTGGTTCTCTCTTCTCCCATGTCTCCTATCTCCAGTAATGATACCACAAATTTACTTACTCAATGGTGGAACTATAAAACTTTTTTTTGGACATTTTTTAAAACTTCTCTCCTAATTGGTTATGAAGTGTTTTCAAATTATTTTTAATATAACTAGTAACTTTGGCCAGTCTATTAACCTAAAATCCTATCAATCCATGCCCTGGCTGACTCCAGACAGGCAGGAAACTACCCAATCTCTCCCTCACGTGCCAACCTATCAATTAATTCTTTAGACTGACTCTTGTGAAAACCTTGCAGCTAGCTAATGTATCCTGTGATCTTACTCCCATTCAAACATTTCCTCCATGGCCCTCAACTTGTTCCACAATAAACAAATTGCCCTGCATCTCAAACATCTTCACTGAAAACTTTCCTTGACCTCCTCAGATAACAGATATGGCAGATCTATTCCTTCCCTAGGACAGTACTTCCCTGTACTCTTCTCAAAAATAGGGTTATTCTCTCAAAGATCATAAACCCTACGTCAGGAGGTGGGTAAATTTAGCGCTTACAAATGCTGTGAGATCATCACTCTTCTCTCTTCAAGTATAAATACCTGTTCTTTTGAGGGACATTAAATTCTGCCTCTACCATTCTGAACTCTGCCTCTGCCATTCTACATCCTTTCCTAATATCCACTGATCTCCTGGTTAGTGCTGGAACCAGATAATAGGATCACTTGAGTTGCAGTGTGGTTCAGAATGAAATTAGGGCGGTTTGAGATTGGAGGTGGTGGCAACACTGGAGGCAGAGATCTATTTCATATCTCAGTAGTCCAAGTCAACAAGAGTAAGATGAAGATGAGAACCATAGATAATTTACAAATTTTTAGCAGCCACGTTTCTAAAAACCAAAAATGAGTTAAATTTTGATAATACATTAAATTTAACATATCTTCTATGTTCAAAATAGAATTCTGTTATATGATCAAAAATTGTTAATGTGGTATTTTATTTTCTTTGTTTATATGAAATATACAAAATCCAGAATATATTTTACACTTAGAGCACATCTCAATTTGGACCAGACAGTAGTTAAGAGTTATACTCCCAAGTCTGTCTCTAGCAAGTACTTTTTACTAATCTAGGGAACCCAGGAAAAGAAAAAGATTGGGAGCAGAGGATAGCACGTTCACTTTTAGACTGGTTGAATTTGAGACATCTGGGTGGCAATGTTAAGTAGAAAATGAGTGTACAGTAAAGGAAAGAGAACTGAGAGCTGAGGATACTGTTAGGAATAACGGCATATAGATAGTAATTGCATCTTTCCTAGAGTTAAGTATATGGAAAGAAACTCAAGATGAGCCTTGAGTACCATATGGGGCACCAATATCTAAGACTGGCAGAAGAAAAATTCCTGAAAAGGAAACAGAGGAGCGGTCAAGCACAAGGACAAGCAGTAGAGGATGGTAACAGAGACACCACGTCTGCTCTCTCTCCACTGTTTCCACAAAATTTGCTAGTCAAGCTCACCAAAATTGACACTCCCTTGAACTTTCAACTTGATCACCATAATTCTTTCATTTGCTTTCTTTTTGTACCTCACCAGACCTCATTATAAATACTTTCGTGCCAATTACGAAGACCACCTTGTTGCATTGTCTTTCTCTTTACACCTGGCTTGGCAAAGCTGCAACCCAGAATCGTTCCAACCGTGTGCTTTCTCTATATTACCCAATGAGCAAATTAATCTAACTACAGATCTGTGGTAACCAACTTCAACAGGGATTCTCAATGGTGCCTAAAAATCCTTCTATGTTTCCTAAATTATATTCTGAATTATATTCTGAAGATACTATTTTCTCAAAGATTTTTTTTTAAAGAACAAAAATAGGATATAAAATCTGCTTGGAAGCTGCTACATTCTAAGAATTTCAACATATACATTAGCTCTGCCTCTCACAAACTTCAGACCAAGCTGCTTTCAAAAGGACAAGAATCCCTGCCACAGTTTTAAATTCTGTCGGTTACACACCAGTTATCCAACTTCTTCTCATATCCTTAATCTAATTCTCCACAGTCTCCTCGCAACAACCTATAAAAATGCTTAAAGAATTCCTTCTTATGTGCCTCTAGCTACCAATTTCTTTATGTTCCACCCCTCTCCTTTCTTATCCAACCTTTTTAAAAGCTTAATCAACTATTGTATGGTGCAATTTTCTCATTTACTTATTCTTTAAATTGTGTCAATCAGGTTTTTGATGTACACCTCTAAAATTACATTAGCTATAGTCAAAATAAGTTGGCATGTTATACCCAACTTGCATATTTTCCAGACTTCATTTGAATTGACACCTCAATAGCATTTATCCCCTTACAGCTTCTTCCCTTAAGCTATCTGCTTCATCCTTAACTTGAATCCACTATCATATAGTTTTTCTTCTACCTCTATGGCCACTCTAAGCTTATTAATCCATCTGCCACTTAAATGTTAGTATTGCTTGGGATTCATCCATCCTGAACATTTAAATAACTAAATTCATAGAATTTATTCTATGTGGATAAAAAAAAGTCCTGCACTTATGGTCTGTCTTTCTCACTCTCAAAAATAAATAAACATTAAAAATATTTATTATTTTTTTAAATGTTTAGTTTATTTTTGAGGAAGAGAGAGACAGAGTGTGAGCCAGGGGAGTGGACAGACAGAGAGGGAGACACAGAATCGGAAGCAGGCTCCAGGCTCTGAGCTGTCAGCACAGAGCCCGATGCGGGGCTCAAACTCACAAACCATGAGATCATGACCTGAGCCAAAGTCGTATGCTTAACTGACAGAACCACCCAGGCGCCCCTAAAAATTTTTTTTAAAGAAACAAACAAAATCTATAATGATCCTGGGAAAAAGGAAATCGTGCCTTCAGGAACAATTCTGAGAAATCCAAGGAGGTTAGAAATTAAAAGAATGGGGAAACCAACAGCAGAGAAACGACAGTCTAAAACAGTCGAGGCGGCAGGGGGAAGAAGGGGGGTGGAGAATCATGGCCACTAGAACTGTCCTCAACATGCCTATCCAAAAAATAAACATGCCTGACTGGAACTTAATATCCTCCCATAAACATTTTTCTTTCTGTTGCAGTTCCTCATCTTGGTAATTTTATCGATTTCCATCTTGTCACTTCAGCCACATCTCTGAAGCTCATCTTTGCTTTTACTGCCTTTCTTCTCACACACATGCATTTTTCACATACTCCATTGATGTGACCTTTTAAGTTATGCCCTAAATATACCAGCTCTTCTTTGGTCATTATCTTACTTCAAGCCAACATTTTCTATTGCCTTGAGTATGGCAATAGAAATGCCCTCCAACCAGTCTCTCCCGCCTTCACACTTGGCACCACCATTCCTAGTTAAATCCACCTTTCACAACACAGCCCAAAAAACATTCCAAAATATCAATCTGATCTTACTACTTGCTTGCTCATATGTTATAATGGTTCACCATCAACTACAGTAGGGTTGACATGTATCACAGGATCACTTCTTCCTCTTAAACTGACGGCATATATGAATAATTGATTAGGACTATGATGACCAAACACCCAGTTTGCCTGAGACATTCACATTTTACACATGCAGTTTTGACACAATTATTGTAAAGCCCCTTTTCGATAACATGGACAATAAATTACAGAGACACCCTAATCACGGCAATATTCCACAGAGCCTGAATAAGACTTCCAAATCCTTAAAACAATCTTTCAGAAGTCACTCATAATTTATCAGAGTTAACATGCAAGATTAAAAAAAACATCTATTTACCATTCTTGAAATACAACACAAGTTCCTCTTGAAATATGATATAAGATCTTCCATGACCTGTTTATCTCTTTGGCCTCATTTGCTACTCTTCCATCTCAAAGGTTATGCTCTAGTCACAATGAACCACTTGTACAGTTACCTAGTACACTACTAGACTTCTTCATCAAAAAGTGCTCAGGTTTATAATATTCCTTCTAACCAGAATATTCTCCCCCTTTCTTTGTTTAAATCCTGTGATTATTTTGAGAATTAGTCATTGCAGGAATCTCCTCCTCTGGAAAACCTGCCTTTACACCCCCAAGTTAAACTCTTTTTTGAACCTGAAGCCCAGTCCTACCAAGGTGCTACATGGTCAGTGAAATATTCAAGAGCAATTTATTCTGATAATTCATAATCAGACTACTTTTACATACCTTCTCCCCTATAATTTGTACTTCCACAGCAAAATGACTACTTCATATTGTAAGGGAGGTAATATGGCTTACACAGGATGCTTCATGATTTATTACTTTACTATTCTGTCAAACTTTGAGAAAAACACAAAACCCCTCATCACTACAATTTTTATTTTTTATAAGTAATTAACAGACGGGGAACAAGGAGACGATAATGAGAGAACATTGCAAATATGAAAAACTGTCTTAGATACCAGATAATTTCACTAAAATGAGTTGTCTAACATACCTTGCTGGTATTCATTACCTAAAATAGCGCTATTATACTAAAAAAGTCTCAAGAGTCCTCAAGACCAGGAGCCATGTCTCATTTATACTATAATAACTAACTGGCATAAGCCAGAGCCCAGCAATGTTCTGTGAATCCAGATGCAAAATTTCATAACATTTCACATTAAATACTCAATTAAGAGGGATTAGAAATAGGAGTTCTACATATACATGAACTGACACATTTAATGATGATGAAGTAATCACTGTGTTTAAGCTGTAATAGAAGCAAAGGTATCATCATTTTAGTATTTCCTACCCTAACTTGTAGAACAAGTAAATACTACAATCTGATTCTGAAGCATGGATTGACAATTTAAGGCTTTTAGTTCAGTAAGGAGAGGTAAGAAAAGAGGTCTTGGTTAAGAAGTTTGCAGAATCTTGAAATATAGCCAAGTGGGTTTCTTTACTCTAGTAACATGTAAGAGTTGTTAATATAATCCAAAAGAAGGATATAACACAGTCTCCTGAGCAAATTCAACTATGGAACTTAAGAATATCTTATGAGACTCATGTATCCAAACCTTGGGAAAATATACAGATATATTATTATAAGGTATTGCTCAAAGTCAAATGCTAAGCATTAATTTATTAAAAGGGTTCTCTGCCTTGCTAAAACAAAACAAAACAAAACAAATCAAAACAAAACAAATCAAAACAGTAAGACATAGCTGAGAATAGATACGGAAAAAAGATTTCCTCATACTTACAGATAGTAAGTTAACCCTTATTTTGTTTAGGACCTACAATCTATTATTTTGGTGACATTATACAGGAGATTTCTTATCATTTAAAGTACAACGTTTCTAACAATCTACACTGCGAATAATAAGACATTTCAAATTAAACTCAAAATACATTTTTCCAATGTTTTTCACAGGTGAATTATAGCTACTATTTGCAAGGATAAAATGCTAACATTTAATTCTAAAACCAAGGCAAATACAGAGAGATACATCCATCAACTGTCCAAACGGGAACTGAGCCACAGTACTAGGGTAAATCCACAGTCATGACCTTCCTGCCTCCCATGCATTACATACACTTAAGTTAGTATTTCATCCCCACTATTCTGCTAAAACTATGTACTCTTCTCAAGGTCAGTAACTACTTCTGGCTTGACAAACCTCGTGGTCAATTACAAGTCCTCATCTACGGGACCCACCAGCAACAATCTGTCGCAGTTGATCTTCCTTCAGATGGCTCTCTAGATAACACACCCTCCTGATTGGCTGGTTCTTCTTATTCTCCTTTTGGGGCCCCTCTCATTCCTGAGCTCAATCTTTGACCTTTTCTTCTCCATCCTCTCTCCCTAGTAATTTCATGCACTTCCATGGTGTTAAATCCTCCTTTTGTACAATGTTGACTCCCATATTTTATCTCCAGCCAGTATACTTGACAGTCAACTACTGGCCTGATGTTCCTACATTCCTTCTCATCGTCTCCACTCAATAGTTGAAGCCCAGCAATACCTCCTTCTAAACTACTACAAAAGCCTCTTTATTGAACTTTCTCCTTGCAATATAGGATATTCCACTCTCACCCTAAGCACCCACAGACTGTTTCTCACATAAGTGTCAAAATAATCTTTTAAAAATGTACATCACATCTTGCCATTCCCTAGCATGAAGTACTTCAGCAGATTTCTATCTAAGTCAGAGTAAAACCCCAATTCATTAGCATGGCCTACAAGGTCATATGTGATCTACAGTGCCAGTTTTCCTATCTGATCTAATCTTACTCAATTCTCTTCCTTACTCACTTTATTCCAGCCCTGAGTGCTTTATCTATTCCTCAGTTACACCAAGCTCATTCGAATATTAAGACTTGCACTCTTAAAATGATTTAAATGCACCTCTTCTACCAACTCACTGTCCCAGTCTATGTATGGTTCACTCCTAATTTCATGTGCCTGTCTGCTCTACTGGTCCTCTTCCTCAAAGAGAGACACTTCCTAAATCATCCTATTTAAAATAGGATGGTTACTCTTGCCCTGCTACTGTTCTAATGTCTCTGGTTCTGTTTTTCTTTGTAGCTCTGACATACTATTACATAATTACTTGTTTCTATCTCCCTTGAAAATGTAAGCTCAATGAGAATATAAGAATATTCTATTTGCTTCATCAATGTATCTCAAATTCCCAGAGCAGTTCATGGACTATGGTAAGCCTTCAAAAAATGTTTATCTATCCAAGTCCAGGAAATAACTTTTAGTTCCTTAGAAACACTTCTTTAAGGTGTGTGAAACTTCATTATCAAATCTCTACACATATACTCAAGAGGATCACTATAAAACCTTCAAAAAGTGAGACAGTATTGAATCTGATTTCTTAATTTATCTTTTTACAGATTCAGGAGAAATTAGACAGTCCAACAGGATTTACTGTTTTCAATCTACACAAATTGCACATAAATTATCTGTATCTAAATATTTTCATTTTTCCTTACATACATTTTAAAATGTATACCAGAGTATAACTGCTCTTAAATGAGCCTACATAAATTATTATGCATAATCATATACACAATTGGAATTGCAGTAACATACAAACTCAGAATGCCTACCTGATTATCTGAGAGCCACATAGCAGTCAACTGCTGAAGTTTTGTAAAGCTAAAGGGCAAATTCTTTAATCTGTGAATACAAAAAATACAAACAAAAGTAAAATAAGAAATGTTAAAATATAAGAGCAAAATCTAATGGTCTTCTAAACAATTTTATATTATTGAATATGAAAACAGAAAAATATTTAATTTAGTAGAGAAGCCAATATAGGTCTTTGACATAAGTTATAATACAAAATATTATTTTATAAGAATTCATTTAAAAATATAATTCTTCAATCAATTCAGCTAGGGGAAAAATGAATAATTTAATAATCTCAAAAAAATTATCTGCTAAGAAAAAATGTTAACTATCCCTACTTTAATGTAAAGACAAGAACACATTAGGCAATGTCTCATAAAATTGCTCTGGATATTTTATTTATATTTAAAAGAACAAATTATTATAGGAAGCCTTAGTGATAGTTTGTTAATTAAAAAAAAAAAAAAAAAAGCACTGTTCTGGGTTTCATTATGAGCCAGAACTTTCGTATTCCAAAGACTATTAAAACACTGTAATGAGTAAAAAACAAAGTAATATGAAGAACTCATTAAAATGCCAAATTAAAATAGCACCCTATTTAAAACAGAATATCTATTTAAACCTTCTATCCTATTATGCCTATCTGCTCTGCTATGCCTATCTTCCAAGGCAATTTGCTGGAACCTATGGCTCTAGCTTTGGGGTACAAAGTATAGGCAGAAATCAGGAATGATTTTTTTTTCTTTTTTAATTTTTTTTTTAATGTTTGTTTATTTTTGAGACAGAGACAGAGCATGAACGGGGGAGGGTCAGAGAGAGAGGGAGACACAGAATCTGAAGCAGGCTCCAGGCTCTGAGCTGGCAGCACAGAGCCCAACGCAGGGCTCGAACTCACGGACCATGAGATCATGACCTGAGCCGAAGTTGGACGCTTAACCGACTGAGCCACCCAGGCGCCCCTGATTTTTTTTTTTTTAAAGCAGTGGTTATTCTTAAATAAAATGGAACAGTCTGAATATGCTAATTAGTCAGAAAACTGGGCTTATATTAAAGCTCTACTTTACAAGCTAAGTGAGTCATCTTAAATTCAAGTTTTAATTTTCTTCTCATAAAATGACAGTATGTATCGTACTATTTCACAGTGTTGTTTTGAATGCTTTGTAAGATACTATGAAAGCAAAATGTAAAACCCCTCTACAACCATTCTTTTATCATTATTAGGACCTTTACTTCAAGAAAAATGACAGACAATCTGTTCTTAACTTAAAAGCAGCTCTAGTGATCTATTTACTCTGCACCTTGACTGTGTTTCCCGAGCTATGTGAATAGGTGCCTAATCACATCTCTGCTCAGAAAAGCACAGGAAGCAGATCAGATTAAAAGCTGTGCCATTCAGCAGCAGTATTAAGGTGAAGATCTGACTTTAGGGATAAAAAAGGTGACGGTAAGAGGGGCGCCTAGGTGGCTCAGTCGGTTGAGTGTCCAACTTTGGCTCAGGTCATGGTCTCACAGTTTGTGGGTTCAAGCCCCAATCAGTCTCTGTGCTGACAGCTCAGAGCCTGGGGTTGTTTTGGATTCTGTGTCTCCCTCTCTCTGCCCCTACCCTGCTCACGCTCTGTCTCTCTCTCTCAAAAATAAATAAACATTAAAAACAAAAATTTTTTAAAAGGTGACTATAAGGAAAGATGTAGAGCTAAACTTGCAAGTTATATGGCTGAAGTTGACACAAAATGAACTGCAACAAATAACCACAGTATAAAACCACAGGTAAAATTAGGTCATTCTTTCAAATGAAAATTCTATTTAAAAACCAAAAAGAAGTTGAAAAGAAAAACATGCATTTGATTTTCTATCATATAATGAAACTTTAATTTCATCCATTCAGTGTCTTCTATAAACCAACAACATTACAAACCTATTGTCACTTAAATTGATGACTTTTAATTTTTGCATATCACCCATTTCCTCTGGAAGTGTCTCAAGTTTATTGGAATGGAGAAATAGCACAGTTATATTTTTCCAGCTTCCAATCTGAAAGAGAAACATAAAATTGGGGATCAAAATTCTGGCCTACTGCTTAACAGACATAGGTAAAATACAATTTTCCAAAGTTATGAAAACATTTTTCTCATTTATAAAAGGAATCATATTTTTATTTATTAATTTTCACATATAAAGAAAAGTTGGTATCTCTGTAAAACAGTATAGCTCATTATTATTCAGAAAATAAATAACTTAGTTACATAATTATTTCTGAAAGAAAACAGAAAAAAACCCACTGGATAGCCATAATAAATAATATGAAAAAAAATTCAAGGCAAATTTAAAATATTGTACCTCTGGGGGTAACTGTTGTAAGTAATTATGATCTGCAGCAAAGGTTCTTATATTAGTAAGCTGTCCAACAGATGAAGGCAAAGCTTCAACTTCATTGAAGCTACAATCCAGTTCTTCTATTGATACTAACCTTTAGTTAAAATAAACGACATACATTATTTTTTAAAAGTTTCCTATATATAATCCAAAACTTTAGAATATATAAACATTTGAACTTGACTTTAACAAATCTAGCAAAACTCTATCTCCACTAAACTTATTAAAGTAGGTCTATCTTTGCTTTAAATCTATCCAACCTGTAACCAATTACTTATTTAAATGCTTAAGGAATCTCCCTTAGATGCTACTTTTGCATTTATCTGAAAATATATATGGCTGAAACATATATATAATATACATATAAACATAAATATATAAAGCTGAATGAAAGCCAAGTCTTCTAGTGATTCAGAAAAATCTTACCCTCCTATAGAGTCTGGCAGATACATTAACTGATTTTCATCTATTTTAAGAGTTGTCACATTCTTCAATGAACCTATTTGAGGGAAGAAATAATATTCAATTTTCCAGCTGGAACTAGAAGCAAGTCAATCAACAGTTAATGTGAGCATATATTACATTTGACAGGAATCATGTAGAACTTTCTTAGTCAACTTATCTAAAAAAGAAATCAACCTAATCTCATCTCCTCACTCCTAATCTCATAACTCTGTACTCCCTTACCCTATATTTTCAATTTTCACCTATATATCACCTTTTAACATTAGCATGTATTTATTTTACTCCCGCTAAAATGTAAGCTTCATTAAGTGTAGGGACTTCTGTCTGTTTGTTCACAGTTGTAGCCCTGCTCCTTAAAACAATGGCATGGCACAAGTGAGTACAAACAAAAAGGAAACAGTAAGTGTATAACAAACTATTCTATGTACTCTAAATACTAAAACAATAAGAATCGAGTGTGGAATTAAAAGTGGCGAATAAATCATAGCAGAATTTGCAAAATGTAACATGAGCCAAAACAACTACATAACCTGATAAATATGTATAAATATTTTTTGGTTCCTATGTTTAAACATCATGAAGATGGCAAGGTTTACGTTTTTGGTTCTTTAAACTAATTCAATTTCCTTGAAGCATCATCAGACTACAAGCAACTACACATACGTAGGCTCTCATAGGATTTGCTAAACTGGTTTGTTTTTTCATCTGTGAGCCTAAAATGAAGGAAGACTAAAAAAAAGTTACTAGATGAGGGCTATGATTAGAATTTAAACAAAGTTTCGATAACTTAACCTCTTTTTAAAGAATTTAAATTTTATTAGAGTGATAAAAATGACATTTCCGTAAAGAAAAATGCAGTAATGTCAACTAAGAAGTAAAATGTGTAAGTGATCACATGAAGAAAAAATTCATATAAGATTCGTGACTGGTAGGGGCGCCTGGGTGGCTCAGTCAGTTAAGGGTCCAACTTCGGCTCAGGTCATGATCTCACGGTCCGTGAGTTCGAGCCCCGCGTCCGGCTCTGTGCTGACGGCTCAGAGCCTGGAGCCTGTTTCAGATTCTGTGTCTCCCTCTCTCTCTGCCCCTCCCCTGCTCACGTTCTGTCTCTCTCTGTCTCAAAAATAAATAAAACATTAAAAAAAAAAAATTAAGAAAAAAAAAAAAGATTCGTGACTGGCAGTATAAGAAAATTAGCTCAAAACGAGGGTCCCTGGGTGGCTCACAGTTGGTTGAGCATGTGACTCTTGATTTTGGCTCAGGTCATGATCTCACATTTTGTGAGTTTTGAGCCCCACATCCAGCTCTGCGCTGATAGTATGGAGCCTGTTTGGGATTCTCTTCCTGCCCCTCCCACATGAGCTCTATCTCTTTCAAAAAACTAAATAAATAAATAAACCTAAAAAAAAATAAAAACTAGCTCATCACAAATGAAATTTGATATATGAAAACTTTGAGTCAAGCAATGACAAAAAGGGTATTTCTGAAAGTTCACATTAGTAAAAACTAATTATATGAATTAGAAAGCAATACAAACCAATAGTCTCAGGCAGTTGTTGAAGTGAATTGCTTGATAACAGGAGGTCCTGAAGGTTTTCACATGCTGAAATTCCTTCTTCAATCATTTCAATATTATTCTTAGAAACATCCAAATATGTGAGCTGTTTCAAACTACCAATAAACTAGAAGTAAAAAATGGGAAATCTAATGACTCTATTAAGCTTATTTATGCCAAATTTAGGTAATAAACTCAATACCAAGTTATAATTCATTACTACACATTTATATGAGAGAAAAGATTTAATTTTTTAGCAAATGCCATGAGTAGGGGTGCCTGGGTGGCTCAGTCAATTAAACATCTGACTCTTGATTTCAGCTCAGGTCATGATCTCTACGGTCTGTGAGATTGAGACCCATGTCTGGCTCTCTGCTGACAGTGCAGAGCCTCCTTGGGATTCTCTCTCTCCCTTTCTCTCTGTTCCTCCTCTGCTCACACGCTCTGTCTCCAAAATAAACAAATTTTTTAAAAATGCCATAAGTAATGTATTCAGTAATAAAGCTAAGAGCTCCTGCTAAGAGCCTAGCAGAGAGACAATGGGCTTATACTTTTCTTTGGGAACTCAGCTGTCACCAATGACTAGGGCAATAGGACATATAGGCAATCTCATGTTCTTCAGGTATGGGAATAAGCAAAACATCAGCTGATAAGACACAAACTATGTGGAAAATACCCTACTTAACAATTCTCTGGACAAAACGAATTAGGATATAAACTCAATTGCAACCACAGAGAAGGATACAGTCCAGGATATTAAAAAGCGATTATATTATAAAAGTTTACTATGGGAAGTTTCTGATTTTAATCAAGGATGTATTAATAGTAAAAAAAAAAAAAAAAAAAAAAAAAGGTAATTTACTTCGATTTAATCGTAATCTGAAAATGTACAATTCATAAAACTGCAAAGGACAGACAGCAATAAGAGAATCCATTTAAAGTTTGATATACATACCCCTGGTATAAAAGTCAGTCTATTACCATCCATCCAAAATTCTTTCAATCCACTTAGTTGCTCAAGTACTTCAGGCTGTTTGGATAAGAAGGGGGTAAAGAGGTTCAATACTTTACTTGAAAGTTTTTATTTGGCAAAAGAAGCTCTAGGGAACTTCTAATGATGACTTCTACTTTAAAACATTAAATAAATAACTGGGGGGTGGGGAGCAAAGCCAAGATTTGAGACGTTCCACTACATAACAGTTATTACAGTGATATTACTAAAAAAGAACTCAAAGATAGGCATTCCAGAAGAGTAGAATGCATAAAACTCATTTAAGCCTTTGATTACACAACAGGCTTGAGTATTTATAAAATTAATAAAGAAATAAAAATAAGATCCATTGCTTTTAAGAGTATGATAAAAAGATACCCTTAATTATTATCTGTAAAAAGATTTAGCCTTTTATGAAAACCACAAAGATACTCCCTGATGACTAAGAGAGAGGAAAATAAAGAAAAAAAAAATCTTAAATGTCCAATAAAAAAGGAAAGGTAAGTAAACCAAGGCATAATCACATGGCACACATATTCTGTTATTTTGAACTTCCAGCAATTACAAAGTGAAATATTGTTTGTAGTATGTGGTTAACAACCAAAAAATTAATGAGAGGGTTGCAGTGGGCCTTCTTGGTATTGAGACAAAACTTGATCTTGGGCATTTTGCCCTTGCAGGCTCTGTTGAATGCATTCTTCAAAGGTATTTCTGTCACCACACAAACCTGTGTCGAGTCATTAATACTGTGATGGCAGAGAGTACCATCATATCTAATCAACATAATAACACAATTAATATGTAAAAGTCATGTTGTTCAGATTCACTGCTAACGTAAAAATACAGGTAAGAATTCTAAGTGTAACTTGGATAAAAAGAAATATTCTTCTGTGCTTTATCTGTTACCATTCTAAGGGTAAGTTTTAAAAAAATGTATAATGCTGGATATCAAAATGTACAAAAATTAATGAATTGGAAAGTTGTTGATTCACAGAATTAACAATAATGAAGATTTTTCAAATAGTTAATGTGGAAATAGATTAATACATATAAAAATGTTAAGTTTAATAAGTTAGGAAGCATAGAATATGTATTTTTCTCAAAAGGAGTAAAAACTTCTACCAACACACAATAAAACCCATCATATGCCATCTTCAATTAAAATAAAACAGGGGCGCCTGGGTGGCTCAGTCGGTTAAGCGTCCGACTTCAGCTCAGGTCACGATCTCGCGGTCCGCGAGTTCGAGCCCCGCGTTGGGCTCTGGGCTGATGGCTAAGAGCCTGGAGCCTGCTTCTGATTCTGTGTCTCCCTCTCTCTCTGCCCTTCCCCCGTTCATGCTCTGTCTCTTTTTTAAATAAAACATTAAAAAAATAAATAAATAAAGAATATGAAAGAGTATTTCAGAAAATAAATGAAGTATCCAAAACAACCATGCTCTCCCACTGACATTGAAAGTTAACTAATAGGTGAACAAATGTATAATACAATAACCTATAGGGTAATCATGAAGCTGACAATATTGAGAAATTCTTGTTTTTAAGATTATCATTTGACAAGACACATGAAAAGACGCTCAATGCCACTCATCATCAGGGAAATACAAATCAAAACCCACAAAAAAAAAAAATCACCTCACACCTGTCAGAATGGCTAAAATCAACAAGACAAGAAACAAGTTTTGGTGAGGATGTGGAAAAAAAGGAACCCTCTTATACTGCTGGTGGGAATGCAAAGTGGTACAGCCATCGTGGAAAACCTTAAAGTATGCAGATACCTTAACAAATTAAAACTATGATTCAGCAATTTCACCACTGGGTATTTACTCAAAGAATACAAAAACACTAATTCGAAAAGATATATGTACCCCTATGTTTATGACAGCATTATTTACAATAGCCAAAATATGGAACAACCCAAGTGTCCATCGATAGACGAACGGATAAAGAAAATGTGTATACAGATACAATGGAACATTATTCAGACATAAAAAAGAATGAGATCTTGCTATCTGCAACAACATGAATAGCTCTAGAACATAATGCTAAGCAAAATAAGTCTGTCAGACAAAGACAAATACCACATGACTTCACTTACATGTGGAATTTAAGAAACAAATCAAATGAGCAAAGAAAAAAAAAAGAGACAAATCCAGAATCAGAATCTCAACTATAGAGAACAAACTGATGGAAGTGGATGTGCAGATGGATGAAACAGGTGAAAGGGATTATGAGTGCTCTTAATGAGCACTGAGCAATGTACAGAGTTGCTGAATCACACTATATGATACATCTAAAACTAATGTTAATGCTCCATGTTAATTATACTAGAATTAAAAAAAGATTGTCATTTGAAATCAACCATAATTTTAAGAAAGAAACAAACATAATGTAAAAATTTTAATGATATTTAGATCCACGAATTCCTTTCCAAAAAAATATCTAGCTTGTTTTCTGAGTTCTTTTGGAGAACTCACTAAGGACAAAAATCTACTTACATACTCCTTTCCTTTCTGATTCCATATCATAGCACATTTTGCATACAAAGCAAAAACAATTCAGAAGTCTAATTCCAAACTCAAAAATTGTTTCACTCAATGTTTTTCCTTTAGCTATTCAGTAAAATTATAGAAAAATATTTTATCATTGAATAAATTTCTGACCAATACCCTTAGGGAGTTAATTTTGACTTAGAAATACTTTTTTTTTTTTTAAGATTTTTTAATGTTTATTCATTTTTGAGAGACAGAGGGCAAGAAGAGGGAGGGGCAGAAATAATTTTTCTGATATATTCTAGGCTGATATAACTTTGTTTTTTCCTTATAATCTCTCACATTGTCTACTTAGTGTGCCTAAAAACTTTTAGTTATCTTTTCCATGGGTTTCCCTTTTTTTTTTTCACATTTTATTCTCACTACTATCAGCTACTTCTGTTTGGTTACTCTTCCCTGTTAAGAATTTTCATATCTTTTCTCTTAAAAATATGTGTATATCTTTACCCTATTTTATACTTAAAAACGCAAAGAAATAGGGGCGTCTCAGTGGCTCAGTCATTTAAGCGTCCGACTTCGGCTCAAGTCATGATCTCACTGTTCAGGGGTTCAATCCTCACATCAGGCTCTGTGCTGACAGCTCACAAAGCTGTCTGGAACTTGCTTCAGAGTCTGTGTCTCCCTCTCTCTCTGCCCCTCCCCACTCATACTCTGTCTGTCTGTTTCTCTCTCTCTCTCTCTCAAGAATAAACATTTAAAAATTTTCAAAAAAGGGGCACCTGAGTGGCTGGCTCAGTTGGTTAAAAGTCTGACTCTTGATTTTGGCTCAGGTCATAATCACATGTTTCATGGGATTGAGCCCCATGTCAGGCTCTGCATTGACAGCATGGAGCCTGCATGAGATTCTCTCTCTTCCTCTCTCTCTCTCTCTCTCTCAAAAATAAACAAATAAACCAAAAAAATACGAAGAAATAAATACATTAATTTTCACATGTTCTCAAATATAAGACTTATGGATAGAGACTGGTGTGAACTTACCACTTCTGTGAATTCATTACTTCCCAAATCCAATCTTTCCAGTTGGGTCAGTCTATTCATGGTTCTATGTACAAGGGATTAATGAAGAATTAAGTATACAAAAATATCAGTTACTTGGAAGCTTTCAAAATTAATGTGTTAAATGTTCTTATGTAATACCTTATGTATAGGCTTTCACATATTGAGAATATAAAAACAATTTCTCAGAAAAGTCATCTATAATTAATTTCTAAACAAAACAAGTTTTAAATTATTCTCTAATTTTGGCTTCTCACCAGGTTTTCATTTCTATTCATAAGTAACTGCAGTAAGTTTAAACCCTGTAGACCAGAATGTGAGTAACTGGCTTTCATTTTTTTCACAGAAAAAATTTTCATATAAGTCAACTAATAGACTGGCAGCTACATAGTTATTATTATCTTCTTTCAAGCCTTGTCATATATTTATAAACCTTCAATAGAGCTGATTCTGAAAATTAATATTCAGAATTCTAAGAACAGTAAATATGACATTCTTCCCCATATTTTCAAATTAAATTCAATACAACTCAAAATAAAGTTTTATAAGAATCACAAATATGAGTAGCTGAAATTTATTTTAAATTAAAGCCAGAATACACTATTTTTAACTTCCAACTTAATATCAATATTTTTCTGAAATTATAGAGACTTGAGAAATGTACAAAAACTAATTCATAATAAACTAAGTTGTAGTTTTCTGTCTCCATCAAAATGGCATTTTAAAAACCTTAACTAATTAATTCAAGTACATATTTATACTCTTAAGTTAGTCTTTTTAGAGAAACCTAGCATTTGACAGATTGAGGTACTACTAGCTACCCAGATAAAGAACTCTGTGTTATGATTTTTTTTGGATATGACAAAATGAAAGCAAAATACAGTTATTATCATATTATCAATATGTATTAATATGCTAGTAAGTTAAAAATTAACATCATTAAAAAGCAACAGCCTCCTTAAATCACAACACAAAACAACAGACTATTTTTATCTTCACTGGGAATGTAACAAATTAGAAAAAGCAAAATAAAATTCACTTAAAACATTTCTCTGGCTTTTTGGTGAAAAAACTAACAAACTTAAGACCACACATAAATGTAATGACACTATGTTACTGACCTAACATTAGAGGACGCAAATTTTCCCCAACCCTTCCATTTTAAATGTGCCATTCTATCAACATTCCTTTAATTTAAATTATTTCACACCAGATTTTCTCAAAGCTGCTTTATTTAACATAGATTTATTAAGGGTCTAGTCTCGGGTACTATAAATACTATAATTCTACTTCCCTTACTCAGATCTTTGCCCAGAAAATCTCTAAGTCAGTTCTAGTTTGCTTTGTAACAAAGCAAAACGTGTATCCAGGATCCTTCTGAAGAAAGATTAGATGCTATGATATTAAACTCTTAGGTCCATAATATCATACTAGGTAAACATTTGAGAAAAGTAGAGAGGTCTTTGAGGAAGGAGGTGAAGACTGAAACAAAACAATCTTATTTTTCTTAATTCAATATTCTTAAAATGACAAAAGAACACAGCAAATCCACACACAGGAGTTAAACACTACATCAACAGGGTAAGTAATACAAGAGTACAAAAAAGAAAAGTAGCGCACTGGAAAAACTCAATTACGAATGATAGCTTTAGAAATTGAGGTTTTAAAAGTGATTTACAAAAACGGGAACAACACATGCATATAATTAAGAAGGAAATATAGGGGTGTCGGGGTGGCTTAGTCGATTAAGCGTCTGATCCGACTCTTCTTGATTTCAGCTCAGGTCTCGATCTCACCATATGTGAGATCAAGCCCCATGTCTGGGTCTGCACTTGGAGGTGGAGCCTGTTTAAGATTCTCTTTCTTTCTCAAAACAAATAAAAACAAAACAAGGAAACAGAGTGTAAAACTTGTTTCCATCTCAACTTGCATTATTGGCAACTTTGATCCTACTTAGACACCTCAAAAGTCTATCTAAGACAAAATTTTATGTTTTCACCTTCAAGTCTTTTCATTTAAGATCCAGCTTCTTTCTTCAAGGATAAACTAAAAACAATACCCCTCAAATTTCTTCCTGTGTACTTCTAAAAATTCCTTTGTATTTGACTCCCTTTTACCATTTCTTCTCATGTCACAGAGGAAAAATGCCCATCTTTTGTGTGCTTGGTCCCATGCCCTCCAGTATGAAGAGGATATTAAATTTCACTTAGCTACATATCTAAAACAGCTTTTCCATGTACTGATCTTTGATTATAAGAAGGTTCATTCACATAAACGTGAATGCATACTACTTTTGTAACATGCAAAAACTACAGTCTTTTTATAGTTTGTGAGGTCTCAAAAGTGTTAATCATGAGTCTTAAGAAGAAAGTAGGTAAGAATTATATTTTAAAATACATTAGACAGAGCCCAATTTCAAGTTAAATAGGGCGATAAAATAATGAGTTAAAAGTATGATATCAGATAAACCATATTAATTGTAAGCTTAGCTAGTTGAGTAAACAATTTACATCTTTGTTTTCAAGTTTTATTTATTTTTGAGAGACAGAAAAAGGACGGAGGAGGGGCAGAGAGAGAGACGGACAGAGGATCCCAAGTGGGCCTCCCCTGCTGACAGCTGAGAGCCCAAAGCAGGACTCACAAGCCGTGAGATGATGACCTTAGCTGAAGTCAGACGCTTAACCAACTGAGCCACTCAGAAGCCCCTACATCTTTTTTTTTTTTAAGTAGGCTTCACGCCCAGCAGAGAGCCCAACATGGGGCTTGAACTCACATCCTGAGATCAAAAGTCAGATGCTTAATTGACTAAGCCATGCAGGTGCCCCAATTTACATCATATTTGAATCTCTTAGCAGTCAGGTTTTGAACTAATGAGTCATCAATGCCAGTATCCCATCTGTAAAATACTTAAACCTTTTTGAATTTAATATGGTTAATTTCCATTTTAATTTATACTCACAACCATCACTACAAGCTCCAATCATTCGTGCGCTGAACAATGACTCAGTTAATACATAATGTCTTCTGGGAATCAAAACGAGATATGCTCTGTGTCCTCAAAGACGTACATTCATGGGGGGAAGGTTACAAGTACATGTGCATGTGCATATTAGTTGGTCAGGTAAAATGGGAGTAAAATGTATATATAAAAAAAGAATTATGTGGTAAATTTCATAACATATAAATAAGATGCCAAAGAAGAGGTAACAATTAACTCTTGACAGTTCAATCACAATAGAAGTCGGCAACATTTTCTATAAAGGATCAGAAAGTAAATAATTTATACTTTGTATACAGTCTCTGTCACAGATACCTAACTCTAACATTAGAGAGCAAAAGAAGTCATAAGCGGTTCATAAATGAATGTTTCCAGTGAAACTTTACTGACAAAAATAAACAGTGGGCCAGATTTAACAAGACTGTATTTTGCCAATGCTTACACTTTAAGAATGTAGCAATGAATTCCGTGAGTTTTAAGGTACTCCTAAATGAACATAGACTACAGGGCATCTTGAGTCTGTAGATCTGTTTTAGTTTTTTATCTTATTTGCTCTTGGATGGCCATCTCTTCTGATGTTAGCTTACCAGTAGGGGGCCCTCCATCCCACTTCTAATTTACAACAGACTACAAAACCAGACAAATTCTTAGAAATTATAGTTACTCGACTTCACATGAAGACCCTATCGATCTCACTAATGAGTCCTATATATGAGAGCTCTAGTATATGAACTGGGACCTATATTGGGGACTCAGGTGGGCTTTATATACATATTATTTTCATATTTGTAACACAAGACAGAGTTCCAGAAAGCTATGAAATCACTACAAAATACCAACAGCTGCAAAAGTTTTATATTCAACACTACTAATTAAAATATGACCGCAAATGTCAGCCTTTTAAAATAATTTTCACTCATATTTTAGGTATTACAAAGTTAACATTTCTCTAAGGATTTAAGAATTCAAAATTTTGGGGTGCCTGGCTGGCTCAGTTAGTAGGGCATGTGACTTCTGCTCTAGGGGGTTGTAAATTCAAGCCTCTCATCGGGTGTAGAGATTACTTAAAAATCTTCAAAAATAAAACCTTTAAGAATTACTTAAAAAATTCTTATTTTAGAAAGGATAACACCATTACTTACTTTGGCAACATTTTCAACTGGTTTTCTCTAAGTTCTAGTATCTGGAGTTTAGTTAATCTGCAAAACAAAACAACAAATCAACAATCTATGACAAAGACAATGAATTTAATTATGATGTAATGTCATGCCCTACAGTTTCAAAGCAACCAATATTTATTGTGTAATTATAAAGTAAGAAAAGACAATTTCTGCTCCTCAGAATTAGTGGGGGAGGGGGAGACTTAAACACTTCTACATACTTAAAGCACATAATGTACTTAAATATAAATCCTACAGCATTTTCTGTGAAAATGCCTTCCCAAATTATTAGCCGGTAGTAGATTAGAGAACAATAATTCATCTCCAGAGTCTGGCTCTGAGAGAAAAAAGAATAAAAGAATGTAAGGTGATATAAAAAAGGAGAAATCCTCTGGCTGTTCAGTGATGCACATTCCAATAAAATTAGAGGGAAAATGAGCAGATTAGGCAGTCCAGAGGTGCTAGCTAATACCACAATGTTAATCATATTACAAAACATAAATGTATCAAATCAACATATTTGTTTATATTTGTATACCTTAAAACATTGTATACCTCTGTATACACTGCATGCCTTTGTATACCTTAACACATTTGTATACCTTAAACTTATACTATGTGTCAAAAATATTTTTTTAAAAAGTGGTCCAAAAGCCAGACACAGAAAAGGAATCAAGCACACTAATTTTTATATATTTACATATATAATGTATACGCATATTACATATATACATACATGCATATAGGTGTTTGTATATAAATATATGTAGCATGATAACATAGCTCCTACAAAACAGTCACTGGACCACAATGCCCAGAATTGATTTTTTCTTAATTGAAATATAGTTGACATATGACATTATTAGTTTCAGGTATACAACATAATGATGTGATATTTGTATATAGCATGAAATGATCACCACAGTAAGTATAGTTAACATCGATCACCATAGTTACAAAATTTTTTTTCTTATGATGAGAACTTCTGAGATCTATTCTCTTAGCAACTTCCAAATATGCAATTCAGTATTGTTAACTATAGCCACCATGCTGTACATATATACTCGTAATTTATTTATTTTATAACTGGTACTTTTTGACCACCTTTACCAATTTTGCCCACTCTCACCCAGTGGCAACCACCAATCTGTTCTCTCTGCATCTAAGAAGCTCAACTTTTGTTTTGGTTTTTTTTTTAAGATTCCACACATAAGTGAGATCATACCGTACTATCTTTATTTATAGACTAAAAGATAAAATTAACGTGCCACTGAACAGCACTTTCTCTAGTAATTGGTTTAAAAACAGTAATAATTCTGGGGCTCTTGGGTGGCTCGGCTGGTGAAGCATCCGACTCTGGATTTTGACTCAGGTCATGATCTCATGGTTCGTGAAATTGAGTCCTGCATCAGGCTCTGAGCTGACACCACGACAGCCTGCTTGGGATTCTCTTCCCTCCTCTCTCTGCCTTCCCATGCTCACATGTTCTCTCTTTCACTCTTTCAATAAATAAATAGACATTAAAAAAAATAAAAATAAAAACAGTAATAATTTGATACCTATTATTCATTCACTCACTGATTTGTCTTTTCATTAAGAAAAATTACTCAGAGACTATAATGACAAGAAGAAATGCATGTTCAGATATTGGTAGAGGTGTGTAATGGGGTAGACCCCGGAAACACACTTTCTTTTCTCCAGAACTCTGAGTCCAATGGAGAAAACATATAAATCAATAATCAGATCATTTTCAGATGTGATAAATGCTAAGAATAAAGCATTCTGTATCTCAAATATACAGAAATTACCCACATTTAAACCATTTTTGCATATTTTAAATAAATACCAATTCAAGTCTTACATTGCCTTTTCTTCTCAATATTCACTGCTTATAATTTACTTGGGAAAATAAATTCAAAGACAAAATAACAAGTTCTGAAAAAACTATAAAAACCACAATGCTTGAAAATAATTACAAAAGAAGAGCCTATGAAAGTGTAATTAATAGTATAACTGAAGCAACTTGTTTTGTAAACTTTGGAAGAGTTAACAAGAAAAGGTTTCAGAAGAAACTGTAATTTACCTGCCGAAATTAGCTGGCAAGAACTCAAGGAAAGCATCATTTAGATATAGCTGGGTTAGGTTTAACAGCTGAGAAAATCCATCAGGAAGCCTATATAAAATATATCAGAATTTAAGTTAAATTAATACACAGAATTTCAGTCTCTTACTGAATCTAAGAATGTGTCTACCCAGCACATGCTCTTAACAGATAATAGGCACCTTTTTACTTTTATGAGGGATCCTCAAACATTTCCCTTTTGTAATAATTTGTCTCTTTCAATGTTTATAATTTCATCTCTTTGTAAAAAGGAAATGAAACAGTATTTGTCTCAAGAAGATAAAATGTGCATTCAAAGATCAAGTCTGAATGAGCCAAAATACAGAGAAATGTATTTAGTACATAACTATGACATCAGCAGACACTACTGAAATCTGCCTTATCTAACATCAGTTCAAAGGATTAGATAAGGAATTCCAAACCTTGACAGTTTTGACTTCTGGGGCTGGATAATTCTTTGTAGTGGGGAGGCTGTCTTCTGCACTGTAGTTATGTTTAGCAGCAACCCTGGCCTTCAGCCATTAGAAGCCAGGAGCACCACCTACCCCCCACATGTTGTAGAAACCAAAATTGTCTCCAGAATTTGCTAAATGATCCTTAGGGGCAAAATCATTCCCATTTGAGAACCACTAGTTGAGATTATTTTCAATTTCAACATCAGGCCCTTAAACAATCACAAAAAGAGTGCCTAATTTTATAATAAGCAAATGAAAAGAAATAATTTTAAAAAGCTAAATAAAATCCTAAGGCCATCTGAGAATCTATGCACGTATTAACTTTACCTTTATTTCCTCTGGTTTGCAAAACAAACTACAGATCTATAACTGGATGCTAGAGGAATATTTTCAGCTAAAGATGAAACATCATCTGTACATGTTTTTCCTGGATTTTAACAAGTACAAAATTCTCTTGCAGTGAGACATCCCAGAGTCTTTGACTGATCTTGTTTCTCTCCTACATCACACTCTTTCATCTACCACAGCAAATGAAGCATCACTGTTCAGAAAAACTCATTAAATACAGTACTGTAATACATGAAAGTTGGTTTTAGTGTTTGACTTAGCTATATTAAGCTATGCTCTATTCATCTTTTGTTTCACCATTCCATTTTTGCAAAATTTAACAGTTTTGGTGTCAGGAAAGCGTTCTATTTATAGCCACTACCATCATAAAAGAATATTTATGACCTCTGGTATACGGTGCAACCAATCACATGGTTTTGTTGCTGTTGTTTTTACCTTCTTGATCTTTCAACTGTCTTTTATTATTTTCGAAAGTTTTAATGTGCTGCACAGCTGATTTGCAAGTGAAGATATTCTTACATTGTGCAAATATCACTGAACAAGGAGACCTGGATTCTAGCCTCGTTTCTGATACAAACTATCTGCAAGACCTGGAACAAAACACCTGCGTTATCTGTTTGGATGTCTAATTTACTTTTGTAAAATATGGGTTTAGAAAAAATACTTAAGAGGTTTCTTTTTAATCTAACATTAAAATTTTGTACAGATTTAAGGCTGATATCAACTAATCATTAAAATATAGAAAGCAGGGGCGCCTGGGTGGCGCAGTCGGTTAAGCGTCCAACTTCAGCCAGGTCACGATCTCACGGTCCGTGAGTTCGAGCCCCGCGTCAGGCTCTGGGCTGATGGCTCGGAGCCTGGAGCCTGTTTCCGATTCTGTGTCTCCCTCTCTCTCTGCCCCTCCCCCGTTCATGCTCTGTCTCTCTCTGTCCCAAAAAAATAAATAAAAAACGTTGGAAAAAAAAAATTAAAAAAAAAAAAAAATATAGAAAGCAATTTTCTACTACTATCCATAGATGTTTTATTCACAAAAGTAACTTAAAACTCAACTGAGAACTTACTTGGAAATAGGGTTTACACTGGCCTCCACAACTGTCAAAACTTTACAATTTTTTATATTTTCTGGAAATTCCTGTATTCCTAGAAAATGAACAGATAATAATCAAATTAAAAGGATCTTTTATAAAAGATAAATAACATAAAATTACCATATACCTTGCAGATTCAAAATTTACCAACTAAGTAGGATCTAGATAAATTGACACCAACATCAATCTAACAGAACTACCTCTACAACGATTTCTCTTTTCTCTTCATCTTTTTTCATGTGTCTCTTTATAACTGTCAATTACTAATTTTACCTGCCTTTTCTTCCTTGAGTTCTTCTGAAAATTAGTTAATACCTTCTCTATTTGATGATGTAAAGGATACAAAATGCAGAACACTTAGCAATCTACCTACTTTTCTGCTGTACAAAGATGCATTACTTTTTTTAATGCTAGGCTCCAAATTAAGGTGGCCCCCAACATATGTATATATTTAAGGACAAAAGTGAAAACAAAGCTGAAGACAGAAGAGGTTAAAAAAAAAAAATCTATGTTTGATATGACAGCAGATATGCCAGAAGGCAGCTGCTGAGCAAAATTTCTGTAAAATACCATACAAATGTTGTGACAAACCAAATTACAGTAAGCTTTCTAAGCACTTACACTTATTTTCACAAACTACCTCTGCAAAAATATATTAACAATAATTTGTGAACAATAACCCACAAACTTTAAGTAGCAATGTTGTAATCCAAACTAAAAGAATGTGAAATCTTTTTCAAATATTCCAAAAACTCTGCTTGTAAGATTCATTCCTGTAATGACACAGTATGATTATTCCACATGGTTGACACTAAAAGATCATTTAAACTTCTTTCAACTTCATCACTGTATCATTCTTTTTTAAAAAATTTTTTTAATGTTTATTTGTTTTGGAGAGAGAGACAGAGTGTGAGCAGGGTAGGAACACAGAGAAAAGGAGGCACAGAATCCGAAGCAAGCTGCAGGCTCTGAGCTGGCAACAGAGACTGACACAGGGCTTGAACCCATGAACTGTGAGATCGTGACCCGAGCCAAAGTCAGATGCTTAACCAACTGAGCCACCCACACATCCTCATCACTATATCATTCTAAGTAAGCAAGTTTACCACAGTGCCAAACACAGGATTTCAGGTGATAAAATATGAATGGCACAAAATCACCAACTGGCAAATAGTACAGTAATAACTGTCCAGTCAAAATTCATATAATATTAGTGGGTGAAATATTGATGAAATTTGGATATTAATATAGTCTCAAAGTTTCTCCAAAAAAGATACTTACTAATCATAAAAGGAATAGAGCAATTATAGTGAAGAAATCTCACAGGCACCGTCCTAAACTGCTTCAAAGTTAGCATCACTAGTTACCAACATCATCATGTGGCACCTAATCTAAGATGCACTGAGAAGATGCAATATCATTACTCTCATATTCTTGCCAAAAATATGTAACATGAAGTTAATCATAAGCAAACATCAAACAAATCCAAATTTAGGGAAATTCCACTGTGGAACTGGCAACTAACTTTAAAACTATCAAAGTCAAAAAAGACAAAAGGAAGAGCTACTTGAGAGCTACTCAGGTAAGAGACCCAAGAGTACAACTGGGAGACTGTATCAATGTCAGTATCTATCTTGTTCTAGAATATTACAAAAAGTTACCATTGGGGAAACTAGGTAACAAGTACATAGGATTACTCTATAATTCTTAGAACTGTACATGCATTTACAATTATCTCAATAAAAATTTCAATTAAAGAAATCTGGGCTCAATGATTCCTACGGGAAGGTTTTAGTACCATTGTTTTTATTACAAATTCAATTTCTCTAACAGTCAAAATAATTCATTTTCTCAATTTCAGTTTTAGGAACTTTTACTCTTGCTGAAATTTATAGAGTTCATGTAAATCTCCAAATCAGCAAATATAAGCAATGATGGATATCTTATGATATTAAGGAATTACTGTTAGCTGGGTTTAAGTATGGCAATAGAGTGATTTCATCTTGACACACTTATGTATGAAAAAGGTTATCCACGATTTGCTTTCAAACAATCAGAGATGGCAAAATAGGAGGTATGGATGGAGGTAGAGTAGGAGGTATTTAAGATACTGATAATGCTGAAATTGATAGGTATACAGGCTTATTCTATTATTCTACTTTTGTGAATGCTTGAAATGTTTCACTATAAAAGATTACAACTGCTCAGTTACTAAAAACAGACTCAGACACAAAAGGACTTCAAAACAGTTACTATTCTTAAGGGGGGAAAAATGGAACATTATCTATTTTTTATTTTTAATCTTTATTTATTTTTGAGAGAGAGAGACAGAGAGTGAGTGGTGGAGGGGCAGAGAGAGAGAGAGGGAGACACAGAATCAGAAGCTGGCTCCAGGCCCCAAGCTGTCAGCACGGAGCCCAACGCGAGGCTTGAACTCATGAAATGCGAGATCATGACCTGAACTAAAGTCAGACGCTTAACCAACCGAACCACGCAGGTGCCCCAAAATGGTACATTATTTAAGAAATAAACAGAAACTTCACAAATGAAAAATATACTATCTAAATGAAAAATCCACAGGACAGGATTAAAAGAAGATTACACAGGGCGCCTGGTTGGCTCAGTCAATTAAGCAGTTAAGCATCTGACTTCAGCTCAGGTCACGATCTCGAGGTTTGTTGGTTCGAGCCCCGTGTCAGGCTCTGTGCTCATAACTCGGAGCCCAGAGCCTGCTTCAGATTCTCTCTCTCTCTCTCTCTCTCTCTCTCTCTCTTTTCTGTCCCCCATCTCCCACCCTCCCTCTCACGCTCTTTCAAAAATAAACATATTTTAAAAAAGAAAAAAAGACTAGACACTGTAGGAGAAAATTTCAGTGAGCCAGAAGTCATGGCAACAAAAATTAGCCAATCTGAAACACGGGAGAAAAAAAAGAATGAAAAAAAAAATCAACAAAACTGAGAATATACAGACAATTTCAAACAGGCTAACATGTATTTATCTATCTTTAGAAGTTCATTTACCAGCCTACCACTAAAAATACATGCTCTTTTTTTGTTTTTGTTAATATATTGTCAAATTGGCTAACATAAAGTGAGCTCTTGGGTTTTGAAGGGAGAACCTTTGCTTTCTCTTTCTTTACTACTTGAATTGGACATGGCAGTTATCAATGTCACCGGATACTTCCAAACTCCTCTCCAGGGTGGCAATGCCAAGTTTCATACCACAGCATCTATACATATTCTATTTTTGTTTTAAAGTTCATTAACTTATTTTTGAGAGAGAGAGAGAGAATACCTGTGCAAGCACAAGAGGGGAGGGGCAGAGAGAAAGAGAGGAAGAGAGAGAAGAACCCAAGCAGGCTCCATGTCACCATCGTGGAGCCTGAAGCGGGGCTCAAACTCACAAACTGCAAGATGATGACCCGAGCCAAAATCAAAAGAGTTGGGTGCTTAACCAAATAAGCCACCCAGGTGCCCCTATTTATACATATTCTTGTTGACATCCACTATTATCTTTAAATGCCAATGTAAGGGGTTGAACCTCACCAGCAATAATATAAATTTAAATTTAAATTTAAATTAAAGGTAGGTATGTTCTTGATATTTTCTAGTGATACTGAATATACTTTCTAGGTATTTTCTAATGATGCCCAATACCTTTTCATGTGTTTAGTGATCATTTGTTCTTTCTTCTTGAACACCTTGTCTACTACACATTTTTCTACTGGATTATCTTTTCATTATTGACTGTAACCATTCTTTAGAAATATTAGTACAGCAAGTTTTTCTCACACATTGTCATGTGTTTTTATTTACCTATTTTGTCATATTGAAATTTCATTCCCTTACTACTATGCTTCTTATATCTTGAACGAGTTATCTTTTCTATCTCGAAGTCATAAAAATACTCTCCTACATTTTCTGTTAATCGTAACTTGTTTCTTGTACTATTAGCCTTAATTCATTTTGCAATTTATTTTAGCACATACTATGAAGAATACCTTTGTTTGTTCTTTTTCTCATATAAAAGCATTGTTCCAGATGCACCTGGGTGGCTCAGTCATTTGAGCAACAGACTTTTGGCTTGTGTCACAATTTCGTGGTTCTTGACTTGGAGCCCTGCATTGGGCTCACTGCTGTCAGCAAGGAGCTGAGTCCCCATCCCCCACTCACTCTCTCAAAAATAAACAAACATTCAAAACAAAACAAAACATTGTTCTAATGCTTACAAAATAGTTGTTTTCCTTATTCCACTGATTTCGAGGCACCTCTGTCATATTCCAAATTCTCTCATGGTTATGTTTCTAGACAATCTTTTCTTTTAGATCCTTCTACTGATCTATTCCATAGTTTTATGCTTTTCTTCCATTTAGATTGTACAGCCCATTTTCTGTAAAGTTAATTTCTAGATATGTGTGATAGATTGATTGCACTGATGGATTTGCTCCCTATCTCACTCTCTACAATGTGGTGTTTCAACTTTTTCCATCAAAATATTAAGTATAATTTCCCTATTCCTGATTCTGGGCTCAGCCATGTGTTCAGCTTTGACAGAGTGAACACAGAGTGAACAGACAGAGTTGACAGAGTGAACAGCTTTAACAGAGTGGATGAAATCAAGGTTTAAATAAGTTCTGGATAATTTCCACTACCTCTCAGACTCATCTTATTGCTCTGTGAGAACACGGCTGGGATCACTTGGGCTAGCCTGATGGAGGATGAGATCTATGGCAGAGTGATTCCTGTCATCCCAGCATAGGATTTCCAGCATTGCAATTTAAATGGTCCATTTTTTTTAAATACTTTTGTTATGTATGCATGTACGTTACATATGTAGGCTTCATGCCCAGCATGGAGCCCAATGTGGGGCTTGAACTCATAACCCCGAGATGAAGACCTGAGCCAAGATCAAGAGTTGGATACTTAACCAACTGAGCCACCCAGGTGCCCCAAACAGTCTTTATCTAGTTTTGTTATCAAAGTATATTTTACCCTTATAGAGTTGTTTACTTTCCCCCATTACCCTAATCTACATGATAGTTTTTTATAAATAAGTGATTATCCAAATTCCATGAAGGTTTAGTCAAACTTGCTCTTAAAAGTAGGCTTGGTGGTTTTTCTGACTACCCAATTTAATACTGTATTCACTGGTCTTTTCAAGTTTTCTGCTTCTTGAGTTGATGCTGGAAATTTATTTTTCATTTCATCTAAGTTTTAAAATTTAGTAGCTTTATACTATTCACTCTTTTTCTTTTGAGTGAAAAGTTACTTTTTAATAAAATGGTAGCAATAGGAATGTGAGAGATGTTGCTTTTGGAGGTAATGGGGGACAAGAATTTTCTTTCTTTTTTTTTTTAATTTTTTTTTTTTAACGTTTATTTATTTTTGAGACAAAGAGAGACAGAGCATGAATGGGGGAGGGTCAGAGAGAGGGAGACACAGAATCTGAAACAGGCTCCGGGCTCTGAGCTGTCAGCACAGGGGCCCGATGCGTGGCTCGAACTCACGGACCGTGAGATCGTGACCTGAGCCGAAGTCGGCGCTCAACCGACTGAGCCACCCAGGCGCCACTTTGGACAAGAATTTTCTTAATGGCTAAATAAAAACTTAACCCTATTTGAAGTCACAAATTGGAAATACTGATCTACAAAGCATCCGTTTTACCTAGAAATTTAACACCTCAATTATACATTTTAGTGTATGTATACAATGAATTAATAGTATCTGTGTTTCTTCTGTTACTGCTAAGAGGTTTTATTCACGTTGCTTAGATTTTCTATTCAAAACACTTATAACTATTTAGTACATTTTACCTTTTTGCACAACAAACATTTGCTAAATTTGACTTACTACCCATAACATCCCTATTTTTTTACACTAATTTTCTTCCTTCTTTTCTCTCATTCATTTACATACAAAATATGTAAGGAGTACCTGGGTGGTTCAGAGAGTTGGGCGTCCAACTCCTGAATTTTGGCTCAGGTTGATTTTGGCTCAGGTCCTGATCTCACAGTCCTGACATTGAGCCCCGAGTCTGGGCTCTGTACTGAGAATCTTTCTGTCCCTCTCCCTCTGCGCCTCCTGGCTTGAGCTCACTCTCACTCTCTCTCTCTCTCTCTCTCTCTCTCTCTCAAGCAACAACAACAACAAAATATTTAAGGTTACTGAATCATGTTCTTTAGAAGTTCAATTATCAGTCCTTTAAATAATGTGAGGCAAATAATTTGTCTCAAGTGGTAATTCTGTTGAGGACACATTAAAAGCACTTTAATAGATTAAAACAGTACCCCTTTGCTAAAATGACTTTATACTTTAAAAAACTTGGGGGTGCCTGGGTGGCTCAGTTGGTTAAGCATCCGACTTTGGCTCAGGTCATGATCTCATGGTTCAGTGCTAAAGTCAGCACAGAGTCCACTTCAGATCCTCGGTCTCCCTCTCTCTCTGCCCCTCCCCAACTTGCAGTGCTAGCTCTTGCTCTTGCTCTCAAAAATAAACAAACATTAAAAAAAAAAATGACTATATGCTAACTAACTTGGATGTAATTTAAAAAATAATATAAAAAATAAAATTTTCAAAAAAAAAATCATATGGGGGTGGCAGCAGGGCTTCCAAGGTAGATGCAGTGCTCAGGGGCCAGAAATGGGAGACACGGAAGAAAAGGGCAAAAAAGACAAAGGGTTTGGAATATTATGAAAAAGGTGCAACGAACATCTGTTAAAACAATTCACTCCATAAACATGCATTTCATTTCTCTTCTGTAAACACCAAGGAATGCAATTACTGAGTTAATTATATGGCTATTGATGTGGTGAATTATACGAATTCATTTTCAAATACTGAAGTAGCTTTGAATATCTGCAGAGTATCCCACTTGGGGGATACTTTTTTTTATTATTCTTATCAAATACTTATTTTTAAAATAAAACATTCCACATTTAGAGGAGTGGCAGGGGAAGGGCATTCCACAGTTTTCATTAGCACCCACTTCATTTGAAAACTTAGCTAAATGTCTCATTTCTTTGTCCTTTTTAAGTCCTTGAAGTGTCATGAAATTGTCTATATAAAAGATATTATCCAAGAGCTATAATATTTTTGGTACATGATCAAGTCTACTAAGGAGAAAAAAGACCAATTAATTTGGTATGTTCTACTGATCTAAACTTTTATGTGGAGAAAGAATAATTTCAAGAGTTCTATATTAGATTTCTATAATTTTAATATTTCATGGAAAAGTAATGTTTCTATCATCTTCCACAAATAAACATATATTTTATATTTTTAAAAATTTAAAGTACTTTATTCCATAGCTTGAGGTTTATAAAAAGTAACCAATCCTTATCTATGAAATTAGTAATTCTAAATCATCTTCAGCTTTCAGATACATAGTAATAATTTTTCCATAAACAATTACTTTTGAAATACTTTTGAAATACTTTTCTACTTGTATAAATTGCTAGCATTGTATTTACTATGACTTCAATCCCTACAGGTTCCAAATCTGTATCTCTGGTTCCCTGCCCTCTCCTTAACTTCAAAAAAGAATTTTCAAATGCCTTTTACATACTGCTTAGGTATCTCAAACAAAACATGGGCAACACTGAAATTACCTATACTTTGTATTATTCAGCAAATATGTACCAACCGCACACAGTGTAAGACACTATGCTAAAGACTGTAGATACCATGACAAGGTCCCTTTTCTTGAGAAGCTAAAACTGAGCCAAAAAAAAAAAAAAGTTTTCACCCCACCAGTTTACTTCCTTCCTCAGGAGTCTTCCTTCGCAGGATCTTTTGCACCTTTCCTCTCTTTTTCTAGGTCTCTTAATGTTGGGTTGCCCCCCAGGGCTCATTCTTTGGGTGTCTCGTCTTTCACACACAAGGCCTTGGCTACTATTTCTAATCTCCAGCTGTATATACCATGTCTGTGCTGACAACTCCCATATATGAAGAGCTAGCACAGTTCCCTCTTGACTGAGAACTCCTGACCCCTGTGAATAACTAGGTATATTAATTCAAATAAAACGTGTCCAAAAATGACCTGGTTTTTTCCACTAAAAACTCCAACTCCCACAGATGACCCCTTTTCGACTGTCAGCACCTCTATCCTTCCACTTGCATAGATCAATACCACTGAGGTCATCTTCACCTCTTATCTTGGGTTCCACATGCAATCCATCTTAAAATCTTGTCGACTCAACCTTCAAAACATCTAGAGTCTGTCCACATTTCACTGCTTCTATCACTATCATCAGAGATAACATCCCAACTGGTTACTTTTCACCCTTGTACCCACAATGTTTCCACACATGACCAGCATAAATCTTTAAAATACAAATCAGATCATGCTCTGATTGATCTGCTCAAAGCTTTCCAAATGATGCCATATCACTGGGAGTAAATGTCAAAGAACATACTATTACCTACAAAGCTCTCACTCTCTGACCACTACTCTTCTCGCTCTCCCATCTTGCTTACTATCTTTTAGCTACCCTGGCCTTCTGTTTCCCATACATATTATGGACACTTGCACCTTACAAACTTTACACTGGCTGTTCCCTTTCTGGTACTTCTTACCTTACATACCTACATGGCTAACTTCTCAGGTCCTTGCTCATGTCACTGTCTCAAGGAGGCCTACTCTCAAAGCTTATGTTAGCCAGTCTTCAAAGATGGCTCATTTTATCTTTAAAGTATGCAGAACCTGAATTTTATCATGAGTTACTTCTTAATTCTCTAACAATTTCAAATATCTGTTCCTTTTTCATTTCCAGTTGAATACTGCTCCTTCTTTGTCATATACCCTTTTTATAAGAATTTGACTCTGTTGCTCAAACTTAGTAAATGGAAAACACTAGATTAGATGTTACAAAATGTGGCTGTCCTCTTTATCTTACTATTGCTTGGTTACAGAAGAACTCTTTCTCTACTGCTGGGACAGAGCATATACCTCCTGACATCTAGGAGCTGGCCTGGTACTATGAGCTAGTCCTGTGTCTTACTATGAACCATCTACTTGGCATTCAAAGAGAGGTCTTGGTATTCTCTTGTTAAACTAATTTCAAAGAGTATCAACATCAGACCAGGCCACTCTATGACCATGAAAGATCAAGACAACAGCAAATTTGTACAGTTAACCTTCAAACAACATGGGTTTGAATGGTACAGGTCCACTTATACAAGGATGTTTCTTACAGTACTGTAAATGTGTTTTCTCTTATGACTTTCTTAATAACATTTTTTCACTAACTTTATTGTAATAATACATTATATAAGACATATACAAAATATGTTGTATGTTATGTTTATTATACATACATAATATATGTTAGGGGTAAGGCTTCTTGTCAATAGTAGACTAGTAGCATAGTTAAGTTTGAGGGGAACCAAAAGTTATACACAGATTTTCAACAGTGTACGGGGTTGGTGCTCCTAACTCCTACATCGTTCCAAGGGTCAACCATCATCATGTCTGAACAAACACAATCAAATGTAATTACATCTGAACAAATATGAACATTGTCCAAAACACAAAATATCAAACAACCCCTTCTCCCAACTGTTGAGTGACTGCTGTTTCTTTACCAATTACAATTTTAGCCTTGCTGTAATATGCCCTCCCTAACAGGTAAATTTATTCTAATTCCCAATTATAGAGCTACCTCTACTTCTTGACAGCATTGTGTCCAGAGTAAAACCTCATATTCTAAACCCTCCCCCAAATCACCAAAGAAAAGCTCAAATCCTGTAATAAGTCTTTATTTTTAATACCTTGAGACACCACTTAGATTCCCACAGTATGGGTTTTTACTCACTGCATCAAGTAAGAAACCCAAACTGTTCAACCACAGGTGAGTTTCTGGTGATCTCTGCTGAAAGGGCATCAATATTCCAATGTCCTAATTACAGAATATAAGTTAATAGTGGCTCCTTAATGTTCCTGCACTTGAAATGCTATGGTAATAAATAGCACAGAATATACTAGGGAGTTCCATTCAAAACAGTCAAAACCAGGAACTGCAAACTCAAATAATTATACGATCAAGGGATAATAGATGTATGATTTGACAAGGTATATAACATGAGTGATAAGGCCCATGGTAAGGCACAGTGAGTGCACCCCCAGTTACAGTCTACATCATTAACATACTTGGCAATGACAAGTGATCACTGGTCTAAATATTTTTAAGTTCCAGGTTAGTTTAACACATGGTTTTTCTTCTTTTTTTTAACTTAAAATGACTTCCCAAGACATCGGTAATTTTCCTCATCATCAATTTAACTTCTCTGAACTTAAAGTGAAGAGCCTTTGCCAGCAGTTGGTCCCCAATCATATTTTCTCAGGTTCAATGAACTGCTTTCTGTTTTCACCATGAACTTTCAATTCATTCTTCCTGGGCTTTTGGACTCAATTAAAAAGAAAGGCCTTATTTAACCTCTCTAGCATTCCCATATCAGAAAGATCTGAACTACTCTTTCTGGTTTCTCTGGTTTTCTTACAATTTTCTGGCTTTCTATTCCATGTGCTCAAACAGATGAATTAACAAGTAGGCAGTCTTCACTTCTTTTATCTCCCCTTCCCAACCAGCATCCCCAATCGATTACTCTGGCAGAATATTTTAATCATCATCACCATTAGTCTTCTCAAGAAGGAAAGGCCATTTGAACACAAGAGATAAGAACTTCTCGAACACTAGTTGCTGTTTGCAATGACTTGGGATAGCAGCTTGGTGAGCTTTTTCTTTCTTTAAAAAGCTAACAATAAACCAAAACTTTAGTCATAAAAGGAAGATTCACAAAGTCATATGACTTTACTCATAAAAAGAACACTCACAAGATGATGGAATTGTATAAAACAGGTTTTCAATATAAGCAGCAAGAAACGGCTGAAAAAAAGAAAGGGGGGGGTGCCTGGGTGGCTCACTTGGTTGAACATCCAATTTCAGCTTAGGTCATGATCTAGCAGTTTGTGGGATCAGGCCCCATGTCAGGCTCTGCACTGACAGCGTGGAGCCTGCATGGGATTCTCTCTTGTTCTCTCTGTCCCTCCCTGTTTCTCTCAAAATAAATAAATAAACATTAAGAGAGAGAGAGAGAGAGAGAGAGAGAGAGAGAGAGAGAGAGAGAGAGGGAGAGACTACAGTCCAATGGGTTGCCATAACTCAAACACATTACTTTTAAAAGTTGCAAAAAAGTATAAAACACTGATTTAAGGGGCACCTGGGTGGCTCAGTCCATTAAGTGTCCAACTTTGGGTCATGTCATGATCCCACCATTTGTGAGTTCGAGCCCTGCATTGGGCTCTGTGCTGACAGCTCAGAGCCTGGAGCTTCTTCAGATTCTGTGTCTCCCTCTCTTCCTGACCCCCCCCCACTCATGATATGTCTCTCTCAAAAATAAATAATAAAAAAACATTTAAAAATAACATAAAATAAAACAGGATTAAATTAAATTAAATTATATTAAGTTAAATTAAATATTGATTTAAGGACTCTGCAGGACCATAATCACACCATTCTCAATTCAGAGTAATAAACCTGGGGTTAATGCATTTTCAGGAGGTATATGTTCATTACTGAGCCAAGTAATATTTTCTTTTTAATTTTTTTAACATTTAATTTTGAGAGAGAGAGCAGGGGAGGGGCAGAGAAAGAGGGAGACACAGAATCCAAGCAGGCTCAGGCTCTGTGCTGATAGCTCAGCATGATAGCTCAGCACGTGGGGCTTGAGCCCAGAGACCACAAGAGCATGATCTGAGCCTAAGTCGGACGCTTAACCAACTGAGTCACACAGGCGCCCCAAGCCAACTATATTTTCATACCATGACTGTGGCATCAATTTACCAGCCTTTCCCAGGTGCATACAATTGTATTAGTAATAGTCAGGTCTCTTTCCTTATACCTTAACATCTCCCATTTAAAAAGATCAAAAAGTAGAAAACATAGCCCTTTAGAATGGAGGTTACATTTAATGACTTCTACTGTCACAATTCTATAATACTATGGAGCTGACTTAACTATCAGCATATGGAGAGCTACAAAGGCAATGGATTAAGTTCATTTACTTTGAAATTTATCAGGCAATACTTGTCATTCTACTAAGCACCAGGAATTGAAACTAATTTCAAACTGCCCTTAAAGAGAAGTTTCAAGCTGAGAAAATCTATTTAACCTAAATATAACCATGATGGGAAAAGTCACACAAATTAAAAACCAACTGACCTAAACTCTTCAAAATGGCAACGTCATGAAAAACACAAAAACATGGGCAAACTATTCCTGATTTTAAAAGATCAAAGAGACACAACTGAACGCTATGTGATCTTTAACTTTGGAGGTGGGGGAGGAAATACCTAAAAGGGGCATTTTTAGGCAAGAGGGAAAATGTAATGTCAAATTTCTTGGAAGTGATAATGATATTATGGTTATATGTAAGGATTTCCAAGTTGTTGACAAATGCTACTTCCAGTATTTAATGGTAAAGTTCATGTCTGCAACCTAAAATGTTAAGTAAGTTTACTAAAAAGAAATTTTATATAAGCAACAATATATCTTTTCCTTGAACATTAAATTCAAAAATTCATATTTTTAAAAAAGAAAGAAAGCAAATATGGCAAAATGCTAATGGTGGGTGAAACCATGAGCGTTCTGTCAATTCTTACGTAGGCTTTTATTTTGACTACGAAATTTTTGAAATAAATTGAAGAAAAACAGGATATAAATGAATCCAATCTAAAGGAAAAATTCTAAATTTTTATTTAAAACACATTTTTTCGAGGCACCTAGTTGACTCAGCCAGTTGAGTGTCTGACTTCGGCTCAGGTCATGGATCTCACAGATCGTGAGTTTGAGGCCAGCGTCAGGCTCTGTGCTGATAGCTCAGAGCCTGGAGCCTGCTTCGGATTCTGTGTCTCCCTCTCTGCCCCTAACCCACTCACATCCTGTCTCTGTCTCTCTCAAAAATAAATAAACATTTAAAAAAATTTTTTTTTAAAACACAGATTTTTTTTCATATAACAGAAAAATTTAACCATAAAGTTAAATGATTCAATAACAATCTTAAAAATTAAAACTTTTTTATGTGGATCATGAGAAACTTAACAGAAACCCATGGGGGAGGGGAAGGAAAAAAAAGAGAGGTTAGAGTGGGAGACAGCCAAAGCATAAGAGACTCTTAAAAACTGAGAACTGAGGGTTGATGGGGGGGGTGGGAGGGAGGGGAGGGTGGGTGATGGGTATTGAAGAGGGCATTTTTTGGGATGAGCACTGTGTGTTGTATGGAAACCAATTTGACAATAAATTTCATTAAAAAAAATTAAATAAAAAAAATTAAAACTTTTAAACTTAAAATTTATTGGCTATTGACAATTGAAACCCAGTAGAGCACTAACCACTGTAACCTGAACCTGAATCTAGAGTGCATATGGACACATTATACCTCCTTAAAAAGGATTTAATCCTTAAAAAGGTATAGATTTGATGATTTTCCTACAAAATATACAATTATTTGATATGGAATGCCCACAACTAAGATAATTAGGGCTTAGCAAATCAAGGCATACAGTAAATGTATTTATTGACTTTTAAGTATTTTTTTTATGGCAATGGGTAGACACCATCGTTAATTAATTCCAAGTTAACTGTTAATTGTGAAAAGAGGATGAACTTTTTAATCGGTCCTAATGTGGTTTTCATAATGAGTCCTAAAACGTGGAATTGATATGTTGGAAAGATTACTCCTGGATATTCATATCATCAAGACAAAAAGTAACTCTGCAACCAAGAGCTATGGAATAGGATTGCTAGGCATTTACTGGTGCTACTGCACTAACTTTTGGACCTCGTTTATAAAGATTTTCTCCAAATGTTACAAAGAATTATATGAATATGACTTGGTATTTAGTGTTTGTTGAAGTCTTATCTTTTGACAGACCATTTAACATTTACTGTCTTGTGATTTGTTTTTGTAATTATGTAATAAATACATGCGCATTCTAAAATTTTCAAGTATCTACCTGTCTCTCTCAGACAAGATAAGCACTTAACATTTTGGAATGTATTTTCCCTGATATTTTCAGTCTATATCAAACTAAACGTACTAAACCAAAACTGTATGCAGCAGGAGAATAGTCACCATGTCCTTTTATTTCTCATCATTAAATGTAATCCTAGGTCCTAATAAAGTACTTGGCAAAAACTGGTCTCTCAATAAAGATTTAAAGATGCTCAATTCATTTCTAATGTGGCACAACATTTTTTTAAACAGTTAAGACTATACCGTAAATATTTTATGTCCATATTGATAGAGCTACATTAGATTCCACTCTATGACTGTACCAAACAGTGTCATGAACAATGAACACTACAGTTGTTAGTAGTTTCTCATCATTACAAACAAAAGGACAGTGAATATTTATAAATATATAAAGGTAAAGATATATAAATATGTACATGCATGTATCCATAACATTTTAATTACAAGGTCATTTAAAATTTTTTACATTTAATCTCCATAGTGCTTTAAGCTATCATATACGTAAGTTATATATATACAGAAGCTAATACAATAATACTTTTAAATTTTATATTTTTGTTTGTTAACACACAATAGAAATCTTAACAAAATAACGTGTTCCCACATAAGTCGGGGGGGGGGGGATCTTACCATTCTTGCTGACATCCAGTTCCCTGAGATTAATGAGATTTGCAATAGATGCTGGTAATGTTGTTAAATCATTGTCTGGCAAACTCAGTTTATGTAGAGACTGACAGTTAAAAAGTTGCTATTGAAACAAGGAAAAAAAAGTTTTTGATTATTTAAGTTTCCTTAAATATTTTATTGATTAACATTTATACAAAAAAATATTAGTGTAACTAAAACTGAATGAATTGTATCTACATAAATACCAAGAAAGATCTCTAATTGTTTCCTGCTATTATAGATCTGAACACAACTGAACTACTCAATCATTTACATATTCACACTTCGGCCCTAAGCAAAATGCACTTAATAAGAACAATTATATGGTTGTATTCTTGGTTAAAGTAGTAAAGAATAAGTGGCTATTAAATAAGCTAAAGTTTGAAACTTGTATTTCAAACACCCTTATTCCAAAACGAAAGTTTATAAAAATTAAATTCAAATAAGTACAATGGATTTAAAATGATTCAAAATAGGGGCACTTGCATGGTTCAGTTGGTTAAGCCCCTAACTTTTGATTTCAGCTCAGGTTATGATCTCATGGTTTGTGAGATCGAGCCCCAAGTTGGGCCCTGTGCTGACAGCATGGAACCTGCTTGGAATTCTCTCTTTCCCTCTCTCATAAAAACAAAAAAATAAGGGAACAATAATCCTATTATGCTAAAATCACAATAATACATTAAAATACAATATATTTATTTAAATAAAATATATTTTAAATAAAATATATTCAACCAGAAGTGTAGGTAAATGGGTCACTTCTAACTTCCATACCAAAAAACTACAGACTATATGGAGCACAGAGAATTTTTAGGGCAATGAAAATACTCTGTATGATACCCACAATCATGGAAACATTTCATTATACATTTGTCCAAACCCATAAATGTACAACCATACTGCAAACCATGGACTGTGGGTGATTATAATTTTTCAACATAGGTTCAATTTTAATGTAAGCACCACTCTGCTAGAGTATGTTGACAATGCTGGAGGCTATGCATGTGTGGGAACAGTGTAGGTATATGAGAAATCTCGATTTTGCTGTGAACCTACAACTGTTTTTAAAATGTTAAAGTGTTTAGAAAAACAAACAAAAAACTGTTAATCAGGATGGCACTGAATAAGCCCTATTTGAGAAGAGCATTCTTCTAAAAATGGTAAGTTATGCTTAAGTGGTTCAGTTATTTGCACTTTCACAGCAAGCCTCTCTTTTCCCCTCAATCCTCAGACTGAGACCCTACTAGTACTTATTACAGAAAGAGACTACTCTTAGACTTTCAAGTTTTCCAAAATAACAAAAGGAAGATAAATTATTTTCTAAAGAACTATATAAGGAAAAAATAATTTACAAAGCACCTTATTACAACCTAGGGAAGTAATTTATAAACATACAACTGCAATCTTTAATATTTTATCCTTAGCCATACACAGATTTCTTTATAAGACAACCTTGGATGGCACTAGCTTTCAAAATATTTTTACTAGTGGCCACCGAAAGAAAAGCCTTTTTCAAAGGACTGCCATCCAGTATGTACACACAGAGACATTTAACACAAATATTTCATGCAACAATGGACACATGCAACACACTCTACTTTCTATTCTATTTCAAGTTAGGGTTGCCAGATGAAATTCGGACTTCAGGAAATAATAATTTTTAGTAGAAGTATGTCCTATTTATTGCATAAAACACTTACATTAAAAAATTATTCACCATTCATTTAAAAATTATAATTTTCAGGGGTGCCTGGGTGGCTCAGTCGGTTGAGTGTCCGACTTCAGCTCAGGTCATGATCTCATGGTTCGTGGGTTGGAGCCCTGTGTTGGGCTCTGGGCTGACGGCTCAGAGTCTGGAGCCTGCTTCAGATTCTGTGTCTCCCTCTCTATCTGCCCCTCCCCCCACTCATGCTCTGTCTCTCTCTGCCTCTCAAAAATAAAGAAACGTAATAAAAAAAATTATAATTTCACTGGGTGTCTTCTATTTTTATCTTCTAAATCTGCCAGTGCAAATCATAGTTTGCTTTTTGGAAATGCCACACATATTTATGAACCATCAGTGCCTCTCTACACAGTTGTGATAAACACTACTGTTTGGGTAGTAAAACATTCTAACAATTAAATCTATTGCAGTTTTTCCATAATAAACAAGAAACTGAGTTGAGAATGAAGAGGGATTAGGATTTAAAGGAAAACAAGTAGCCACTGAAAAATTTTGATAATGTGAGAGGACAGATGTTTCATGGCAACAAACCAACTTTCTCCCTCTAGTTATTCTTACATTTCAGAAAAGTTAAGTTCTCGGGCACCTGGGTGGCTGAGTTGGCTATACATCCGACTCTTTTTTTTTTTTTTTTTTTTTTTTTTAAATATAAGTTAGTTAACATAGAGTGTAATAATGGCTTCTGGAGTAGAATTTAATGATTCGTCACTTACATACAACCCCCAGTGCTCATCCCAACAAGTGTTCTCCTTAATGCCCATCACCCATTTAGCCCATCCCCCCATCCAACACCCCATGAGCAACCCTCAGTTTGTTCTCTGTATTTAAGTGTCTCATGGTTTGCCTCCCTCTCTGTTTTTATCTTATTTTTCCTTCCATTTATTTCAGATCAGGTCATGATCTCGGTTTGTGAGATTGGCTTGTTTGGGATTCTCTCTCTTCCTTCCCTTCCCCACCCCATTCATATTTTCCTCGCAAAATAAATAAACTTAAAAAAAAAATTTAAGTCGCAAAAGGAATAATATGTCTAAAAAACTGTTTAATAACAAAAAATATTATATGACAACCAAAAGGACAATTTATTCTCAATCGCAATAATATAGACCAATGTCTGATAAAAACTACAAAAAGAAAACATTAATTTTAATGATTTGTCCAGCTAAATCTACTGGCTGCCAAAACTGTATAGTCTTACTCTCTCTCGCTGGCTATAAAAAACTGAAATTAAACATAAAATTTTAATTATTTACTTAAATATTCAAGCAACTGGCTTGAAGACACAAAGTTTAAAATTCTATTTTACAAAATTCTTAATTGTGTTGCATACCCTAAGATAAAATTAAACCAGAAAAAAAGATAAGAAACAAAGAAAACAATGGAAACACATATATATTGGCAGCATTATGGCAACACTGGGAATATTATATTCTATGCATAAAAATAACCACAGGCAATTCTTTTTTTTAAATTTTTTTTAATGTTTATTTTTGAGAGAGAGACAGAGTGCGAGTAGGGGAGGGGCAGAGAGAGAAGGAGACAGAATCTGAAGCAGGCTCCAGGCTCTGAGCTGTCAGCACACAGAGCTGGTTGTGGGGCTTGAAGCCAGGAACTGTGAGATCATGATCAGAGCTGAAGTCATGCACTTGACCAACTGAGCCACCTAGGCACCCCAAACCAAAGGTAATTCTTAAAAGATAGTATTAACATACCTTTGGAAGCTCTTCAATCTGATTAGCATCTAAATAGAGTTCCTCCAAAGTTTTCTCAAAAGTAAAAATCTCTTTGGGAACCTGTTCCAAACTGCAATGAGAATAATCAAGGGTAGTTACAGTCTCCTCTTCCCCTCGTAGACACCGACATGGTACCAACCGCACAAACAAACTTCGTTTTGTAGTCATTTTTAGACACTGCAATATTCAAATAAAAATAAATTTAGTTATACATATTATAGCCAACAATTTTTCAAAACAAATAATTCCAATTCATTTATCACAATTTATATATCAAAGTATCTTCTCCTTTACACACATCCAATGGAATATATTTAACATTGTTTTACTGTCTAAATTTATATATATTTATATACTGAATTTCAAATGAACTCAAGTACTTTCCTACTTTAAAAAAATGACCTGTTAAATAACCACTTATATGCTTCTGTAAGAACCATGCTTGACGAGTCTTGCTTATACTCAACTAGAAAATCCTAATACAACAAAAAGATTTCCCTAATTTCCAGGTAAGAGCTATTTTTTAATTAAGAATTTGACTCTATGCAGTTTTGAGTAGGAAGTAGGAAGTTTTGAGTTTTGATCTTCCACATCAAAATTCCAGTAAATGCCACATTTATTTTGTTCCAATTAAATATTGACCTTTTAATTTTTCTAAAGAACTTAAAAGTCTTATATTTGTGTAAGTTACACATTAGAGAATAAACTGGCTTCATTAAAGTGTATACCAATCTCACTGTTTCAAACTAAATGGGGGAAAGGTTTAATTCTGAATTAGTGAAAATTTTCTAGGCTAATTTTATTAAAAATACAGTGTGTACACATAGGTTAATTCCAACTGGTCTAAGATTATATTACCAAAGAAAACCTACTTCAATAAATAAGATTGACTGCCAATCAGTAATCAATTCTTTGTAAAATGATAAATTCTTGCTTTGAACAGATGACTATTAGAATAATAGATTACTTCCAACCAGGGACAAGACTAGGTTGAAACCAGTGAAGCAATTACCTCAAGCACAAAATATAAGAAGCACCAAAACAATGCAGTAATCAAATTAAAAATTTTAATGTATTATTTAATTAAAATCACTGAAAAATCATCTGTTTATGAACAAAATGACTATTTTTAAAATAAACACAGGATTGGTATTACAAACTTTATTTTGGCTTAGGTTTTTTTATTTTTTATTATTTTTTTTAATGTTTATTTATTTTTGAGAGAGAAAGACAGAGTGCAAGCAGAGGAGGGGGAGAGGGTAACACAGAATCCAAAGTAGGTTCCAGGCTCTGAGTTCAGCACAGAGCCCCAGTCGGGGCTCGAATCCATGAACCATAAGATCATGACCTGAGCTGAAATCGGATGCTTAACCAACTGAGCCACGCAGACACCCCTATTTTGCCTCAGGTTTCAATATGGCTCAGCTAGGCACTGCTTCTAACAGTTCTATTTCAAATTACATGATATTCTTAAAATGTTTTACAACAATAAGTGTTCTACCTGCAATCTTTTAAAAAATATGACTATTCTTAGTCAATTTATATGCCAGGCACTGTGCTAAGTTCTTTAGGTAAAATATATGTATATTCTCATTTCAACCTGCTATACCTTTCCAACACATATACTATAATCCCTATTTTTCCATAATAAAACTGATTCTGTGCTCTTATTACATTAGACTGCTTCTCAATATATAATGATACACTTGAACTCAGCTTCTCGAAATGATTAAAATATCAATAGGACTTTATTACGCACTTCTTCATAGTTTATAAAAACAAAATACTGATGGAGCTCAGAACACAACACTCCAAGGTATGGCACCTTGACATACTGAATATTTTACACTTAAAAGAGTCTGAGAAAACAGCAGAAGCAGGAAGGTCATGCTACCTTACCCTTACACTTCTCTCCTGAAACAGATCATAAAATCCTTATGTGACAGGGGCCTTCCTTATACCTGGAGGAAAATAGCAGCCCCATCTCTGAAGAATGGAGAAAAGTCCTAAAAAACGGGCTTTACTAAATTTCCTCCACTTTACTACACTTACCTCATACTCTGACCTATCATACTTCTACACAACTCTACACTCTGCAACAAATGTAGTATAAAAATATTAAGTTTTAATGGTTTCTTTAGGTCCTTACTCGTTATGAAGGCTCCTGTGCCACTTAAAACTTGCATTAAATAGGGGCACCCGGGTGGTTCAGTCAGTTAAGCATCTGACTTTTGGTTCAGGTCATGACCTAGCCAAGTGAGTTCAAGCCCCATGTCGGGCTCTGTGCTGACAGCTCAGAGCCTGGAGCCTGTTTCAGAAACTGTGTCTCCCTCTCTCTCTCTGTGCCATTCCCCCACTCATGCTGTCTCTCTCTCTCTCAAAAATACAAAAAACATTAAAAAAAAATTAAAACACTTGCATTAAATAAATTTGCATGCTTTCTCCTGTTAATCTGTCTTTGTAAGTTTACTTTTTAGACCCAGCCAAAGACCCTAAAAGAGTCAAAGAAAAAGTTTTCCTCCCCTACACTATGGTGTTAAACAAAAGTTTCTACTACATAATATCTTTGTCTCATGGGAATATAACATACAGCATGGTGACTGTAATTAATAATAATACTGTACTGCATATTTGAAAACTGCTGAGAGAGATCTTGAAAGTTCTCATGGAGGGGTGCCTGGGTAGCACAATCAGGCATCCAACTTCGGCTTAGGTCATGAACTCACAGTCTGTGGGTTGGAGCCCCTCTTTGGGCTCTATGCTGATAGCTCAGAGCCTGGAGCCTGCTTTGGATTCTGTGTCTCCCTCTCTTTCTGCCCCATCCTGCTTGTGCACTCTCTCTCTCTCTTTCTCCCTCTCCTTCTCTCTCTCTCTCTCTCAGAAATAATAAATGAATAAACTTAAAAAAAATTCTAAAAAAAATTTCTCATTGTAAGAAAAAAATTTGTAACTACACATGGTAATGAATGTTAATTAATGAGATTTATTGTGGTGGACATTTAGCAATATATACATATAATGAATCATGTTGTACACCTGAAATGAATATAATGTTACATGTCCATTATACTTCAATACAAAAAAAACTTTGTCAACAAAGAAATATCCAGAAAAGTTTACTGAATGCTTATTAATAATCTATGTTTATATGAAGGTGTGTTTTACTGCCAAGAATAAGCAGTTTTATTGACCTAATGAGAATTTCATTGCTAAAGGGGAATTTAGCTTATACTTGTGTGTTTATGGGATAGCAAAAATAAAAGATTCCAAAAATGAGTATGAAATTTCTTGCTGCAGGGATTCTAAGATTTCAACTGATAATGAGTTAAGACGACACTTAAGAACAATGGGGAATTCAATCTGCTCTTTCCAATATGGTAGCCACTGGACACATAGCCATTTTAACCTTAAAATTCAAGTTAAATCAAATAAAGTTAAAATCCTCTTTTATCAGTCACACTACGCACATTTTAAAAGTTCAACAGCCACATGTGGCTAGTGGATACTATACTCAGTAAAAGAAGATTGAGAACATTTCTATTAGTGCAGAAAGTTCGATGGGGCAATGTTGGTTCAATGTTTGAAACTATTGCTCTGGTTCACCATATTACAACTACTATATGCTTTTATTTATATAATACGATAGTACCCCAAAACTTGGAAGATAGGGCCTAAAAATCCCAGAAATCATAATGGATTTGGGACTATAACTGGGCATGAAATGTTTATTACCAAATATATGTAACTTAAAAGAACGTATTTATTTGAGATGTTGTCATGCGTGCAGCACACTTGAAGCACAAGACAATTTACAAGACAGAATGTGTTCTTTTTATTGCTTATTTATTTTGAGAGAGAGAGCACCAGCATGTGTACACGAGATAGGGAGGGGCAAAGAGAGGGAGAGAAAGAATCCCAAGCAGGCTCCACATTCAGCACTGAGTCCAAAGCGGGGCTTGATCTCACCATCCAGAGATTATGACCTGAGTCAAAATCGAGAGTCAGATTTTCAACCGAATGAGCCATTCAGGCACCCCCAGAGTAAAGGTTAACGAAGGTAAAACAACATCCAAGGTTCTTCTGTAGTGCTAACCATAGATCATGTTGCAGACAGATAGTCAGAAATTCTAAAACATACCAGAAGAGAAAATGAATTCAGAAAAGGAAGATTAGGGGCACTTGGGTGACTCAGTTAGTTAAGGCTCCGACTCTTAGTTTCGGCTCACTTCATCATCTCAGTTAGTGAGTTTGAGCCCCACATTGGGCTCTGTGCTGGCAGCGCGGAGCCTGCTTGGGATTTTCTCTCTCTGCTCCTCCCCTACTCATGCTATCTCTGACTCTCTCAAAATTAATAAATTTTTTAAAACTATTAAAAAAAAAAACAACGAAGATCAAATGCTTTAGGAAAAAGGTTACATCTCAAGTAAAAACCTCTTGTTGACAGAGGCTACGAAGAAAGCAGTTTAGACCTTAAATTCAGGGGGCCTCAAGCCAATACAAAAATGGACCCTAATTTAGCAGACTAAAACTGCTGATTGTTGAGAAAGGAAAGGGACCTTAATTATTGAGGGCACAGGAGTAAAATACCATATGAAAGAAATAAATGAATATTAACAACGAAAGAGATCCTCCCTTACACAATACTATTAGGAAGTAAACCAAAGGAAGAAAGCCTGGTCAGGTTTGAAAAGGAAGTGATCAACTTGGGGAATGTTCATAAGAATTTTAATGTAATGGTAAGTAAGAGCCACTTTATAAACCAGACTTAACCTGGGACACATAAAAAATATTCTAATCAAATGCAGAAAGAGAAGCCAACCAAGAAAACAGTCATAATAATAATACAAACAAAAGAATAAGACTAACAAAAGAAATTAAAGCTACTTACCACTGGGTTGAAGTTCTCTCTCTGATGTTTCTTAATTGAGCCAACATTCTATGGAAACGAAAAGAAACAAAATTAACAATAAAAATAGATCTTTATGATTTTAAGGATCATCTCTTCTAATTTATTTGCCTCAAAATGTAAGTTAAAATTATCAAAAATTCACCAGTGTAAACAAACAAATTTGCTATCTTCTAATTAACCACTGATTTTTAATACATTTGTCAACTATGGCAAGCCCTTACGTTTATCAAATACCAAATGCCTATCTACCATTAAAATCCCATTTATTTGAACCTACTGAAAAATAATAATTTTTTTCTAAGCAAAACAAATTCTAATTACCAATTATATTTTAATTTAGTAGTTTTTGATTGTTTTGGGAGGCATAAAATGCTAAATGCTGATCAGATTCTATTCCTTCCTTTCCAGAAATTTTACTTTGTTCATGGTGGTAATGGACCCAGCTAAATATCCACAACTGAGCCTTCCAAAAAGGGTACACAGGGGTTAGATGACATGGTTGAGATCAGTGACATATGAAGTCTGCTTTGGGGATGGAATGAGGTTGGTTATGGGCAGACATTTGTTTTGCTTATCCTGGGACAGATGTAAACATGTCTACTGCTGCAACCATAATCCTATGACCCTAAGTTAACAAGTGTGAGTATTAGAAACCAGCTAATAAGCCTGACAAAGTAGAAAGACAAAACAAGCTGGACCAATGTTAACTACTGCCTACTTCTCAATGTCTTGATATGTAAGAAAACTAAATCCCCCACTTTCTTAAGCCATTGTGAAGTTTTCTGCATGTACAGCCAATACATTACAAAGTGAAACAGCCTGAACTTGAAACAGTAACATTAACAAAAATACATCATAACCTTTCTATTAAAAATTTGGTAATATTCATAAATTTGTGTTCCAAAATTTTAGAGTCACCCTAAATTTATTGGGCTATTTTCCCCCATGCTAAATGGTTTAGTACTACTTAGTTGTTTAAACTTCACCACAAATTCTACTTGTAACACATGCTACAAAAAATACCTTTGTGTATAGCAAGCAAAGATGGTCACTAAATTTGTCATTCAACATACTCCTACATATGTGACAGTCTGGTAGAACAGAATTGCCAATAAGCTGAACCAGAATAACACTATATGCAAGAGCAGTTTGGAGAGAGCCTAGATGAGATATCTGTGTTTAGAAATGTTAGTTTAAAATACCTGAAAGATGTCCTAGTGGGATCCTTAGTAAGCAGCTGAATATGGGCATTCAGAGATGTGGGGACAGATCCAAACTGAGAATATAAATTTGGAAGTCATCTGCCTACAGATGATATTTAAAGCAATGAATTTAGATGAAAGCATCAAGAGCATGAGCACAGACAAAAAAGAGAATAGGGCCAATGATTAAGCCCTGAAATATTACAAAAATAAGAGATCAGAAAGGAGAGATAGAACAAGCAAAAGACACTGAAGAGAAGCAATGAGTCCAAGTAATATCCTAAAGGCAAAGTGAGAAAAAAAAATGTTTCAAGATGAAAGAAGTTATCAACTATGTTAATCAGAATTTAAGAACTGTCACTGTGGGGGCGCCTGGGTGGCTGAGTCGTTTAAGTGTCCGACTTCGGCTCAGGTCATGATCTCACAGTTCATGAGCTCGAGCCCTGTGTCAGGCTGTGTGTTCACAGCTCGGAACCTGGAGCCTGCTTCGGATTCTGTGTCTCCTTCTTTCTCTGCCCCTCCCCCACTTGTGCTGTGTCTCTATCAAAAATAAATAAATGTAAAAAAAAGAATTTTTTTTTTTAAGAAAAAAAAGAACTGTCATTGTGTATTAAAGTAAGTCGGCGGTCATCTTGATAAGATCATTTATTATGGAGTGGTGGAAACAAAATAATGTTGGAGGTTAATGAAGAAAAAAGAGGATAACCTGACATAACAAATACAGATAATTCGGGTACTTTGGCTAAAAGGACATTAGAAAAATAGAGCAGTAGCGAGAGTAGAATGTAAATCAGGAGTCACAACAGCTGATTTGTAAAGCAATTGGAATAATCTAATTAGAAGAGCCACTGGTAAATTTTTTAAAAATGTTATTTTGAGAGAGAGAAAGAGAGACAGAAGAGAGAGAGAGAGAGAAGGAGATGGGGGCGGAGGGATGGTGAGCAGATAGAGTGGGAGACAGAATCCCAAACAAACTCTGCGTTGTCAGCTCAGAGACTGATATGGGGCTTCGTCCCCCAAACCATGAGATCATGACCGAGCTGAAATCAAGAGATAGACACTTAACTGAGTGAGCCACTCAGGCAGCTTCTTTTTAAGAGCCCACTGGTAAATTTTTATAAAGAGATTTGGGCAACAATTCATAGATTGTCATAGCAAGATCTCCCACCAATAAAGAAACTGCTCATGAGGAGGAAAAGAAAAGAAAACAAAACAGACCTTGGGTGCAATGGTATAACTAGCCAAATAAAACACACATAGGGTATTTTTCAAAAATATAGATTATTATAACTTCTTTCAAGAGATTCTTATTTTGGAGATTAGATATAAAACTTAAGATTCTTTATTTTAAAGTGCAGATGTACTTCTTTTTCTCCAACATTCTCAACAATTATAAACACATGCTCAATCTTATTTCATCTATGCTCAAACCACCATCTTTTCTCCCTCTCCATTCTCTGCTATTATTTTGACAAACTCTTAGCTTGGATTACTGTAAAGACTGAAAAGTGAAGTCACTATAAAAGTTTTTAAAAATACAGTACATTATATTTTCCTATTGATTTGAAGAGATCACACAATATATCTAACTAGATTTGACAGAAATTTCAATGTTGGACTAACCTTTCTAAATGAGTTCAAAAGTTAAAATGTAGAACAAAGGGTCCTCAGGCATGCCCACAGCTATTAGTTGACACTTAGTGGTTGTATAAGATCATTTTAGTTTAATCATGGCTATCACAGTTGTTTGCTAATTTATATTTGGTATACTTGTCCTTAGTTCTGAGGCAATTTTATAAAGGACACTATTAACTCATTATGGGTAAGTACATGAATAGTAAACAATGAAAACAGTGATAAAAAAGAAAAAAAAAAAAAGAAAGGTAAGAAACTTATTCAATGAAAAAAGTATAAATGCTATTAAGAACATTTGATCCTGAAGGAAAAAATCAATAACTGAATGTATAAAATGTGCTATGCCTACAACATACAGCAGGAAATGAGAAAGGAGTCTGATCAAATAGCTAAGTTTCACTTATGGCTATAAGACCAACATCAATGTCTGAACTTTACTGGCCTGATTCTAATCTAGTAGAAATCTGAGTTTCTTCAATATCAGCACTACTAATCCAATTTTCATATCAAATGACGGTTAGCCTCAACATGTTTTTAAAAAATACTACATACATAATAGTAGTAGACATACAAATAGAAGTTACTAAAGAGGTCCACGTTTGCAAAAATTTCCATTTTTACATTTCTACATATTACTTACATAATGAAATAGATCCTTATAGTCTGGAAACTGTATACATCCATGTAACCAACAGCAATGAAGATGTAAAATCAAATACTATGGTGAAAAAAAAAGGGGCAAGAGTGGGTATCCTTGTTTCATTCCTAATCTTAGAAGAAAGATTTTCAGCTTTTCACCGAGTAGAATGTCAGCTGTGGGCTTGTCATATATGGCCTTTATTATATTGAGGTATGTTCCTTTTATACTCACTTTGTTGAGAATTTTTACCATAACTGGATGTTGAATTTTTGTCAAGTGTTTTTTCCACATTTACTAAGATGATCATTATGATTTTTACCCTTCATTTTGTTAATATAATACATCACACGGACTGATTTAAGGACGTTGACCCATCTTTACTTCCCTAGAATAAACCTCACTTGATCATAGTGTATGATCCTTTTAATGTATTGCTCAATTCAGTTTACTAATATTTTCTCGAGGATTTTTACATCTATGTTCATCAGGAATATAGCCCTGTGATTTTCTTTTCTTTTGGCATCTTTCTCTGGCTTTGGTATAAAGGCAATGAAAGCCTCATAAAGTAAGTCTGTAAGACTTCCCTCCCCTTATATTCTCTGGAAGAGTTTGAAAAGGATAGGTATTAATGCTTCTTTGAATATTTGATAGAATTCACCAGTGAAGCTATCTAGTCCTAGCTACAGCAATCAGGGAAGAAAAAGAAATAAAAGGCATCCAAACTGGAAAGCAAAAAGTAAAAATGTCACTATTTGCAAATGACATAATAGTATATACAAAAACCCTAAAGACTTCATCAAAAAACTATTAAACCTAATTAAGTGAATTCAGTAAATTTGCAGGATACAAAAATCAGTTGAATTTCTAATAAGAAATTTTCAGAAAAAAAAAAAGACAACAATCCCATTTACAATTGTATCTAAGAATAAAATACCTAGGAATAAAGTTAATGAAGGTGAAAGATCTGAATATTGAAAATTCTAAAACATTAATGAAAGAAATTAAAGACACAAATAAATGAAAAGCTATTCCATACTCATAAACTAGAAGAATCAGTAGGAGTACAATGTCCATACTATCCAAAGCTATCTAAAGATTCTTTTTTTTTTTTTAATGTTTATTTATTTTTGAGACAGAGAGAGACAGAGCATGAACGGGGGAGGGTCAGAGAGAGGGAGACACAGAATCCGAAGCAGGCTCCAGGCTCTGAGCTGTCAGCACAGAGCCCGACGCGGGGCTTGAACTCACGGACCGTGAGATCATGACCTGAGCCCAAGTCAGATGCTCAACTGACTGAGCCACCCAGGCGCCTCAGCAATCTAAAGATTCTATGCAATCTCTATCAAAATCCCAATGGCATTTTTCAAAAAATTAGCATAATCCTAAAATTTGTACGATACCACACAAAACAAGAAAACAAACTCCAAAGAGCCAAAGTAATTTTGTGAAAGAACAAAGCTAGCAGCATCATAGTTGTGATTTCAAAGTATATTACAAAGCTATAGAGCTACAGTTATTAAAACAACATAATGCCATAAAAACAGAGAGACCAATGGAACAGAACACTCAAAAATATATCCATTCATACACAGTCAATTAATTTACAACAAAGGAGCCAAGAATATACAGTCCCTTCAATAAATGAGAGTGGGGACAAAACTGGACAGTCACATGCAAAAGAATGAAACTTGACCACTATCTTAACATTGTACATAAAAATTAACTCAAATTGGGATTAAAGACTTAAACATAAGACCTAAAACCATAAAACTCCTAGAAGAAAACACAGGTAGGTAAGCTTCTTGACTTGGTGATGATTTTTTTAATCTGACACCAAAAGCAACAAAAGCAAACATAAGTAGGACTACATCATACTAAAAAGTCTCTAGCCCAGCAAAAGAAACCATCAACAGAATGAAAAGGTAACCTATAGAAGAGAAGAAAATATATGCAAGCCATATATCTGGTAAGAGGCTAGTATTCAAAATATAGAACTTCTATACCTTAATGACAAAAAAAAAATTCCAATTAAAAACGGGCAGAAGGTCTGAACAAATGCTTTTCAAAAAAAACCATACAGATGGCCAACAGATACAGGAAAAGATGTTCAACATCACTAATCATCAGAGAAACTATTTGTACATCATAAGATTATCACCTCTCACCTTTTAGAATGGATATTATCAAAAAGACAAGAAGTAACAAGTATTGGTAAGGACTTGGAGAAAAGGGAACCCTTCTGTACTTTTAATGAGAATGTAAATTGGCACAGCTACTATAGAAAACAGTATGAAGGTCCCTCAAAAAAAAAAAAAAAAAAAAAAAAAGTGATCCGGTCATATGATCCAGCAATTCCATGTGCGGGTATTTACCTGAAGAAAACAAAAACACTAACTCATAAAGATTTATTCACACCCATGTTCACTGCAGCACATGCAGGTGCAGATACATGCATATTACTCAGCCATAAAAAAGAAGTGAGATCTTGCCAATTTGCAATAACTTGGATGGATGGATCTTGAGGACATTAGGCTAAGTTAAATAAGTCAGACAGAGAAAAACAAATACCATTTGATCTCTCTTATATGTGGAATCTAAAACCAAATAAAAACAAACAAAAAAACCTCCTATATGTAGAAAACAGATTGGTGGTTGCCAGAGGTGGGGGAGGGGGTTGGGAGAAATCGGTAAAGGGGGTCAAAAAGTTAACTATATACATACATACATACATACATACAAAAAATCCTTCCATCGCCTCAGCTGGTTCCCATCAACACCCTAGGCAAGTCAACCTGTCCTGAATAAGACTGCCTTAACATTTGTGTACAAGTATTATAAGAATGTAGCCTTTGGTTCTCATGGATAAATACATGGAAGCAAAATTGCTGGGTCATAGTCTTTATTTAATTATATGTATTTTTTTTAAGTTGTTTTACAAAAAAGTGGTTTTATCATTTAACACTCCCTGAGTTTTGGTTACATTTTCAACAACACTTGATACTATGTCTTTCTTAATTTTAACCTATGTAATCGGGTGCATAGCCGTATCTCATTGTATTTTTGTTTTGCCCTTCTGTAATTACAAATAGCATAGCAGGGCCTCATATATACTTAGACCTTATTTAGATGGTAAGACACTGGAATGCAAGCCCTGACAACCTCATGCGATAAAACTTTTGGAGAAGAGAGTGATCAAATTTTGCATATGGGAGGAAAGTAAATTATTGTGCACTGTGTTGGAAAACAACTCCCCTTGAACATCTCACATTTCTGCATGGTCTGGGTTCTTTGAGCAATGTCATTTACAGCCAATTTAATATGCTTGTATAAAGAAACATTCTAAGATAATAATGCTTAGCAACATTAAGACAGCCCAATTTCCTCTCTTGAGATTTGCTTAAATTCCAGATTAAAGATAAGGTTTTTGTCTCTTACTTTCAGAGGAAAGGACCAGACTCATCATCAGTGGTACTATGTAAGATCAGAGTTTCCCAATTTGGGCTTCCTCTCCTGCAATGCACAGTACTGCTCCTACAGGAATCATCTGACCCTCACTGTGTAGCCATGTGAAGATTAAGACTCAGGTAATTGACACAAGATATGCCCTGGTCCCTGCTTTTGTAGTGAGTAATAAATTATTTGTCTCTGATCTAGAGGTCTTGTGTCTTCTGATAGGTTAACATACTAGCTTGTAAACAAGGTAAAATCTAGACCCTTCACTGTTTTCTTACTTAACCACATAAGTTAAGAAACATGGCCACAGTGTTCTATACCACCCAAGATCAAAGACTGAGTCCATTTCCCCATTCCTTGAATTCAGACTGACCTTGTGACTTGCTTATATGGCAGTTTGTTAGGCAAATAACAGTACCTATGCCTCAAGATTTAAAACTTCTACTTTTACCTTCTTTGAATGTTGCCCTGAGAACATGATGTTATAAAGCAGCATGGGATAAAAGACCACAATGCTGATTCACAAATTCAAGAGAACATAAATGGCTGATTTTTTAAGCCACCAATCTTCATAAGTTTATCAACTATATTGGTTTTTCTCAAAGAGGAAACTTTACACTTTGTTCATTTTCTTTTTTAAATTTTCCAATGTTTATCTTTGAGAGAGAGAGAGAGCATGAGTGGGGGAAGGGCAGAGAGAGAGGTTAGACACAGAATCCAAAGCAGGCTCCAGGCTCTGAGCTGTCAGCAGAGCCGGATGCCGGGCTCAAACCCACAAACTGTGAGATCATGACCTGAGCCAAAGTCGGACGCTCAACTGACTGAGCCACCCAGGCGCCCCAGCACTTTGTTCATTTTCTTAAGGTAAGTTTTCTATTTCACACATTTCATTTTTTTCTATGTTTTCTGCCTTTTATTTATTTTGAATTTGTCTCTTTTTTCTGTCTCTTCAGGTAAAGATTAAATAAATGATTCTAATACTTTTTTCTTAAAGATTTAAAGATACAAATTCTCTTGAGCTATACTTCATAAATTTTGATGCTTTGTTAATTTAAAATGCTTTCGATTTTTCCATTTGATTTATTATTTTACCCATGGGTTATTCAGAATCATCTTAATTCAATATGTGGAGATCTACTAAACCTTATTTTGTTTCTGATTTCAAATTTAATTCCATTATAGTCAGAGAACCTAGAGTTTCTAATCTTTGCAGTATTCTGAAGCTTTCAGACAGCCCCACAAAAAAATCTATCTTGGTGAGTGTTTCATGTGTGCCTGAAAGTCACATTCTGCATCTCTTGGGTATAATGCTTTATAAATGTTGATTAGGTGAAATTGGTTGATAGTGGTGTTCAAATCTTCTATACCCTTACCAATTTGTAGCATTCTTTTCCTACTAAATATTGAAAGTACTAAAATCTCTATCAATGTAAATAAGTCTATTTCTTTTATTACTGTCAATTTTTATCTCATGTATTTTGAAGCCCTGTTAATATAGAGTGAATACATGTTTAGGGTTCTATCTTCTTGATAAATGGATCCTTTTATCATTGAAAGATGTTCTTTTTCTCTGCTAACAATCCTTGCCTTGAAATATATTTTGCTTGGTATAACTATAGCCATAGGAGCTTTCTTTTGGTAAATATTAATGTGGTTTATCTTTTCCCATCTATTACTTTTAACCAAGTTTGTCTTTATATTTAAAGTGTCCACTTGTATGAAGCATACAGCTAGGTCTTACTATTTTATCCAATCTGACAATTTTTATGATTTGATGGCAGGCTTAGACAGTTTATACTTAATATAATTACTGATATGTCTTAATTTAAGATTATTTCTATTTTCTATTTGTTCTTTGTTCCTCTTTTTTCCTGAGTTCAAATAATGCTATTGTCCCCCATTCTATCTCATTTTATGGCCTTTTTGTTGTAATTTTCTCTGGTTCCTCTAGGAATATACAGAGTGCACTCTTAATTCATATAGTCCATATTCAAATGTTATGCCACTTCACATATGATCGAAGAAATTTATACTTACATTTATTTTCTTCCATATTTTAAGCTATTGCCATACATTTTACTTCTACATATTATAAATCTTATAATATTTTTTGCTTTACACTATCAACTGTTATTTATATAAATTTAAAAACTAGAAAACAGAATTTCATATTTATTCACACACCAATTCCTTCAGTCTGTTTCTTACTACAAATTTGCTGGTAAGCCTTTTTAAGCAAGTTTTTTCTAAGATACTGCATTTTTCAGTTCTTAGAATGTGCATTTGGCTCTTTGTCAGGTTGTCCATTACTCTCCTGAAATACCCAATCCCTCATATCCTGCAAATTGCCTTAAAATCCTTGTCTCTTAATTCTAATAACTGGGTCATCTGTAAGTTTGCTTTTGTTAACTATTTTCTCTTAATTATACAATTACATTTTCCTGTTACAAAGAAACAGGAATATTTTTCATAGTATCCTAGATGCTGTAAGACTAAAGTTGAGAATTAAGCACAATACTTTTTTGTTAAGTCTTCCTGTTTTCCCAGAGAGTCTACAATCTTCTCTCCGGATAGATGACTGATAATTCATTTTACTAGTAGAAATCAATTTGAGCTGAACCTGGCTGCAACTTTATTTAGATTGAATTCATCTGTGATCAGTTCAACTTACAACTTCTCTATCCCAAACACAGCCAAATTTTTTATCTTGTCAATCTGTGGTATAAGGAATTTGGGGGGCGCCTGGGTGGCGCAGTCGGTTAAGCGTCCGACTTCAGCCAGGTCACGATCTCGCGGTCCGTGAGTTCGAGCCCCGCGTCAGGCTCTGGGCTGATGGCTCGGAGCCTGGAGCCTGTTTCCGATTCTGTGTCTCCCTCTCTCTCTGCCCCTCCCCCGTTCATGCTCTGTCTCTCTCTGTCCCAAAAATAAATAAAAAATGTTGGAAAAAAAAAAAAAAAAAAAAGGAATTTGGGATGCAGTTCCAGGTATTTTTTCATTTAGTTTACCTTTAGATTCAAATCCAGCAGAGTCCCACAACTCAAGAGTTCCACAACTCAAAGTCCCACAAGTCAATATCCTCATTGAATTTTCAGGACTACACCTTTCTCTAAGCCGTTCAACCCCTCCTTTACTGCTGCTTCAAGACAAAATTCAAGGCAGATAGAATTTATCAGCCTTAATGATTTATTTTGCCTTTGGGGCTCCATCAGATTCTTATCCCTTCTCCAAAGTCCACATGGTCATCCAAAAATTGATTAGTTATCCTCATTCCTTCAGTCTTTCCATTTATGGCATGACCTATACTGATACCAGGCACATGTAGCCAGGCAGGGAAGTTGGTGTATCTTGATTCACCTAGGAGAGGTTCATTATCTCTGGAATTCAGTTCACTAAGGATTCCTTAATTCCACTGATGTCTGCTACCCTATTTTTTTAAAAGCATGATTCCTTTCTTTTCAGGCTTTTCTTATTCTTACCACGGAATCAAAGGTTTTCTTGTCCTCTGATAGCCTAATGAGAAGCAGAAATATCAGGGCATTTCCAGGGTAGATGAAACTGTTTTATTTATAGAAAAAAAGAGTCCCAAGGAAGATATCCAGCCTGACTCACTCCTTTGTCAAGGAAACTTGGTCATGGTAGAAGAAAAATCTTCAGAATTCTCCTCCATCTCAATTTAGGAAAAATAACATTAATTTATGGAAGAAGAGGGACTAGTTATTTTTACCAAAAAAAAAGTCTTTTGTTCCACAATTAGAAATAATACTACAATGCAAACACCCCAACAGAATTGGTTTACTTAACTCTGAAAGGCTAACATTACATCATTCTATGATCAGAAAGAGTAAGCACAGGAAGAAAGAGGAAAGAACGCAGCTCAATATGGCTCATAATCAAACTCTGGGAAAATGAAATTGTGCAGAAAAAGAATACTGGAGGTCTTTGAGTTAATTTCCATTGTTTCTGACATTAGAGTGGTTTCTGTAATTTTCAATAGGTCAATAAAAGCTGTACAAAAAAGACACTTGGGGAAAAATGTATCAAAAACGTGTATTCACAATGTTTATTGTGGTAGGTAAAGTAAATCTTGACCTTATTCTGAACCTAGAAATAGCTTTCTCATTACAGTCCTGACTGGATCTTCAACTCTTCCCTATAACACAGTCTTGTGGGTGGATTAACTTCCTTGTGTGTATCCCCTTATTTCTTTTTACTTCCCAGTATTCATCTCCACACAAAACTAACACCAGATCTCCTTAGTTTCTGCTAATAACGACTTCTTTTCCTCCTTGAACTCATTAAGCATCGTCTGGCAAGCCCTGCTGGGAAATGAACAAAATAGTCAAATGAACAAAAGAGAATTCTACTTCTCTAAAGTATTCTAAAGGAATAATTGATTTTGACCATGTGCAGCAATATGCTATACCAAGTGGGTGCAATTCTCCTCCCATCTTGAAAAAAACTCTCCCTCAAGATACCTCTCCAGCTACCAACCTATGAGAGGGAGAAAGAGAGCATCCGGAATCCAGGGGCCGCTGGGGGGTCAAATTAGGGGCTCAAACTCACAAACCATGAGATCATGACCTGAGCTAAAGTTAGACACCTAACTAACTGGGCTATCTAGGCGCCCCTTCATCATTTGTCCTCAAACCCACACCAATCACAGTTTTGTCCCCATCACTTCAATGGAAACTATTCTTCCTAGTTCATCAATGGCCTACATATTGCCAAAATTCAATATAATTCTAAGTTCACATCTCACTTGACTCATTTCATTAGCAGCACCATTCCCCACTACTTTACATATTTTCTTAGTTTCCAAGATATCACATGCCCTAAATTTTGTTCCTACACTAGTTATGCCTCAGTCTCCTTTGCTAGTTGCTCCTCTTTCTGCCAATCACTTAACACATTGTAATGGCAGACAACACAGATCGTGGTCCTCTTCCCCATACCCATAGCCTTGAGGATCATCCATTTTCAAGTCTTGAAATTGTATCAACTCTTTAAATGCTAAGTACCTGAATGATACCTGTCCTAGTTTGGTTTCTCCCAAAAGCAAAGGCTTAGATAAGGACTTAAGTACAGGTAGTCTGTCCAGGTAATGACCTGAGGGAGCAGGAAGAGTAAAGCAGAGACGGAGGAAAAGCCAATATAAGGGATGGTATATTGTCAAAGTCATTCCAAAGGACGACAGGGATCCATTCTACTTAAACTTCTTGAGAAACACACAGGCAATCTCTCAGAATTGTCTGCCTATAGGATGAAAGACAAGTTGTTATCCAATTACTCCTGTTTCCCAATGATTAAGGGTTGCCTCTGTGGACATTAACTTTCACTGGCTACCAGCCCATACTTGCTTTCTGGTTCAGCTGGCCTCCCAAAGCAGAGAAATCACTGGGGCTTACTTTCACTGGGAAGGGCATCTGAAGGCAACTTTTATGGTACTGTTTCTTGCACCTACAGTTAAAACAAGAGGTGAGCCAAGAAGATGTGATGCTGGACACCAGAAGAGCCTAACACTGCAGATAGATCACCCACATCCACCCCAGACTTGCATATCCAACTCCCTGTTATAGGTCTCCATTTAGTGGAGGAAAATAAAGAAAAAAGCAAGAATTAATCATTTAGAAAAGAGTAAAAACGATGAACGAATCCAAGAGCTGGTTCTGTTCTTGGATTGCACACATTCAAGTGGATTTTTTTTTTTTTTACAAATACAGTAAAGGGCTATAAATGTATTTTCCTCTCTTCTTTATGATCTTTTTAAATTTAACTTATTTTTTAAATTTACATCCAAGTTAGAAAGCATATAGTGCAACAATGATTTCAGGAGTAGATTCCTTAATGCCCCTTACCCATTTAGTCCATCTCCTCTCCCACAGCCCCTCCAGTAACCCTCAGTTTGTTCTCCATATTTAAGAGACTCTTTATGTTTTGTCCCCTCCCCTGTCTTTATATATTTTTCCTTCTCTTAGGTTCATCTGTTTTGTATCTTAAAGTACTCATGTGAGTGAAGTCATATTATATTTGTCTAATTTCACTTAGCATAATACCCTCTAGTTTGAACCACATACTTGCATATGGCAAGATTTCATTTTTTGATTGCCAAGTAATACTCTATTGTGTGTGTGTGTGTGTGTGTGTGTGTGTGTGTATACACACACCATATCTTCTTTATCCATTCATCCATCGATGGACATTTGGGCTCTTTTCATACTTTGGCTATTGTTGATAGTGCTACTATAAATATGGGGGTGCATGTGCCCTTTTGAAACAGCATACCTGTATCCCTTGGATAAATACCTAGTAGTGTAATTGCTGGGTCGTAAGGTAGTTCTATTTTTTATTTTTTGAGGAACCTCCATACTGTTTTCCAGAGTGGCTGCACCAGTTTGCATTCCCACCAGCAGTATGAAAGAGATCCTCTTTCTCTGCATCCTCACCAACATCTGTTGTTGCCTGAGTTGTTAACATTAGCTATTCTGACAGGTGTGAGGTGGTATCTTATTGTGGTTTTGATTTGTATTTCCCTGATGATGAGTGATGCTGAGCATTTTTTCTTGTGTCAGTTGGCCATCTGGATGTTGTCTTCGGAAAAGTGTCTGTTCATGTCTTTTGCCCATTTCTTCACTGGATTATTTGTTTTTCGGGTGTTGAGTTTGATAAGTTCTTTATAGATTTTGGATACTAACCCTTTATCTGATATGTCGTTTGCAAATATCTTCTCCCATTCTGTTGGTTGCCTTTTACTTTTGCTGATCGTTTCCTTCACTGTGCAGAAGCTTTTTATTTCGATGAGGTCCCTATTGGGACCTTCATTTTTGCTTTTGTTTCCCTTGCCTCCAGAGACAAGTTGAATAAGAAGTTGCTGTGGCAGAGGTCAAAGAGGTTTCTGACCGCTTTCTTCTCAAGGATTTTGATGGCTTCCTGTCTTATATTTAGGTCTTTCATTCATTTTGAGTTTATTTTTGTGCATGGTGTAAGACAGTGGTCCAGGTTCATTCTTCTGCATATCGCTGTTCAGTTTTCCCAGCACCATATTCCATTTAATAGTTTTTCGTGCTTTGTCAAAGATTAGTTGGCCATACGTTTGTGGGTCCATTTCTGGGTTCTCTATTCTGTTCCATTGATCTGAGTGTCTGTTTTTGTGCCAGTACCATACTGTCTTCAGGATTACAGCTTTGTAATACAGCTTGAAATCCGTCCTTATGGTTTTTTTTAAATGTTTATTTATTTGTTGAGAGATACAGAGAGAGAGAGCAAGCGCAAACAGGGGATGAGTAGAAACAGGGAGACAGAGGATCCAAAGCAGGTTCTGCACTAACAGCAGTAAGCCCAATGTGGGGCTCAAACTCACAAACCATGAGATCATAATCCGAGCCAAAGTCAGATGTTCAACTGACTGAGCCACCCAGACACCCCTCCCTCTTCCTTATAATTTTTTTTTAATTTTATTTTTTATTTTTTAAAATTTAAATCCAAATTAGTTAGCATATAGTACAACAATGATTTCAGGAGTAGATTCCTTAGTGCCACTTACCCATTTAGCCATCCTCCTTCCCACAACCCCTTTAGTAACCCTCAGTTTGTTCTCCATATTTGAGTCTCTTCTGTTTTGTCCCCTTCCCTGTTTTTATATTATTTTTGTTTCCCTTCCTTTATGTTCATCTATTTTGTCTCTTAAAGTCCTCATATGAGTGAAGTCATATGATTTTTGTCTTTCTCTGACTAATTTCACTTAGCATAATACCCTCCAGTTCCATCCATGTAGTTGCAAATGGAAAGATTTCATTCTGATTGCTGAGTAATACTCCATTGTATGTATGTGTATGTATACACACACACACACACACACACACACACACACACACATATATATACACCACATCTTCTTTAGCCATTCATCCATCGATGGTCATTTAGGCTATTTGCATACTTTGGCTATTATTGATAGTGCTGCTATAAACACGGGGATGACTGTGTCCCTTTGAAACAGCACAACTGTATCCCTTGGATAAATGCCTAGTAGTGCAATTACTGGGTCTTTAGGTAGTTCTATTTTTAGTTTTTTGAGGAACCTCCATACTGTTTTCCAGAGTGGCTGCACCAGCTTGCATTCCTACCTTATGATTTTCTTAATAACATTTTCTGTTCTATAGCCTACTTCATTATAAGAACACGATATGTAATATACATATACAAACTATTTGTTAATAGGGACTCAAAAGTTATACTTCAATTTTTGACTGTGTAGGAGTTAGCACTCCCAAACCCCATGTTGCTCAAGAGTCAGCTAGAACAGAATATAAACATTAAAAATAAGACAATTTCCCAGCAAGTCTAAAGATACAAAACACAGCAGTAGGAATAAGAATGGGAATATAATAGCACAAATAAAAATTATGTTTGTATTTTGGAATAAATGTTTATCATATAATGAAAATAAAGTAAAATAAAATAAAATAAAATAAATAAGTTAATTAACTATATAAATATATAGTGATGTTTTAAATTTTGCATGACTGTTTTTTAAAAATTTTTTTAACGTTTATTGATTTTTGAGAGACAGATAGTGTGAGCAGGGGAGGGGCAGATAGAGAGGGAGACACAGAATCTGAAGCAGGTTCCAGGCTCTGGGCAGTCAGCCCAAAGCCCGACACAGGGCTTGAACTCACAAATTGCAAGATCATGACTCAAGCCGAAGACACATGCTTAACTGACTGAGCCACGCAGGCACCCATAAATTTTGCATGACTTTTTACAAAAACATAAATCATAGGGGCACCTGGGTGGCTCAGTCGGTTGAGCATCGACTATTGATTTCAGCTCAGGTCATGATCATAGGGTCATGGGATTGAGCCCCATGTCAGGCTCTGTGCTAAGCTTGGAGCCTGCTTGGCATTCTCCCTCTCTCTCTCTCTCTCTCTCTCTCTGCCCCTCTCCCCTGCTTGCAGGTGCACTCTCTCTAAAACAAAATTTTATATATATATAAAACACACACAAACATATACACATAAGTTATAAAACAGTCTCAGGAAATAGAAAATCATGGATGAAATTTAAGGGTTTATCAGTATGACTCTAAAAGAACACCCAAGCACTTGCAAACTTACAAGGAATGGAATATGATCACAAGGCTCAGGACTCATCAGAAATCTAAAATAGTTCTCAGTTCATATTATAAATTCAACAGAATTTTGATACCAATACATATCAAAGTTAGCACACTGCATTAATATACCATTTATAAGCAAAAATACTTCAAAAAATCCTAATTCAGCAGTAATACTAAACATGACTAAGGAAAATTAATTCTAAGAATGCCAAGAGAAAAAAAAAATCTATTAACAGTAACAACACACAAACAGATGAACGGGGGGAAAATGGATCTTCTTCTTGACAATGCCAAAAGGGAATCCAATAAAAGACAACATTCACTCTTGACAAAAATCTTAGTAAACTAGAAACAGGATATTTCCTTAATAAAAAAACAAACATCTGAGTCATGTTCATGAAAATACATACTAGAAACATTACTGTTAAAATTTAAAAGAACATCAACGCTATCAAGTAAGTGAAAAAGACAGCCTACACAAAATGAGGGAAAATATTTGTAATCACATATCTGATAAGGGACTTGTATCCAGAATACATAAAGAACTCTTACAACAAAAAAAAGACAACAAAACTTAAAAGGGCAAAGGATTTGAATAGTCATTTCTTCAAAGATTTACTAATGGTCAATAAGCAAATGAAATGAGGCTCAACGTTATCAGTCATTAAAGAAACACAAATCAAAACCACAATGAAATAAATTTTTACATCTACTAAGGATGGCTATAATCAAAAAGACAGGAAATAACAAGTGACAGGGAAGATGTGGAGAAACTGGAACCCTCATACATCACAGATGGAAATGTAAATTGGTACTGTCACTTTGGAAAAAAAGTTTGGCAGTTCCTCCAAAAAGTTAAACATAGTTACCATATGACCCATCAATTCAATTCACAGGCATATAACCAAGAGAAGTGAAAACATGCACTGGCAGAAAAACCTATAAAGTTCATTGCAGCATTATCCATAGTGGCCAATAAATGGAAACAATTGAATACTCATCAACTCATGAATGGATAAACAAAATGTTGTCTATCCACACAATGGAGTATTATTCAGCTTTCAAAAGAGATTAACTACTGATAAAGATAGAACATGGATGAACTTTGGAAACATTATGCTATAGTAAAAAATCCAAACACAAAAGGCCACATATAGTATGATTCCATTTTTATGAAACGTCCTGAATAGACAAATTCATACAAACAGAAAGATTAATGGTTGCCAGGGTCTAGGGCTAGCAGGCAACAAGAACAATTACCAATGGGTACAGGGTTTTTTAGGGTGATGAGATGTTTTGGAATTAGATAGTGATGATGGTTACAGAGCCTTATAAATATATGAAGAATGTATTAATATATTATATTATAATAATATATACTAAGAACTACTGAATTACACTTTAAGCAGGTGAATTTTACTGTATGACTTATAATTCAATAGAAAAATATCTTATAAAAAAATACGACACCAGTTAATGCCATTATTACATACTAATGCAACAGATTCCAAACTGATTTCAGTAGCACCTGACTTTTTCCTTAAGATTATTTACCACCTCCCTTCTTTTAAAAATTTAAGAAAAATTACTTACACCCAAAATTCCATAATCTAATCCCAACTTAGCTTTGTATAATTTTACTATCGAATTAAATCCTTTGCTCAGATAGATCTTTGACCTTACCACAGACTCCTCATTCCACCTGCCACTTCAACATACTAATTACTTCTTTGGTTCTCTATGTGGTATTTTAAATGAAAAGGTCTATAAATAAAATTTGTTTTTATGCAGTGTGTACACTGCCCTAGAAACTAAACTAAACCTGTTGAAAAACATGACCTTATTTGAGAATCCTGATCATGAATGCCACAATGCTTGAAATTCCACCCTTAGTTATACATTCTGGACCCTCTAAAACCAACTTCTATTAAAATGCAAATTCAAATGATGAAGACAAGGCCCTAACTTCCTAAGGGGAATTTCCTCATATTTTTTCCTGGGTTCAAGGCAAGAAACCACAAGCAAAGAACAGCAAAAAGTAACAATCAGCAAAACAAAAACAAGAGGCCAATTTAGACCCCCATTTTTCTGTAAAGCTGTATTTGCTTTGGGGTTAACTTAGTTTGGGTAGGATTATAAACATCACAAACCTTTCAACGACAGAAAACCAGATCACTCTCAACACTTGTTACAGAAAATTTTTACAGCTTAATTATTAACTATTAACACTTATCAGTAAAACTTAAAAATACCACCACTTGACAAAATTGTTAGGATTCAGATTAATATTGTGGTTGTAAGATCTGCAACTCTATTAAATCATCCCAAACATGCCTTAGGGCTAAAGGCTCATCTATTACTTTAAAATTTTTATTTAAGTAATCACTACACCCAACATGGGGACTGAACTCACAACCCTGAGATCAAGAGTCCTATGCTCTTCCTACTGAGCCAGCCAGGCACCCCTAAAGATTTACCTATTTTTTTTTTAAGTAAAATAGCATCATACCTATAGAAAAGAATAAAAGGAAAATTTTACACTCTATTATTCAAACACTGCTTTTTCTTCTTTTTTTAACCACATCATTTAGTTCCCTATTTACTGAATGCCTTACTACAAAGGTATTGTGAGGATAATATGTAGTTTTCCAACCACAAAGGGCTTAGAAACATAATAGGGGATACAAGACAAATTCAATTTAGAAAGTAAGACTAGGGTGCCTGGGTGGCTCCATCAGTTAAGCATCTGACTCTCGATTTTGGCTCAGGTCATAATCTCACGGTTTTTAAGTTCAAAGTTGCATCAGGCTCTGCTCTGACAATGCAGACCTTGCTTGGGATTCTACAACTTCCTCTCTCTCTCTGCCCCTCCCCAGCGCTCACGCACACACGTGCTCGCGCTCTCTCGCTCCCTCTCAAAATAAATAAACATTAAAAAAAAAAAAAAAAACACTAAAGGGCAACCATTAAGAATTTGCTAGAAAGCAAAAAATAAACATTTTATTAAGATGATGTCTGGATGCCCGAAAACTATTTCCTTTGTTGTTATTTTGTAGGAGAATGATGTTTAGGCTTTGAAGGAATCCCAAAGGTTAGCAAGTAATCACTATTGTAGAGAATGTACAATTTACAACATTATCTTGCTGTATTGCCACCTTTTATAAACTATTCCATTTAACCAAAGTGAAACTGAAAATTTCTAACTACTGTTATTTCTAAGGTTATGAGAAATATCTATGTTTACAAGTCAGAATTTAAATTAAAGTTTGGGGATTAAGTCCCACTACTTGATGATAGAAAATAACAAGAAAAATGGGCATTTAGTGATAGCTATTCAGTGCCAGGTATTCTGTTAAATGCTTATATGTGTAATCTATTTCTCAGAATAATCCTGTAAAGTAGGTTCTAATTTTATCCCCATTTCTCAGATGAGGAACTGATGTTGCTTAATTAGGTTGTATTAAGAACGTGGTCATAAACAGTCCTTGAGCTCAGCCCTGCTGGCTCCATAGTCCCATGTCTTTACTCACCGTACACACTCTGTGTAGAAATTTCCCGCATATACTTATGTCCTCCTGGACTTATCTAATTTATAATGTGTGGAAAACAGCCTTGATTTTTCAAACATTACTTCTGAAAGTTCTGTTAAGTAACAATTTTTTTAAGTTTATTAATTTTGAGAGAGTGTGCAAGCAGGGAGGGGGGCAGAAACAAAGAGGGAGAGAGAATCCCAAGCAAGCTCCATCTACACTGTCAGCACAGAGCCTGACATGGGCTTGATCTCATGAACTGTGAGGTCATGACCTCAGGCAAAATCAAGAGTCAGATGGTAGGGGCACCTGGGTGGTTCAGTCGGTTAAGTGTGTGACTTAGGCTCAGGTCATGATCTCATAGTTTGTGGGCTCGAGCCTCACATCAGGATCCCTGCTGATAGCTTGGAGCCTGGAACCTGCTTCAGATTCTGTGTCTCCCTCTCCCTCTGCCCCGCCACTGCTCAAGGTCTGTCTGTCTGTCTCTCTCTCTCTCAGAAATAAACATTAAAAAAATTAAAAAAAAAAAAAAATAGCCGGATGCTTAACTGACTGAGGCACCCAGGTTCCCCAAATAATAAATTTCTTTAAAATTCTAGGGGCGCCTGGGTGGCGCAGTCGGTTAAGCGTCCGACTTCAGCCAGGTCACGATCTCGCGGCCCGTGAGTTCGAGCCCCGCGTCAGGCTCTGGGCTGATGGCTCGGAGCCTGGAGCCTGTTTCCGATTCTGTGTCTCCCTCTCTCTCTGCCCCTCCCCCGTTCATGCTCTGTCTCTCTCTGTCCCAAAAATAAATAAAAAACGTTGAAAAAAAAATTTAAAAAAAAAAAATAAAATTCTCTGTGGAAAAGGAAGCAAAAAAATATTATTGCTAGAGCAGTTAAGAAGTGCCAGTGTTTTATGCCCAGTTCATTCACATACAATGAACTCTGAGACCCCTCCAAATTAGATATTTCATATGCTCAGTAGGTAAAGCATGAGACTCTTGATATCAGAGTCATGAGTTCAAGCCCCATGCTGGATGGAGAGATTACTTAAAAAAGACTCCAAGTAAAAGAGTATTACATGACATCAATGATTCAGTCATTGAAAGGACAATGAAGGTCCACAAATGCCAAGGACTGACATGATAATAAATTACACTTTTAATGTTCCTGTTGAAAAAACACCTATATGCATATGGACTTGGGAGTCTTCTTTAATAAAATATCATGCATGTCCTATGGGTAGAAACCATTCTAAAATTTCAATTCAAATATCCTGTTTATGTCAAAATAGATGATAGGAAAAAATGACATCGCTGACACCTTTAGAATAACTTATCAATTCATAATGACTCTTTCTCTGAGAAAAAGCAAACACAAATCCATAAAATATCTTTGTGCAATTTTAAAAATACAGCCCTAAAAACAAGTGAATGGAGCAAACACAGTCTTTCCAACAAATGGTGCCAGAACAACTGGAAACCAAAAGCAAAAAAATGAATCTAGACATAGACCTTGTATCATCCATCACAAAAATTATCTCAAAATGAATCATAGGCCTAGGGGTGCCTGGGTGGCTCAGTTGGTTAAGTGTCCAATTTCGGCTCAGGTCGTGATCTCATGATTTGTGAGTTCAAGCCCCGTGTCAGGCTCTGTGCTGACAGCATGGAGCCTAGACCCTGCTTCAAATTCTCTACTCTCCCTCTCTCTACCCCTCCTCCACTCATGCTCTGTCTATCTGTGTCTCAAAAATAAATAAAAACATTAAAAAAAAAAAAGAATCATAGGCCTAGGGGCGCCTGGGTGGCTCAGTCAGTGAAGCGTCCAACTTCAGCCCTGGTCACAATCTTGCAGTTTGTGAGTTCAGGCCCTGCGTGGGGCTCTGTACTGACAGCCTGCAGCCTGCTTTGGATTCTGTGTCTCCCTCTCTCTCTGCCCCTCCCCAATTTGTGCTCTCTCTCTGCCTATCAAAAATAAAATGTAAAAAAATTTTTAAAAAAAGAATCAAAGGGGCGCCTGGGTGGCGCAGTCGGTTAAGCATCCGACTTCAGCCAGGTCACGATCTCGCGGCCCGTGAGTTCGAGCCCCGCGTCAGGCTCTGGGCTGATGGCTCGGAGCCTGGAGCCTGTTTCCGATTCTGTGTCTCCCTCTCTCTCTGCCCCTCCCCCGTTCATGCTCTGTCTCTCTCTGTCCCAAAATAAATAAAAAAAAAAAAAAAAAAACGTTGAAAAAAAAAAATTTAAAAAAAAAAAAAGAATCATAGGCCTAAATGTAAAACACAAACAATAAAATTCCTAGAAGATAAGGCAGCACAAAACTTAAAGGACTCTGTTTATGGTAAGGATTTTTTAGATGTAATACCAAAAGCAAGATTCATGAGGGGCGCCTGGGTGGCTCAGAGAGTTAAACATCCAACTCTGGATCTCGGCTCAGGTCATGATCTCACGGTTCATGAGTTCAAGCTCAGTGTCAGGCTTTGCACTGATGTGTGAACCCTTTGTCTCACCCTCTCTCTGACCTCCCCCTGCTCTCTCACTCTCACACTCTCTCTCAAAATAAATAAAAAAAGAAAAAGCAAGATTCATGAAAGAAATAATTGATAAGTAAGACTTCATGAAAATCATAAACTTCTACTCTGCAAAAGACCATGTCCACAGAATGAGAAGATTTGCAAAGACACATCTAGTAAAGAACTGTTACCCAACATACACAAAGAACTCTGAAAACTCAACAATAAGAAAACCAATCCAATTTAAAAATAGGTCAAAGATCTTAATACTTACCTCACTAAAGAAGAAATACAGATGGCCAATAAGCATAAGAAAAGGTGCTCCATGTCATAAGTTATCAGGGTAACACAAATTAAAACAATGACATACCACTGCAAACTATTAGAGTGGCCAAAATCCGGAAGGCTGACAACACCAAAAGCTACCAAGGATGTGAAACTCATTCGGTGCTGGTGGGAACGCAAAACTGTACAGACACTTTGGCAGACAGTGTGGAGGTTTTTTTACAAAACTAAACATACTCTTACACATGATCCAGCAGTTGTGCTCCTTGGTATTTGCCCAAAGGAGGTGAAAACAGGACCACAGAAAAACCTGCACACAGATGTCTATAGCAGCATTATTCCTAACGGTCATTACTTGGAAGCGACGAAGACCTACTTCAATAGGTAAATGGATAAATAAACTGGTGCATTCAGTAAACGGATTATTCTGAGTTAAGAAGAAATGCTATCAAGCCATGAAAAGTCATGGAAGAATTGTAAATGCATATTGCAAAGTAAAAGAAGTCATTCTGAAAAGCCTATATATACATATATACAAAAGTACAACTATATGATATACTGAAAAAAGCAAAACTTTTGAGCTTTCCAGGGGTTGAAGGTGGGAGGTGGATGATGAGACAGAAATAGAGAGGATTTTTAGGGCAATGGAACTGTCCAGTCTGATACTCTAATGATGGACATGTCATCATACATTTGTTCAAATTCACAGAATGTAAGACACCTAGAATGAACCCTAAAATAAACCATCAACTTTGGGTGATAATTGTATGTCACTGTAGGTTCATCAACTGTAATTAATGTAACTACTCTGGTGGCGAATGCTGGTAATGGGAGACACTGTGCATGTATGGGGACAAGGAGTATATGGGAAAATCTCTGTATCCTTATGCTCCATTTTGCTGTGAACCTAAAATTCGTCTGGAAAATCAAGTCTATTTTAAAAAAGGACAGCTAGTCCTGATACTTCTTATGGAAAAAGGAATGGCTATACTTTAACTGGAAAAATTACAATTTCTGTCAGTGACATTCATATTACAACATGCAATCATTCAGTGTTAAATAATACCTCACTCTATGGGGTACCTGGGTTGCTCAGTTGGTTAAGCATCCAATTCTTGATAACTGGCTCAGGTCATGATCTTGCGGTCCTCAGATGGAGCCCCTGAACTGTCAGCACAGAGCCTGACGTGGGGCCCTGAATTCACGAACCACGAGATCAAGACCTAAACCACAGTCGGACGCTTAACCAACTGAGCCACCCAGGCGCCTCTAACAGTTTTTCTCTTTTTCTTTTTTTCTTTCTTTCTCTCTCTCTTTTTTTTCTTTCTACTTATTCATTTTTTACATTTTTTCAATGTTTTATTTGTTTTTGAGAGAGAGACAGAGTGCAAGTGGGGGAGGGGCAGAGAGAGAGGGAGACACACAGCTGTCAGCACAGAGCCCAAAGCGGGGCTCAAACCCACAAACTGTGAGGTCATGACCTGAGCTGAAGTCGGACGCCTAACCGACTGAGCCACCCAGGCGCCCCAAGTTTTTCTTTTCAAAGCCAACTCAGTCAAGCAAATTGGCACACCATGCAGCTCAAAATCTGACATTTCCTGGGACTATGAGCATTTTTTAATAGCAAACATGTGACTGGTTATACTAATGGAAAAACTGAAAACCTCTTAAGCTAAAATCATCTGTATCATATTCTTTGGTGTTTTAGTGGTCTCAGTAAAGCATCTACATTACGTGCCAGGAGCAGATTTAAACGTGCCTCCTTTATAATGGCCAAGAACACTCTGTAGAGAAGGAATAGCCTTCTTTCAGACATAAATACTTCTCAACTTTCATAATATGAAAATAAACATACCACTTCCTCAAGTGATTTCCAGTGCACCAATAAGTGAAATTGAATTGATATGCTATTCCTTCATTAGAAAACAAAATCCTGAAATAATCTGCTATCCAGCTAGCAAAAGTCCAAATTAGAACAATGATAAGTGGAGGGGTATCCATGTTTTATTTTACCCTTAGATTAAGTTAAAGTAGAAAAAAAAATTATTTTGAATTACATCAGCCTATCCTTATATATAAGCCATCTTCACTGAGCTTTTTATATGTTATACCCTTCTCTTTATTAAAAAAATTATTTAAAAAAATTAATGAACTATATCAGGGGCGACTGGGTAACTCAGTTGATTTGAGCGTCTGACTTTGGCTCAGGTCATTATCTCATGGTTCATGAGTTCGAGCCCCATGTCAGGGCCACTGCTGTCAGTACAGAGCCCTCTTCAGAAATTCTGTGCCCCTCTCTGCCCCTCTCTTCCTTGCGCATGAGCAGGTTCTCTTGCACTCTCAAAAATAAACTTTTAAAAATTAAAAAAATAAAATAAAATAAATCATTATGAAAAAGAGCCTGAGAGCCATAGAATATGAGCTACTTAACTGTCACCAACAATATTGCCCATTTGTTACTCAACAGCTCTTACATAAGGGAATTCAGATTTCAGAAATCATTTAGAATTGCCAGGAAAATCTTTTGTCTCCTCTGGAGAACTTGTGATACATTTCTTTATTTAGGGTAATGAGAACCTTGGCTCCCAGGAAGCACAGCCACATCTGGTCTATCAGACTAATCATACTATATTACTTTAAAACTATTAATTTCCTTATTTCTTTCCATGGTTTCCATGATTTTCTAAAAATTATAACATTCACATCGTATTAAAAGTTACCTCAAATCTTATATTTAAGAAGGACTATTAAACATAACAGTCAAATTGAACACACAAGGGGGTACCTGAGTGGTTCAGTTGGTTAAGGGCCATGATCTCATGGTTTGTGGGTTTGAACCCCACATAGGGCTCTGTGCTGACAGTTTGGAGCTTGGAACCTGCTTCAGATTCTGTGTCTCCCTCTCTCTCTGTCCCCTGACCATACTGTCTCTCTCTCTCTCTCAAAAATAAATTTAAAAAAAAAAAAAAAAAAAGGAAAAACCATTAAAAAGACTGACCTTGTATTTGTTAGCTGAAAAGATCTCCAATTGGGGCGTCTGGCTGGCTCAGTAAATTATGTGTCTTCTAATTTTGGGGTTGAGATCGAGCCCCACATTGGGTAAAAAGATTACTTAAAATAAAACAATCACCGATCAAACAAAAAATGCTAGAAAGTTACATAGCAAACTAAATGCTTAAGTAAAGACACTGAAAAGAACAATGGATCCTGGCCAAAAAATCCCTATGTACCTCAGTTTCTTTATTTATCAAAATAAAGGTAGGGCTATTTACAGACCAGGAATATAATTAAGGAAGACAATATATTTATTTGTTCCTTGTCTTCTCCCCTGAGCCTAGGACAGTTCTTAGCACAAGTTAGGTGCTTAAATGTTGTTTTAGATGCCATATGGTCCTCCAAATATCTGTCTCAAGTCCCTGCTCTGACATGGGAAGTAGACTTGACAGGTGAGACACTGTAGTACAGGAAGAAACTGTGCTCTGTAAATGGGTACAGTGAAACCTCTTTACTTCATACATAGTTCAAAGAATTAAACACTACTCTGAAGAAAGTGCCCAATAATACTATGTATCCGACGCATGGCAGAAAATAGTAGTTTAAAAAGTGGAGAAAAAATAAACTAGCATTTGTCTTGTCTTTTTAAAGTAAATACCATTCTCAGTATGATAACTACATATAAATTAATAGACACCAAGAATATATTCATTGTGTGTTAAATACCATGCTATGAAAAAAATGGATGGGAATGTCAAATATATAAAATTTCATCAAACATAAAACAAAATTGCTTGTAATAAAAAGAGCACAAAGTTAGGAACAGTTTTTGTTTCTTTTAAACAAAAAGCATATCATCTCATGCACAAATACACAAGCTCAAGAAAAGACTAGAAATAAACACAACAAAATGTTAATAGTGATTATCCCACAGAGGTAGAAATGCATGTGATTTTTATTTACTATTTTGCACCTTTCCTTCAGTTACATACTGGATTATCAAAAACCTTTCCATGGATCTCCTTGGCTCAAATATAGATGTTTACTTATTTTTTATAAACTGAGTTGTATTCCAGTTATTTCTAAATTTAAAAATGATCATCTATAACAAACTGGCATCTGCCAAAGATAGGGAAAAAAGGGTGTATTAGTTCAAGGTTTCATCATTTATGTGAATTCATAGCTTGGTTTTCTATGATATCTATTAAAAATATTTGGAAACTATTGCTATTCTAGCTTCCAGTTACAAGTATGGTTCTTTTTTTTTTTTTTTTAAGTAGGCTCCATGCCCAGTGCAGAACCCAATATGGGTCTTAAACTCATGACCCTGACATCATGTCCTGAGATGAGATCAAGAGTCAGACACTTAACTGACTAAGCCACCCAGGTACCCCTAGAAGTATAGTTCTGAGGAGAAAAAAAAAAAAAAAACAACAAAAAACTATAGTTCTGGGGATCTAATGCACAGCATTGTGACTGATTATAGTTAACAACACTATGTTATAAAATTGAAAGTTGCTAAGAGAAAAAGTAATTATGTACTTAGATATGATGAAGGTGTTAGCTAACAGGGGAGGCAATCATACTGCAATATACATTTATTAGATCAACACACTGTATACCATACACTTACACAAGGTTTTATGTCAGTAATTCAATAAAGCTGGGGAAGAATGAAAATTAAAAGGCAAAAAACAAACATGTGGCACAAAACAAAGTGCTATTCTACAGAAAATGTATACTTCAGAAAATTCCTAAGAGAGTATTTGTGTAAAGGAAAAACCAATATAATCAGGAAATCTGGATTTATTTTTCTAACCTCATTTATATCACTAACAAACTAAATGACCTCTAGGATTTCACTTCCCCATCTGGGTCAATAGTTTCCTCTTCTGTTAAGTTAAAAAAAAAAAAAAAAGTAGGGGCACCTGGGTGGCTCACTCGGGTGAGTGGTTGAGTGTATTACTTTGGCTCAGGTCATAACCTCACAGGTCTTGGGTTCAAGCCCCACATCCGGCTCTGTGATGACAGCTCAGAGCCTGGAGCCTGCTTCCGATTCTGTGTCCCCCTCTCTCTCTGCCCCTCCTCGGCCCACAATCTTGTTTCTCTCCCTCTCTCAAAAATAAACATTAAAAAAAAAAAAAAGGATAGTTATGGAAACTAGACTGTTTTCTAAATTTGTCACTTTCAGTGACAAAAGCCATTGAATATAAGAAAAATATCAGCATTCTGGGGAACATATCTTTCATTCACACCAAATTATCTATTAATTATATTACAAGGAAGGACAAGGTGCAGGCCAGTGAAACATGTAAAGTGACAACAACATTTAGTGTGTATAAACTACTCTAAGTAGAGAATTTACTATTATAATCAAAAGACCAAAATAACTGTCATTTAATGATATACATAATTAGTACTGAGCATCAAACTAAGTACTAAGAGTTCAAGGAAAATGTTTGGTATTATTTTTTTCAGAGACAAATCAAAAAGCAGTTAAGAAACAAGAAGATTGGGGACACCTGGATGGCTCAGTTGGTTGAGTGTCTGACTCTTGATTTCTGCTCAGGTCATGATCCCAGGGTTGTGGGATCCACACTGAGCCCGAAGCCTGCTTATGATATCCTCCCCCCTTCCTCCCTTCTTGCTGCCCCACCTCTATCCTTCTTTCCATGCTCTTTCTCCTCTCTAAAAAAAAAAAAAAAAGGAAAAGAATTAAAATTCACTTCTAAACCTCTTAAAAAACACAAAAGAAGGTTCAAGAAGCCATTCTAGTATTAATGAAAATACATTCAAGAGGCAATTAAGGGGCCGAATAGTAGTAGAAGGCACCAACTTCTACTTAAATCAACCCAAGGATTTTTACTTCTCTAACCAATCACACTCAGTTTAGCAGATTATGTTTTTCTCCCTCCCAATCCCACAGCCAAACAATGTTAATAAAACAAATACAGTATGATTAAACACAAGCTCCTGTTCAGCAATAAAAATTCCCTATCCTATTACTGAAGATTAAATGTTACCCTAATGTTGGATGGTCTCAAACAATGGAAGGAAACTGAGGGAAGAATTGTGTAGTTAACAGAGAACAAACTGATAGTCACCAGAAGGAAGGTGGGTGGGGAGATGGGTGAAAGAGGTGACAGGGATTAAGGAGTGCACTTCTGTGATGACCCCAGGGTGATGTATAGAAATGTTGACTCACCCATTGTACACCTGAAACTAATACTACACTGTATGTTAACTAGAATTTAAATAAAAACTTTTTTTAAAAAGGAATTTTGTAGTTAAATAGATGGCTATTAATTACTTGTTAGTATACACATTAAATAACAAAAATATGAGAATATACAATTTAAGTAATATATTTATAATTACATTAAAAATAAAAAGTACTGGGGCGCCTGGGTGGCTTGGTTGGTTAAGCGTCCGACTTCGGCTCAGGTCATGATCTCACGGTCTGTGAGTTCGAGCCCCGCGTCGGGGCTCTGTGCTGACCGCTCAGAGCCTGGAGCCTGTTTCAGATTCTGTGTCTCCCTCTCTCTCTGCCCCTCCCCTGTTCATGCTCTGTCTGTCTCTGTCTCAAAAATAAATAAATGTTTAAAAAAATAAAAATTAAAAAAAAAAAGTACTATTACTATTACACCTATAATTATATACCTGGAAGATCCAAGTATATCAACTAAAAATCTATTAGCAATTTCTTTTAAAGTCTTCAGGATAATACAGTAGGTAATAACATATGAAAAAAAAATCAATCTCCTTCATTTAGATATCCAGATAAGAATACAATTGATAAAACAGCTCCATCCATAACAGCAACAGCTCTCACTCTTAAGTTTATGAAAATAAACACAGCAAAAATATACACCTTCTTTAATAATTACAAGAAATACATATTACTAATAAAAAAAAACATGGATGGAACAAGAAAGAAAATCATAATCGCCAGTGAAGAGCATAAACTATTAAATAAATGGAAAATTTACACGTTCCTATAAAAAGATATGCTACTTCTGAGGTATCAATTCCAGGAAAACCTCGGATCGCGAGTAACTTGCTCTGTGAGTATTCCGCAAGGCGTACCAAAGATGAGCAGGCTAAAATCAAATTTTAACTTGATAAATGAGTGATGTCTTGTAATATGAGTAATGTCACTTGATCACAACTGAGCCAATGATTTTTGACATTTGCTTTGACATACAAGTGCTCTGGATTACAGCCATGTTTCCAGAACGAATTATGCTCGCAAAACAAGTTACTGTACTTCCTAAATTAATCTATGAATTTAAAGTACTTTCAATCAACACACCAACAAGTATTTAGAAATTAGTAAAAAAGATTCAAGTGCACCTGGAAAATTCATTTTAAAGTACTGTGATAAAACACCTTCAGGTATCAAGCATACTAAAATGAAGAAAAAAAATCAAGACAACAGTGTATTACAACAAAAAAGACAACAAAAAGAAAATCTTGACATAAGTATATGTGGAAATTTACTATTGATAAAGATAGAACTTTAGTTAAAAAGATGATTTACCCAACAAATGGTGATATAACTAGATAAAAACATGGTTAAGAATAAATCCAAATGATTATTTCACTCATTAAGCCAAAACTTAGGTTATTATATTTATAATCTTGGCACACATCCTTTCCAAAAATATGATTAAACCCCAAAATAAATATTGACTAATTTGATTACACTGAAATTTAAACTTCTATATGGCAAACACCATAACTAAAGCATATAAGCAACAAACCAACTAAATCCACGTGAAACACAAAAGGCACACAAAAGTGTAATATTCCTAAAAGAATTCTTATACTGAACTTGCCAACATCACAATTAGTAAGTAGTACATTTAAAACTAGGCAATCTGACTCCAAAGCCTGTGTTCTTATTACCGGTTTCAGATTTGCACAAGTATTTTAAGATAGCTAATATCCAATTTGTTCAAGAATGGACTTAGAAAGGTATTCTTAGGCTAAAATGAACAAATCAGGAGACTATAGAGGCTGGAGAGGATGTGGAGAAACGGGAACCCTCTTGCACTGTTGGTGGAAATGCAAACTGGTGCAGCTGCTCTGGAGAAGTGTGGAGGTTCCTCAAAAAATTAAAAATAGACCTACCCTATGACCCAGCAATAGAGCTGCTAGGAATTTACCCAAGGGATACAGGAGTACTGATGCATAGGGGCACTTGTACTCCAATGTTTATAGCAGCAGTCTCAACAATAGCCAAATTATGCAAAGAGCCTAAACGTCCATCAACTGATGAATGGATAAAGAAATTGTGGTTTATATATACAATGGAATACTATTTGGCAATGAGAAAGAATGAAATCATGCCATTTGCAGCAACGTGAATGGAACTGGAGGGTATTATGCTAAGTGAAACAAGTCAGGCAGAGAAAGACAGTTACCATATGTTTTCACTCATATGTGGATCCTGAGAAACTTAACAGAGAAACATGGGGGGGGGGGGAGTTACAGAGAGGGAGGCAAACCATAAGAGACTTAAATACAGAGAACAAACTGAGGGTTGATGGGGGGTGGGAGAGAGGGGAAAGTGGGTGATGGGTACTGAGGAGGGTACCTGTTGGGATGAGCACTGGGTGTTGTATGGAAACGAATCTGACAATAAATTATACTTAATGTAAAAAAAATAGAAAGGTACTCTTACATACTATTGGTGGAAATATAAATTGATACAAAATCTTCAGAAGGAATTTGCTTCTATCAATCAATTTTAAGTACACACATAGCAAATGCAATTTGGGTATTTATCCAACAGAAAAAAAAAAATCATATAAAAGCACAAACATTTAGGGGCGCTTGGGTGGCTCAGTCGGTTAAGCGTCCGACTTCGGCTCCGGTCATGATCTCACAGTCCGTGAGTTCGAGCCCCGCGTCGGGCTCTTGGCTGACAGCTCAGAGCCTGGAGCCTGCTTCTGATTCTGTGTCTCCCTCTCTCTCTGACCCTCCTCCATTCTTGCTCTATCTCTCTCTGTCTCAAAAATAAATAAACATTACCAAAAAATTTTTAAAAAAAAGTACAAACATTTATGCGCAGAGAACACATACTCTGTACAGTACTGTCATGTATAACAACACAGAAATAATCCTAATGCTAATTAACACATATATATGCGTACTATATCTCCACATAAATGAAATACATTCTCCCATTTATATTTAAAAATACATATATATATATACATATATATATGTATATATATGTATATATATATATATATATATACTCACTGCCTCAGTAGAATACATACAGAAGTGTTCAGAAGAACATATAACACACTGATATGAGTATCTCTAGAAGATGGGATTATGGTTTGCTATATGGTTCTGTATTTGAATTTTTATTATCAGAAAAAAATTTACCATAATTTTTAGCCCTTTGCCTACCAAAAGCCTCTCACTGCTTTGTACCTTACCAGCCTTCCTAGCCTACCTTAAAATATCTCACTCTATAGATACTTAAAGGAAAGAACTGATAGAAGTAGTACTGATTTCAGTAACTAACGTCAAGAAGAAAATTCCCAGGGTTTCTGGCTTGGGGATGGTTTTCAAAAGAGCAGACAAGACACTATGTTGATATCAAGTATCTCTGACAAATCAAAGTGCGTCTACTATACACAGCTTCTGTTATTCTGCAGTTACTCCCAGGATAATTAACAAAATCTTTGAAATTCCCAGAGATTAACAGGACATCCAAAGAATTTATGTGCTGCTGCCAGGATCCTTATCTTTTCCTAGAAGACTAAGAGTAAATCTTAATTGCAGTCACAAAAAGATATCCTAGTATACTTCTTAAATCACTTCAAAATCTCCAGGGATGGGGAAGTCAAACCAACTTACTCTAGGCTAAGTGATAGCCTTGGCAAGGAAATTACAGGTTTCTTGCATTGGTCCTAATACAAACAAAACAATCTGATCCCTACCTATCCCTCCAGACTCTAGATTTAGTCTAAGGTTCGAAATTCCAAGGACATCATTAACAAGAAGATAGATCCATGCATCAAACTTTGGAATCATGCAAACAATATAACCTCAACGTGGAACACAGTTACATCAAAATCACTGCACTCTACTAAAAGTGAGCTCCAACATTACCTCCACAAGGACATACCAGGGTAAACACTAAAAGGACTGACTCTTTCCAGCCACTTTTCACATAGTAACCTGGGATTACTAAGGAATGAAATATTTCATCTAAATGTATTGTAACAAATATTACACTTTAGAATTTTATCCCTTTAGAAATACTTTGAAAATTAATTTGACCACAGAGCTTCTATCTGAAATGTCTGTGTGAATAAATGTTTACTTCATCTCCCTCATCAAAAAAAGTATAGAAACAAAACTAGTTCTCGGTGTCAAAGATAAATTCAACTATGGAAAGGGAAAACACAAGAAATGAACCCTGTTGCATTGCATCAGAATTGGATGTATTGTTAAGAAATCATTTTACATTTATTGAAATATACTCGCAGGGTACCTGGGTGGCTCAGTCAGTTAAGCAGGCAAATCTTGATTTCACCTCAGGTCATGATCTCACCGTTTATGAATTTGAGTCCCATATCAGGCTCAGTACTGAGTGCGGAGCCTGCTTGGGATGCTCTCCCTCTCCCTCTCTCTGCTCCTTCCTCGCTCACACCCTCTCTATCAAAATGAATAAATAAAACTTAAAAAAAAAAAAAGAAATATATGCTAAATGTGAATGTATATGTGTGTACATATAAAAATATCCCTTAGCTGGAGCACCTGCATGGCTCAGTTGGCTGGGCATCCGACTCTTGGTTTCAACTCAGGTCATGATATCACGGTTCATGGGTTCGAGGCCTGCATCAGGCTCCACGTTGACAGTGCAGAGCCCGCTTGGAATTCTTTCTCTCTCTCTCTCTCTCTCTCTCTCTCTCTCTCTCTCAAAATAAATAAATAAGCTTTAAAAAAGAAAAAAATATCCCCTAGCTTTATATACAAAGAAGGCCTGAGGGCAGCAACACCACAAGAGCAATGAAGACAAGAACTGCTAAGATCTTGGCTTCTAAGTACCATTTTCCCCTAAAAATAACTGACACTAAGTAACTCTGGAACACCATATTATGCTAAATACAAAGAAGTACTCAAGAAGGCAAGTTTAACAACAAGGAAAAAAGTAAAATAAACCAGCTGGAAGGGGTTCTCACTAGACAAATCAAGAACAATTTGAGTATCAAAATAAATGATAATGGATTATAACCCAGAGAATGGAATAGCTAACCATGATCCATGTAGATATAAATAAGTTAAAAATAAGAAACAAAATGTTTACATAGTTCCAAAGTATCTACCCCCCCAAATATTTATTAATTACAAATGAGGAAAGGATACCTTGACATAGGAGGTATCTGGTAATTACAACTATAATCACATAATCAATGACTATCATCAATAACAGGAAAACTGAAATTGCCTACCACCTGATAAAAGGCAAGGAGAAGAATACAGCATCACTTCCATGGTAACCCTGCCAAAGTTCTGATCATAAAAATATAAATTTAATCAAGGATCTAATGAAAATCTGATCAAAGATCTAATCATAAAGACATCACAGACTCTACAAAATAACTAGATCTATAATCTTCAAAAGTGCCAAATCCTTGAAAGTAAACACAGAAACTGGATTAAAAGAAATTAAAAGATGTGACAACTAAATGTAATCCAAGATTCTAAAGTGGATCTGTTTGCTTTAAAAGACAGAGGGACAACTGGTGAGATTTAGCTGTTAGTAATGCATTCTTTGTTAACTTCCTAATTTTGATAGTTATAATGTTGTTACATAGCATAATGTCCCTATTTGTAAAAAAAAATAAACATTAAAGTATTTGGGGGTAATAGACTATCTACTGGGTAGGCAACTTACTGTCATACAGTTCAGGAACACAAAAGTTCTTTGTATTATGTTTCCAACTTTTCTGTATATTTGTCATTATTCCAAACTTTTAAATATGAAAAAAAAATTACAAAAAATCTATAGCAGTATCAGGGAGGGGTATATCTACAGATAATAACATAGAATGGAATTTGTAAAGAATCCAAAATGAATGGGGGTGGGGAGATTACAACAGAACACAACACATATGAGGAACCACATACACAAAAGAAGCATAAAGAGGGATCTCCAAAAAGAGTAAGTTTCCTTACCAAGAAGGATCAGGAGAAGTGTGTCCTGGGCAGTGAGCCAGGTAATAAAACCATAGAAGAACAGCTGCATGGTTAAGGCCTCCAGCAAGCTCTCTGTACTGTGGGAGATCTGACACTTGGGCAGGATAATTGTGAAAACAGTGGAATATTATCCCCCTGAGGGACAGGAAACACGTGTAAGAGGACAAGCTACCCACATAGCCTAAAGGAGAAAGCCATTACCTAAATAAATATACCAAAGCCAGAATAACAGGGATTTACATGGGCTGGGAGAATACCATGAAATGACCAATACCATGCAATCTGGACCATAATAGAAACCTTTAACCACAATGAAAACTCTGACACTTTAGGAAAAACCAGAAGCAGGATGGATATACCAAGCACAAAAAGATCAAATCTCCTATACTGTTAATAGAGGGGGAAAAAAAGAGACCACGTACAAAGTTTTATCTCAGAGATTCAACAGGTTACAAGTAAACCAAAAACAAAACTACAAAGAAAAAATCAACTCCTATGAAAAAGCAAGAGTTCCCAGAATCTCTATTCTTCCCACTACATAAAGTAATTGAAAAGAACTGAAGACCAAATTGATGAGCTAAAATATCAAGGCTCAGGATTCTTTCAGAATGTAATACCAGCACACAGACACACACACACACACACACACACACACACACTCTCTCTCTCTCTCTCTCTCTCTCTCTCTCTCTCTCTCTCTCTCTCTCAAAAGAAGTTATGAAAGCTCCATAAATCCCAACGTTCACCTAAAGTTTTCAAAGTGCAAAGTGTGCTCCACGGACCTTGGAAGTCCTAAGACACTTTCAAAGCGTCTTCAAGATCAAAACGACTTTCATAATAATACTGAAACATCATTTGCCCTTTCCCATTATATCAACAGCAATGGTGCAAAAATATGGTGGGTAAAATTGCTAGCACCTTAGTGAAAAGGCACTGGCATCAAGCTATACAAGCAATACTTCATACTCCCAGAGTTCTTTTTTTTCCCAAGTTTTTATTTAAAGTCCAGCTAGTTAACATACAGCAAAATATTAGTTTTAAGGGGGCACCTGGGTGGCTCAGTTGGTTGAGCGTCTGGCTTCGGCTCAGGTCATGATCTCACAGTTTGTGCGTTCAAGCCCCACGTCAGGCTCTGTGCTGACAGCTCAGAGCCTGGAGCCTGTTTCGGATTCTGTCTCCCTCTCCCCTGCTCATGCTCTGTCTCTTTCTCTCTCTCTCTCTCTCAAAAATAAATAAACATTAAAAAAAATTTTTTTTAAATATTAGTTTTAGGTGTGGAATTTAGTGATTCATTACTTATAACACCCAGTGCTCATCCCAAGTGCCGTCTTTAATACCCACCATCTGTTTAACCCACACCTCCCCTCCAGTATTATCAGTTTGTTCTCTATAGTCAATTTCCAGATTCTTTTTAAGTGCCACTTTCAATTAATATCTTTAATAAAGCAGTAAAAAATAATTTTACAGAGCGCCTGGGTGGCTCAGTCAGTTAAGCGACAGACTCTTTATATCCACTCAGGTCATGATCTTACTGTACATGAGTTGCAGCCTCACCTTGAGCTCTGTACTGACAGTGTGGAGCCAGCTTAGGATTCTCTCTCTCTCCCTCTCTCTCTGGCCCTCTCCTCTCTCTCTCTCAAAATAAGTAAATAAACTTTAAGAAAAATAATTTTGGGGAGCCTGGGTGACTCAACAGGTTAAGTGCCCGACTTCAGCTCAGATCATGACCTCACAGTTCAAGAGTTGGAGCCCAGCATTGGGCTCTGTGCTTACAGTTCAGAGCCTGAAGCCTACTTCAGATTCTTTGTCTCCTTTTCTCTCTCTGCCTCTTCCCCACTCACACTCTGTCTCCCTCTCTCTCAAAAAATAGACATTGAAAATAATGATTTCATTGGGGCACCTTGGTGGCTCAGTCAGTCGAGCGTCTGACTTTGGCTCAGGTCATGGACTCGCAGTTTGTGGGTTTGAGACCCGTGTCAGGTTCTGTGCTGACAGCTCGGAGCCTGGAGCCTGCTTCGGATTCTGTGTCTCCCTCTCTCTCTGCCCCTCGCCTGCTCATGCTCTGTCTCTCTCTGTCTCTCAAAAATAAATAAATGTTAAAAAAATTTTTTTAAATAATAATTTTATTAAATCTCAACTATTTAATAGATGTCTTTGTCACATTTTATGTGAAGGAATGGCAATGTTGAGGAAAAGCACTTATATAACTTATATAATTACTTCAAATTATGAGCTAAATTAGCCTTTTTCTCATGAAACACCATTTTGACCTAAAAGAACAAATGACAAAACTATGCTTGTAGACTTAGGAATCTGAAAGACATTTTCTCAAAAATAAACCAACTAAGCCTGCAACTTCAAGGGAAACACACTAACAGTATCTGTTACCAATGATTAATATTCAAACTTCCAAGTGAAAATTTAGAAATGTGGAAAATGTTTACCTGTCACCCTGAACTTGACAGCTTCACAATACTAGACTTTTTTGATGGAATTAGTGGGGATATTAACAATTTTTTTCTTTTGTTTGTTACTACCTAGTAAAATGCATCAACATTTGGAACACATATAACTCAATGAACCAGTATTTCTCAAACAACGTCACAAAATCATAAGCAGGTAAAAGATTCACTCAAAGTGCAAGATAAACCAAAGGATTTTCAGATAACAAGATATGGAAAATTCAGTGATATACTGTTAGAATGGGCACTGCAGCTATCCTTTAAGAAATTTTGGTGTGGTATCAAGGAATATCCACCATATCTAAAAAGGCTATGAAAATACTCCTTCCTTTTCCAACCACATAACTGTATAATGCTGGATTTTCTTCATATACCTCAACCAAAACAACATATTATAAGATTGAATATACAAGTAGATACGAGAATCAAGCTGTTTTCTACTTAACCAGACATTAAGAGACTTACAAAAATATTTAACAGTGTCACTCTTTTTGCTTAAGATTTGTTTTGGAAAATAGTTTTGTTTTATTTTATTAAATTGATGTCATCATAACAAGTAATGGTTTATGGTTTTTAAACAAACTAATATTTAAAATTTTCTAATATGGAAAATAAAATAAATATAACCCACAAAAACCAAAGCTCAGTGAAGTTCTCAGTAATTGGTAAGAGTATAAATGGATCCTAAGAACAAAAAGTTTGGAACAGTTGCCTTAGGTCTACTACTATTATTTGTAATTATACTATGCTATAATAGAGTGAATTTGCCAAAGGACAAATGCAATGTATAAGGCACACTGTCCCAAAGCAAGTTGTCTGAGACTACCCTATTTCCTAAGTTATTCAGTCTTCTCTCCGTTTTCATATTCCTCTGGATAACACCAAAGGTCATATTTCACAGGCTGCCTTTCTCACTCCTTCTAGTACAGCAAAAAGCCAGCAAACCATTCACTACGTACCAAAAATGGGCTCTGAATAAAGATGTCCCTAGAATTGATGTCCCCAAATATTACCACACCTACTTTGATTACTTGTCTTTTTATTTTCTACTTTTTCATACTACATTCTATATATGTAAAATCATGAATAATCTCTAGATAGTGTTGTTTACTAACTTAATTTTTAGATAATCTATCGTCTTACATACTATAATTTATAAAGCCTGCAAGCTTTATAAAGCTTCAACCAATGGTACCTGGAACAAAATTTAAAGTGACAAGAATTAAATGATGATAGATTTCCACTGTGCTTACTTCATAAAAACAAAGGAAGGCAATTTCAAAATTTTAGGACAGAAAAGACATCTAACTTGAGAGGTAAGACAGAAAGGAAAGGAACAAAACAGAGAAGAAAAACACAGAGATATAAGCTTGTATGTTTTAAGAGGTCAAAAGCATAATCAAACAAGAAGGTATAGGGGTTTGTACAGAGTCTTAATACAGTCATTAACCTGATGTTATCTGAACAGGTAACTCCAGGGGTATTCAAAAAACAAACAAAAAAAGAGTTCAGTAAACATAAATAAAAACAAAATATATTAATGAGCATCAGGTTAAAACACTGGCATGTAAACTGAATAGGAATGCAAAAGAGATACCTATAATTAAATGGGGCATATAAATTTTTTCTCTCTTTTTTTTTTTTTTAAGTTTTTAAATTTATTTTGAGAGAAAGAAAGAGCACACAAGCAGGGGAGGGGCAGAGAGAAGGAGAGAGGATCCCAAGCAGGCTCTGCACAGTCAGCACAGAGCCCGAGGCGGAAACTGAACTCACTAAACCTGAGATCATTACCTGAGCAGAAACCAAGAGGATGCTTAAGCAACTAGATCTACCCAGGTGCCCCCGAATAAATTTTTTTCTACTATATTGTGAACAGTTTTCTTAGGTGATGAGTATGGACTCCAAGTTTAGAAAACAGGAGAAGGACAACATATCAAAAAACAACAGCTGAACATGGAAAAAATAGGGGAAGTCAAAGAACTGAACCAGAAAAATAGGAAGCTAAAGAAATTAGAAAAGAAAGCCTAATAACAGCTTTTTTACAATTAGGAAACATAAGACTGAGCAGAAAGCTAAAGGTAAATCTGAAAAATGAGTGTAGCATGGGGTCAAGAGTTAGTGATGAAAGGCACCAAGAAAGAAACAAAAAATGTGGAGTCAGGGGATCAGAAGTGCTGAGCTTATTTCCTTACAAAATTCCAAAGTATGTATTATAGAGCATAATTCATGTACACATTTCTATGGCAAGAGCAAACTGTACATGCAAAAACTGAATCATCTATTTTGAACAGCAAAGCACAAGTACAATTAATGTTGTCAGGAAAGGAAAAGAGAAAGACCTCTTTAGAAGAAAAGCACCTAACAGGGAAATAGATGGGCAATGGAAAGAGTCAAAATGAAAAATGCAAGCAACAAAGCATGTTTAAAAAGAATCTGGCTACACAGCACTCACAAAAAAGAAAATTACTTTGCTATCCAACATCACTAAAATTCTGCATAAAGCCAAATACTTTGTAAACACTGCCATAATCTATTCTAAACCCAAACAGCTTAGACTCTAAATTATGTTACCTATAAACATTTAAAATAAATACTGAAATATGCACCTAATTTTCTGAAATTATTGCTTCTTTAAGTTATCATTTACTACAAAGAGTTCAATATCACTATTGAATTAAAAGAAGTAAATTTAGACATTTATTAATGATATATGTATAATTTCTCTAACTACAGTTATCACTTCATTAAGAAATAGCATGCAATAAAAATTTGGTTTCCATATTTGAACCACTGTAAGCTTTTCATACAAGCGTGCAATAGTTTCACCTCAAATAGCAGATGGACTTCATACTATTTGAATTAATTAGTTGAAGGATTAAGTTTATCACTATTGAAAACTCCTAAGTACCTTCCATAAAGAGTGACATGAAATATGTATCTTGGGCAATGTAAACAAAACCTTTGGAAGTACTCTAGATTTGCCAATTTAATCTAAGAAAACCCATAGAATGCTAAGAAGAATACTCAAAATGAAAGGTCACTTGAAAATATTTTAACTGATTATCATCTTTCTTTAACCTCTTTTCACACCATGATCACATTTTAAACAAGGATTTGAAAATATGTACACTTTGACAATAGCATAAAGCTTAAAATTCATTAAGTTAATTCGGGACTAAACTAACAAAATTCTCAGTAAACCACAAAGTAAATTTTGCCTTTATGGGACAAAAGGAATCAAAGGTTCTATAAAGGTGAACATTTCACATTTTTAAAGTGTGCTGTCTGTATCTAAACTTACTTCTGATCCCTCAAAAAAAAAAAAAATCAAGAACTTGATCTAAAAACAGGGTTTTAAGCAGTCATTTCCAAGTGCTACTATACTTTTCACTTGGAAAATTTACTAATGCAGAGAAACATCTTCACAAAGTGATAATTCTCTATAAAAGACTTGCTCTATTAAGGCTCTGTTGCTCTGAGGCCAAGTATAAGCCATATAAGGAAAATGAAGTTCAATGCCATCTATTTTCTTCTGCTCTTTCAGATGCCCAAGAATAACCTCTCTCCTTGCCTAACATTACGTTCCAAAATTATAAAGCAGATCAGTTCTACACTTTAAATTCCTTGATAAAGCTACTTGGACCTAACAGGAATGACCTGATGGTTCACAATCTTACCAATACAAATAAATAAAACAAACAAACAATTTTTATAAAGGATCTCCAGAGACTACACTCTGGGGGAACAAAATCACAATATATATTAACAGATAGTCAAAAGACTCCCATTTTGAAATGTACTTAACATAATAACAAGTTGTGAAATTATTTGATCCTGCTCTCCAAAGCTAGCTTTTCTCTGAACTAAAGAATGCCAACTATTTTTCATGGGGTAGCATGAGCAAACTAGATATTAATTTATAGCTGAAATATAATTACCAACAGGATGCCAGACGTATTCAATATTTATTCAAAAGCACAGTATTACACCTCCTTTACCACAAAAGTACTGAGAAAAAAAAAATTTAAGCCTAACAAAACACCAATAAAGAAGCCAATTGTGTTTGTTGCGAAGAAACTCCGTTTTATCTATAAAGACTACCGATTGGTTTAGAAGTGTTTGTAACTGACTGGCGGAATGTCTCCCATGCTTCACTAATTCCTGCCCCCAGAGTAGGTACCTATCACTTATTAGGCAGAACCGGCCAAAACATTTGGGTCAATACCAAAATGTAAACACTGTACTATTCAAAAAGGACAGATGTTTATTACAATCAATATGACTCCCATGAAAATCGTTTTAAGCATTTTACTTCCCTTTCTATACATTCTGGTCTTAACTGCAGAGAAACCCTAACAGATCAAACTACTTTGTTCTTTAATTACAACTCTATCCGTAATACTTAACTACTCTCCCCTACTCCTACTTAGGTCAGTTATAAGAAAAATTAAGCAGACGCTTGCTTTCGATTAATTAACCAAACAAGTATTATATGACTGGAAGTGTCTGAAAAGAACCAGTTACTGAAGAAATACATTATCCAGCTAAAAAAACACAAAGAATAGCAAAGTTCATTTGTTTACAAAATCCAACCAAATACATCTCTAAGGGCTGAAACTAAAACAACAACTATATATATAATTAACGCAAAAGTCAAATAATCGGTAGCAGGATAAACAAATGTGGCAGCCATCTCATCAACAGTAAATCCGTCGCTGCAGAGACCTAACTTTTTTCCAAAACACAAGTTGCCAGGTTCAGCAACTTAATAAAAACTATACATTGCGTATGTTCTAGGAAACTAATACTTCTGGACCTAGTGCTGAACAAAGGCACTCTTTCTTCCGATTGCTCAAAACTTTTCGTCTCACCACATTCTTACAATCTCTTCTAAAGTAACCAGAGTCTTTCTACCAGATGGTAGAAAGGAGGAAAAATCAGTTCTACTCTTTAGCACCTGAAAGACTATCCAGTCCGACACTACAAAAGATTAATCTAGGGCAACTTGGGAAGAAGTGAGAAACACTAAAGTATCCTCTCTTTCCCGGCCCAAGAGCTTTTTAACTCTTAGACGCTTTTCGTGAAAATTACCTTTCGGTCGGGCAGTGTCTCAGGGCAGCTTTTTCAAGGCTTCGCCTGACATGATTTCCTTCCCTTCATTAGTCACTTTGGATCCAGCCGAATTTCTCTCTCCGGTGAGAGCGGATGTGGAGTGGCCTCCCGCAGTAGGACGAGTAGGTGGCTTTGGAGGGGGTTGGGAAACGCGCCGGTTTCCTGGTCTCGAGTTATGCAGGAGTTTCCCAGCCCCAACTAGGATCTCCGCCGAAAAAAAACTTTTCACTCGTGACACCGCCCGGAATTACCGTGCGAAACTCACTTCCTGCCTTGGCGCAGAAGCAGAATCCAGCTCGGTCCAGGGGAACCCGGAAAACCAGCTCCGCGCGCGCCGGGGAGGGGGAGGGCACGGGGCCTCAGCCGAGAGCCTCGGGCTCCGGGCGCCCGGCGCGCCCCGCACACCCGACGGCGGCGGAACCCGGCCGGCAGGGGCCAAGATGCCGCCGGGGCGCTGGGCGAGCCTCGGCCGCGCTAGGCCGCCAGCTCCTCCTCGCCGCCGCCCCCAGAGCCGGGCGGCGGGGTTATTGTCTCGATAGAGCCTGCCGCGCCCTTCGCCCGCGCCGCCGCCGTCGCCGCCGCGGCCGCCCGGGGCCGGAGCCGAGGGGCCGGGCAAGCTCGAAGGCGGCCCCCTCCCCGGGCAGTCTGTCGGGCCGTCCGTTCTTCCGTCCGTCCCTCCCCGCCTTTTCTACTTGCCCTCGAACCCTCTTCTCCTCCCTCTCCCGTTTTCCCGCCGCCGTCCCTTCGCTCCCCTCCTCGTTCTTCTTCCCCGGCGACGGTGACTCCCCGGGGAAGCGCAGGAGGTGGGGGCAGGCGGCGGCTGGGTCTCCTCACGAGCTCGCGGGGCCGCGGCAGGGGCCGAGGCTGCGTCCCGCGCCGCCGCGCCACATTCACTCTAGCGAGAGACTGCGAGGGGAGGGGAGGGGTGGGAGGGGAGGGAGAGAGAGGAGAGAAAGGAGGAGGAAGGGAGCTGGGGCGGAGGGGAGTTACTGCCTCACAGGCCGCGGCGGCAACAGCGCCACCGCCCCAGCGGTGAGGGGGAAGAGACTGCGCGCGACTGCTCCTTGGCGGGGGCGGGGCGGCCTCCCGCCGGCTTCGCCTCAACCGCCAACTGCCGGGCTGGAGGCCGGCGCGAGCCAGTCACCGCGCGCGGGGGCGGCGCGGGCAGACGCCGGCTGCGGCGGGGGGCGGCGGGGGGCGGTGGGCCCGGGGCCTTGCGGGGAGGGGCCGGCGGCGGCGGCGGCAGCGGCGAGGGGGGTTCGTGTGCGAGGCGCGGCGTCAGGCCCTCTCAGGCCCAGGCCCGGGGAGGCCTGCCTGCCGCCCCCAGCCTCCTGAGGTGGAGGGACGCTGGCGACGCCGACCCCGACTCCTCCGCCACCAGCGGTGGAGACTGAGAGCCCCCGGGCCTCCGACGTCCCCGGCCGACTGAGTTTCCTTTATACGACAGTAGTCGATGCGTAGGGTTCAAGTCCAGCCCCGATTTTAAGGCTGCAGGTATGTCTTTCAACTGCAGCACTCCAACTTCCTCTAATGGCACGCTCAGTTTGCAGGAAACCACAGCGGCGGCTCGGTGGAGCTTCCCACGCTGGCCCTTGCTCAGAGCTTGCTCGCACTGTAAAGCAGCTGGGGCTTCTCCAAGTCTCAGCCTACACCGGCGAGGAGACAAAGCTGGCGCTGGGAGGGGGAAAATGGCCCGCGAAATTGCCTCAAGATAGTGCCTTTGTTAGAGGAAGCGTTGGACACACTCCGAATGCGACGTAGGCTTCCAACCTCAGCGGTTTCGGTGGTGCAGTCTTGAATTGCGCTGGCCCTAATAATTCAGTCTGGCAGGGTTTGCGTTTATTGCAGAGAGAGACTCTTAAGCATTCCATCAACACATATGGCATAAAACGCTTCAACCATAACATTGCACATTTTTGCAGTTACTGCTCTAAATATGTTAACAGACAAGACGGCCTTGCTTTACTGGAGAAGGAACGTAATGGATACGGAAGAAACCATTCCCCGCCCCCCAGTCTCTGCTGTACTTAACTGTGTACAATGATGGTAATTAGTCTCTGTGTCCCCGAAGTCATCGCTTCAGTTCTTCCGTCTGTGTTCCAGAGATAATTATTTATTACCAAGTTTGAAGAAAGAACTGTATGCCCTATAGATAATTTTTGGCTTGCATCCAAAGGAAGGGCTTCATAAAGTCCATCAAAGAATTATTTACCAAAGTGAGTTGTAGGCTAGTGAAAACGCTTGAAATAACTACAGAGCTGTTCAAGACATTCTGTTAGTGTGACAGCATTTTAACTACTTCCAGAACTGCTGGAATTAACAGGTAGCTCTTTAAGGTAGAGCAGAAGTTGAAGTTTCCCCAAGTAGCATCAAAGTGTTCAGACTTAGTGCTGTGCTGGAGGTAAAAGAGCATTTAACTAAAACTAGGAAACGAAATGACAGCCAGGTGTAATAGCAACACCAAGCTAGTTAAGCCATCTTATGTGAATATGAATCTTAGCTGTTGTGTAAAATCTGAATTTGGTGTATTGTTTACATGATTTTTAATCGTCACAAGGATTTCCTACTCCCTTTTCAAAAACTGGTTTGAGTCAGACCTAACTCAGTAGTATAGCCCTGAACTGAAAGGGTCACTCTACTAAAGCATCCCAGGGCAGAGTATCTCCCATACCAAATGAGACCCACTGGAATCTGGAATTCCAGTGTTGCCTTTAGTCTCAGGTTGGTTCAAGACCCCTGTAAATGTGGCATCGTAGATTCATGTAAGCCTAACCACCACCACCCCTTCCCAAACCTAAATAGTAGGAACAGACAAGTCTCTCCAGGTTAGGATCTGCCTTGTCCCTCGCCTTCCCTCCACACCCCCCACCACCCATTTAAATCCTTACTGGGGACCAATCTGACTGATTTTAGGCTGGAAAAGTTTCTATAACAAAAACCCCTTCTCCAACTCACCTAAAATTTTGCCACTGGTGTTTAATCCCTTTGAGTTTATTTCTCTAGCACAAAGCCATAATCCTGGGAAAGGTAATATTTAAGCCTTAGTCATTTATACCTAATTCATCAGATTGTTTCCCCAAAGCAGCTTTTGATGGGAGAGAATATAGAGATAGCATATGCTGATGCTGAGAAGGTAGGAGAGGGAAATGTGGTTTCATTCTATGGGGCAATATATGAAGATAGATAATAAAGCTCCTCCCATTCGATTGTTAAATAAGTCCTATGTGTACTGTGGGAATGACCCTGAAAACACTGACCTTAAGAGGGTGGGAGCCAGGATATACTTATCGATAATACCTATTTTGACAAATATTTCTTTAATAATACCTTTATAAAGTACTTTCAACAGGAATTCTGTGTGCTCATATAGAAGGGTGAAATGACAGCTATATGATCAGGGTATTCAATAATCAGAAACAATGATTCATCTTTGTTACTCATCACTGACTACTTAGTTCTAACTCATATGAGCAGCACATACAGATATAGCCAAATCTTCCATTTGTTCTTTTATTACAAGGCATTCTTGTTCTGTACTTTACAGGTTAGTTTCCTTTGAAAATCCTCCCACAGTTCAACTAAGATGGACTTAACATTTCAATTATGATTAAAAGGAGAACTAAAACCCCTCCTTAAATAAGCCTGCCTAACTGTGATTCTGTAATGATTAAACAAACTCCAGGACTACCTTAGAGAGGAAGCTAATAACTGTAGATAGTATAGCTTCATCTTCCCCATTGTGATTCTCTAAATAATTCTCTAATGAAGGGCAGGGAATTCTTTCCTTGGGATTCCCCTTCCCAATGGCTGGGCTCAGGAGAGGAATTACTGTCTGCTAGAGATAAGCCACATATCTGAAGGAAAGTCTTAAGGTCTTAAGCATTCCAGGGAATGCACACAGCATCTGGGGAGGGGGGCGGGGGGAGTCTCAGCAAAGAGTCTATCCACTGTTTTAAAAAATGTCTATCTGTCATTTCCCCCATGGCAGCCAAGCAGCTACACAGAAGCAGCGCAAAAAGAAAGTAAGCAGAAGAAAAGCAAACTTCAGGATGATCATTCTTCTTTCTTTCTCAACACCTAGTGAAGAACTGGTTACCTAAAACCAGAGTCTTTATCACAGGAGTATTTGGGGAAAATTAATCTGAGGACTAGAATAGAGTTAGATTTTTTAAAAGTCTAGAAGCATTAGATCAATTAGATCAAAATACATTAAGGGGCGCCTGGGTGGCTCAGTTGGTGGAGCCTCAGACTTCGGCTCAGGTCATGATCTCACAGTTTATGAGTTTGAGCCCCTGCATCAGGCTCTGTGCTGACAGCTCAGAGCCAGGAGCCTGCTTCAGATTCTGTGTCTCCTCTCTCTCTGCCCCTCCCCTGCTCATGCTTGGTCTCTCTCTCTCTCTCTCTTTGTCTCTCTCTCTCAAAAATAAAACACTAAAAGTTTTTCAAAATACATTATAACATGTATTTTTATAATGACTTGACTTCCCTATTTTCACTTCCATCTTTGCCTCTTGATAGAGAGGGCAGAGGTTAGGGTAGCAAGTGTGTGGGAGACGGACACTTGAGTTCAAAAGAGGTAATACATACAGGAACCAAAATTAAAGATTTTATAATACTTCAGGAATGGAATCATCCCTCCCATAGCATGCCTTTCCAACATATTTTCTTTTTTATTATTTTTTTAAATGTTTGTTTATTTCTGAGAGAGAGAGAGAGAGAGTGTGTGTGTGTGTGTGTGTGTGCGCGCGCGTGTGCTTGAGTGGGGAAGGGGCATAGAGAGAGGAAGACACAGAATCCAAAGTAGGCTCCAGGCTCTGAGCTGTCAGCACAGAACCCGATGTGGGGCCTGAACTCACCAACCGTGAAATCGCGACCTGAGCTGAAGTCAGACACTTACCTACTGAGACACCCAGGCACCCCTCTAACATATTTTCAATAATATTTTTTGAAAGAGAGATAAGTGTGCCTCTTGTGAAAACCTTTATGAAAAGTTTTTAAGTTTTTTCCCTAGTATATGCTTAATAATCTTTTTTTCCATTCTATACATTTTGTAGCCTATCAAAATTAAATTTCTTTCAGATGTCTTATGATTTTTTTAAGTGGGAATAAAATAAATAATGCATGGTGATTATTTGTGTGACCTCTGAAACAAATGGCTTATACTAGAAACTTGACTACTGAGTGACCTTGGGCAAGTTCCTGAACACCTATAAACATAAACTTGAGCTTCCTCACCTCTACAATGGGGACTATAATACTAACTGCCTCATAGATTATTGGGAGGACTACATAGGACAATGGTCATAAAGTGCTTAGCACATAGAAGTGTTAGCTATTATTCGTAGTACACTTTAAAATGTACTGATAATATGTACCATGCTTCCATCATTTCTAAGGTGGCCATATAGTGTATCATTCAAACTAAAATACTTTGGAAAGAAAAAGCAGATATTAATAACAATTAAACAGAGACAACAGATGTAAAACCAGGACTGTCCAGGACCAACTAAAACAAATAGCTACCCTATCACTTCCAACTTGACTACTCCCTTCTGATCACTTCTCCTGTCACATCCTCCCTGGTATGAATCATAATCTATGTCAATCATATTACAATATGCACACTTCCTTCTAAATTATAACAGTTTTAAATCAACAAAAGAAACATTTAAATACTGCTATTTATTGCCCTTTGATGCAGGCTTTCTCTTAAGAATACTACCTTTCTTTGGGTAAACAAAACTGTTTTCTTACTCAACCCCACACTTGACTTTACATTTTTCTGTAGTGTTTATTTGCTTGTTTGTTTTAAGTTTATTTATTTGTTTCAGAGAGAGAGCAGGAGAGGGGCAGAGGGAGAGACAGAATCCCACGTAGGATCTGCACTGTCAGTGAGGAGCCTGAGGTTGGGCTAGAACTCACAAACCATGAGATCATGACCTGAGCTGAAATAAAGAGTCAGACATTCAACTGACTAGGCCAGTCAAACAGCCTTTTTAAAGTTTATTTATTCGGGGGCATCTGGGTGGCTCAGTTGGTTAAGTAAGCATCCAACTTCGATTCAGGTCATGATCTCACATTTCATGGGTTTGAGCCCCGCATCAGGCTCTATGCTGACAGCTCGGAGCTTGGAGCCTGCTTCAGGTTCTGTGTCTCCCTCTCTCTCTCTACTCCTCCCCTGCTCACGTTCTGAGAGCTCTCTCTCTCTCTCTCTCTCAAAAATAAATAAAAACATTAAAAAAAATTGTAGTAAATTTTATTTATTTTGAGAGAGATAGAGAGTTAGATGGCGGGGGGCGGGGGGTGCACAGAGAGAGAGAGAGGATCCCAAGCACTGTCCACACTATCATCATGGAGCCCAACATGGGGCTTGATCTCACGCACAGTGAGATCATGACCTGAGTCAAAATCAAAAGTTGGATGCCTAATTGACTAAGTCAACCAGCACCCCTGTAGTATTTTGTTTTTTTGAAGAACTGTTTAGCATCATATATGACATGAAATTGGCCAATACATGAGTATGTAGCACAAGTGGAGATGCAGTAAGATGCTAAATGCCCTGCTCTAAATGACAACTATGTCACATAAAAACTAGGTTAGCCAAGCGACATATCATTCCTATTTCGAAGTAAGAATAAATCATCTCTATATTGTCCATGACAATAATATCATAATCAGAATACTGGAGAAATCTCACTTAACTCTGGTTCAATCAGTATTTGGAAAATGATACTTCTCAATTGGATTTTCTAAAATAATTCTGGATATACTTTAACAGTCATATGTTCTTCCTTTGGAAAGAAATGTACTTTCTGGGATTGATTGCAAATTTGCCTTGAAAAATGTTGATCTAAATAATAACATTTTAAAATGTTTCCTCTCACTTTTGTTCTCCCTAGCCCATTACCTTTGTTTTTCTGCCATTAAATTAATGCCAACCATGAGATAAATCATATAGTATTTTAGTTTTCTTAGTTTTTAAATCTTCCAGTTTTCCTTGAAAATAGATGCTAAGTTTGTCTTCCTTCTACCTCTGGAAACTTGCTCTGAAGGCTTCTGTTTTCTTATACAAAACTTTATATTGTATATTTTTCATATTTCCTTCTTATACAGCATGCCAAACTATTAATAGAAATGTCACTTTCCTTCCAAAGGATTTGTAATTCTTTGCATAGAAATAAATATGTAGGGTGTGCCTGGATGGCTCAATTGGGTGAGCATTTGACTTGGGCTCAGGTTCTGGTCTCACGGTTTGTGAGTTCGAGCCCTGCATCAGGCTCTGTGCTGACAGCTCGGAGCCTGGAGCCTGCTTCCAATTCTGTGTCTCCATCTCTCTCTGCCCCTCCCCCACTCACATTCTGTCTCTCTCTCAAAAATAAATAAACATTAAGAAAAAAGAAATACATATGTAGAGAAGAAATAGTTTTCAAATATTTTGTGATAATTTTCAACATATTTTTTCTTTTTCATTCTTTTTAAAAATGTTTTTATTTATTTGGGGGAGGGGGGTGGGGGAGAGCGTGTGCCCCTCAAGGGCAGGGAGAGAGGGAGTCAGAGAATCCCAAGCAGGCTCTACACTGTCAGCACAGAGCCTGACGTAGGGCTTGAAGCCATGAACCATGAGATCATGACTTGAGCTGAAATCAAGAGTTGGACGCTTAACTGACTGAGCCACCCAGGTGCCCCTCTTTTTCATTCTTGATATTTTATTTCATTTATGTGATTTCCAGCCACCATATCTCATACATATTTCTATTTTGTCTTCTGTCATAATGAAACTTTAGCTAATAAGTTCTTTGTCATCAATCTTACCATCTTTCAGAAAAGTTCTGGCACTGGCATTAGCATTTAGTAGCTGATGACCTTGGATAAATGATTTAATCTCTGTGCAATAATTCATGATCTATAACAGGGAAAGATAAGCCCTTTCTTATCTACCTCATAGGGTTATCTTGGGCAGCAATGAAATGATGCATATGAAAGCACACTATAAATATTACATAAATAAAAACTATTGGGGAGCCTGAGTGGCTCAGTCAGTTAAGTGTCCAACTTCGGCTCAGATCATGGTCTCATGGTTCATGAATTTGAGCCCTGCTTGGAGCTCTGTGCTAACAGCTCAGAGCCTGGAGCCTGTTTCTGATTCTGTGTCTTCCTCTCTGCCTCTCTCCTGCTCACACTCTGTCTCTTTTTCAAGAATAAGTAAATATTAAAAAAATTTTAAAGTGGTAACACATTTCATTATTATTATAATAAAATATCATAAGCCATATTCTATGTCCGTTGACTTAGTGGCTATATAGTATGCATACTTTAGAGTACATATCAAATGCAGTCTCTATTTTCTATAAAGTCTATAACCTAAAAGAGTAGGTATAAACTCATCAAATTTTATATAAAAATTCAAGTCATTAATTCAAACATCCAAAATTCAGCTTTGTTAGGTCAGACATGGCTAGATTTTACAGCATGAAATGTTGCTAGGCAAATCAGAAATGTTAGTTTGGGGGAGAATCTTTGGCCTACTTAAAGATAATAAGCTTTTAGAACTTTAGAATCTGAATGTTTTCAGTAGTGTTTGAATATGCATGAAGGGACCTTAAGAGGTCATCTGGTTTCTAGTCCAGCTGCATTTTATAGGTGAGAGAACTTAAATTTGAAGACTTGTCCAAAGTCAATACTACTGGTTAGAGGCAGAACCATAATTAGAACCTAAGTCTCTCCCATCTCAATATGTGTTCTTTTATACCACATTGCCACTGCACAGTAACCCAAACATGAAATAACCAGAAAGCATCAGAGAAAAATTTGACAGAACTACTTAAGTTTATAGAATTTCTGTTGGCAAAAGACACTATACACAAAGTTAAAAGGTAAATGACAGTTTGAGAAAAGATACAATATATATATCAGAAACAATAGCTAATATTTATAATACGTAAAAGGCTCTTATAAATCCAGAACAAAATATTAATCCAATAGAAGTATTTACAAAAGATATAAATCAGCAGTTCATACATACACACACACATACATAATACAAAGAGCCAATAAACATTTGAAATATGTAATGGCCTTAAAAATCAGGTGAGGAAAAATCCCATTGAAAAACCAAGATAGGGGTGCCTGGATGGCTTAGTCAGTAAAGCATCTGACTTCGGCTTAGGTCATGATCTCATGATTCATAGGTTCCAGCCTTGCATCGGGCCCTGTGCTGACAGCTCAGGGCCTGGAACCTGCTTCGAATTTTGTGTCCCCCTCTCTCTCTCTGCCCCTCCCCACTTACACTCTGTCTCTGTCCTTCTCTCAAAAGTAAAATTAACATTAAAAAAATTTTTTAAACCAAGATAACTGAAAGTCCAGCCAGCTTTTGCTACTGTTTATTTTTAATTTTTTGTAAACATTTATTTATTTTTGAGAGACAGAAACAGGTGAATGGGGGAGGGGCAGAGAGAGAGGGAGACACAGAATCTGAAGCAGAATCTGAGCTGTCAGCAGAGCCCAATGCGGGGCTTGAACCTACAAGTCATGAGTTTATGACCTGAGCCAAAGTCAGACACTTAACCAACTGAGCCATCCAGGTGCCCCTCTATTGTTGTTGTAGTTGGAGTGGTAGCTCCTTTTTAGATCTCTCAATGATCAAAAGGAACCCCAGAGGGTTAAATCAAAGCGTGATCTTCTGACTTTGACAGAAAGGGAAGTGAGCCATTATCTGACAACTAAATTGAAATTAAATTGACTTATATAATGTCCCAGAAACTAGATACAGTTCCTGGTGGTGCTGCTCTCCATGAATGTCTATAGGGAAGGGTCAGGCTGGGCATATGCTGGTGGGCCCCTCTTTGGGCACATTCCTCTAGGTCAGCCCACCAGGCCTCTAGATACGCATTTGCCACGTTGTGCTCAAAGTAAGGTTATATACTTTGGAAATCATAGATTTTAAGGAACTAGGGTACTCAAATAAGTGCTGAACAGTGTGAGATGGTAGCCAATTGTTCTAGCCAATCAAAAAGTAATGAGTTCAAGGCCCTGAAATTAACAGACCGAGATTCTGTTAGGGCTGGAGAATCCTGTGAAAGGATCTAAGGAGTAAAAGTGCAAGAGTAACCATGGGTGTGAGGATGAGGCAGAAAAAAGTCTGCCTCTATTACTAACGTCAACTCTCTCTACTCTTCACACCTCCTTGGTCTAGCTGCCAAGTTTTCCAAAGACAATACAGGAAAAAAAAATGGGATTGGGTAGGACAAGAAGAGAAAAAAGTAGGCTGTAAACAATTTTTAAATAGAGATCATATCTAAAACTAGAAAGTGAAGCAAAATATTTTTAAAAGATTGAAATAAGTTTGTAGAAAAACAGCAGATGAAGGGAGAGAGAAAATGAGAGTCGGAAATTACTAAAAAGAGGGGTGCCTAGCTGGCTCACTTTGTAGAGCATACAACTATTGATATCTTGGGGTCATGAGTTTGATCCCCATGTGGGGTGCAGAGTTTACATACATACACACATATTTTAAAAAATCATTAAAAAGAGCAAGTAGAAAAAATGTACACTTAAACCCTCCTAAAAGCCAGAAAATGAAATAGATTTCAATGTACTATATCTATGAGGGGAAAAAAGTAAAAAACCAAAAGATGAAATGACATAGGATAAACTACAAATAAAACAAAGAAACCCCCGAAATGTATACCATAAAAAAAAATAATAATACCTGTGAATTCGTAAAAAGAAAGAAAGAAAACCACTCGAGGCCAGTTTCTGGGTAAGTCTGATACCTCTAGGAAGCAGAGTCCTGCTGTACCAGGACCTCCTAGGTCAATGGAACAGAGGGCTACTCTGACATTGCCCCGGAACCCTGAGGCTCATGCCTCCCAAGTGTCCTTCTTAGCTACTCGTGGAAGCAAATATCTGACTTGTACAGCTGATCCAAGCAGCACCACCTGGCCCGCATGAACTTCTCCCAAGCCCTGACTTCCCTCCTCCTCTTATCAGCATACTAAGTTATGCTGCCGGTTAATAGATAACCTGCCTATACAAGATCACCGAGGTAGGAATTTGTAGAGCTAGGATATAAACCCAGCAACCTGAAGCCAGAGCATAAATGGCAACTATTAAATTTTGTGTTGTCCTGTAACCACTTTTAATGCCTGTACCAGTAGCTTTTTCACACCCGTATATAAAGCCAACATTCTCACTTTTGATCATTGGGGTTTTTTTCTTTTTTGTAATTCTCAACCTGCCGTCGAATAAAAACAAAAGCAGTTTTAATTTCAACTTGAAATACTTCCTGTTTCTTAGTCTTCTTGCTCTGTTCCTTTAAAACAAAAGCTAGTCCCTTTCTTTTCTTCTTGTTTCTGTATTATAAAACCAATGTAATATGCATCGTAGAAAATAAAGGGCTTACAAAGTATACAAAATGAAAAAAAAGATATTCCACCAAATACAAACTACTAAAAATAGGGCCCCGGGAATGATGTTATTCAAGTCCCTGAGCATATCTGTGGAGACTAGGTGGTTTCAAGGCCTTTTCTTCAGAACATAATGCTCATTTTTGTGTAGTAGCTATGACTATGCTAGATAGACAACTAGAGTCACATCTTCTTTATTCATGGGACTGGATTAAAAATTAGCCCTTCCAATTCGGTTCTGCAGTAGTTCCCTCTGAGGTGTTGATACTATGTTTTCTTTTAACCTCATCTATAACCATCCCAACTCATTTTACCAAAAACCATTTGCATTGGAATCTGGCTGATAATTGTTCTTCACGGATGTCTAATGCAGTATAACAAAAACAGAGTGAACCTGGCTTCAATACTGATATACTAAATGGCGTCTAATATCTTGAGGTTCTTCTCTTTTTCTTTAATGTATGTATGACTCATTGATGCTGCTGAGCCACTACTAGAGAAGGTGATGTAAAAATCATTACCAACATAAATTTCCATCCATAGACTCTACTTTTTACTTTCTCACACCACCTCATTTAAAGTCCTTTGTGTTTAAAAGTATGTAATAGCCCTAAAGGAAGGTATTATGTGTTTCATCTGTTGCTCCAAAGGAAGCAAAAAACTAGACTATTAACCCGCTGTGTAATCCCTGCACAGACTACAACGCCTTTCAGTGGGAAGCCAGACTCTGCCAAGAGCAGGGAGGATTGCAGTTTAAACATTACGGGGTCAAGTTCAACATTTGTTCCATTCACAGAACTCCCACTGACATCAATGAGAGTTTTGTGCAGAGTAGAATTTCTTCCTCAGTCAAATGATTTCTGTAATGCCTTCTATTTTGCCAGAACATATTCCACAAAGAAGGTAATAAAGAATATATATGTAGTACCTCTCTCTTTTTTTTAAATCCCTGCTCTTGATTTCAATGACATGGCATTTACAAAAAAGCATTTTGCTTATAGAACATGATTTAGAAGGTAAATAAGCCATTTTGCAGGAAATGTAGAGAATTTTCAACCAATCTAGCCTCATTTGTTTACAGTTTTTGAGGGTTTTTTTCCTATGATATAAAAATCACAAATAAATTCAGTCAACAACCTTTGAACCAATGAAATTTTATGACCTATGATATATCATAATTGAGAACATGGAATTATTAAGCTCTTAGACTAAGCTATGTGGAACTAAATATCAATTCCACAAATATCCCTGGGTAAGTAGAGGCTGCTAAACAGGAAAAGCGAAAGCACTGAATTTTATGTAATTGTTGGAAGGGTAAGCAATCTACATTAGTGAAGAGTTTGAACACTACAATGTAATTTTATTGTTCTCAAGTAATATAGTAATATAAATAAAAATGTTTTAACAAATGAATATTCACAATTTATAATTAGCCCATTGTTTATGTGACTTGTAATTTAAAGGAAAAGAAAATATTAGAATAGGAAAATAATAAATTCCTTTTAAGGGAAACACAATATTAGGTATTTTTCTTTGAATAACTATAGTAACTATCTGACTAACACTTCTATCAGCTTGTGAAATTGACACTAATTTACATTACAATTTAATTTTAGTGTCTAATATCATCATTTTAGCTTCTCTTTTTGACTTTTAAGATTCAAAAAGAAAATCTGCAGTTTCTTATAGACTTGAAAATCTGGTGTATGTTTTGCTTAATCCTCAGAAATATTTTAAAACAGATTGGATCCTAAACATCATTAGTATTCTATAAAAAGCTTTGGCATGACACATTCATACTTCATATAAGGGAGATGCTCCTGTTTTTCTATTGCTCAGGAAAGTTTTCAAAAAGGCAATCTGGGGACAGCAAGAGCTGATGGAAAGTAAAAACAAAATAGGCATTCTGGCCTACCCAACACTCACTCCCTATTATCTCCAACCATTGCCCAGCTGCAACATTTTAGAATAAATTTCTACAGAGGTTCACTTCTTTGATTGTAAGAGTGCCAGACCTTTCAGAAAATCACAAAGCTATACCAACTACTATTTATTAATGGTGCATGCCAACAGTAGCAATTTCTTTAGGAATTCAAACAGGCATTACATATCAACATTTATAGAGTGTCTATTCCAGACCCAGCACTAGGCTGGGCATTTCACATGTCATATCTCATAATGTAATTTAAGAGATATCAAGTTAAGAAGCTTTATATAAATCTATGATTTATATGGCAATTTCAAGAAGAATCAGTTGTTCCATGGTTCTAGGAATCAGAAAGCCCCACTTGGTAGTCACCATTACAAAAAAACCATCAATTCTTTTTTTTTTTTAAGTATATTTATTCATTTTGAAAGAAAGAGAGAGGGTGAGGGACAGAGAGAGGGAGAGAGAGAGAATCCCAAGCAGGCTCCACACTGCCAGCACAGAGCCTGACAAGGGGCTTGAAATCATGAACCCTGAGATCCTGACCTGAGTCGAAGTCAAGAGTTGGGATTCTTGACCGACAGAGCCACCCCGGCACCCCAATTCTTTTGTGATCTTTTTTTTTTTTTAATGTTTTTATTTATTTTTGCGACAGAGAGAAACAGAGCATGAGCAGGGGAAGGGCAGAGAGAGAGGGAGACGCAGAATCGGAAGCAGGCTCCAGGCTCCGAGCTGTCAGCACAGAGCCCGACACGGGGCTCGAACCCACAAATGGTGAGATCATGACCTGAGCCAAAGTCAGATGCCCAACCAACTGAGCCATCCAGGCGCCCCTCTTTTGTGATCTTTTGAGTTGGGGACTGTTCATCAGATATATGGGATGGTGTGGCAGTTAAAAAAATATCTACAAGCCCTTTGATATTCCTCTCATCAAAAGGGCAGTCTTTGACCTCGGTCCTTGTAAATGGGCTAACTTTTGATTCTGCTTCAACTAATAGAGGACAGAGATGACACTATGTGATTTCCCAGGTGAGGACACAAAAGACAACACGCTCCTACTTTGTCCACTGAAATATTCGCTTTTGAAGACATCAGCCACCAACTAAACATTCTGTCTTCCCTGAGGCCATTGTGCATGAGAAAGGTCAAATTAGCCTACATGGCGAGAGCACACAGAAAGGCTCTGTGACTATATATGGCAATTGAGAAAGCTGACTGGCCAGTCTCAAGTTCTTCCAGCCTCCCTTCCCACCTTGCCCTACCCCTCCCCATATCTGTTACAGCCGCAGCAACAATCACACGAGAAATTACAAGGGCTGGAACTGCAATGGCAAGCCCTCCCCAAACTTCTGACCCAGAGAAAATATGAGATACAATATTTTATTGTATTTAAGCCAATAAATGTTGGGGTACTCTGTTACACAGCAGTGGTAACCAGAACAGATATAAATAGTTTTTCACTTAAAAATTTTTGTATTGAAAAATTGCAAATATATTCCAGAGTAGGGAGCCTATACAATGGTTTCTGATGTATATTACCCAGATTCAACACATTAAAACTTTTGCCACATTTGCTTCATCTGCTCTCTTTTTTTTCTGCGATCAAATTTTATCCTGCATCCCAGACATTGTGTCATGTCAAGTATTATATGATACTTCAGTATGAACATCTACAAAAATAAACATTTTCTTACATAACTGAAATGTCGTCATCACCCTTAACAAAATTAACAATAATTCTCTGGCATCGTCTAATATCCAGACCATAATCAAAATGTTTGATTGCATCAAAAGTGTGTTTTTATAGTTCTCAGAATAAGAATTCAAACAATGTCTCTACATATAGCATTTAGTTATCGTGCCTGTTAGCATCTTTTTTTCTAAAAAGGTCACTTCTCCGACCCTCCCCCCACCCCAACCCATTAACTAGTTGCAGAAACCAGATAATGTCTGAAGAATGTTTGCTTTTTTGTGGTGTCATTTAACTTGCTCCTTTATCCCCTGTATTTACTGTAAATGAAAGTTGGATCAAAAGAATTGATTAGATTCAGGGTCAGCATTTTCCCTCCCACAGGGATACTGCATAAGTGCTGTGTGCTTCATAATGCATCACATCAGGAGACACATAATATCTGTTGTTTCACTTTCCAAGGTGCTAAGATTGATCAATCTTGCCGACAGCCTTATTATCCCTCATGGTAAAGTTCGCATCTGCCTTTCTACTAATGGTTTCACTCAATGATTGTTGCCACAGTCAAGTATTTCAGCATCGCTACTGGGATGTCACTGCTCCTAGACCTTTTCAATAAATAGTGCTAGGAAACATGTAAATTTGAAAAAGAAAAAAATGCTGATAGTATAGCCAATTCAAATTTAACATTGTTACATTGTTAACATTATAACATTATAACAATGTAATCCCATAGGATTTTTCTTAAGTTCTTTGATTTTCTACATGTTTCTCTTACACTGAAAATCTTTTCCTAAGATCAACATAATTACTTATTTGCATTAATCTATAGTGTGTTTAAAATGGTTCCAGAATAATATCAATATTCCCTCTAAGAATTAGATACAGAATACAGCTTATGATTTCTTTGTACTTCTACTGGTTCTTAGAATATGTTCTGTTAAGGTATACTCTTGAAATAATTATTTTCTTTTTTTTTCATGTTTATTTATTTTGAGAGAGAGAAATAGAGCACAAGCAAGGGAGGGAGGGAGGGGGAGAGAGAGAGAGAGAGAGAGAGAGAGAGAGAGAGAGAGAGAGAGAGAGTCCCAAGCAGGTTCCATGCTGTCAGTGCAGAGCCTGATGTGGGGAACAGCGTCATAAACTGTGAGATCATGACCTGAGTGGAAATCAAGAGTCAGAAGCTTAACTAACTGAGCCACCCAGGTGCCCCTGAAATAATTCTTTTCTTTGTATCTTTTTAGTTGTGTCTTTTGTGTTAGGGACTTGATATTAAGTTCATTTGTTTCAATTCATTCATTCAGTTCAGTTCAGGTTAGTTTCATTTGTTTCAGTCTGTTTTTAATTTTTATAGATTGCTTTAAAAACATTTTTTTAATTTTTTGAATATGTGCAACATTGATATACTTTACGTGGTCAAATGATATACAACAAGATACATTCAGAGAAGCCATTTCATTTTTTCCCCCACCACTCTGTTTATTTCTTTTTTGAGATGGCCATTTTTTATTAGTTTTGGTTTAGTGTTATGTTTTTAAAAGATTTTCATTTGTTTACGTTATTTTGAGAGAGTGTAAGGGATGACAATTAGGGTTCAGGATGAATTGCTACAGTAATTCTTAGGATCCTGACAGCTGTGAATTAAGGAAGAATTAGTGTTCAGATGCAACTGTCGTCATAAAAACAAGTCATTTTGGCCTTTTGCCCCTCACTGCTTCCCCATCAAAGCCTTTTTTTTTTTTTTTGGTAGGAATTTACCCAAGGGGTACAGGAGTGCTGATGCATAGGGGCACTTGTACCCCAATGTTTATAGCAGCACTTTCAACAATAGCCAAATTATGGAAAGAGGCTAAATGTCCATCAACTGATGAATGGATAAAGAAGTTGTGGTTTATATACACAATGGAATACTACTTGGCAATGAGAAAGAAGGAAATATGTCCTTTTGTAACAACGTGGATGGAACTGGAGAGGGTTATGGTAAGTGAAATAAGTCATACAGAGAAAGACAGATACCATATATTTTCACTCTTATGTGGATCCTGAGAAACTTAACAGAAGAGCATGGCGGAGGGGAGGGGGGGAAGTTACAGAGAGGGAGGCAAACCATAAGAGACTCTTAAAAACTGAGAATAAACTGAGGGTTGATGGGGGGTGGTAGGGAGGGGAAAGTGGGTGATGGGCATTGAGGAGGGCACCTGTTGGGATGAGCAGTGGGTGTTGTATGGAAACCAATTTGACAATAAATTTCATATTAAAAAAATAATAAATAAATAAGCATTAAAAAAAATTTTTAAGCCTTTTTTTTTTGTTAAAGTAGGCACCACACCCAACATGGGCCAAAAGCACCACCAGGAGATCATGTTCTATCAACTGAGCCAACCAGGGGCTCCACCATCAAAGCCTTGTTTTTAACGCAGAAGTACTCTCTGTCTCTCTCCTGCATGGTTATTTACCACTTCTACTGAAATGTGCTTACCTAATTTAAATATTTTTTTCTTTAAGATATTTTAAGTAAATTTTTACACACATAGTAGTTGCATGCTTCACAGACTGAGCCAGCCAGATGCCCCTAAAAGATTCTTTTTAGAAAAGAAAATAAGATTCACAATAGGATTCCATTATATATATTTCCATTATATATATATTTTTCAAGACAAAAAGCAGCAATATGATATACCAAAATATCAATGTATTTACTGGTGAAGAATGAAATTTCAAATGATTTAATTTTAATTTTTAATTTTTATCTGTATTTTCTTCTGTATTTATGATATACTTGCATAATATTAAAGGGAATATTAAAGGGAAATGTGCCTTCTTTGTATAGAAAAATAATAAAATAGTCATTCAAATTGACTAGATGAATAACAGAATTATTGTTATAAGTATAGAATTTTTGTTTGCGATGATGAAAAAGTTCTGGAAATAGATAGTGATGATGGTTGCATTACATTGTGATCATACTTGATACTAGTGAATTGTACACTTAAAAATAGCTAAAATAGTAAGTTTTTTGTTATGTATATTTTGCCACAATAAAAAAATAAAAGTAGGGGGGCCAGGGTGGCTCCAACTCTTGGTTTTGGGTCAGGTCATGATCTCACACTTCACGGGATCAAGCCCCGAGTAGGGAGTAGGTCTCCATGCTGACAGTGTGAATCCTGCTTGGGATTCTCTGTGCCCCTCCTCTGCTCACATTTTCTCTCTCTCTCTCTCTCTCTCTCTCTCTCTCTCTCTCTCAAAATAAATAAATAAATGTTTTTTAAAAAATAAAGAAGGTAGAAAAAGTTCCTACAAATTATCCCTAGTATTAAATGAAATTCCATAAGTACCATGATCTTGCCATACTTCAGTTATATTTTTTGGTTTATTTTATTTTATTTTTCTAGTAATCTCCCCACTGTGGGGCTCAAACTCAGGACCCCGAGATTAAAAATCACATGCTCTACCAACTCAGCTAGCTAGGCACCTCTTCAGTTATGTGCTTTAGACAGATGTCCAAAACATTATTACTTGCTTGCATAGAAAGATTAAATATAAAGTAATATTTATTGGGGGACTGAATAAATATTTTACACACAAGATATTATTTAATATTACCAAAAGCCCATGAGATAAGGAACCATTATTATCTCCATTTTTCATATGAAGAAACTGAGGCTAAGAAAGTTTAAGTCACTTGTCTAAGACCACTCAGCTACTAAGCAGCAAACCCAGGATTTCACCAATGGTCTGTCTGACACCAAATCATTGCTCTTAACCACCATGTTAGAGTAGTTAGACTATGCCGCCTCTGTATTGCCATATAGGGACCAGTTACACAACATCTTTGTGGTTATAAAAAATTCTTTCAGAACTTTTCAGATATGAGCTTACTTAAGATGTCCACCATGTTTACTTTAAAACTTGCATGTTTCTGCTATGTTTAATAATTGGTTAATTCAATTTTCATGGAAATCGTTCCTGTGATTATTATTCTTATGGATTTCATGGTCACGTCAAATAATGATGATTATGGTACATTTGTTCAATTTCGGCTAGAGACAGAGTCAACAGGAAGGTGCAAGTTAGGATGACTTTTGAGCACATTTTTCCAAGATGAGGTCAGCAGCTTTCTGGAAATGCTGGGGGGAAATCACACAATTATCTTTCTAAACCCCACAAGTTTGGAGTCTCCAGGGTCTGGGGAGAAGATCAGGGTTTGAGTTAGGCCTGACTTTTTTTTTTTTTTTTAATTTTAATGTTTATTTATTTTTGAGAGAGGGGGAGACAGAGTGCAAGTGGGAGAGGGGGAGAGAGAGAGGGAGATACAGAATCTAAAGCAGGCTTGAGGCTCTGGGCTATCAGCACAGAGTCCGATGTGGGGCTCGAACTCACGCACTGTGAGATCATGACCTGAGCCGAGGTCGGAAGCTTAATCGACTGAGCCTCCCAGGCACCCCAAGTTAGGCCTGACTTTAAGAAACATAGTCACCTCTCACATTCTTCTCATTTAGAAGCTTGACATATGCTTTGTTAGTATATTCCTATCATAGCCTGCTGCTCCTCGGACCCACTCCTTATTTCTTGCTTGTACTCCAAAGTTCTCAGGAGTGAGGTTTGGTTAAGAGTTGGTAGAATTTGGATCCACTATGGTCTTCTGGCATGGCTTAGAGCTCCTGCAAGAATCCTGGAATCAATCCATTCCTTTGGATGCTGTTATGCATTTCAATTCTGAACCAGACATGTGGTCACACTCCTAGAGGGACTATTAATAAGAGCACATTTCTTGGGCCCTTTCAACTGACCCTCTAAACACTGAAGACTCAAGTTCAGGATGCAGTAAGCTACTGAGAGTTTGAGGTGTACATGAAGAGCCACGAAATGAAAAGTGTCTCTACAGGGAGCCTGCTTCTAACTTCACATTGTACTGACTTAATTTTCCCAAATAAAATGTAATTTCTTCATTTAAAAGAAAGAATGCTATTTGCAGAGCCGTTGAGACAAATGTAAATTTAAGAGCATCACAAGGCCACTCTCGAAAGAAGTGTGAAAAGCAATTAAAATTTATCAATATTAACAATACTTTTACGATGAGAATGAGAAAGCAAGTTTCACGCCAAGAATTTGGCCAGTCGTGCAGAACTGAAGTCTGAGCAGGCAAGTAACTCAGTTAATCAGGGTCAAAGGAGGATAATGAAAGAGGCCTTTGAGGTATAGAAAGAATATATAAAAATTGGGTGAACATGCAGAAACCAGAAAATCCTGAGGCTTAAACCTCTTGGAGTCCAAAAGGTTTGACATTGAGGATATTTTCCATACTCGTAGTTAAGACTATGAAAACTTTCTTCACATAAATTTCTACCGTCCACAAATATTCCCTTAGCCATGGTACAAATGACCAGCATTAGACATTCCCACTTAAAAAGAAGGAGTGTCAGGGCAATTGGGTGACTCTTGGTTTTGGCTCAGGTCATTATCTTGTGGTTCGTGAGTTCGAGCCCTGCATCCGGCTTCACACGGACAGTGCAGAGCCCGCTTGAGATTCTCTCTCTCTCCCTCTCTCTCTGCTTCTGCCCTGCTCATTCTCTCTCTCTCTCTCTCTTTCTCTCTTTCTCAAAATAAACAATAAACTTTATTTATTAGTTATATGATGGGTGTTATTATATGAGGGGTGTTTACCAGTGAAAGACATGCGCAAGGAATAGTGAATGTATATTCGATGTCCACTATCTTGTCCATGAAGAGAAGCAGTAGAGAATCCAGAACAGAAGCTGACCCCCAAATCACTCATATTTCAACTTGAAATATACATGTTAATTGTAAATTGCTTCCTTATTTTATCCTTACGTAGGCCAAGGTTTCTCAGCTTTAAGACTACTGATATTTTAGACCCGATCACTTTTTGTGGTGGGTACCCTTTGTATTGGAGGATGTCACCAGCATCTCTGGCTTCTATCACCAGGCGTAAATTGTGACAACCAAAAATGTCCCCTGGGAGGCAAAATCAGTCCCAGTTGAAAATCACTGATTTACACCAATATTAAAGTTAGTGTGACTTTTCTGCTGGCACACCCCAGCTGGGCGGTAGGGAACATGGAGTGAAAGAGCACCAGAAGAAGCTGACCCAGGACGAAGAAAATTTACTGCACATTATCTGCAGTGCAGATAATAAACAAGTAATTTATGGAAATCAAATATAAGGCTGAGAGCATCTTATTAGAACCAAGTTTCTCAGTTGGTAGACAGTGAGTGATTGAGGTTGATATAAATACAGGACATGGCTGCAGTCACCTTCCGGCTGCCAGACCCCAGCCACTGATGATCAAATCAAGCATTCCTTTTATAGAACTGAATGACCTAACACACGCGGTACAGTTGAGAGTTTCTTGTTTTTCATTCATTGACAGCTGGTCTAGCAGAAAGTCTGCTGGATGCTTGGGTCAGGCAACCAAATTTCAACAAGCACACAGAGCCTGAGAAGCTATAGACCTGATGAGTAAAGATTTTCAGAAAGACGGAGTAATCACCTCTAACTGAAACATATTTCATAGCATTTCTGATGCATTTAGGCAAAGGACGTTTTAGCCTCTTTTATGTGTTTTGTATGTAGTTTATAGACAAAACTCTATTTCTATCGGAAAATCTTAAGTGTTGACAACGGCACGGTACATGAATAAGTACAAAATACAGGCTAGACCCCTACAGGACCCCTTCTACCCACCTACTCCCTCAAGGATAGTCACTAGGCTGATTTCTAATAGCGTTGATAACTTTTGCCTGTTTTTGTACTTTATTTAAGTGGAATAATAGAATGTGTGTTATTTCGTGTCTGGCTTCTCTCACTTGGCATTACTTGGTGAGACTCATCCAGGTTGTTCTGTGTGACTGTAATTTGTTCTTGTTTTTATTGCCATGTATTATTCCAATAAGTTAATGTCCCACAATTAATTTCTCTACTGGTGGGTTATTTTCAGTTAGAATTATTAAAAATAGTGATTCTCTGGGGAAAAAAAATACAGGCTGAAAAGGGTACATTCTTTAGGAGAATACATATGTTAACTGTATTTCTTCTTGTTCTTCTGTTAATGATACTGACTGGGTCTTGAACTCTGTTGTGTGTCCACCGTGAAACATTTTTTTTTCAATATATGAAGTTTACTGTCAAATTGGTTTCCATACAACACCCAGTGCTCATCCCAAAAGGTGCCCTCCTCAATACCCATCACCCACCCTCCCCTCCCTCCCACCCCATCAACCCTCAGTTTGTTCTCAGTCACCATGAAACATTTAACAAAAAAGTTAAACAGATGTGCTTGTGGATTGAGAAAAGTTTACTAACTTGTATTTGTATCAGTTTCAACAATCATAATCTTTGTATATTCATTAATAGATATCTATCTACTTACCCACTTAAAGAAAAAGTTAGAGTTGAGAGATGTGTACATGGGGTGCCTGGGTGGCTCAGTCAGTTAAGTGTCCAACCTCAGCTCAGGTCGTGATCTCGCAGTTTTTGATTTTGAGTTCCATATAGGGCTCTGTGCTGACAGCTCAGAGCCTGGAGCCTGCTTCAGATTCTGTGTCTCCCTCTCTCTCTGCCCCTCCCCTGCATGTGCTCTGACTTCTCTCTCTCTCTCAAAAATAAATAAACATAAAAAAAAAAAAGATATGTGTCCAGGGGTTGATTCTTGAAGCTACTGTAACTAATGTGTGCAACAATTTTATTAGTCAATTCAATGAACACCCCAGAAAAGGTATTTATTGTGTATCTAACACAATGCCTGGCAAGAGAGATGTCACATGACTAAGTTAGAGACAATATGGTTAGTAAGAAAAAAGTGTTATTTAAGAAAATATTTACAAGGTAAAACAGTTTGCCCAACATCGTAGCTAGAAAATGGATGAACTGAGTTCCAAGCCCGGACAGTTCAACATCAAAGCATTTAAGCTCTAAACCAGGTAGAATGCTCAGAAAAGGAATTCTAATGGGGATAAATAGAAATTCCTGAATTTAAAGGAAAAAATAAATCACACAAGGGAAGAATTGTGTCCTGTTAATGGCCACAGTTCATATGAGAGACCTGAGCATAATCACAGCTGAGCCCACAGAGTGATGCTCTAGTTAAAAAGGCAAAAGCCATCTGAGGCTGTTAATCAACACAGAATATCCCATTCAAAGCCGTCCAAGCTCTGTTCAAAACAGCTTAGCATCTTTCACTTCTCTCTCCTTGACTGATGCCTCGGATAGGATATTGTAAAAAGATTCAGCTCCTTATCTCTGTGTTCTTGTGTTTTATTGTCCTGGAAATATGTAAGCTTTACCCCATAGAGACAACTAACAAGAACACATTAAAACATTCCAATTTAACCATTCTGGATGACTAATGTTTTGCTTCGGGTCCAATTTTGCCCTCCCCTTACTTAACATTTTGAATTGTCCCTTACTTCTGGTCCACACTAAAATTGGAAGCGGCCATCAAATATTTTTTTGCTTATACCTCACAGACCCAAGCAGCAAGGTCCACTCCTACAACCAGCCTAAAAATCCTGGCCTGGGTCAAGCTCTGTGTCCTACTAATTTGGAAAGTTTACTCTAAGATGGAATTTTATATTTGGTGATATGAGCCTTGTTAAGACAGATAATGATAAGCTAAGGGCAACCAAGTTGATGAAATATTTGGAAACCATACCACATGTACACAATTGATCTTAGCCAAAGGACTGAAAGAGAATATGTTACAAAAGGAAAAAAAATGAAGAAACTGGAGGAGTTTATTATGGACAAGAAAAGGAAATGCGATAGGCATAATTGTGTTCTGCATTTGAACAGCTGTTATGCAGATAAGGGAATAGTTAATCTCATTTTATTAGTAGGAAATACACACGGATGGAAGCTTTAAGGGACACTTTAGATCTGATGGGAAGAAGAACTTAACCATAAAGAGGCATCTATGTTAGTCATGTTTACACACTGAAGAGAATGTACTGAATTTTTTTTCTTTTCTTTTTTAAGTTAAGGTATAATAAACATACAATGTTACATTAGTTTTACATGTGCAATGACTCAACAATTCTATACATTTCTCAGTGCTCATGAAGATAAGTGTCCTCTTGCTTCCCTTCATGTGTCTCAACCCTCCCCACACCCCCAAACCCCCACTCCCTAGCAACCACTAATTTGTCCTCAACATTTAAGAGGCTGATTTAGAAAAAAAATTTTAATGTTTTATTTATTTTTAAGACAGAGAGAGACAGAGCATGAGTGGGGATGGGACAGAGAGAGAGAGGGAGACACAGAATCCGAAGCAGGCTCCAGGCTCTGAGCTGTCAGCACAGAGCCCAACGCGGGGCTCAAACTCACAAACTGTGAGATCGTGACCAGAGCCGGAGTCGGACGCTCAACCGACTGAGCCACCCGGGCGTCCCAAGAGTCTATTTTTTGTCTGTCTCTTTTTCTTTGTTTGCTCATCTATTTTGTTTCCTAAATTTCACATTCAAATGAAGTCATATGGTATTTGTCTTTCTCTGACGGACTTATTTCACTTAGCATGATTACACTCGAGTTTCATCCAGGTTGTTGCAAAAGGCAAGATCTCAAAGAATGTACTGTCTTTTGAAACTGAAAAAGGCGTACGAAGAGTTGGCTTCAGATTTGAGGGGAAATAGGGCAAAAAGAAAACAAAGACCAGGATTCCACAACATTCGGAGTCCCTTTAAATTATTTCCAAAGGTTAGAGTGTTTTAGGGTTCCTTTCTTAGAAGAGGTTGGTTTTTAAAATATTTTGAAGAATAAAATAGAAATGATTTTCCAGGACACAATAAAAGACTGTTTGACACAATGCACCTGGGGTGGAGAGAGGAGAATAATGGGTATAGTAAAGGGTTTTCTGTTTGACTAGACTAGAACAAGAAGTGTACTGAACAAAGAGTAAAAGGATAGGAAATTTGAGACAGTGGCAGAACAATTGGTGAGTTAGTCTTAATCTACCTCTTATGGTATTTACAAAACACTTTAGGTCACAGGCTCCTAAAAAGTTCTTAAATGTTGGGGCACCTGGGTGGCTCAGTAGATCAAGTGTCTGATGCTTGATTTTGGTCCAAGTCACCATCTCACGGTTTGTGAGTTCGAGCCCTGCATCGGACTCTGCACTGACAGCACAGAGTCTGCTTGGGATTCTCTCTCCCTCTCTCTCTGCCCCTCTCCCACTTGCACTCACTCTCTCTCAAAAAGAAAAAAAAAAAGCATAACATCTTTTTCAAAAAAACTTAAAAAATTAGAAACTATAATGAATGATTTTATAAGAATTGTATTTCATACAATTTTATTCAGGGGTAAAGGCATGTGCTATTATGAGGATGAAATACTATAAACTGAAAAGAGGTTGTTTCAGAGTATTTTGTGCAGAGGCAGGAGCTGTAAGAGAAAGAATGGTGGCAAGCAAGGTGACTTTCAAGAAAATTTAATAAAGTCCTAATCAAAGAAATTAGATGTCCCAGTATTCTCATATTATAAAATTCTCTAACCACAGAGCCAGTCTTATTAATGTGTGCCCTGGATATAAACATACCCTCAACTCAAAGGAAGTATTCTAATGCCTTCCTTCCAGGAATTCAATAAAGACAATATTCATGAACAAAACTATATTAACACAGTTTAGTAAATTAAACTGGTAAGATCCCCCTCTTTTCCATGGTTCCTGCCAGGCGAGTCTTTACTACCAAATAGGACAATATTATTTTTTTGTATTTATTTATTTTTTTTCCAACTTTTTTTTTTTGTTTTTTTGTTTTTTTTTAATTTATTTTTGGGACAGAGAGAGACAGAGCATGAACGGGGGAGGGGCAGAGAGAGAGGGAGACACAGAATCGGAAACAGGCTCCACGCTCTGAGCCATCAGCCCAGAGCCCGACGCGGGGCTCGAACCCATGGACTGTGAGATCATGACCTGAGCCGAAGTCGGACGCCTAACCGACTGAGCCACCCAGGCGCCCCTTGTATTTATTTATTTTTATTTATTTTGTATTTGAGAGAGATCGAGTGGGGTAGAGGGGCAGAGAGAGAGAATCTTAAGCAGGCTCCACACCCAGTGTGGAGCCTGATGTGGGACTCAATCCCACGAACCTGGGATCATGACCTGAGCTGAAATCAAGAGTTGGATGCTTAACTGACTGAGCCACCCAGGCACCACGTTTTGTAAGATTTTATTCTTAAGTAACCCCTACACCCAATATGGGGCTTGATCTTACAACCCAAGATCAAGAGTCACATGCTCCACTGACTGAGCCAGCCCGGAATCCCTATAGTTCCACAATTTTAAGATTTGAAACATTTTTCTTCCTTTTCAGGGAAAAAGCAAATATGAAATTTGATATAACCAACAATCTTAAGAGTCACTACAGTGTCAACTAGGCTGTAATATGAAACACTATGTCTTAAATACACATATACTCACATAAACATACACATACTTGGAGAAAAGAATGGAAGGAAACACAGCAAAATATTAAGGTTGATGGGATGTTGGATTATGGTTAGTTTTTGTTTTCTTTCATTTTTTTCCCTATGTTTCTACAAGAGGTAGAGCTATATTTTTCATATAATTAACAAAAATTAATAAACTTTAAAAATAGGTCTGATGTATTTAACCTATCTTTTGCTTCTCTTCTAGATGCTTAAATTTTCTTTTTTTTTTTTTAATTTTTTTTTTAACGTTTATTTATTTTTGAGACAGAGAGAGACAGAGCATGAACGGGGGAGGGTCAGAGAGAGGGAGACACAGAATCTGAAACAGGCTCCAGGCTCCGAGCTGTCAGCACACAGCCCGACACGGGGCTCGAACTCATGGACCGCGAGATCATGACCTGAGCCGAAGTCGGCCGCTTAACCGACTGAGCCACCCAGGCGCCCCATAGATGCTTAAAGTTTCTAAGTTCTCAATTTATGAAATGAATCAATATACTGTCCCCATATGAACCTGTATTAATGGCTCTGCTTCTGGACTTTTCAGTCGAAGGTCATTCTTCTTTCTGGACGTAACTCTATAGAAAACTCTTACACAGTCCCCAGACTTGTGTGGCTACCAATTTTTGTCTTATTCTGCACTTGTATGTTATATTCAGAACATGAATTAGGGCCCCTAACATAACCGCACATCTGATACAAATGGGATGTGATAGAAATCAGTTTCCAACAGCCTGCAGATGGTACTACATTTTGTGTCTATTCATTTAAATTAGGTAATGGCAGAGAAACTAGATACTCCGTAAATGCTCTTACTTCCTTCTCATGTTCGTGATGCCTGAGAAAACAACAAAGCAGTTCAAAAACCATTTTTACCTTCCACGACTTTTCTCCTGTGGCATTTCTTACCCAAACAAAAAGTCTCCAGATTTTATGCACTTTTTTCCTTTTTTAAAAGTTTGAACAACCATCTTGGAAAATTGTCCTTCTGGTAAAGCAAAGTTAACTTCATTTCTTGACAGTTTGCCTGAGAGCTGCTGTACTGGTTTGCAGGGGCACTGAATTCTTGGAAGCAGATGGACAGAGGTAAAACTCTGGAAGCAATAGCCAGTACAATAAAAATTTGTACATCTCAAAGCACTTGCTAAAAAGCTCATTAGGTAAAAGAAACATGGCAAGAAGCTTCAGCTCCCTCAATCAGTAATATAGAATTTCCCCAAAAGACAATTTTCTCACCTGTTCACTACTTGGTCACTCAAAATTTTGAGCCATCTTGGGCACTTAGCCTTGAACTTAAAAGACTCTAAATTCTTTTTTTTTTTTTAATGTTTATTTATTTTTGAAAGAGAGAGCATGAGCAGGGAAGGGGCAGAGAGAGAGGGAGACACAGAATCTGAAGCAGGCTCCGGGCTCTGAGCTGTCAGCACAGAGACTGACGCTGGGCTCGAATTCATGAGCCATGAGATCATGACCTGTGCTGAAGTCAGCCGCTTAACCAACCGAGCCACGCAAGAGCCCCTGAAACCTCTAAATTCTAGCAGCAGTAAAGATACACTGCTTCAATCTTTCTGGTAGCATATTTCTATTCTTTTCTAGCCATTCTCATTGAAAAAGTCAATTGCTTTTTAAAAAATCAGCTGATTGTTTTTTCCACTCTACCCCATGAAGAACAGTAGATCTTATCCACTCTCATGGCTTCAGTTACCACCTCGATGCTAGTGGCTTCCAGTTTGACATCTCTTGCCCAGACAGACTTCCCTCCTGAATCTCAGACGACCAACTGCCAGCTAAATATCTCCATGTAAATGTACCAGAAGTGAGGTGCCTGGGTGGCTCAGTCAGTTGTGTGTCCAACTCTTGATCTCGGCTCAGGTCATGATCTCACACTTAGTGAGACGGAGCCCCGAATTGGGCTCTGCATCAGCAATGAGGAGGCTGCTTGGGATTTTCTCTCTCCCTCTCTCTGCCTCTCCCTGACTCATGTGCTCTTGTGCACATATGTGTGTGCACAGTCTCTCTCTCTCTCTCTCTCTCTCTCTGAAAATAAATAAATGAATGAATGAAAAAATGTACTAGAAGCGACTCAGTGCTAGGAATTCAAAGCTTAACTTCTTCCCATACCCTTCTCTCATCTTTGATTTACTACCTGGGTGAATGGCCCCACTATTGGCCTAGTTTCCCAAGCCAGCCACCTGTCATCTCTGACCCATCCCTGTTCATCATCCCCCACATCCAAATGCCAAGTCTTGTCAATTCTACTTGCTAAACATATCTAAAATCACTTCTCATCATCACCATTGCCACTAACAGTAAAGACCACTAACATTTCTCACCTCAATTACTGCAAAAAGATTCTAAATCATTTCCTTGCCTTTGGTCTCTGTCCTGGAAGATTCAATTTGCACTTTGTAGCTAGAGTGATCAGCTACACAAATCTGATCATGTCACTCTCATGCTGCAAATAATGTATTGGTTGTCCACTGCCCTCGGAATTAAGTCCAAATTTCTCAACTTGGCTTTATAAGATTTTCATGATCTGGTCCCTGCTCATTTCTATATTACAGCTCCTCCCACCTCCCCTTCCCCCAAATCTTGTAGCCACAATGAGCTTCTTTTTGTGTGCTCTATTATTTCCTGGTCTTTGCATATACTACACCCATTACTTAGAACACTCTGGCTTCTCTGCATCACCTGATACTCGTTATCAGCTACACTCAGTCTCAGATCTCATTGTAAGTGGCATGTTCCCTGGGAAGCCTTCCCAGCATCATTCTTGCCCTGGATTGAATAAGGGACCTTGCAATATTCCCATTACACGCCTCACTTCTCCCTGTGTTTTAATTTTTTAATTTATTTGTTAGATTGTTAGCTCCCTAAGGACAGATACAATGTCTTGTTTACTTTTACATCTCTTTTGAAGTGACCTTGTCTTGTAAAGAACCTAGTAAAGTTCTAGAACCAGCACATTCTCAATTAAGATTTGTTGAACCAATGAATCAAGTTATAGAAGTAACAGGTTTCCTGATGGCTAGACCATTTGCAAATAAAGCTTGAGCTATTCTGATTGCTTGGGTAGCATGTAAACCTGCAGACGTGGGCCAGATTGAAGAAAATTGGGGCGCCTGGCTCAGTAGGTTAAATGTCTGACTTCAGCTCAGGTCGTGGTCTCACAGTTCGTGGGCTTGAGCCCTGTGTGGGGCTCTGTGCTGACCGCTCAGAGCCTGGAGCCTGCTTCAGATTCTGTGTCTCCCTCTCTCTCTCTGTCCCTCCCCCACTCACACTCTGTCTCTCTCTCAAAAATAAATTCACGTTAAAAAAAAAAAAAAGGAAAGAAAACCAGCACTCTGATTTTTGGTAGAGGGCCCGGCCTAGATTAAACTGACTATAGCCAGCTGTTTCCTCAAGAGTCTGAGGCATGCAGCTTGTAAAAAGCCTCTAATCGCTGATTCCAACGAAAGCAATTTCATCTTTAAAATGGGTTATAACCTAGGCAAAGTGAGTTTGCTATTCTGTTCCTTGTTGGAGTACTCTTCTAGGGATTAGATAGTTTCAACCTTAGATTCCAGAAAAACAGGCACGGGAAGTTAGTTCTTGAACGAATGGGTTGAATAGTTACAATATTTCTACGCTAATATGCCAGAAACAGAGGTGAGCAGGAGATAGTACCCCTGCTGAATAGAAGAGTCAGACAACAAGCAAACGAATAAATCAAGAAGATAAAATCAGAAAACGATCAATGTTATGATGCCAAAAGAGAGTGATGTATAGAGGGTGGGGGTAGGGAGGTAGCTACTTACAATAGGGGTCACTGGGGGCCTCTTTCAAGAAGAAACATTTGAGCTGCGGTGTGAATAGTGAAAAGGAGGCAGGCATGTAATGAAATGAAGGAAGAGTAATCCTGTTGGAAGGAACAGCAAGGGCAAAGAATAAATTTGCAAGTTCAAGGAACAGAAGAAAAAGCCATGTGAACAGGGAAGGCATGGCTGTGACGAAAAGAAGGAAGTGGGCAGAAGCTGCTCGGGAGTTTGGGTTTAATAAACAGTGCTCTGGGAAGCCACTGGAGGGTTCTAAGCAAGTGATTGACTTTGTCTAAATATTCTTGAATTTATAAACTGAGGAGGAAGGAGTTAAAAGGGAAAGAAATAATTATGTTTTATAATTATGTTTTAACCTCTCCTGCTTAAACTAAAACCATGTGTTTGTGCTTTTCAGCATTTCAATGCCCAGAATGATTTGTTGATATATTAAAATGCATTTCTTGTATATTCTATTTCCTTAATTGAGGAAGAGCTTAGAAATAACCTTGCTGACAGTGATCTAGGGAAAGAATCAATATTCCCTGGACATTTTAATTTTTTTACTGTTCCTATGCAATGGGGGATTAGACAGTAATTTTGTTTAAGAACTAAAATTAAAGTAATTACTAATTTTAACCTATTCTGCTCCCATGTGGTTATCTCAATTAAAATCAGAATTTATAACAGTCACATCCAACTAGAATTCAGGGTTTTTAAACCTTTCATTCCAGACCTTTCAGTGAATAGCTGAAATCCTGCAAACCTCTGCTTAATTGCAATTTACACAGCCTTTCTAGTGAAACTATGAGGTTTAAATGTGAATTGAAACTGGGTTCAATTAAAAAGTTATTTGGACAGCATTCCTTGTTAAGAAATGTGATCTACATGGTGTTTGTTGATGATTATAAAGCTTGGTTTGTTATCTACAAATCAGAAACCTCATGTGGTTCTGTCAAAATAAAAACGTCATACACTGTAGTACTGAGACAGTATTTTTTTTCCTAAGGAGCTCAAAGCACTTCACTGATGTTTTCTCATTAGTCCTCACCATTTCCCCAAGGTAAGTGGATGGAAAGTATTATGCACACTCGGTAGAAGGGGGAACAAGGCCAAGAGAAGTGAATGAACATGCCCAAGGTCATATAACACGTCAGCAGCAGGGGAGGGATGACTCTCAGGTCTTCTAATTCCCAGGGATCTGGCATTTTGTCATGCAGGGCAAGGTACCAAACCAGTTCTTGTCTGGTTTGGTACATTTGAATCTCCATGTATACAGTTACAGTGAACTAATAACACATCTGTTCTAGGGTATATGTCTATGTTTTGGTGTTTACATCAGCAACAATTATTAAGCGTTATTTTTAAATGAAGACATTTGGGGAGCACCTGAGTGGCTCATTCGGTTAAGTGTCTGACTCAGGTCATGATTTCATAGTTCATGAGTTTGAGCTCCATGTCAGGCTGTGCTGATAGCTCAGAGCCTGGAGCCTGCTTCCGATTCTATGTCTCCCTCTTCTCTGTGCCCCTACCCTGTTTGTGCTCTGTTTCTCTGTCTCTCAAAAATGAATAAATATTTTTAAAAAATTTAAATGAAGACTTTTTTTTTAATGCAGTGAGATTAAGATATTTATCTCATATATTGCATGTGGGTTGTCTGTCTAGGAACCTGATAGGAACTTTATCATTTTGCTAAAGACTAGATTTGTCGCAGGGTGCCCAGGTGGCTTAGTCAGTTAAGCATCTGACTCTTGGTTTTGGCTCAGGTCATGATCTCACAGTTCATGAGTTTGAGCTCCACATTGGGCTCTGATCCTGCCTGGGATTCTCTGTCTCCCTCACTATCTCTTCCCCTCCCCTGCTCACACTCTCTCTCTGTCTCTCTCTCAAAAATAAAATAAATAAACATTATATATATATTATATATTAACATATATATTTTATATATAAATATAATATTTATATATAATATATTTTATATAATATTTATATATAATATATTTTATATAATATATTACAACATATGATATTGACATTATAATTTAATATTTAATATTTAAACATTAATTATTAATAATGATTATTATTTAATATTTTAATGTAACTATAATATAATAATAATATAATATAATATATAAAATAAATAAGCATTATTTATATATATATATATATAGAGAGAGAGAAAATTTGTTGTTTGCTATTTAAGGAATTAGAAATATAAACACACACGCACACACACACACACACACACACTCTTCATTGTATCATTTTCCCATGAAATGTTTTTCCTCCATAATAGGATATTTGAAACCTGTGAGCTCCTATAAAAAGTTAAAGTTGTCTAAACTTTGGTTCTTAGGTTTTACAGTGTTTACATGTCCTCCCAAATCAGTATATGCCCTTGTTTTTTTGCCTTCTTTCTCTTTCTCATTTGGAATTTCTGTAAAAAAATCCAAACACACATAAGCATAGCAAGAATAGTACAATAAACCTCCATATACCCATCATCCTGATTATAATTACATATAATCATAATCACACAATTATAAAGATTTTGCAACATTTATTTGTCCCTGTTTTTGCCCTTGCTGAACTTTCAAAAAGTACGTCTCAGACATGAAGTCATCTCATCCCTGCACACTTGACCTATGAATCTCTAAAAATAGGAACTTTTAAATCATAGTCATAATGCCATCATTGTGTCAAAATTTTAACAATAATGCCTTTATAGGATCTAAAATCCACTCCTTAATAAAGTTTGTCAGATTATTTTTTAAATGTTTATTTATTTATTTTGAGAGTGGGGGGAGGGGAAGAGAGAGGGAGAGAGAGAATCCCAAGCAGGCTCCACACTTAGCACAGAGCCTCACATGGGGCTCAGACCCATGACATTGAGATCATGACCTGAGTGGAAATCAAGATCAGATGCTTTAAACAACTGAGCCACCCAGGTGCCCCATCTCAGATTATTTTTTAAAAAATTGTTTTCATAGTTGATTTGTTCCAATCAGAATCAGAACACGTGGCACCTGGCTGTGGTGCAGCCTTCCCTGGAGGAGCTGCTTCCTCTTCCCCACCCACTGGTCTTGGCTAGTTGCAGAAACCAGGTAAGCTGCCCTGCAGAATGCCCACATTCTGAAATGATCTGTTTGCTTCTTTGTGGCATCATTTAACTTATTTCTCTATCTCCCATATTTGCTATTAATGGAAGTTAGTTCTAGAGGCTTGATTATATTCAAGTTCATTTTTTAAAAAGTTATTATTGCAAGAACACTTCATAGGAGACACTGTGAGCTTCTGATTACACTGTATGAGGAGGCCCACAATGTGTGTTCATTCCAGTCTTGGTGATGCTAAGATCATCAGAGGATTCACATGGGGACAGCCTGACCCCTCCACTGTAAAGTTCCCCGTCAGCCTTTCTGATAATACTATCATCTAGCATCTGGATGTCTCCGTTGGTTAAGTGACCTACTCTTGATTTTGGCTCATGTCATGATCTCACTGTTGGTAGGTTCAAGCCCCACATCTGATTCTGCACTGACAGTGCAGACCCTGCTTGGGATTCCCTTGCTCCCTGTCTCCCTGCCCCTCCCATGCGTGCTCTCTCTCTTTCTCAAAATAAATAAACTTAAAAAAAAATAATGCTATCAACCACTGATGATTTTGGCCTGAATCAGTTATTTCAGTGGCTTCAAACGATTATTTTATAATCTTATCATTGCTTCCACGTTTATTAGCTGAAAATCTTCTGTTAAGAAGAACAGTTTCCTCCTCAACTAAGCCTACTAAACAGAGAATTGATGCTTAATTCTTTCCTTTGATTTGACAAAGGACTGATACCCCAGTTACATTCATCAGTGTCCAGTGAGGTGGGTTTCAGTTAAGTGCATTCATGCACTGAATTTTCACTTCTAACAACCGCAGACCGTGGAAGAATATAATACAGGTAGAGTACTAGCTATGTATTATTTTTTGGGGAAAGCCATGGAACAGCACGTAGACACTTCTCTAGGACAAGGTACTTCCCTGACTCAACTGAGCCTTTTCTTTTGTTTCCTCTGACGTTCCTTCACTCTCTCATGGCTATGAATGGGATGTAGAACCAACGAGGAGGAAAAAGAGGGGGAAAGGGCAGGTAGAAACAAGAGGGGTAGAATGGTGACTCATGGTCCAAAGCCAAGCATCCTGGAAAAATGAAATGCAAAGGAACCAAAATATGCTTCTACAATATCTCCAACCTTGAAGGAAGTGAACCAACCACAGGAAGTTCTTTACAACTTTGTTTTAAGGTCTGTAACACTGAACTTTTACACTGAATATGTGAAAACTCATTTGACCCTGACTGATACTCTGCAATCATTAATATGAGCCCATTTTACAGATGAGTATATTTGAGTTCAGAGATATTAACTGGCTTGTCTAAAAGACAAAATCAGGAATAAAACTGTGGTCTCCAACTCCTGGTGCAGGACATTTTCTCCACAACCATAGTCACTGCCTCTGCATCTATTCTGTCTTTTGCCTTCATGATTGTGTGATGAATTGGTGAGAGTAGCTAAAATGGGGAGATGTTGATGACCAAGACTTCTTGCAGTGCCAAGACCTTTCATGTTGTACATCAGAACAAGATCACTAGGCAGAAACACCCTTATAAACCTGTAAACCAAGTTGGATTGTGGTTAGTGTACCTGTGAGCCCACAGTGTTTGTGCGATACTAGCATTAACAGGGAACATGGCCTTGTTTATGCAACTGCCACAGGCCTAACTGGTTGGGTAACTTCTTTCTAATAACAACCCTTTATTCAGCAACAATATAGTTTTTATTGTAGGTGTCAGAAATAATTTCATCCTTTGCTCATGTACAAAACGAAGGGGGGAGATGCTTTCAGCAATGAAATTTAATACCAACATTTTAATATCTTTCAATGTTAGAGATAGTTACAGAGTGTAAAAGATCTTTTCCAAATTTAAAGGGTCAATTCACAATATTTTTTTGAATGGCTTAAAAATTCATGATGAAAATTATCCCTCAGAATAAGAACGCTTTGTTTTGCATTCACCTTCCTGTAATGGATATTAATCCCTGAAGGTAGAAAACTTTCACCTGCCTTGCCAAGTTAAACATTCTAAACATCAAATTTTATACCACAGCCTAACATTCCTCAAAGATAAACAACATCAGGGACAGAAGTCTTAGAATATTTGAAGACAGGTGGAAGTAATAAATTACTGCCCTTTTATGGAGAGCAAGCTTAAATGGTGTCTTTTTCTAAAAATGGTTGAAAAGAATCTTGACACTGAGTTCTGCTGTCAGTTGGGTGGTAGTCCTTGTGGGGAAAGTTATACGAAGGTTAGACTGGGAAAGTCTGAATAATGAGTTCCCAGAGGTTAAACGGAAATGATTGCTTTTTGGTGCTGTGAGAGGATTTCTCATTAAGGAGCATATATATTTGTGGATGGACCTATGAGAGTTGGTATAGAATGTGAAGATTTTTGTTTCATGCATTAACACCTACTAGGGAGAAACCACCATGAAAGAGTTGCTAAACAACTAAAGAGACGAAACGACTTGGCTTTGTCATTGACCACCCCAGTGCTGGCATCATGGGCACATGGACAGAGCCATAGAGAAAGATGGAGGCTGTGTATGAGCCCAGTTGCATGGGCTGTCATTTACTGAATCTGATCAAGAGTGTCACTGCCACATGAGAAACATGCCAGCAAACGAAAGCAATGTTGAGCCACTATTGCAGCATTATTTCCCAAAGAGGGGATACCAAATAGCACCTTGGTAAGAATTGAATACAATGGAATCCTTCCATTAATTTTTTTTTTCTGACAGAATATGCAAATATTCTGGTTATATGTTAGCTTTTTTTTTTTTTTTGTCTACAGAGCCTCTCCTAGCATCACTTTCTAAGAGCTTATAGAACATTTGATCCACTAACATGGGATCCCACAAAACGGCCATCACACTGAGGACCCACTTCACAGCAAAGGAAATGTGAGAGTGGACCTATAACCGTGGGATTCCCCTGGCTTTACCATATACCATGCCAACCAGAAGCTACTGGCTTTCTGGATAGAGATCTGGATAGAGATAGAGATCTCTAGATAGAGATTTGGAATGGCTTGCTCAAGACATGCTTAGGTGCCAGCTCAGAGCCAATAGTTTATAAGGATGAGGCACCATCCTTCAGGATGCAGTGCCCCAATAGATAAAATTCATGAGACTGAGAGCCAAAAAGTTAAAGCATGAATGATCCTACTTACCATCATTCCAGTAATCCACCTAGGGAATTTGTGCTGTCCATTTCCATTACATTAGGGTCTTCAGGGTTAGGGATACCAATCCCCAAAGGGAAACCTTTTTCCCCAAGGAAAACAAGAAGAACCCCCATTAAACTATAAGCAGGCTGTCCCTGAGCATTTCAAGCTTCTTGTGTTAAGGGACGAGCAAACATGAAGAGGAGTCTTTATTCAGGCAGGAATAATTGGCGCTGATCATCAAGAGGGGGTAGCGCCACTATTCCACAATGGGGGCATGGAGGAACAGGTTGTAGAACTCGGGTGATCTACTTGGGTACCTCTTGTTATGCCCTTACCAAATAGCGGTGGAAATAGATGAGAGAGATGAGGTAAGGATCTGTAGCCTGAGAAGGACATGGAGACAAGGGGCCCATTCCCCTTGGGAATGGTCATGCCACCAGCTACACCACCCAAACCAGCACAGATGCCAGCTGAGGGTGAGGGCATTCCAAAATCATTAGTGAAGAAGAGATACATTGAGTATTAGTTGCAGCCCCAGGACTAGGCTCAGCAATAGCGGGTATAATTTGTTTTGCTAGCCTTCCCCTTCTGAGGAAAAGAGGCCTGAGGGATATACATGAAGCACAAAGGGGTCATCTGAGAATACAACTGACAGACAGCCTTCAGCTGTCAGTTCTTGTAGGGATGGCCTGGGCTGCAGAAATCCACGCTACTCCTGGTCACATCCTTCTGGAGTGGCCCATACCGTGAATGGCTGAGGCGAGGATATAAAGGCCTGGCTCATGTGGTCTCATGTGGGACAGCTCTGAGAGAATATTTAAGCTCTAGAGCTCCCCAAGGAACTGGCCGAGGCTTGCACTCAACTTGACTCATCCCCTCTGCTCAATCCTTCTTTCTCTCCCCTCCTGGAAAATGTCCCAAACAGTAAGGTCTGATGGTCCACTTCTCAGAGTACACAAACTGAGTATTTGTTACAGAGAATCCTGCTTTTGTCAATTTTCCTGTCTGCCCATTTCTTTCCTTTTAAATTTTTAAAAATGTTTATTTTTGAGAGAGAGAGCGAGCGACCATGAATGGGGGAGGGGAAGAGAGAGGGAGACAGAATCTGAAGCAGGCTCCAGGCTCTGAGCTGTCAGCACAGAGCCCGATGCGGGGCTTGCACTCAGTAAGGGCGAGATCTTGACCTGAGCTGAAGTCAGATGCTTAACCGACTGAGTCACTTAGGCCCCTCTGCCCATTTCTTTGGTTAGCCATGTCTCTGTGGGGTCTACTGATTGTCCAGGCTGAGTTGACCCTCACCTCTCTGCCACCACAGCACTAAGTTTCCTCCTTTCATTACCACACTTACTACATCAAATCTAGTGCATCTCATTTATGCCAACGTGTCCGTCAGTTGTGAAAACAGGCATCTTTTCCTCAGCAACCTTTGTATTCCCGGGTGCACCATGGGTGCTCAAACTACGTGGTTTGAGCTTTTGTTTCACTCCTTCTTGAAGTTCTAAGCCCTTTATAAAACAAACAAAAAATACGATCTTCACCAGGCCAGCTTCTATATTTGACTCTGTCAAGAAAAGTCTTACCGATCACACAATTTATTTTCCCTTTGGGGGGATTATGAATCAAGTGGTAAATGGGTCCCAGCAGCAGAGCAGCAATTAGTTCCCCAAGCAGGGGTAAAGAGGGAACGAGTCCTGTCAACTACACTCGTCAATATCCTCTGTGTCGGTGTCTTTGCTGACACGCATAGTTGTCGCTTACTGAGAAGCTGCCATAGCGCTATCCTAGGAAGGCTAACCTTATGAGGAAGACAGAGGCTCAAATAAAACTTGGATGTAGATCAGCCAAGTTCTTTCTAAAACCTGTGACAGCATCCATACCTGGACAAGAATGAAATGTGAAGGATTCTTCGAAATGTGGTAATAAAAGCCAACAATAACTAGAGTTTCATTGGAGACGCACACACATACCCACCACCAAACCCTCCCCAACCACCCCCACACCCCGACTTTCCTCCATAGGTAAGCAGCTAAGGAATCACAAACCTTTTCAGAAGAAGATAGTAGTAGAAAGTGCAGGTTATTTACTGGGAAAAGAAAATAGGTGATTAGGTGACAATGAAGTGTTTCTGTAGTAAAAGCTCCAGGAAGATTGTATCAAAGATGAACTCAGGGATTAATGGGAGACACCACAAGACTCATGTTCTCTTTTTCTTCTCTCTACTTTGAGGGGTATGTGGGTTCAGAGAGCAGACAAAGAGTGGATCCACAGCCCTTTCTTATAAAATGAGAGCCTAACATTTAAACTAAGTATTTAAAGGGCTCTTGGGTGTCTCAGTCAGTTAAGCCTCTGACTCTTTATTTCGGCTCAGGTCACAATCTCACAGGTCTGTAGGTTTGAGCCCCGCATGGGGGGTCTGTGCTGACAGTGCAGAGCCTGCTTGGGATTCTTTGTCTCCCTCTCTCTCTGCCCCTCCCCCACTCACGCTATCTCGGTCTCTCTCAAAATAAATAAATGTAAAAAAAAATTAAACTAAGTGTTTGAATGCATAGACTAGAAGGGGTACAAAGTTTTGTACCAGGATATCAATTAATTACTTACTCACGGAAAAAGAACAAAGTGTCAGAAAGTTAATGCATCTTTTGGAAGACTAGGATAAGAGCTGACATCAATGAGATAATAAATTTTACACTAAATTAATGAGTTGCCCTTTGTCAACAGTAAGAATGCTACAGCACCCCCTTCAGTAGGGCTTGCTCTGCTAAAGAATAAGAGTGGATTTGTCCTAAACCAGCTCTACTCTTTTACTCTTTGGTCAGGAATGAGAACAGTGAACGGGTTAGGAATCAGCAGGATCTGTAGTCAGACCTTCCCAGAAGATCACATGATTGGGGAGAACCCAAGGCAAGCATCGTTTTCAGAGGAATATAATAAGGAAGATGCCAAAGATATATGGGACACAGCACTAATCAAGGCAAGATGGAAAGTTTGGTCACTATCCAGGTGTCCACTGCAGTGCTCTGGGAAGGTCACTATTAAGCTTTGGTCTTAAAGCCTACACGGATCCTTATGTCTTACAGCTGTGTAGATTGTGTGGCAGCCACAGAGAGTGCTTCTCCTCTGAGCTGCTCTCTCCTCTAGCCCCAGTACTAAATACTGGTTTCACACTCCAATGGTGAAATGAGCCAAGGGGCAAGAAACCCCCCAGAAATGAACCCATTAAAAGAACACAGACTAACAACATGGATGAATACTACAGACATAACAGTGAGCAAAAGAAGCCAGATACAAAAAGAACATACTGTATTACTCCATTTATATGAGGGTCAAGAACAGCAAAACTAACATATGGTGACAGATGTCAGAATACTAATTATTTCTGGGTACAGGCTGGTGGGGGTGGTAGATACTGCCTGGAAAGGGATTCAGGACCTCTTTCTGGGCAGTGAGGAAGGTTCTGTATCTTGATCTGTATAGGAGTGACCTGAGTGTATCTAATATGTAAAAATTCATGAAAGTATACATTTAAAATTTCTATACTTTATGGGGGCACCCGCGTGGCTCAGTTGGTTGTGTCCGACTTTGGCTCAGGTCATCAGCTCATAGTTCGTGGGTTTGATCCCGGCATTGGGTTCTTTGCTGACAGCTCAGAGCCTGGAACCTGCTTCAGATTCTGTGGGTCCCTCTCTCTGTCCCTCCCCTGTTTGCACTCTGTCTCTCTCTCTCTCTCAAAAATAAACAAACATTAAAAACTTTTTAAAAATTTCTATACTTTATGTATGTTACACTTCAAAATGAAGTAGAAAAAAACTTATTTTACTTACTTGTTTTTAACCCCATTTTCCTTTCCTTCCTTCCACCACACACATGGTGCGTGCACACACACACACACACACACACACACACACACACACACACACACCACGCAAGTTATATAGCCCAAGTATGTTGGCCAGTTTACCTGTGAGCTCCTCTTCCTTGGGAAACGGTGTATGGAGGGGCCGCTTTGCATTTTCTCTAGTGGTTGGAGGACATGAGGACATGGTGGTACATAACACAGTCCCATACAGGGGCATTCAGGATGGGTAGAGGGCATTTCCTGAGATTTGGGAGTGAGGTGGGAAAGTCTGGAACCCTAAAGGAAAGGGATATATACAGAGATAAGACTAGCTACTTACAAGGACTAAAGAGACTTGGTCACAAAAAGCAAGACCAGTGTCCTATCCTGTCTGGAAGTTGCAGTAACTGAAGGGGACCAGATACAGCAACTATTTTGCTGGACACCATGGAACTAACAGCCCAGGTTCTGTGATTTCCCTGGTTTAAGAAGAGGATTAGCTCCAGAAACTACAGTGGAATTAAACTACAGGGATGGATTGTTGTGTGGCCCCATTTTTGTGAAAGGAGCCAAAGCAATCACTAGAAATACCATCTGAAGCCAGAGAAACTAAAGAAAACTAACTCTCACCAAGGGATTAACCTGAAACCTTAGGCCCAGTAACACTGTATTTTAATCAAGCGTCTTCCAAAGAGGTAATAGGCGCTGGAAACAAAAGCAACATTGAACCTTTTCAGGATGTGAGACCTTGTCTAGTACCTTCATGGCTTTCAGCTTTGAGAAAAATATAATGTGTCAGTGGCACAGTGCACATAACAGAATGGCAGGATGGACTCTCCCACTGCAATCAGTAGATCCGTGAATATAAGCGCGGCTTGTCTAAGATCAGACATAGATGCTATTGTAATCAGAAAGACAGAGCAGCTCTCCATGCAGTCATTTAAGGACAACGTTAACCATTTTAGCATGCAAAGACAACAACGCCGTCAGAAACAACAGCTGCCTCTGAGAACACACTGCTCGTCAGAGACCAGCACCAAACTGGACAATCAAATAGATGCTGGTAATTAATTAAGTTAAGACATTGTTCCAAGTTAGCTGCTGGTCTTATTCACCATTGCCATTTATTACAAGCATTTTTTTCCCAGTTGGGACAAGAGCACATGTTCATACAGGTGAAAATCCTGCCCCCAGGAACAGGAACTGTGCGGGAATCCCTTCCTGAAATACCTCTTCCAGGATTCCCCTCCTCTGCTCTTCTTCCCAATGAACCAAATATGCATCATTTTAATTGGCTTTCCAGCTATTCCATTATCTGGCCCCATTCTACATGGCAAAAATTCTTTTTACTTAAGCTTATTTATTTATATTGAGAGGGGGGAGAGAGAGAGAGAGAGAGAGAGAGAGAGAGAGAGAGAGAGAGCAAGCGGGAGAGGGGCAGAGAGAGAGGGAGAGAGAATCCCAAGCAGGCCCCGCACTGTCAAAAACTGTAAGATCATGACCCGACCCGAAGTCGGACGCTTAACCGACTGAACCACCCAGGTGCCCCTATGTAGCAAAAATTCTAACTATACCCTCGGCTCTTTGTGCTTCGGCCAGCTTAGAGAGCCTGTGCTGGTACTGTCCCCCTTACCTCAGCCTGTCCCCTCAGCCTCCCTCCCACTAGTTCAAGCTTTAAGCAGGCTTCAAAACCCACTTCCAGACTCCCCTTCTGGAGACAGTGCAACTGTTCTGGATTCCGTTAACTGCCACGGAGCTCACCCTCACGTCCCTCAGCACTTGAAAACAAAGTAATGGTCCCTAAGACAAGTCAGCTCTCCATCTCTTCATTTTATAGGAGCACTCCTCTGTATGTTATCCTTGTTTGTGTGAATTTAATCTTTGCTCTGCCTTAGAAGCCCATATGGCAACCTTCCCGATGACATCGTCATCTCTTTCCACCAAGAAGAACTCTGCTGTAAATTTTTTGGGTGGTAGTGTCTCTAGAGTATATACCTAGGACTGGAATTTAAGTTGTAAGGTTTACGCATCTTCCACCTTACCGAGTAATTCCAAACTGTTTTGGAAAGTGCTCGTGCTGGTTCATATTCCACTGGGGAAGCAGACTCTGAGACAGTGTGCATGGGAAAAGGAAGGGGATGAAGCAGGGCTAAACAGGGGAGGAAGGTGGGCTATGATGAAATTGCAAGGAAAGCTTCAGCTCACTCACCGGGAGCTTTGAATCTGAGGCACTTCGTTGTCCATACGGGGCCAGGGCCTAGGGCTGTACAGCCCCACGTGACCACTTATTGGCCGCAGGGAGAGTGCATCACTCTGGGCAAGACAATCGTCTTCAGTGGTTTCATGACACGGCCAGAAATCAACTTTCCATAATGTGTTGATTGTGTGGGGGCTCTCCATTGTGTTCCACCAGTCTCTTTGTCTATTCTTCCACCAATACCACACTGTCATAATCACCGTTCCTCTCCTGTAGCTACAGACTTGTTTTGTGAGTATTCTTAAAATACTGAGTCTTCCTGGGACGTCTGAGTGCTTAGTCCGTTAAGCGTCTGACTCTTGGATTTGGCTCAGGTTATGTTCCCGGGGCTTTGGGTTCATGGTTTCAAGCCCCACGTTGGGCTCTGAGCTGGCAGTGCAGAGCCTGCTTGGAATTCTCTGTCTCCCTCTCTCTCTGCCCTTTCCCTACTTGTGCTGTCTCTGTCTCTCTCAAAATAAATACAAAAATAAATAACTTTAAAAAAATTCTGAATCCCCCTGTCTAAAAAAGTGATTTCTTTCCAGATATTGAACTCTGTTTTTTCAAGTTTATTATTTATTTTTAGAGAGAAAGAGAGAGAAAAACACATGTGGAAGGGACAGAGAGAGGGAGAAAGAATCTCAAGTTCCATCAATGTGGAGCCTGATGAGGGGCTTGAAGCCCAACTATGAGATCATGACCTGAGTCAAAGTTGGATGCTTAACTGACTGAGCCACCCAGGCGCCCCCGAAATCTTCTTTGATGGCTGTCAATAAAGTTTATAATTATCTCCACACAAGTCTTGCATATGTTTTGTTAGATTTATGCCAGGGTTCTTTATAGTTCTTGTTGCTATCGTAAAATGGTGTTTCTCGACAGCTTGTTGCTGGTGTTCAGAAATACAATAAATGTTGATTTTTATCTAGCAATTTTACTGAATTCTCACATTAATTCTTTTTTTTTTCCTCACATTAATTCTAATAATTCCTCTGTAGATTCTTTTCAGTTTTCCAGTAATTACATCTATTTCATAGTATCAAACTGACAATAATATGTTTCTCTAATAATTCATTACAATACAAAGGTGTCTAAAATCAAAGCTAATTATTTCCTTCCTCCCTTGCTACATTCCACATTCTGGGTGTTCATCCTCTTGAGTTTACCAGTGTTAGCAACCTCCCATGCATTCCCCCTTGTTCTTTAACTCTGTGTATGGGTATGCAGAGGAGTTTTATTTGCTTTTGCTGGGATAAGATGGTAACAAACTCATTATTCTGCAACCTGCTCTCCCCCTTTGCCTGTTACCATGAAGTTCTATTTTTGCATCAGTTTTTCCAGCATCTTTATACATTTTGCATAAATTAGCTCATGTCATATATGCTGGGGTTTTTGTTTTTGTTTTGTTGTTGTTGTTGTTGTTGTTTTGCTTGGTTGGTTTGAGTGCCTTACTCTTTAAAAAACAAAAACCAGTTGTTGATAATCAGCAGGTCCACTGTGAAGGCCTCGTTTGAACCTTCATCAAAAGATTGCTGAACTCTCAAAAAATTAAAAAATTAAAACAGGGGCACCTGGGTGACTCAGTAAATTGAGCATCGACTTCAGCTCAGGTCATGGTCTCGCTCGTGAGTTCGAGCCCTGTATCAGGCTCTCTGCTGTCAGCACAGAGCCCTCTTCAGATCCTCTGTCCCTCTCTCTGTACCTCTCTCTCCTGCTCACACTCTCTTGCTCTTTCAAAAAATAAAAAATAAATAACAACAACAACAACAACAAGATTGCTGAACTAGTTGCACATATAGGTACTGAGTTTAAATAAAATATTTAAAGTATTTATGTATCTTTTTTTAATGGCTCACACTTCAATTGACTGTTTTGATTACTGGACACAGAGTTAAACACACACTGCTCAGGGACAAAGTCTGTTAAACTGTAAAGTCATGAGCAGACACACACACCAACTAAGAAGCCACGCTCAGCAAAATACTTGTTGGGCCTCTAATGATAAAATAACAATCTGACTTTCGTTGTCCTAGGGCAATGTACTGTATCAGGTGACCCCAGTTGTCCCTGTGGCACCGTGCCATGCCACAGGGATCACGTCTGTCCGGTGGGATTAAGTGAGAACAGACACTGTTTCAGTCAAGCTGCCAATAACTTGACTGAGATTCTGAAGCTGTAATCTAGTGGTGATTTTAAGCTAGAACCCGAGGACGTGAATATAACAAGGTTGGTGCTTCTTGTTATGTCTTTGTGGTAGAACATTCCACTTGTATCACAGCATGTAAAGTCCCATTATGTCAAAAATCTTGAACACATGGAGGCTTCTGCAGAAGCATGATGTGTTATCTGCCAACAAGATATTAAACAAACCAAATTCATCTGGTGTTTTCTGTAAATAATTCGCTATTGTTATTTAGCATCTTATAAGTATTGACTGTGTTTGTGAAAATAGAATTCTAGGAATGACTTATCCTATTTTCTGGGATTTCATTGAAGAAAGAGCATATTGTTTTATTTGTACACTTCATGTCAGCAATGCTTTAATGTTATAATTTCCTGTTAATATTTTATTCTTGGAACCATGAAGTCATAATATTTTCCAAACTAAGTGATTCATTAAGTTAATAGCCAAACAAAGTGATTCGTTATTTCTTTGAAGTTAAAAGTATGTATATTTCACAATCCTCATTATTGTCATGGACAACAAAAACTAAGTATGTATCATATAGGAACCCCTACTGCACAGAGTTCAGTGTATACTAGAATATATGGCACACAGTTTCTGCTATCCAGGAGTTGACAATCTAGACAGAGAGATAAGATGTCAACAGATGATTAAAAAGATCACCATAATATCAGCTTTTTAATGGATAACTATGTTCTGCTACTGCGGTAAGTGCTTTTCATAATTATCATAACTCTCACAATGACCCAACATGATAGGTCATAGTGTGTCCCATTTTATTTGAAACATATATTCTATTTTTTTTAATATATGAAATTTATTGTCAAATTGGTTTCCATACAACACCCAGTGCTCATCCCAAAAGGTGCCCTCCTCAATACCCATCACCCACCCTCCCCTCCCTCCCAGCCCCCATCAACCCTCAGTTTGTTCTCAGTTTTAACAGTCTCTTCTGCTTTGGCTGTCTCCCACTCTAACCTCTTTTTTTTTTTTTTTCCTTCCCCTCCCCCATGGGTTTCTGTTAAGTTTCTCAGGATCCACATAAGAGTGAAACCATATGGTATCTTTCTCTGTATGGCTTATTTCACTTAGCATCACACTCTCCAGTTCCATCCACGTTGCTACAAAAGGCCATATTTCATTCTTTCTCATTGCCACGTAGTATTCCATTGTGTATATAAACCACAATTTCTTTATCCATTCATCAGTTGATGGACATTTAGGCTCTTTCCATAATTTGGCTATTGTTGAGAGTGCTGCTATAAACATTGGGGTACAAGTGCCCCTATGCATCAGTACTCCTGTATCCCTTGGGTAAATTCCTAGGAGTGCTATTGCTGGGTCATAGGGTAGGTCTATTTTTAATTTTCTGAGGAACCTCCACACTGCTTTCCAGAGCGGCTGAACCAATTTGCATTCCCACCAACAGTGCAAGAGGGTTCCCGTTTCTCCACATCCTCTCCAGCATCTATAGTCTCCTGATTTGTTCATTTTGGCCATAGTGTGTCCCATTTTACAAATGAGAAAACCAAACTTAACAGAAATTTGAACTTTACAGGGAAGATTTATTCATAACTTCCTTCAATAATGATCACTTCCTGAGTATCAGACATCATATTATAGATGAATCCAGGGAGGGAAGACCCTGTCAGTAGTACCAGATCTGAGCTTTGTAGCTTAGTTGGATTTTACCTAATGGAGAAGAGGGAAAGCATTGCAGGCAAGGGGAAAGGGGCTCCCAGAGGTGGAAAACATGAAAGCACATTCGGTGAGAATGGTTGGGCTCACGTGAGTGTAAATAGGAGAGTGAAGAGTACCCTCAATTCTATCAACAAACATTTCTAAAAGACTGGCGAAAGGAGTGGAGGGACAAGCTGGTGAGTGCTTTCATGATAAAGCGAAGGAGGTTATACTTTATTCCACAGGAAGTGGTGAGTCAAGATGATTTAATGCATAAATTATTTAAATTATAATAGTAACATGTGCACTTTTAAAAATTCAAATGATACAGAAGTATAGAAAGAATAAAGCTAAAGTTTCCCTCCTTCCTACCACATATAATTTTAGTTCCCAGAAATAATCACTGTTAATAGTTTGGGTGCCTTTCCAACCTTTTGTTGTTTGGTTTTTAAAAAAATTTTTTTAAATCTTTATTTACTTTGGAGAGACAGAGATAAAGTGCAAGCAGGGAAGGAACACAGAGAGAGAGAGACAGACAGACAGACAGACAGACAGAGTGTGAGCAGGGGAGGAACAGAGAGGGAGGGAGATACAGAATCTGAAGCAGCTCCAGGCTCTGAGCTGTCAGCACAGAGCCTGATGGAGCCTGATGTGGGGCTTGAACCCACAAACATGAGATCATGACCTGAGCCAAAGTCCGAGGCTTAACTGATGCAGTCACCCGGGCGCCTCTGTTTGCTTTTTAAATTTTAGTTTTTTTTTTGTTTTTTTTTTTTTAGAGAGAGAGAGAGGGTGCGTGAGTTGGGGAGGGGCACAGGAGGAGAAAGAGAATCCCAAGCAGGCTCCGAGCTCCACACAGTGCTGGATCCCATGACCCTGGGATCACAACCTGAGCTGAAATCAAGAGTTACATGCTCAACCGACTGAGCCATCCAGGCAACCTCAACATTTAAAAATTCATAAAAACATATGGAGTGCCGGGGTGGCTCAGTCAGTTAAGCTTCCGAATTCAGTTAAGGTTTAGGTCATAATCTTGTAGTTAGTTCGTTCAGGCCCTGCATTGGGCTCTGTGCTGATAGCTCAGAGCCTGGATCCTGCTTCTGATTCTGTGTCTCCCTCTCTCTCTCTCTCTCCCTCCCCTGCTCGTGCTCTCTCCTTCTGTCAAAAATAAATAAACATTAAAAAAATTTAATTCATAAAAATATAGATCTAATTTTTAACATAAGTAGAATTATACTGTCATGTTTTTCAGCCACCTGCCTTGTTTTTTTCAGAGAGTAATGTATCATGAATACCTTTGCATGTCAATACATGCTATGAAGACTCTTAGAAAGCCTCAGGCATTTCAAAGTTTGGATATCCTGAAATGAAAAAAAATTAGAAAAATAGATATTAACATAACCAATATGTTGCAAAAAATATCTTTGTATGATTATCTTCCACACCCAGGTATTTCTTTAGACTAAGTTCCTAAAAGTGGAATTGCTAGATATATACATGTTAAAATTTGATATATGTCTTCAAATTGTCCTCTGGAAAAATTATATCAATTTATGCTGTTAAAGAAGGTGTTTTGGAATGCTTTTTCCTCCATACCTTCACCAATATCAGATCTTATCAACAAAGAAGCTTTTGAGCAAGGATGTGACATGACCATAACTGTGGTATGTCAGGTAGCTGGCTTATCCCAGATCATTGTTTTTAATGCATGATTCATTGTCTATTTTAAGTCTCAAAGTCAAGAACGGGATAATCAGATACCAAGGAAATGAAGATTTCTAATGTATTAGGAGAGACACTAAACATAATAAATGTCACCTGGCAGAAAGCTAATCTTACTGCTTTAAGTCAATGGTTCTCAAACCTTGGTGTATGCTGAAACCATCTGGGGAGCTGGAGAGACTAGCAGGGTCTGGGTCCCATGTCCAAAATTCTCATTTAATTGGTCTGAGCCTGAGCATTGAGGTTTTTTTTTTTTTTTTTTTTTTTTAAAGCCCCTTAGGTGATTCTAACATGAGACACGGTTGAGAATTCCTGCTTTAAATGTTAATTTTTAAAGTTTCTAAACTCCATGCCCACCCAGCTCATAAAGATGCCTCATGTAGCTCTTTTTTCTGAGGCTGTCTTGAAAGTAAGATATGCATTCCACTTTTGGGGGAGATCTCACTAGATTCAAACCGGGCACTCCATAGTAACTGTCTGAAGAAATTTATATTTCCTTTCTTGGAAAAGAGCCTGGATTGTATTCCAAGGCTACATTTCATTTCTATACTTTGGGCCACAAAGACTAAGAAATACAAGCATTCATGGGCTTGAGTGAGACATTCTGTTAGGCCTTGGGTGAATTAAATAGAAGTCTAGTAAATCTGCAGAAAATGAACAAAATGACAAACATGCTTCTTGGAACATTCCCTGGAAGATGAAATGTAAAGTTAGAAGCTCTAGACTGGCTGGCATACAGAGAAAGCAGGGTTTATACACGGGAATATTAGTAGAATAATGAATAACTATTCCAGTGGAGAATTATTCTTCAAGTTTCAACTGTGTGAGTTCTAGTTTTTCCCATCCCGTTACTCTATAATCTTCAAACACATTCCTTGTGAATAATGGTATTGGAAAGATAATCCCATCATGTTTTGAGGCATGAATGTCCCCTCACTCTGCTGACCAGGAGAATGAGTAACTTGGTTGCCACAGACGTCAGGATATTTTGGTACTTCATGGCAACCTATCATTGCCAAGCAGCAGCTGACACTTGAAAGAGAACTTCTGCCCTTCAGGGATGCAAATTGATCTCTAAACATTGCTATTCTGAGTTTCATATTTGCCTGGGTTGGTAACTTTCTAGGTATTAGGAGAAGCAGGTTGCTGATTTTTGGCAACAGAGCATTAGGTCTGCAATTCACTTCCTGACATCTCACTGCAAACAGGATGTCTCTGGCCCAGGGGTGTGATGGTAAACCAGCTCTCTGGGGCAGGAACCATGTGGGACTAGGCTGATTTCCAGTATTTGCTAATTTCTGTGGTGTAAATACTCCCATTGTGACTGAGTTTAGGCTACCAGGGTTTAATAACCAGCACTCAAAATCCTGAATATTTAACAATCAGCTCTCACCTTCCGGCTCTAGCATGCTACTGATTCCACCTCACCAAGAATCAAAATCTTGGTGTTCTGGTGGGTAATTACAGATTGACAGCTAAAATACACTGCAGTTATTATGCTTGAGGCCGTTTTTTAAATTTAAAATTCGGTCTAAGTAAGCAGCAAAGCCCAGATCACACCTAGATCACAAGTTTCTTGGCATGGACTTTCAAAGACTCTAAGGGTCTAACAACGTCAAAGCTCAGCTATTAGCAGTTTTAAAAGGTTCATTTATAGGAATTTTTAAAAAACTTATAGTCTACAGTAAAATAATTATTTGGGGCTAGAACCATGGAATGCATCGAAATTTAAACTATATTCAATCTGACAACTAAACCAACTTATTGGCAGTAATGGTTGCAGGCTTGACCATGCCCCCCTTTCCTCATAAAAATCAAATACTCTTTGAGAAGTGTGCAACCATTCCAGATTCCATTTTGAGTGACCCATCTATGAGTCATAATATTTTTGGGAGAGAGGACTTCTCTATTTCCCTTGTGAAGTCCCATGTCCCTCAGTGGGTGCCTTCTAGAATAGAAAGAGGCACTGGTTGGCCTGGCTTCTATTTGGAAAAGGAACCTGTCCGTGTCATCTCAGGAAATACTCACTTTTTATACACCTGTTTGTAGGGGGGAGTCATTATTTTTATTTAGCACTGTTCCCTTAAAAATATACGATATATATGAATAAAACACGTGAGGAAATTAATATTTGAAATAATTATCTATATCTGTTTTTTATATCATCACCATGTCATAAAAACTGCTCATTAGACCACCATACAAAGATAACAACACCTTGCATTTGTAAAGAGGTTAAGAGTGATCGGGAGTCTGAATAAATGTTAGTTTGTATCCTCACTTGTAAAAACAGACATAAAAATAGGACCTACTTCATGGGGTCATTGTGAGGATCACTGAGATAATATAAAGAAACTACGTAGCAGAAGCTTGGCATTTAGTAGATGCACAGCAAATCAAGAAATCTTTTTGTGGCATTATTCTTTTTACCCTTTGCAAAGTTCTTTAACCCAATCTCATATATTCTTTTATTATAGTCATGTGAAGTATGTAAGGTAATTATTACTATAGCCCTTTTAAAGATAAGAAGAAGGCTTAGAAAAATCCAGAATTTGAGTTCCCCATTTCATTGGAATTCCTCAGATGGAATAGCTGGTAAATGGCAACCTGGGATGTATTTTTCACTATGTTTTATATAATTAACCATAATACTACTTTGCTGACTCAAAATAGGGTTAAATTGATAAATATCAGTAAAAATGGAGTTCTAATCAGAAGATATTTTTTTCACTCGCAAATAATATAAATATTGCTAGCGACTGATTTTGGAAATATTCTTATTTCTCAAAAAGAACCATAAGTTTATTCTATTAGTCGCAACAGCAGAAACTATTCCTAAATGTTTCCTATGTGCTGAGCACTATGTTAAAGGCTTTAAATGCTTTATCCCTTTTGATCCTCAGAACAACTCTCTATGACAAGTATTCTTTTTACAGATCGTCATAATGTGATAATCATACACTTATCGCCATTGAGTCTGTGCCAGATGTTGTGCCAAGTGTTTTACGTGAATTGTCATTGTGATCAGCCCAACAACCTCCTAAGATAGGAAGCTACTACTACTACCATTATTATTATTATTATTATTATTATTATTCCAGTTTGCTAATGAACTTAATATATAGACAGATATGCTGGAATTACAGAGCAGGCAACTTTTTATTAGATATCATCTCTGTGTAATTATGTAATTTAAAGGTCCTGCCAGGATTATCTTTCTAGAGCCAGTCCCCTTAAAAATAAGCATTGAGGTACAGATTAGAGAGAAAACACTTCTTGGGGGGAAAATTCTACTCAAAGCATGTTTGTGCATTCCCTGAGACTACCCCTCCCCCAGAGTTGTAGGATAGCAAGATGTTCTATGAAAAACTTGAATTTTGGGTAGTCATTATATTAGTCGGGCTCTATCCAGTTTGAGTAAAAAATAAATTCAGTTTGGCAACTGCACACTGAAGAGTAAACTATTCTTAACACCCAGTAACACTTCAGAGCCTTTCCAAAGATAAAAACGGTGATGGGGTCAAAGAAGTATGTTGTTTCAGAAGTATGTTGCTATTATTAAAACAGTCTCTCTGCAGGAAGTATACACAGACTGCGCACAAAAACAGGAAAGTCACTCAGGAACCTACTTTAAAACTGCTGGTCTGAACTCATGAAATTGCCCTAAAGTCACAAGGAATAGGTATCACAAATTAGAAGTCAAAAAGAACATAGTTTTTCTCATACTCTACCTCAGACAAGTACTGTATTTTCAATCCTGTGAAAACTGAACTGGATGGACTAAGGAACAAAACTTTTTACACCAGAGCCCTCATTTTACAGATAAAGAAACAGAATACAGTGGATAAGATAGACATCTAGTGTTTTTGCCTGCCCAGAATTCATTTCCCCTTCTGGTAACAACCCATCTCATGGAATTTTCTTTGGTACTCCTCCCTGATTCATGATCTTCTGGTTGTTAGAGGGCTGACCTCAGCCTTAGTTCCAGTAGTGGGCATTAACCAGGCATAGACAAAAGAGGTCACATGAAGCATTCACTGACTTGCATGAAGCAGAATCTGGAATGATTTCACAGAGGCTAAAGTGAATCCAACACCACACGGTTAATACCAAAACTAAGACTATATTCCAAGCCCGATGCTCTTTGAATACCATCATGTCACATAACCTATGTAAATTGAAAAAAAAAAAGTTTTGACTAATTTAAAAAATAGTTGTAGGTTCCACTTCAGTGCTGATAAGCCAGACCGTCTCAGAGTCAGTGCTACTTCCTGTTTATATATTAGAATACCTTCACAACATATGCCCACGTTTCCTTCTATTTCCTTAAAGAGACTAATAACTTATACCAGGGTAAGGAGAAGACAATGTAATTTGCTACCTTATTTTCAATATTCCTCTAAGGCCTTAAAAAAATCATCCTGTGGCACTAGGACACCACAATCTATTTTATCCTACTGATGATTGCAGTGTGATTTACACCTATGTGAAAAGGGGCTGGGGAAGAAAGGCAAGAAAGTACAGTATTCCATAATGCTTCCTGTGGTCGCGTCAGAGTGACTAGATCAGAAATAATTTCCCCTCATTCCATTATTTTCCCATTTGGGGGGTAATATCATATTCCAAAAATCAAGAAGCTGATACTTTCCAAAAAATCTAATTATTCAAAGATCAGTTGTCTGTGCTTTAAACTATTCAATCCTTTTTTATTCTCTTTCCTATTTTGGTCACTAATCTCCTTAATTCTGCCAGGAGAAAAGTCTGGGAGACAAGCAAGAGGACGCTGGGTCTATCCCCTGGTGTAGTTTTCCTAGGAGTGCCTGTGTAAAGCGTGGCTGGCTCAGGGCAGGTGCTCCAGGGCACCCAGGAAGGCAGCCAACTCCCAGGAAGTTGGGGAACAATCGAAGAAGAAGGTTTAGGAATTACCCAGACCAACTTTATTTTTTTTATTTTTAAAAATGTTTATTTATTTTTGAGAGAGAGAGAGAGAGAGAGAGAGAGAAAGGGAGCAGGGGAGGGGCAGAGACAGAGGGACACAGAGGATATGAAGCAGGCCCTGCGCTGACAGCAGAGAGCCCAATGAAGGGCTTGAACTCATCAACCATGAGATCATGACCTGAGCTGAAGTCACACACTTAACCAACTGAGCCACCCAGGCGCCCCTCATTTTAAGTAACCATATCAATGTGGTCTTTCATGACTTCAGGAAATTTGGAAATTACTGAAAATGATGTTTGGGTGTCACACTCAGCCTCAAGCACAAAATGTCTGAATTTCTTATCTTTTCTTTTCCAAAACAGCTGTGTACTCTGCACACCATCTCCCAGCTCTGTCTCACTGCCAACATCGGATTGTCACCAAGTACCAGCGTGTGTTCTTCACCATTCTCATATTATCAACTGCCCTGTGGACTAAGAGTTTCTCTGCGGCCAGTCTCTTCCTCCTCCCTTTAATCCTCCACCCGGGGTCTTGAAAATCACAAATCCAATCCTGCCCCGCCCCCACCTCATCTCCACCCCCCAACTCAAAACCATTCGGTAGTTCCTTATTTCCTTCAAGATACCATCCACACTCCTCTGGGATGGCATTCAAAGACTTTCAGGATCCGGCCTCTCTGGCTGTCATTCTAGCATCATCTCTCACCGGCCCCTGGACATTCATAGCCTCACTTCAGTCCCATCAATCTACCTGGTAGATAAACACAATCTATCAGGTAGATTGTGTATAAAAGTGCACGAATTATTACCACTGTCTGGAAAACCTTCATCCTTCTAGGTGGGGGTGATTAGTTCACATCTGTTGGCAAAAGAGTTTGTGTTGTGTTGTAGCTTTGATGTAAAACAGGACACAATTCATATATATGTTTCCAAACGCAGAGTGTTTCTGGAGGAATACACAAGAAACTGGCAAACGTTGGCTGTCTCTGGAAAAGAGAAGTATGGAACTGGAGATGTAGGAGTAGGAGAAAGACTTCTCACTCTATACTCCTTTGTGCCTTTAGAATTTTGTGCCATGTAAATACATGCAATTTTTTTTTTTAACGTTTATTTATTTTTGAGACAGGGAGAGACAGAGCATAAACGGGGAAGGGTCAGAGAGAGAGGGAGACACAGAATCTGAAACAGGCTCCAGGCTCTGAGCTGTCAGCACAGAGCCCGATGCGGGGCTCAAACTCACGGACCGCGAGATCATGACCTGAGCCGAAGTCGGACACTTAACCGACTGAGCCACCCAGGCGCCCCGATACATCAGCAATTTGATGAAAGCTAAAGATACGTCTACTCCACAAAACAGCAGTTCCACTCTTTGGTATAAACACAAGAGAAATGAATGCAGATGTCCCCCAAAAGACATGGACAAGAATATTTGTAGCAGCTGTTTTCATAATAGGCAAAACCTGAAAACAATCCAACTGTCCGTTGATAGGAAAATGGATATATAAATTGAACTATATTTAATGGAATGCATACAGCAATAAAAAAGAACAAACCATGATGCATTCTGTCAGGGATAGATTTTTGAACCAAAGGGGTCAAAACAGAGGGTAAATACTGGATATTTCTATTTATTTCAAGATCAAATACAGGCAAAAGTAATTAATGGTGATAGAAGTCAGAATAGTGATTGCCTTTCGCAAGAGTGGCGCATGGAGGTTTGGCGGTGGGGGCAGGAGGATATTGGGAAGGGGATAAATTTGGGGGTTGTTGGGAGTGTTCTGTATCTTGAGGTGGGTGACAGTTTTACATATATACATATGTAAAATATGCATATACAGTAGATATATACATATATAGAAAATAATTGAGCATTATATTAAAGATTAGTGTATGTGGGGGAGCCTGGGTGGCTCTGTCGGTTAAGCGTCTGATTCTTGATTTCAGCTTAGGTCATATTTCACAGTTTTGTGGGTTCAAGCCCTATGTCAGACTCTGCACTGGCAGTGTGGAGGCTGCTTGGGATTATCTCTCTCCCTCTCTCTCTCTGCCTTTCCCCAACTCATGCTGTCTCTGTCTCTCAAAATAAATAAATAAACTTAAAAACAAAGAATAGTGTATTTTACTGTATGGAAGTAGATTTTTTTAAAGTTTTTAAAAAGCATAACAAGTATATATTACCAATTTGAGAAAAGCAGGTAACATTTACCCAGAATGTAAAATGTACCCAGAATGTATATAAATTTTACCCAGAATGTAAAATGATTTCTCCAAGCACAATGATAAAAGTCAATACAGTCTCCATACTAAGAGTCAGTAAGGAAAAAAAGGTAATAGGGAAAATACCAAGAATTTCTTTAAATTAAAGAAAGAAAAGTTTGAAGTAACTATTGACTGTAAAAAAAAAATAAATAAATAAATTCTGATTAAATCAATTACAAAACAGAAACAAAATCAGAATTTTCTATCATAACCTGACAGCCCCAAAGAGTGTAAGGTAATTCTTCAGCCCATCAGGGGAAGAAGGGTTCTTTCACAAATTTATTAGACAACTTTTAGAAATGTAAGTGAATAAAACGGAACTTAGATTGACATTTTCTCAGGGGACATGATGGTAACCTGGGAACAGAGCTCAGTTTGTGGAAAAGTGGCAGCTAGAAATGGAAGTGACAAGGGCAATAATGAGTAACTAAGGTTTACCTGGTACACAGAAAGAGAGGCAGAGCAGTGGTGAACTTTGTAGGTAAAAGGACAGGAGAACCAGATAGTCCAGAGAAAGAGGAAGAGGCAAGGAAGAGACAAGTCTCCTGGCATCCAGAATGTTTACAAGTGGATTTTAAGTTACATGAGACTGAAAAATAAGCTGCTTTAGACTGTATCAGAGGAGCTCAAGAACAAGAGAAGGGCAGGGGGAGTCACCCAAAGTGAAAGCAACACGAGCTGCTTTTTAAAAAGACTCTGTTCTTTTTTTTTTTTTAAGTTCCGGAGTGGCAGTAAGGTGCTAAAAGGAGGTGTTTGAGTGAGCCTTCCACACTCCCAAGATTTACTACTTTGAACTTCTTGCCTGTCACGTTTTTTTCCTCTTAATAAGCTCTTTTTTTTTTAATTAAACAGTAATAGAGCCTCATTGTAGAAAATTTGGGAAATACAGAAGAACTTTAAAGAGAAGCCAAAAATTACTCACAAGATGGTCACTGTAACATTTCAGTAAAAGACAATTTCTAATGGACAAAGAATAACAAAACAAGAGCAGGTCAGAGGCTCTCCTGCTTTAGGAATCCAGATGGCATTTATTTTTGGAGGTTTGTCATTTTTACTTTACTGGTACATTTTCCCACTAGAAGTTCCATGAAAACAGAGATTTTGTCTGTATTGTTCACTGCTGTATCCTGGAGCCTGGCATATAATGGACACTCCAGAAGTAGTTGTTGAATTAGCTTTTCCCCCCTGCACATTAACTTACAAAGATTAGCTGCTACTTTTTTTTGTCCCTCATAATTACAACATTTTCATTCCTTTTCATGTTCCATTTCATGACTATTATTTATCAGAACATGTAATCATTAAATAAAAATGGCTGTTGAAGTTAGGTAAATGCCAAATGTAAACAAAATCTTCATGATTTGTATTAACACCACAGTGTATTTCTTCTGTGATGTCGTCTTGTGCATTCTCCCCGCATATTTGAAGAAATGATTACTTTCATTCCCTATGTCAATCTATTGCTCACATAACTTATCAAATAGAACTTGAAAATCAAACATGTAGGGCATTTCAACTCATTTCTCCTTATAAACCATGATTTCTTATTAAAGTTTAAGTTAGGATACTGATTATTTTACCCCAAATTCAGGACTTGCCTTTGATAAGTTGAAAAATGATCAGGAGATCCCATGATGCTTAGAAGTCCAGTGAGGGAAGTAAAGAATATTGAATATTTTTGCAGTAAAAAATTTCAGGGAGGGCAGATGGAATTACTTAAGCTTGAAATATGGCCAAAATTCTGTAGTCAATATTCCTACTCTTGGAATTAAAACAAGACCCTTGGAATCTTTCATAATCAGAGATAGCCAGGGCCCTTCAACCATCCAAACCAACAAAGGCCTTGAGGACTATAACACAGTTATTTTTTGGGGGGGGGGGAACCCACATAATTACGCAAAAGGGTGTTTTGTTAGTTAATAAAACTGGGAAGTCTAGAAGTAGAACTAAGGTGAGCATGGCTGCATCCAGGGGCTTAGATAATGTCAGGGTTCTCTCTCTCTGAGCACTCAGGTGATCAGATCTCAGTAGATCAGTTGGTCCTGTTTGGATCGTGTACCCTTTCCTGGATCATTAATAGTGATCAGAGGAGAAAGATATTTGAAGTGGCAGGGCATGGTCAGGGCTGGGGCCATATACTCATTCATGTAAAGAGGGAAGTGGGATCAACCTCATTCAAACCAAGGGAAGGAGATTCTCCACAAGGTGCATTCTTCACCCCATGGAGTGGCAAAGAATGCTGGCAACCACGTTGAAATTTATCTGAGCACTGTGCTCCTGGAACACAAGCCCCCAAACACACACCAACTCACCCTCTGTGTTCCAAGAAACAGCTTCCTGCAAAGAACCACCCTTCTCCATGTGACTTAGATAAGACTCATGACCACCTGTCTACCTATGACAAGACCAGACACAGACTCTACAAATTTCCATTCTTTGTCTCATAAATCATTAGCTGAACTGTTTATCTCACTGACCAAGGTAGAAAAATGCCTGCTAACTTGCCTTGAGTAGACTTTAGTCGAGTTTCTCTCCCTCCTCCTGAATTTGGCTCCTGAACTTAGCCTCTCTTTGACCTACCTGACCTCTGAGATGCTTAAAAGTCTTATGGCCTATGATTAGAGCACCCCTACTGTGACAGCCCCCATCCCTTCACTGCAGTAATCCTTCTGAATAAAGTCTCTCCTTACCTCATTCTAGATTTGTTTTTTCTTGACTTTGGACAGACAAAACAATACATGTGTACCACAAACACTTCGTTATCCAATCTGCTGGGTCTTAAGGGAGTGAACACTAATTACTATCCCTTCCCATCCTTAGTTTTGGACCAATGGAGAAGTACAAAGAGAAGCCAGAATCAGGTAGGTAAGAGTTCAAAATGTCAGCCTCATCAATGGATAAATGGATAAAGAAAATGTGGTACATTGGAATACTGTGTGGCCTGAAAAAGGAAGAAAATCTGACATATGCTACCACACAAATGAACCTTGGAGATACGCTAAGTGAAATAAGGTAGTCACAAAAAGATAAATACTGTACAATTCCACTTAATCTCAGTTACCTAAGTTACCTAGTAGTAAAATTCATAGAAAAAGAAGTAGAACAGTGATTGTCAGGAGCTGGGACAAGGGGAAAATGAACTTGTTGATTAATGGATAGAGAGTGTCAGTCTGAAAGACAAAAAAGAGTTCTGGAGATTCCTTGCATAACAATGGGAATATAATTAACAGTACTGAATTGTATACTGAGAAAGGGTCAAGATGGCAAATTTTGTTCCGTGCTTTTCGCCATAAGAAAAAATAATTTTTACCGAAGTCAGCCTCATGACTAATACAGCTGACTGGAGAATGGGATGTAGATTTGTGGTCAAATGAGCTTCCTAATACTTTGCTGAATTAAAATAAATTCCTTCAAACTTCAGTCCTTCTTGCAGGACAGGACCTACTATGATATGGTTATTTCAAGGTAAGTCTTTAAGGACAGGCAACTCTGAAAGAAAGAAGGGCTGCGCGGTGCATTAGTAGTTCTTTCTTTCCATCTTACCAAAGGTGCTTTTTCCCAAAGCGAGAGTAAGTAGGAGAGGCCCAAGTCCTCCAAGTTGTCCCTCCTGGGGAATAGACAGATTTCAGAGGATAAGCATTTACTCCTAACCAGTCTGTTAAAAGAAAAACACATTAGAATATAGACTGGGAAGGATTCTTTTTTCTCAAAACAATTTTAGTATTGGTATGCCCTTTTAAAAATATAATTTTGCTAACTTTGGAAGTATTACATTTATAATAATTTGATACACTTAATTTATTAAGTGGCAGAAAGGGGAGAAAATAATAAGGATCATTATGTACAGTTCACTTTTTATAATTACCTTTTTTTGACTTTTTGTCATGTAAGTGTCATTAATACTATCCGTGAAGCTGAACACTTTCAAAATGCTTTTCAATGATATTAATGCAAAAACGAGAGTATAATTTTGTATTATAAAGAATCCATCTAACTTATATGCTTTCATTTGAAAAAGAAAGACATCCCTTTGGGCACAAAAACTTAAAGTTTAGATATAAAAGTCAATTAGATATATTTGGCTCCACATGTAAAAAAAAAGTGCAATTCAATTTACTGTAGGGTTGGGACATCTCTGTCTTGCCAACATCTCTATGGAGAAGGTAGGGCAGATTTAATTTTTCTAGGTTATCAGAGAAGAAAACAAGAATATTATGTTAAATTATATGCTTAGTATTATATATCCAGGGATTGAAATAGCTAAATTTAAAACTCCTTTCTTGGGGCACCTAGGTGGCTCAGTCGGTTGAGCATCTGACTTCTGCTCAGGTCACGATTTCACAGTGCGTGAATTTAAGTCCTGCGTCAGGCTCTCTGCTGACACTTCAGAGCCTGGATCCTGCTGTGGATTTTGTGTCTTCCTCTCTCTCTGCCCCTCCCTTGCCCATGCTCTGTCTCTGTTTCTTTTTTTTTTTTTTAATTTTTTTTTTTTTTTAACATTTATTTATTTTTGAGACAGAGAGAGACAGAGCATGAACAGGGGAGGGGCAGAGAGAGAGGGAGACACAGAATCTGAAACAGGCTCTAGGCTCTGAGCGGTCAGCACAGAGCCTGACGCGGGGCTAGAACTCACAGACCGCGAGATCATGACCTGAGCCGAAGTTGGACGCTTAACCGACCGAGCCACCCAGGCGCCCCAAGTCTCTCTCTGTTTCTTTCTCTCTCTCTCTCTCTCTGAAAAAATAAGTAAACATTAAAAAAAATTAAAAAAAATTTTTTTGATGTTTTTATTTATTTTGACACGGAGGGAGACAGAGCATGAGCAGGGGAGGGGCAGAGAGAGAGGGAGACACAGAATCTGAGGCAGGTTCCAAGCTCTGAGCTGTCAGCACAGAGCCTGATGCAGGGCTCGAACTCAGACTGTGAGATCATGACCTGAACCGAAGTCAGATGCTCAATTGACTGAGCCACCCAGGTTCCCCTAAAAAAATTGTTTTAAATAAATAAAACTCCATTCTTTTCTTTCTGTGTTTTCCAAAGAGAGTATGTTTAAATGTATCTCTCTCTCTTTAATTTTATGGTGAAAGGATTACCTTTACAAGTTATGTGCAATCAGATTTTAAAGAAAAAAAACCCTTACTTATAGTAAATGTAAATTATACCTCAATTAAAAAATTTATAAAACAGTAGCCCCAGCTTGGTTCAGTCGGTAGAGCATGTGACTCTTGATCTGGGGGTTGTTAAGTCTAAGCACCATGTTGGGTGTAGAGATTTTTTTAAGTTTATTTATTTATTTTTTAGAAAGAGAGAGAGAGAATGAGAAAGCATGAGTGGGGGAGGGACAGAGAGAGGGGGAGACAGAGAATCCCAAGCAGGCTCCACGCTGTCAGTGCACAGCCTGACATGGGGCTCAATCTCACAAACTGTGAGATCATGACCTGAGCCCAAATCAAGAGTCGTTCTTAACAGACTGAACTACCCAGGTGCCCCAGGTGTAGAAATTTCTTAAAAAATACAATCTTTTAAAAAAGTTTATAAAACATAAAACAAAGCTGGGGAAACATTTCTCTGCAGGAACTTTGGACAAATAAATAAGTGCATTGAGAATAAACTGTGATATGACACTCTGAATAAATAGTACAGACTAAAAGACTTTGCATCTTTTAAAAAAAGATAGATACTGTTATGTAAAAAAAACGTATATCCTCTATCAACCGAAAGCACATTTGGTTTGAATAATTTCTACGTCCTCAGAGACATTCTCTCTCTAAGGAATCAATCCATTTAGGAAATTACTTCCTAGAACTTGTACTAAAAAATGAAGAAGGCTTATCTATCACACTTGCTTTGAGGGGAAAATGGTGCACTTTAGATAAAACATTATAGTGACCAAAATACTTCCCATCTGTCAACTTTATATTCCTCTCATTTAGTTTCATATCAGGCACTTTGGCAGAATTCATGGGAGGAAAACAGACAAGAACCTATTTTTACCATTGTTGAAAGCATGCCAATTTGGCAAGGGTGTGGGACAATGGGCACTCTCATACGCAGTAAGAGTATAAATTGGTTCTGCCTTTCTGGAAAGTAATTTGGCAATATAAAAGATATCAAAATTTTAAATACTCATATCTTTTGGCCCAGAAATTCAACTTCTGGGAATTTATCCCAGTGAATGAATTGAACAAATATGTAAAGATATACACAAAGGGCCTTCATGAAGCACTGTTTACAATAAGGATGTTAGAAACTACCTCCATCTTTTATTGTTAGTGGATTGATTGAATACATTATGGTATATCTGTTCAGTGAAGTACTTTATGGTACATAAGAACAATCATATATACTTGTGTTTACTGCTAAGGAAAGGTTATAGGATATTATGTGTAGTCTGGATGAAAAATTTTTTACAGGCATAGGAAAAAGCCTAGAAGGATATTCAGCCAAACAATGTTGTTATCTCTGGGTTGTGTAGTTCAAATGATTTTATTTTTTATTCCTTTTATGTTTTTTGAAATTATATCATAAGCCTGTATCATTTCTTTAGTCCTAAAATACATGTGTTCTGGCTTGAAAAAAAGTTAAAACGTGCCAACTTAAGCAATTGTTTCAGGAGAAAGTATTTGCAAATCATGTATCTGCTCAGGGATTAATACCCAGAATATACAAAGAACCCCTACAACTCAACAACAAAAACACAAACCACTCAATTAAAAAATGGGCAAATGGGGCACCTGGGTGTCTCAGTCGGTTAAGCGTCTGATTTCATTTCAGCTCAGGTCATGATCTTGTGTTCGTGAGTTCAAGCCCTGTGTCGGGCTCTGTGCTGACAGCTCAGAGCCTGGAGCCTGCTTCAGATTCTGTTTCCTCCTCTCTCTGCCCCTCCCATGCTCATGCTCTGTCTCTCTGTTTCTCAATAATAAATATTTTAAAAAATGGGCAAAGGACTTGAGTAGACATTTCTCCAAAGATGATATATAAATGGACAATAAGCACATAAAAAAATGCTCAAAATCACTAATTATTGGGGACATGCAAATCAAACCCACAATGAGATATCACTTCACACCGATTAGAATAACTAATACGAAAATAAAAACAGAAAATAGCAAGTGTGTTGGCAAGCACATGGAAAACTGGAACATTTCTGCTTTGCTGGTGGGAATGTTGCTGTGGAAAACAATACAGTGGTTTCTTAAAAAATTAAATATAGAATTTCCATATAACTTAGCAATTCTGTTTCTAGATAGATACCAAACGAACTGAAAGCCAGGACTTCAACAGATATTTGCACACCAATGTTTATAGTAGTATTAGTCACAATAGCCAAAAGGTAGAAATAACCCAAATGTTTGTAGACAAAATGATGGGATAATCAAAATGTGATACATACATACACGTGTGCGCACACACACACACACACACCATGGGATGTAATTCAACCTTGTAAAGGAAGGAAATTCCGATACATGCTACAATGTGGACGAACCTTGAAGACACTATACTAAATAATATAAGCCAGACAAAAAAGGGCAAATACCATATGCTTCCCCTTATGCGAGCTATATAGAGTGGTTAAAGTCATAGAAAGTAAAGTGTTGGTTGCCAGGGGCTGGGGAGGGTGGAAATGGGAGTTGTTGTTTAATGGGTATAGTGGTGATGGTTGAACTGTGAATGTACTTAATGTCACTGAACTGTACACTTAAAAAATGGTTAAAATGGTAAAGTTTATATTCCATATTATTTCACCACAATAAGAACATTTCTTTTCCCACCTAACACTATCTATTTCTACCATGACTGAGAAAGAACTAACTTGTCAGAAAAATATCTACAGACTCTAGAAAGCAGATAACCCTTCTTCATCTCAATTCATTTCCCTTAGCCAGGCTTGGCCTACATTGGAAGGTATAAGTGACATTAATCCAAATTAAGAGGGATTGAGTTAAACCTCTTCATTTCCTTAAATCCAATTAGGTTTATTTATATGTGACCCTTATTTCTCCAGCTTATACCAGATACCTGAAAGAAAAAGAGAGCTTGTGGGTTGTAACAGGCAGATGTTTATTCCAGACATCTTTTTTTACCCAGCTCTTTCAGCCCACCTGAAATAGTCTGGCTTATAAGTGATTACAGCTCTTCAGGTTCTCAGAAACAGTCTGGCTCTTACCAGTGTTTAATCTTCATCATTAAAGATGGGACTGGGCTAGTAGGAGCCACTACTGCTGTGACCCCAGTCTGTGCCACTTTTCTTAGGCATTTTCAACACCCTCAGCTCCTGGCCTCAAAAGGAGCATGAATCCCTCTCTTCAATCTGATGGTAAGTTTCTGTCCTTTTCAGAGACCATCTCTCCAGAGGTGGGAGCAGCTTTCAACCCTGCTGATGGAAGAACTTAACTCTGGTGGGGGTCTCTCTGTTCCCAAGTCCCCTGTGCTGTGCCTCTCAATGGTGCCACTACGTGGGCAGACAGTGCTTGGGTTAGGACTGGGTGAGGGTGGAGTGCCGGATCACTACCCACCAGGGTTGGTGCAGGGAGGGCAGGGGGAGATGGAGCCCCTACTCAGTCAGACCTGGGCAGGTCAGCATCTTTCTGGTCCTCCTTACAAGCACCTGTGACAGTATCCAGATGAGCAATCTACCCTATAGCATTTCCCATTCTGTGGCAACTTCCCTTCCACCACCAAGAGAAAAATAAAACAGAAACAAACACTGGACATCCTCCTCCGTTTTACTATCCAAAACCCTATGCTTACTTAGTAAACATCACCTTCTCCTCTAGAAAAAGAAAAAAGAGTGTTCTTTCTAATGTTATAGGCAGGGGGACCACACTGCACCAGCCATATCTTTATTGATCAACTCACTGCCCACTGTCTGTGGAACCCAGGAAAACCTATGCAAACAGGTCTTCTGACTGTGTGCCCTGTACCCCATCCTTCCTTAGGCAAATGGGCATATCAAATGCTACTTTGATTCTCAAGGCCAAAGCATACAGGCTCACGGGACTTTAGAGCTGAAAAAGACTTTGGAAAGGGGTGCCTAGGTAGCTCAGTCCACTCAGGTCATGATCTCATGGCTCGTGAGTTCGAGCCCCGTGTCAGGCTCTGTGCTGACAGCTCAGAGCCTGGAGCCTGCTTCAGATTCCTTGTTTCCCATTCCCTCTCTCTCTCTCTCTCTCTCTCTGCCCCTCGCTTGCACTCTCTCTCCTTCTCTCAAACATAAATAATAAACATTAAAAAAAAAAAAAAAGACTGAAAAACAGCCAGTCTAGGTGCTTTAGTTTTTGATGAATTTCAAGGACGTTAACTGATCTGGCCAAGGGGACAGCTATTAGATATAGAAATCTCTACCATTAAGTCTAGGGATAATTAAGATATCTCACTTTTGTTGTTTGTTTTCAATCACTGCTTAAGTATTATGAGGGGAGAAGTGAGAAGAGAAAAACAATCTTAAATTAGTCATTCTTGGTAGTTGTTCACAACTTGGATGTAAGGTTTTTGCGGTAAAGGAAGTTGAAATTCATGACTAAGATGAGTAATTTTTAAAAAGTCAATATTTGCTTAACATTCTCCCATCCTCGTGGACATTTAAGAGTTTGCAGAATTCGGCATATACCGAATCAGCTGCGTGGACAGAGTGGTTAAGAACTATAAATGATACAACAAAAGAGCTAGTTGAAAAATAATTTCTGAAAATACAGTCACAAAGTTAGGCATGTATACACACACACACATACCCACAGAGTATGTTTTTAATCTGAGCTTTGGAAAATTGGGTCCAATTTGCTTTTGGAAAAGGCCCTATTCTTTGTGACTGAGCCACTCCTAATTCATTGGAATGGTCTTTCTAACCATCTTTTACAGCTTGTATCAAGACTTAACAAGCTTGAGGTTCTGCTGGTGGCCACATGAAGTTGGTGAGATGGAGAAGGCTTAAGATCTGCCTATCAAGGTTGGACAGCAAGATGGACCTGGCTACTAAGGTTGACTCCAGAAACCTAGGTAGTTGGGACAGACAGAACTACTGATGCAGCTTCCAAAGAACACAGTCATTCAAATTCCAGAAGTAGTGACCATTGGACTTTCAATAAAGCAGGCTGGGCACAGTTACAGGAAATTCAGGAGGTACTTACCACTCATGACTCGGTCTAAAGGGGAGGTAGGGGCAAGGGTTAGAAGGATAGGGAAGGGCTTAAGTCTGGAATAATTTGAGTATAGAGATCAATACAAAGCTGACCTTACCATAGGCATGGAGAGGGAGGAGACGGTAACATAACCATATTCATTCAGAGCTCATCCCTGTAAACACCCTAACTCCAGTTAAGAACATGAATACCTGGGGGCTAATTAGCCACAGGCACTATCATTCAGTTAGAAGAACTCACATTTTCAGGACTCCTGTATGCTTTTCATATATATCTCTCACACACACACACACACACACACACACACACACACACACACACACGCATACACACACAGATAGAGACAGAGATTTATTGCAAGGAAGTGGCTTATGTGATTGTGGGGGCTAGGTGAGCAAGTCCAGAATCTGCAGGAGAGGCCATCAGGAAAGGCAGGCTGGAAACTCTCAGGAAGGAGTTGACATTTGACTTCACAGACAGCATTTCTTCTTCCTTGGGAAAAACCTCAATTCTGTTCTTAGGCTTTCCACTGATTGGTTCAGTCTCTCCAAGATTATGGAAGATAATCTCCTTTCCTTAAAGTCAAATAGTTGTAGATGTTCATCACATCTACAAAATATTTTACAGCAACACCCAGATTAGTGTCTGATTGGACAACTACATATTGTATATAGCCCAGTCAAGCTGACAAATAAAAGTGACCATTACACCAGTGTGGTATCAGTGAGTATCTCACGTATCTGTAGATGTGGAATCTGAGCCCTTGAGAGGTAATAACTTTATCCTAGAAAATAGGCTATGGGTTTTTTGCATTATATCATCCTTCCCAGAGGGATACAAATGTATTCCACTCACCTATCTGATTAACATTCCTAGGATCTAAAAATGTGGGAGAGATAAAACCAAAAACATATTGCCTGTCTTGAAGATTTGCAAATCTGAAAACAGGTGAGACTGAGCCTTCTGGTGAAGGACTCAGTGTGGTCAGTCGTGGAAACTATGTAGGGCAGAGGTTAGGGGAGGTGGTATAACATCATAAAAAGAGGAAGGACTTTGGAATCAGACACGCCTGGGTTTGAATTATAGCTTTACTACTTTGCAAATGCTGACTTGAAGCAAAGTGCTACTTTAAAAAAATCCATTTCTTGAGGTATCATTTGCATATGATATAATTTAAGTGTATATGTCAAAGACTTTTAATAAATTTACACACATGTGTAATCATACACATGATCAAGATATAGAAGTTCCCTGTACTCCTGCTCAGTCATTTGCCCCTCCTCACTAGTCCAAGGCAACCACTGACCTGCTTTTCTGTCACTATGTATGAATTCATTCATTTTAAACTAATATTTATTGAGAACTTACTATGTGTCAAGCATAGTCCGGGGCACTGGGATATGGTAGTAAATAAAACAGACAAAAATAGCAACGATGATGTAGACAGAAAAAGAAAGCAAACAAAAATATATTAGGGAAATATGTGTAGATCATGTGGTAATTTCCACAGATGAAAATACAGAAAGTAATTGGGGCACATGCTGCTCTTTTCAGGAAGGTAGCCCGGGATCACATCCCTAGGAAGTTGAGTCATGAGCAAAGAGCTGATCGAAGTAAGGGCATGAGCAATGTGGATATCAGGACAAGAATGGTCTAGGTAGAAAGAACAACAAGTGCAATGGCCCACTGGTGAGTGTTGCTGGAATGTTTGAGAATCCAGTGTGGTTGGAAGGGAAGGGACAGAGACAGAAAGCAGCAAAAGGTAAGAGAAGTAAAGAGGTCCAGGTAGGATCGGGCCCATAGCCCACTGTGAAAACTTTGACTTTTTATCTTAGTGTAATTGGGAGCCATTGCAGGGTTTTGAGCAGAGGATTTGACATATTTAAAGGATCACTCTGGCTGTTGTGTTGGAAACGGACTGTAGAGGCCAAGGGCAGAATTAGTGTCATGTGCCTGGTACATAGTAGATGTTCAATAAGTTTTAGCTATTTGGAGGTTATTGATTTCTTAGCGCAAATGAGGCTGTGACCTCTTTTTGTGTGTTTCTTGTTTCTGTAGAGTGCAAATACAAATCCATTCATTTACTCAACAAATACTTGTGAAGCATGACTATCTGGAGTGCTGGGGAATAAATGTTGAGTTAAAAAAAGATAAGATTGCAAATTCATAGAAAGAGAAAGTAGAATGATACTGGGATGGGGGAGGGGAAAATAGAAAGTTGTGCTTAATGTGCACAGAGTTTCACTTTCACAAAATGAAAAAGGTCTGGAAATCGTTTGCACAACGTGAATATACTTTACTGAGCTGTACCCTTGAAACTGGTCAAGATGGTAAATTTTATGTTATGTGTTTTTTACCACAATTAAAATTAAGGTTTTTTTCAAAGTTTATTTATTTGAGAGAGGGAGGGAGAGGATAAGCAGAGGAGGGGCAGAGAGAGAGGGGAGAGAAAATCCCAAACAGTCTTCATGCTGTCAGGGGAGAGCCTGACATGGGACTCCATAGCATGAACCATGAGATCATGACCTAAGCTGAAATCAACAGTCAGATGCTCAACGAAATGAACCACTCAGGAGCCCCTAAAAATTAAAAAAAACAAAAGATTTAGGGGCACCTGAGAGACTTAGTCGGTTGACAGTCCAACTTCAGCTCAGGTCCTGATCTTGTGGTTCATGAGTTTGAGCCCCGCACCCGCCTGTCTGCTGTCAGCACAGAGCCTGCTTCAGAAACTCTGTCTGCCCCCCTCCACCCCTCCCCTGGGCTCTCTCTCTCTCCCTCTCAAAAATAAACATTATAAAATATATATAAAGAAATGTTAGGAAGGAATAAGTAGTTATGATGAAAACAATAATGGTGATGTACTGTGTCTGAAGGGCTACTTTAAATGAAAAAAATTAAGACCAGTAAACAAAAGAAAGCATGACCGTATTTATGTAAAGATGTATTTAGGTGTCTGTTGCCTGACTAGACAAACAATATTCTAAACAGTATGAAGTCTTACATCTTTATCCCCTAGGATGTGGAATCAACTATATAGTGAAAAAAAGAGCCATTTCTTTTTGTCCTACTAAAAATAGATGTGTGCTGTGTACATATGTGTGTATAACTTAGGTATGGATATATGCACATACACACATCATATATGCTTGTGTGCATGTATGTGTATGCATATGTACATGCCACATTAAACAGAGAAGTGTCTGGTTGCTTATCCAGCTTATTTACCATCCAGGTAACAAGATGACTTTCATTTCATTTGTATTCTTTTCTGTATTGTTTTAATTTTTAAAGTAATAGCATGTCACATTTTCCCTAAAACAATAAAGCTATTTTAAAAATGAAAGCCACAACAACTCTACAGGACAGTTCTGGTATACGAGTTGGTAAATGTGAAGTGCTTAGAACATGTCTAGAACATAGTAAGTGTTAGTAAGTGTTAGTAAGTATTGGCTGTTATTATTCTGCTTGTTACTGTGTCACCTGTTAGGCCCTGCTCTAAGTATTTTACATGTATTTTCTACCTTAACCCTTATAGATACTATAAATGTTGAGATACAGACAGGTTATGACAAAGATGACACAATTTTTAAGTAATGAGTCCATATTTTACAGACAAAGATCTTTTAACTCCTTTAACATAAATGGCTATTTATTTATTATTATTATTTTAATGTTTATTTTTGAGACAGAGAGAGAGCATGAGTGGGTGGGGGGAGGTGGGGGCAGAGAGAAAGGGAGACAGAGAATCAAAGCAAGCTCCAGGCTCTGAGCTGTCGGCACAGAGCCAATGTGGGGCTCAAACCCACAAACCATGCGATCATGACCTGAGCTGAAGTTGGACGCTTACCCGACTGAGCCACCCAGGTGCCCCATAAATGGCTATTTAAAATGCCTCGAACTTGTACTCAAGTAAAACTCATTGCTGAGGATATTCTCAACTGACAGTATAAATATATAACTGCTTTATGTGATTCAAAAGAATGACATATAAATTTTCATGTTTCTGAAGTATCACTCAAATGAGTCAAATAACTACATTCTAAGACATACATAATTTACATAGTGAACTAAAATAAGTATCTCAAACTTCATAGTAAAATTACTAATAATAGTACCAGTTTGCCCTTGAATAGCAATTTATAGTTTGCAAAGCACAATCACATACATTGGCTCATCTTGAGCTCCAAAACCACTCATTGGAGTGGTAGGGCAGGCCAGATGTTAATACCATCACTTACAGCTGAGGAAGCTGAATCATACATGTATGCTTCACTTAGAATGCCTTTGGCCACAAGGAACAAAAACCCAATTCCAAATGGTTTAAACAACACAGAGCTATACTGGCTCACTTTCTTGGATGCCCAGATGGACTTCAGACTTGACACAATCTAGCTGCACTGACTATTTCTTTATAATTCTCTTGATTCTGTCCCATAAGGGCTGGCTTCATCTTGAGCCTCATGCAGGTCTAGGTCCCAATGCTACACATGATGATGCCAGAGGAGAACAATGTTTTTTTCTGTAACTTTGTCTTGAAAACTAGGAAACCATCCTCCGAAGTCCTTAGCAAATTTTCCCTCACTTATCATGGGCCCAAAGGAATTCATATGCCCACCCCTGAGTAAATTATTGGCAAAGGCCATGGACTTACCCTTAGATGAATCAAGATACTTGATGGAAATGTGGGCTCTGTTGGGAAGGAAGAAAAGTGGCAATGGTAATGAGCACTGGTTGAGTACTACAGTCGGGGAAGGAGCAGTCAGGAATCAAAGCCACCTCTCTTAGGTTAAGTGCTGGGGCCAGGAGTACCAATGAGGTCATGAGAGCAAGACTCAGGCCCTCTAACTTTCATATTTTTCATATAACAACCTCAACTTGATCTTCATTGGATTAGAATGCTTATTTTTTGGCTTTGGTGGCGACACCCAAGGGGCATCTTTAAAATATTTGAATGGGGGAATTATCAACGCCTGGATTTTGCAAGATTGAAGTTGGATGGACTGGTAAAAACTTGGTTTTGAAAGCCACCTTTTGATAAACGCCTCGGAAGCATTATACTTGTTTTTTTAACTAAAAGTTTTTCAAGGAATAAAAAAGAAAGCTTTAAAAAGGTTTGTACTGGATTTTTGAAGAAAAAACGATTGCACTTATAGTTGAAAGTATCTCTCCCAGATCCCATTCTTTTTCCCTCACCAGAGGAAATCCTATTCTGGATTTGGTGTCCATTTTCATGTGGATATTTTTGTGCTTTTACTACTGTGTATAGATCCAAGATAAATAGTATTGTTTTAAAAATACACACACACACACACACACACACACTTTATAAAAATACTAACCTCAACATATCTTTCTGCAGTGGGATTTTGCGTTTGATATTTTTTTTTAAGTGATACCTATAATAATAGATGTAGCTTTAGTTCACTCATTCTAACTGAAATATAGCCTGTTATTCAAATCTGCCCCAATGTATCATCTACTCTTCTGTTGGTGGATATTTTCATGGTTTCAACTGTTTCATGATTCCAAACAAAGCTCTTGTGAGCATTCTAGTAGATATCTCATGCTATTCAGAAGAGCTTGTCTGGTACGTATCCCGGAATTTTTGGACATGTTCATCTTCAGCCTTAATACATCTTGTCATATGGCCCCCAATCCGATGGCTGTGAGGTGGAATTACACTGTTGGCTTCAGAAGTATAGTAACTTCTTTTTTCCCTTGTTTCCTATGCATTTGAAACTCTCTAGTTTCTTAATTTTATCCTATTTTCTTCATTGAAAATTTGTTTTCATTCCTCCATCATGGAAAATTGTAGCGCCTATTATGAGTCTTTTCATTTTGATATGTCTTATTTCAGTTAGCCTGTTTTTTCCTTTGGAAATATATTTTATTATTTATTGGACACCATGAAATGACAATGAAAGAAATAAACACACACATCCAGATACTTGACATTTTCTCTCCAAACTGTTGAGATCAAATCATTTTTCTTGATAATTTCTGGCTCACTTGACTATACAATGTGATCAGAATTTGTGTATTTTCTATGGAGAATGGAATAAATATATCCCTCTTTCTTCTCACTGGAGAAATCCTCAAATCACAAGATTTAAGAATAGCACTGATAACCAATTAGTTTAATTAGTATTTGGCAACTCTGTTTAGCAGAATCTTTGGACGTGCACCTGGCTTATAGAGATGGTGCTACTGAATGATGCCACTTTAGCATCCGAAAGCATTGCTCTATTTTTACACAGTGTCTACCTAAGAGATTCAGCTGCACTTGGATATGCTTACAGCAAGCTCCCTGAAGACTTTCCCTGGGTTTGGGGGAAGAAGTAACGTCAGTAAGTCAAAATTTACACCCTATTGTCCAAGGAAATGCAAAGCCAACCCAATAAACAAACATGAGATCATATTTCTATTTTGGTTGAGGGTAGGGGGAACACTTAATCCTGAGCAGCATGAGAGAGAGACAAGAGGAAATGAAACACACACTGATTGAGATTGTGCTGTCTTCTCTTGCAGTTTGCAAAACTCAGATGGGAAAGGAATAAGCATTTACTTCTCTCAGTTTCCATGCTTACCTTTTAAGTGTCTCAGCATCAAAGAAACACCTGCCCTGAAACTGTATTTTCTTTACCCAAAGAATCTGGTGTAAGTGAGAATGTTGTATGAGAGGGTGGAGGGGCAGGGTGAGCTGTGTGGGCACAGAGAAGGATTCAAGATAAAAATCAAGATAAAAAGGATAATTTCCAAGACTTGAGAAACATGCTTCTGATGGGGGGAGAGTTGGTTACATTGGCTATAGGTTCCTAGAGAGTTAACCCACACCATTTATCCTTATTGATTAGGCTGTTTAGAAATGTTAAAGATGGTTGTCAAGTTTGCCAAACAGCTCCTTTTATTGCTTCCTCTAGAGTCTCAAGATGACATCTAGATTCTTCTGGCATGCACAGTAAAGGTCAACTCAGGTAATGTTCCATTAAAACAAGACTACAAAAATTGCCATAAATAAGAGGTAATATTGAAGGTTTTAGGAGGTTTTTTTTGTAATTTATTTTTAAGTAATGTCTGTACCCAGCATAGGGCTCGAACTCACAACGCTGAGATCAAGAGATCAAGCAGGCAACTGAGCTAGCCAGGCACCCCTAGGAATTTTCTTCTAACTTCATACCTTTTTATTTTAAATTTTTAAAACATGTTTATTTATTTTTTAGAGGGGAGGAGGGGCAGAGAGAGAGAGGGAGACAGAGAATCCGAAGCAGGCTCCAGACTCTGAGCTGTCAGCACAGAGCCCAACACAGGGCTCAAACTCACAGACCTGAGATCATGACATGAGCCGAAGTCAAACACCTAAATCACTGAGCCATCCAGGTGCCCCCATACCTTTTTATTTTTATTTTAAAAAAAATTTTTTTCAACGTTTTTTATTTATTTTTGGGACAGAGAGAGACAGAGCATGAACGGGGGAGGGGCAGAGAGAGAGGGAGACACAGAATCGGAAACAGGCTCCAGGCTCCGAGCCATCAGCCCAGAGCCCGACGCAGGGCTCGAACTCACGGACCGCGAGATTGTGACCTGGCTGAAGTCGGACGCTCAACCGACTGCGCCACCCAGGCACCCCCATACCTTTTTATTATTAAAGGTTGGTAAGACCTGAAATTTGTTGGAAGTAATTAGATATTTTCTTATATTACTTTTGAAAAGCAAAGCTTCCCCTACTTATCTTGAATTAAAATAATAATTTGTTAATCAAGTATATCTTGAAGCCACTTTCTTCTCTGAAATATTAGTGTCCCCCTCTCTTTTGAGTCCTGAAATTGTTCACAGCCAGCACTTCCTGCTGTCAGGTTCTTGTCCCTGCATTCTGACACTGACGTTCCAGCAGTTACCTTCTGACAGGCACCTTCAACCAGCCTCCTACCAACCTCTGTCATTATTGTCTCCAGTACCAGAAACCTCTGTGTTCCTAAGTGGCACTTCTGCCTCACCCTCTCCTGGCTATGAGAACCCTTCCAGCTACTGGATCAGTGACCTTAACCTGAGAGCGCCAGTGTGTTCAGGGGGAGAGAAGTGTATCCTGAGCACATGATCCATTTTCTGATGTGATGATTTCATTTCTATTATCCCAAAGGAATGCAACAGGCGTACTGACATTTTGTCTACTGGCACCACAGACAAAAGTGTGTTGCTGTACTAACATGCCCAGCTAAATTCGGATACGGTCCTGAGAATTTTATTAGGTAAACGGAGGAACTAATCGGGTCTCTGTAGATGTTAACACAACTCTACACTACCTTTATAAAAGAAGTTGGCTTTAACTAGCAGAAAGTTAAATTAGGATTCAAAACATTAAATAGTGCTTAGTGGATGTTCCACCTTAACCTTGAACTTCAGTAGATAGAGGTCAACCAGGTAGCAGTCTGGCTTTCTGGAACAAGTATTTAATCGTACTTGAAATTTGGATGGTAAGTTAGGAAAGAAGCCAAATCTTCGAGAGCTCTTAGGCACTCTGCAGACATTTTTAAAAGGCATTTACTTCTAAGGGTGGTTGAATATAATTTGCCTCTCTTCTAGTCCTTCCAAATCTCTTCTTTAGCATGTAGCCATGACAATATTGACTGTTCTTCAAATGGGATATTGTGAGAAAAGCCCTCCAAGCCTGCACCTCACTAGCTGTTTTCTGCCTCAGACCTCTGTTGTGCTCCTAATGGGATTTGGAGATATTTGCTTAGAATCTTCCATTCATCTAATTAGTCTTTTGGGAGAAAGACAGATGAAAGACAGGGAAGGCAGGAGAGAAAGCAATGCTTCATAGGCCTGGTTAGACCACAGGATGTAGCTTATCTACCAAAGAATGAGTGACATGAAACTCATTACACAGAAGGATTGAGCTCTGTGAATTTGGAGGTTCTGTCTTCATTTACAGAAGTCACCATTCAACTACTCCTATTTCCCTATCCTTAACTATGGTGGAATTTAAAAAGGAAATGCAAAGTTGGGGCTTCAGAAAAATTTCCCTCATCAGGGGCCCCCCAAACAAAGAAACCTACTGGGATATAAAAGGGATTGATAGATGAAGTCTGAGAAATTTCTCTCTTGCCACCTGATCCCAGTTGGAAATTCACTGGCTAACTGTGCTGCTGACTGAACAAAACAGAGGATAATAGCCTCTGGCTGAAGATTTTATAATTGAAGCCGAGGCAGAGTGGGCCATGTGCGTGTTCAGAACAGTGATTGCATTGTGGATGACAACACAAGTCCCACTTGTCAGTCACACAAATGTTTAAGGCTGTAGAAAGGCATCTGATTTGGGACAGGGATGACAAAATGGATCTTTTGGTTTTCCCCACTTAGCCCTGAACACAAAAGACTGATGACTGCTTTGTTCTGGAATAAAGTCTTACATTCCTTATAGGACCTATCCAATCATTAGTAGAGAAAGAAAATTCCTGTCTGGAATTACTCCTACCACTTTCTGAAAGAAGCCAACTTTTAGTCTCATCACCCAGTGGGGGAAAGCAGTATGAACCAGATTTTTTTTTTTGTTTTTTTACCAATCATCACTTTTCCTTATTCATTTTTAGTGACTGCCTCAATGTTAAACAACTGTACTAAACAGTATTAAGACACATGGCTCTAATTTGATAATACCTGGCAATACTTAAAATGCCTCTTCCCGTTGAACCAGGAACTACACTTCTAAGAATTTGTTTACTAGATAAACTGACAGATGTGTAAAACTATATATTTGGAAAGATAATCTTGGCAGCATTGTTTGTAATGTCCAAAGAGTGAAAATGACCTAAAAGCTCACTGACAACAAATTGATTAAATAAATTATAGTACATTTACACAGGGAAATGGGATAGAAGCTTAAAGTCCAGTTCCAGTCCTCATGAAACTTGGAACTTGGAAGTTTTTTAGTCTTTCATTGATCCGCTTAATTAACTGCTATCCTTAGTAAGGGAAGTTGTAAATAATGGGCAGTAAAGGAATGAAGAGTTGGGTGCTTTTTCCTCAGCTCTTATTAGTAGCAATGGAAAACTAACACTGATGGGAGAAGGAAGTAAGGAATCTTAATGAATTCTGGACCATCTCTAAATAGCTTGATGGGTCATCTTAACAGCCTATTTTCAGATTTATAGGATGTACCAGTGCCTCTTGGGTGTATCATACTTATCAGGTTAAAAGGAGTCCCGTGTGAGTCCTCTAAGGGCTAGGGGTTTATAACCATTTGATCACAATGCATAGATAGGGTTAAAGGGAATATTTTCACCTCTTTCTTGTTAAGTCCTTTAATCACAGGGCCTGAGAAACTCCTGGATATAAGACAGATGGAAGGGCACCATTTAGTCCCACTGCTGACAGGCTGAAAAAAGAGAAAATCAACCATTTTGTTAGAAATGTCTGTGGTGGCAGGTGGCATGGTAATCATAAAATTTGGTGACACAAAAATCAAATTGTACAATGGAGTCAACCATTGTCAGGAAAAACAACAAGAAGGCTTTTTAAACATACCTTTCTTCTATAATTTATCTCCACTTATTTCCTTTTCTCACTATATTTAAGCAATATGAGCTCAGGAGTTTTTGTCATTTTTTGTATCCGCAGTGCCTAACACAGTGCCTGATACATAATGGGCACTTTACAGTCTTCAAAATGAATTAAAAAACAACAGTTTGAAAGCAAATTGTTTAAGATTGTTCTTAAATTTTTCTGATTAATGCTAAGGATACTTTTCCCAGAAAAAAGACACATATCCATGTACGTAAAAACTTAAATATATTTTCTGGACAACCATGGACGTCTACTTTCACTCTTATTTTCATAGATTTTCTAGGGAACCAGAGATTGTAGATTAAGAAATTCCTAGGTTTAGAGTACATAATCACAGAGAAAAGTGGAGGAATCTTCAGAAATATTTTTCCATTCTCCAATTTTTCTTTTACAAAATGCATGTTTCTTTCATCTAATTCATAGAGAAACTCTTTCAGTCCCTAAAGATAAGGGCCTCTTCATGTAGAAAGTGTAAAAAAATTTTACCTATGTAGATTCATATCATCTACATAGATAAATCCATCCTTATAGCAGAAGGTAATTTCAAAGAAGATATGTTTATTTAACATACACTCGGACTATTCACCATGAGTCAAAGGACTGTAGAGGACAGGGGCTATGGGGCTATAAACAATGACTCAGAAATCACAATATGGTGGAGCACATGTATAATAAACTGGGTACTTGAGTTTGATTTTGGCGTCTGGGTATGTTTGATGAAGATAGTGATGGGTGGAACGGGCAGAGAACAACTATAAATTCTGTAAAGGAAGAAAATGCAACTGCAAGAATCCCTAGCTTTATTATGGTCATACACAACTGACCTCTCACCCTGTTACCAGATTATCCATAAGGAGTCTGATAATGACCTCTGGATAAGCACTGACTAATTACGGAAGAGGAATAAGGCAATATAAACTATAAATGCTTAAATCAGATATCTGCCGTATGGGCAGCTGCAATCATCTACATACCATTTGTAAGATCCAGTGTGTAAACGTTTCTTTCACCCGAGTGATGTTTTTCTGATGAAGATTATACATTTGTTGCATCTTAAACTTTGGGGAGACGTCAAAGCTGATCTGGTATGAATGTCTACTCAAAGGAGGAATGCCTGCTGTAACACTCCTGGTAGCCACAAGCTTTGCTTTGATCTTCATTAACAGCAGCAGTATATATTTCAGTCAAAAATAATTATTAGAAACAACTTCCTCATGTTGAATTAAAACCTCTTTGTATTTTCCAACCATTTTTCTAAGCTTTGGTTTCTGGAGATGTAGAATAACCTATCCTCTCTGCCATACCTTAAGTATTTGAATACAGCTTTCATTTGTATTGCTGAATTCATCTTCAGGAAGGCTGAAATTCCCTTTCTTCAATGTATTCCTCTTGAGAAGTCATCACCTGCCTGTCCCTACTCTTTCAAACACTGTAATACTTGGTCAAAATCTGCTTAAAATGTGACACCTAGAACAGAACACGATATTCTAGCTGTGAATGATCTTAGCACATCTGGGTCCAAAGGAATTCTTTTGATCTGGACACAAACTTCCATCAACACACTCTTACTGGCTTTCATTCTTACCTTCTGTACCCCTCCCAGGTGTGCTGTACTGTGTGGGCTTATATTGGAATTTGGTCAAATAAAACTGTCATGTCTTTTTTTTTTTTTATTAAAAAAATTTTTTTTTAATGTTTATTTTTGAGAGAGACAGAGACAGAATGTGAGTGGGTTAGGGGCAGAGAGAGGGAGACATAGAATCCGAAACAGGTTCCAGGCTCTGAGCTGTCAGCACAGAGCCCGATGGAGGGCTCGAACCCACGAGCTGTGAGATCATGACCTGAGCTGAAGTTGCATGCTCAACCAACTGAGCCACTTAGGTGCCCCAAATTGTCATGTCTTTTTTTTTCTGAGTACCATCAAGTCAGGTTTCCCCTCTGTTTACCTTGGCAATGGAATGTATCTAATTTTGTCTTAAATTTGCCTCGGCATGAAATAATTTTATTTTATTTTTTTATTATTATTATTATTATTTTTTTATTTTTTAATGTTTTTATTTACTTTTGAGATAGAGAGAGACAGCATGAGCAGGGGAGGGATAGAGAGAGAGGGCAACACAGAATCCAAAGCAGGCTCCAGACTCAGCTCAGAGCCTGACGCGGGGCTCGAACTCAAAGAGTGTGAGATCATGACCTGAGCTGAAGGTGGACGCTTAACCGACTGAGCCACCCAGGCGCCCCAACATGGAAATAATTCTAAATCTTAATGATAACATTTTCAACGACTGCAGTTCTGTTATCTGTAAATTTGATAATACCTTCTATGGAATTTCTTGTGTCTTCATCCAAAGGATTGGAAATTTTCTTTGGTTTAGTGTGAATCATTATTCAGCTCTCTTAGGTTGTTTCAATAGCTAGGAATCCACCTCACTAACAATTATCTATCTGAGCCACAAAGATTTCAATAGAGATGCCAGGTTTCTTGCCAGATTCAGTGAATATGGTACCTTAAAACCAGTCTAAGCCATACAGTGTCTCCAACAACAGATGCTAGGGACATTCTGTCATCACAGTAAAATTTTAGGTGAGCCTCCAAGCTCTATGAAGTAAGCAGCCAGAATGGATGCCAGGTCATGTGAGCAGAAACAAGAGAGCCTGTGTCATATTCACCATTTGCCTTTTCTTGTACATACACAGTGGTCCAGATGCACGGGATCTATATTTTATTATGAAAGACTACAAGGTAAATTCAACCAAATAAAAGCTCAAGAATCACTCACTGGAGAGGGATGTATGAGGGGTTCTGTTCACTGGCCCAGTTTTTCAAGATTTTTTTCAGACAAAGTCTCCATGTATAGCATTATTGTGGGTGTGTTAGAAAAGGCTACACTGATCTAGTATTCAGATTTTATAACCTTTACCTTTTGCCCTGATACAGTTGGGACTAGATGAATCACTTAGGTGGCTCTGTTTCCGGTGCAAGTTTCTGAAAAAGACAATTGAAAAAGTAAATGTTGCACATTGACTGGTTTTCAAAGAAAATGAAAGCATGTCTTTTTTTTTTTTTTTTCCCTTTTATTCCCACCAAACTCTTGTAAGAGAAGGCATATTCAATTTTGAAGGGCTATCCAATTTCAGATGGGAGATCTGTAACTATAATAATGTTGCATTGAGAGAAGAAGGAAGCCTTGGTCACTGCATCTATTTAGATGATATATGGTTTCTCTTTTTACACTTTTAGGGGCTCAGTTAACCACCTCTAAACCTAATTTGGGGGATCAGTGTTTTAATCCAATTCCCTCAGAGCATGGAAAATTCTTCCTGTGCATGAACGCAAAGGAAAAAATGAATAATGGTCATAAACAAACCAGCTGATCCACCAAACAGACAGGATTGTTACACACATTAATTCATATACAAAGGCTAAAGGCAAAATGGGAAATAAATCATTTCCTATTACTTAAGGAAAGTACAAGCATAAAATCATATCATTTAAAAATTAAAAAAAGTATTTTCTCTATTTTGGCCTCGTACACAATGCGGTTTGTCAAGTCTATAGAGCTACAGATATCCACCTTTCATCATATTAATTTTAGAAAAGCAAGATTTTCACATAAATAGCTCAGGTAGTAACTCTTCAAGATCACTTTTAGTTATTCATTTAGGTAACATGTAGCATTTGCACTAAAGGGAAAAAAAATCTGTATTAGGTGGCAAAACATCATGGCTTTTCTTTCTCTTGTCTGTAGTAACCCAAAACAGACCTAAATATCTTGGGTCAATAATCAAGACAGACCTTATCATATGCTGCTCAGCTCACAAACCTGAAGTGTAGCTTGGTTAATTACAATTTTTATAGTTATCCACCATTGAGAACCTTACCAACACTCTATACTCTGATATGAAAAAAAAAAAAAAAAAAAAAAAGGGAAGAAAAAAGAAAAGGTAGATAAATGGCCACATTCAAAAAGTTTTTTAAAAATTAGTTCTGGGGCGCCTGGGTGGCTCAGTCTGTTGGGCGTCCGACTTCGGCTCAGGTCATGATCTCACAGTCCGTGAGTTTGAGCCCCGCGTGGGGCTCTGTGCTGACAGCTCAGAGCCTGGAGCCTGCTTCGGAGTCTGTGTCTCCCTCTCTCTCTGCTCCTCCCCTGCTCATGCTCTGTCTCCTTCTGTCTCAAAAATAAATAAAAACATTTAAAAAAAGAAAAAAAAAGAAAAAAATTAGTTCTTAGTTTTTAATTATTGTAAAGAGTAAGTATTTAAATTTGTTGCCGTGCTTTGGTAGATGTTAAATATCATATATGGACTCTAAATAAAAAGAACATCATAGCACTTTTGTTTTCTTAGGCATTTCAGCTTAAACATTAAAGTATGAAAGAAATGTGAGTTCGTTCTTATGGATAATAATGCAACTTTATTGTGTGCAACCTGTTTCACGCCAAGTATTAGTTTTTCCATGTGAAGTAAGTTGGGATTGAAAATGATAAAGTTATTGTTAAGGAGACACATAGAAAGGCAATAGAAAATGCTGAAAAAAGTTTTTGTCTGAAACTGGAAAACAGAACAGTCTGGAAGAAAAAAAAAAGATATGAGAAGAGTACCACAGGTTACCAACACCAAAAAAACTACTTTGTGGGAGAGAAGGGCCAGGCGATTATCTCAGAAGGGAGGGTTGGATTTCATGTGCATTTTTAACGTATTTGCTTGGCAATAATAATCCCGGAATTTTCTTCTGCGTTGTTAGAGCTCTTAACCTTTCCCACTGTCTATAATTTTATTATGCAGCATAATATATATGTTTTTATTTAGCGCAAAGTCCATCTGTCTAATTTTGTCCCTCACCAGCAAAGTCATACCTCAGATACACAGCGGGAACCAACTGGAAGACCTATCAGAATATATGTGAAGTTTGGATTTTTTAATTAAAAATTTTTTATTATCCTATTTTGGTTTCCTTACTGAGTAGACTCCTAGGGAAAAATAAGTCCTGTGAGTTTACTGGTCTGCTTTAGAAGTACAATTTAGACTCACAGAAATGAAAGTTAAAGAGAGATCCAAAGTTTCGCTTAAAATAAAAATCACCAGACGAGATAGGCTATGAAATCCTCCTCCCTGTGGTTGAGGACACGTAACACTTTGGAGCAGCTGTCCTCAAACACTTCTGTCCAGAACCCACTCCTCTTCTGGAGTTTCTGAACTCTTTCTGCTCCACACCACCTTCAGCTCTCTTCCCTAAAATGCCATTGGTGATATGTATATCTGCAACTTTGGGTGAGATGGTAATAAAGGAGGCAAAGTCCGTACCATTTATCAGAAACACGAGAAGAGAAACATATCCTTGGACTTGTTTTAGTGTTCTAATTGGCAAATATACCAAAGGACTGACAACCTTGTATGCTGTGGTGGAAACGAACCTCTCATGCAAGATCTACAATCCTCTAACGCAACATACAAAAGCAATATACATAGGCCAGTTCAGTTAAAACTCTTACTTTTTTTGGTACTCTGTGACAGGACTTTAGAAAAGATAAATCCCAATTGTGGAACATAATTTAAGTGCGGCAGAAAAGTAGAAATAATGAGGCCTGAAATCCAAAGATAAACGCATTATTGAGGCATATTCCCCTGGCCCTTAGATATGTGAACAAAGAGGTCATGCGTTACTGTGAGACAGAGGGTCAAAGGTGACACAGGGCTCCAAGAAAATATTTACCAGAGAAATGTGATGATTCATTTATCAGTCCAGAAATACCAAGTACAAAACTTCAAGATATAAAGAAAGATCAAATTATATAATGTATATGATTCAATTTAAAAATTCTTAGCCCTCTTACATTATGTTATCTAGATTACAATAGTAAAAAATCAAATTACATTCATATGAAACTTGTATAAAAAGAAATCAAATCCATTGTTATGAAATTTTATAGTACAATTATTTTCTGATGGGTCTTTTCTTAGGTCATGGTATTTATAATTCCATTTACATCTGTGTAATTTTTCAAAGTGAAAAACAAAAGACAGTCAATAGAAATCTAAACTTTCATTTGCAAAACTCCATTCAGTTTCCGGGCTAGTAACACATGGTGATGTCGACTTGTCCTCCAGACATGGACTGCTACCAAAGATCCCCAGTTTATGGAGCATGCAGGCCTCTACTCATTAGGAATGCTTTTTGGTTTGGCTCACGTTTCAAGAAATTCTGCAGCATGTCCATGCCGTCCAGAGATCCCCCAGGTTTCAGGATTAGGTTTCTGTATTTCATTCCAACCTAATAAAATAAAACATCACACCTAATAATTCATTGTTAAAGCAATTTCCCAAATCTCTAGATGCAAAAGAAAAAGGAGGAAGGGTGAAGAAAAAGGGACTTTGACTTTACTTTGTCTGGATGTTCTCTTTTGCCTTAACTACAGCTTTATAGAGCTGTACTTATTTATTTTGGTAGCTATGAGAGCTGAAGCTTAAACCTCCAGTCTTCTACGTTCCCCTTTATTACTGTCTTATCTCCTTAGAGTTTCAATGGTGAGTGAACAAACAAAAAATAGCCAATGGAATGTATAACAGATTCCTATTTGGTAGCCCATCTCAAATGCTATTTCAAAAGAGTTAGCAAACCAAGTGTTCAAGAAGGCCACAAATAGGGGATTTGTGTACCTAGAACCAGTGGCATCACCACTGCCAAAATGGCTTCTGCTATGTTTTTACAAGGGGTTTATAAAAAATGCCTCATCCTTATGGATGGCGGTAGGACAACAGCACATGTCCCAGGTGTAGGTTAAGTTATTTCTGTGAGCTCAGAGCTAGGAATAAGGACCTTTGTAAAGTTTTCCTTGGGGATAAGGTCTGCAACCTTAAAACACAATGTAGTTACTCTGTCTTTATTTACATAAACGTAGCAGCAAGTAAAGTGAAGGAAAACGACTGAAATTCAGTATCAGTGTCATTCATTATTTTCACTTCCTTTTCATCATCCTTTTAGGGATACAAAGCAAGACAATTCAGTGAAAAATAATTCCAAATATACATATAAATAGTTCACAGAGTAACACTTTTAAATTTATATCCATTAAATCATTTGATCAATATGACTAATAGTCTTTTTGACAAGAATAGCTAGAGAATTTTCAGAGACAAAAGTAACTTTTGACTTACAACAATAATTCTGTTTGGTACAACCATCAGAGATAAGTCTAGTCAAATTGTTAATAAACGAAAACATGAATGAATGAAATTTACCAAGTTAGATACAAAACTATTTTATTCCCTATAGCATCATAAAATAAAAATTTTGGGGTTTATCTTTTTGTTATTAACAGAAATCATCTGCAGTTTATTAATCTTGACAGGTTAACATCAGACTTCCTAGTCTGGGCCCTGATTAGGAGTAAATAATTAGTCAGTTACCTTCTTGTAAAGTCTAGGGCAGCACAGTCCAACAGGAATATAATATAAGACACATAAATAACTTAACATTTTCTAGTAATCAAATTTTAGAAGGTAAAAAAAGTCAAAATGGTGAAACTAATTTTAATAAGATATTTTAACCATATATCTATGTTACTTCAGCATATGTCAATATAAAAATTACTGAGATTTACTTTCTGTGGTAAGTCAACAAAATCTCGTGTGTGTTTTTCACTTTTCCAGCACAATTTTTTAGTTATGCTAGCCACATTTCAGGTGCTTGACAGCCACAGGGAGCTACCACAGTGGACAGGGGTAGGGCCTAGAACACAATGTGATCTTTAGAAGGGCTTATTGGACAATATTCTAGTATGACAATGAAAAGGCATGTAGTAATCTTGGTGCTTTATCTACAAGTTTTAGATAAATTTTCCTAAAGAGGGTAGGCCTGTAATCACTGATATTCGAATTCCTGAAAACTCTGGTAATGAAGACTTAGAGCTAGATTTATTGTTCTTTGGGGGGGAAAATGATGTGTAGTTTTTTGCTTGGTCTGTAGCAATCCATTACTGTTATGCTAGCAATTGGGAACCTAAAATGTGAGTGATGGCTGATCCTGCCATAGACATTATTATTCTAAGAAGTAGCAGCTTAGAGCTCTGGAGCCCAAACACAGTCTACCTCCCTTTTCTTTCTTTCATTGCCCCAAATGTCTACATTTGACCAGTGTTAAATCAGTAGGGGGAAAGGTTAGGATGGGGAAGAAAGACAGTGTTCTCCTGGATCTTCACCCCTTTCCCTAAGAAGCCACCATAAAAGTAGGGAGAACTGGGGCTCCTGGGTGGCTCAGTCGGTTAAGTGACTGACTCTTGATTTTGGCTCAGGTCATGATCTCATGGCTGTGCAATCATCCTGCATCGGGCAGCTCCATACCCAGCATGGGGCCTGCTTGGAATTTATTCTCATTCTCATTCTTTCTGTCAATTTCCCTCTCTCTCTCTCTCTCTCTCTCTTCTCCCTCCATACCTCCCTCCCTCTGACCCTCCCCTGCCTGTGCTCTCTCTCTCTAAAAAAATAAACACACATTTAAAAGAATCTCCCACAATGTGGCTACCTGACAAAATAGTCTCATTTTGTACAGAGAACTGCAGTTCTAGCCAGCAAAGAGATGCAGGTACTTGAGGAGTTGCATGGCGCTGTGAAGAGGCAGCTCAGGGCTCCTCTGACCAGTAAGGTCATCGCGGAGCTTGGCGGAGGTGGGGGGGGGGGCGCGGTGTGCAGCTCAACATAGCTCCAGTCCTGTCCCGCTTACAGCTCCAAACAAGTTGATTCAATTTCCTGAATTACAGAGCAATGGTCTTTTAATAGTTTCATTTCCTTCACAATGAAGTTTGGAGAAGAGTTTAAGAGTCATTTTGGTAATAGGATCTTGCTTTTCTTACAAAAAAAAAAAAGTTAAGTGAATTTTTGTGTTTTAGGAAGGTACCAGCTCTCTGGGTAAGAGAACACTGTCTGGGAGACATATGCCACAGGTGGAAGGAGTCTTTGCCATAAGTTGTTCTAGTCTGTTTACATAATAAAGAAACTTGAACTGTAAGGAAGGCAGAAAGACAAGTTCTAAGACAACCAGTGAAATTTTTTTATGCTAGAAGAATCCTTCAGGAGGATCTGCACATAGTAAGAGCTTCTATTAACTAGTATATGAAGGCAAATCAGCATCAGTCACCTGTGTGGTTTTTAAAGTTTTTTTTTTTGTTTTTTTTTTTACTTATTTGTTTAGAGAGCCAGGGACGGACAGAGAGAGAGAGAGGCAGAAAGAGAGAGAGAGAATGAGCAGGGGAGGAGCAGAGAGAGCGGGAGAGAGAGAATCCTAAGCAGGCTCCCCACTGCCAGCAGGCAGGACTTGAATCCATGAACTGTGGGATCATGACCTGAGCCAAAATCAAGAGTTGGACGCTTAACCAACTGAACCACCCAGGCACCCCACCTGTGTGGTTTTTAATCCTGGAAGATTAGAGTGTATCTTTTGGCAACTGTGCAAGTCCTCTCTAACAGTGATGTTTCCTAAAGCAAGGTCAGGAGTCTTGGAGTGAGGCCCAAGTTTGAATCTTGGCTTAACCCTCAGCTCTGTGACCACAGGCCTTGGTTTCTTTTCCTGTAAAATAGGAACATGCCTCCCTCACCTAGTTTATGGGGAATTGGGGATGATTTCAGTACACTGCCCTGTCCCTAGTGTAACACATGGCACCCAGGGCCACTCAGTAACCCTCTGTGGTCATCCATTCCTCCTCTCATTTCTGTCCCTCTCACACTGGCCCTCCATTCAGTGTCTCATGTACACAGCAGGGACACAGATGCATTCCTGGTTTGGAGTCTCCTTAAAATTAGTTCTGTTTCCTAATAAAACTAAAAAAAAAATACAAGAGACTTCATCTCCATTATTAATAAGAAATAGATTATCTCGTTCAGTAGGAATATTAGGGAGGTGAGACAAGGCACTCATCTAAGAATACATACTCTTTATTTGAGGTAATATTTTAAGAGCAATCATAATGGCCTGAACGAAGGATGCCACCATCTGTAAGTAATGAGAATATGTCTCCTGCTGGGTCTGGCATTTCTGAGGCAGCACATGCAAGCTCCCACTGTCTTCCAATCCTCCCTCCTTCCTACTGTGACTGACTCTGAGGAGGAGAGCCAGTTGTCTCCTTCCTACACTGAGTAACAGGCGTCAGGGAAAAGAGCATCCATCCAACGATAGGTGATGATGATCAGGCACCCAATAGGCTCCCTAGCCAGCTTTAAAAGTGGATGCTGAAACCTTCCACAGCCCATCTGTAAACTCCTTCCCAACAGCACACTCTTTGTTTCCTATGAGGGTGGGGATATCGTGGGTGGAAAAAGAATACCTTGGACAACAACAAAGAAAAAGGGAGAGAGTGAAAGAGTGGTGCTGGTAGTCAGGGAGATGGAAATGAGAACAGTGGGTCGGAATCTGCTTGATTAGAAGAGGCCTTCCGGAAACTGTGAGCAAAGTTTCAATTTGTGAGGATAGAAGGATAGATCTATATTTATGGGGAGGGAGATCACAAAAAAAGAAAAAAAGAAAAAAAAAAGAAGAGTAGTCTGGGTATTAATATGTATTGGGGGAAGGGGAAATAGATGGGGACAACTACTGTAATTAAATGTAACAGTTTTGAAGTAGAGGACACACAAAAATGAATAAAACAGCTCCAATTACAAGGACTTCATCATCTAGGAGGTAAAATAAAGAAAAAGACAATGTGCAAAGCAGATTATTAGGGTTCTAAGAGAAATACAGAGAAAGGCTGTAAGAACACAAAGGAAGAAAAAGTGCTTCCAGTTGGTTGGGATTCAAGACTTGGAAAGTCTGGTCTTGTAAATATGCAAGAAGTTAAGTTGGAAATCAATCCCATTTCTTTCCTTTGTCCCTTAAATCAGGCAAAATCTAAGTCTGTCAAGAAAGGCTGAAGTGTAAGAAAAATCAGCTTTGTGGTGGTAGGTCAAGAGATCCGAAGCAGAAGTTAATCCATTTGTAAGGACCTTCAGAAGGAATTTCATATTCTCCCTTAGCAACACATTGTAGCAGGAATTGGGCTTAGAATTCTGATGGGAGAGCTAGCTTTAGAGTACAAATTCTCTGTGAAGTAATTCTTTTTCATGTTAACCCAAAGTTTGTCATGTTTCTGTGTCTGCTACTGCATGTAAAGATCTAGCTACTTCCTTATGGCATTACAGATTAAAATATAATAGTTGCATTTGACTGTCTTGATTTTCTTGGTATTCCATTCTGCAGAGATACTCAGTTTTATTTTTTCTTCATTGAAGGAAAAACAAAGGTTAGCAATTTCTCTAAATGCAAAAGAGGAGGGAGATAATTCTAGCTTAATAATATAATTGTCTTTGAATCCACCAAGTCTATTACCTCTTAGGAAATTTTCCCACAATGAACTTGCCTTATAAAAAGAAATGGCCCTAGTTAAAATGCCACCATTTTCTTCAACCCTATGATTAGCTGCTGGATTTTGAAACTACATTTGGTGACGCTGGATATCTTCTTTAAAGAGCTCCTAGAGCTTGCAGGAAAAGTATTATTCCCAAGCAGCTCCCTTCCATAGTTACTTAAGAAATCAGCTGGAGGGGCGCCTGGGTGGCGCAGTCGGTTAAGCGTCCGACTTCAGCCAGGTCACGATCTCGCGGTCCGTGAGTTCGAGCCCCGCGTCGGGCTCTGGGCTGATGGCTCGGAGCCTGGAGCCTGTTTCCGATTCTGTGTCTCCCTCTCTCTCTGACCCTCCCCCGTTCATGCTCTGTCTCTCTCTATCCCAAAAATAAATAAAAAAAGGTTGAAAAAAAATTAAAAAAAAAAAGAAATCAGCTGGAGAAGAAAAACATATGTCTGATAATGAGACTTCTCTATATTCTACTAGAAACAAAGATTTTTAGGATATGTTTAATGAACAAATTAAATAATGAAGATAGTCTAACTATGTATAATGAAGAAAAGAGAAAATCACAAATAAAACCAGAAGTAGCAAACTGTGGCTATTATAGGTAATTGGCCAATTCTAACACTTGGATAGAGGCCCTCAAAATAGAATGAAAACCACTGTACCATAAAAATATGCTATTGCTACCTTTGGTATTCAGAAGACTACAGGTTTGGGGTGCCTGGCTGGCTCAGTTGGTAGAGCATCTGACTCTTGATCTTGCAGTTATGAGTTCAAGCCCCACAATGGGTGTAGATTACTTAAAAAAAAAAAAAAAAAAAAAAAAAAAGACTAGGTTTATATTTGACCCTTCCTATTATTGTTTTCCCAGTGAGTAGTGCACTTTCTATAGTTCTGCTTGCTAACATCTGGAATGTTTCTCAAAGCAGACCCTGAGCTTTGCAGGATGGCACGAGGTTATAGAGAGAAGGCCTGGAGATGTTCTTTTGTTGATACCAATGACCAGAACAATAATGTCAACAGTACATGATCTTTCAGTCTCCAGCCTCTCTACAGATTTTGGGGACAAAGAATAGCAGACACTGATTCCTTGAAGGGCCATCCAGTTATCTTCTCAAAATGATTCAAATACACACTAGGTGAAACTAATGTAACATGATGTGTCAACTACAATTCAATTAAAAAAAAAGGTGTCAACTTTACATCGATATAATGGCACCAATATATACTCAATTGTGATGCTTATTAAGAAATCTAAGACACTCTAATCCTCCTTCCTTTCAAGGTGTCCTTTTATTTGCTTGCTTTTGTTGTGGTTTATTACTGAACATTTCTAGAGCCTATTATTTATCCTTGCTAATACAGAATTTTCACAATGGTTTTAGGAAAGAGTCTTTTTACCTCCCCGTGCTGGGCAATAATAACTGGTCCCTATCTACCGGAAACTTTGTAATTCTGGAAAATACAGCAGAATTTTAGTGATGAGGGAAAAAACATACGAGGGAGACAGGGAGCCTTGAGACAACAGGGTCTGTGTGATATATTGTGAATGCTCTGATACCCTTGACTTCAAATCAAATTCAGTATTTCTATAAAAATTCTTTCGGGACACCTGTCTGGCTCAGTTGGAGAAGCATGTGACTCTTGATCTCGGGGTTATGAGTTTGAGCCCCATTTGGGTACAGAGATTACTAAACATAAATAAATAAATAAATAAATAAATAAATAAACAAACAAACAAACAAACAAACAAACAAACTTAAAAAAATTCTTTCTCTTCATCACAACGTAGCTGTAATGACCAAATATTTTTCTTAGAACAGGACCGCTGTTTCAAAGTATTACATTTTAATAAGTGGGTATTTGAATTTTGTAAATCAGGTATTACTTTAGAGCAAACATTTGTAAAACTTAAAAAAAAAAAATAAGCGAAACCAAACAAACAGTATACTGTAGAGGGAACAAAATGGCTATTTAAAAAGCTGTTCTAGTCTCTGCCACTGCAGTGGCAGAGTGGAAGAGTGTGAGAGTGGGGTGCAAAGGGATTCTCCTTGGTCACTTGAGCCCAATTCACTACTGTTGTGACAAAAGGGGAGCAAGAAATGCTATAATATCCCAGAATACTTGATAGGGAAGAAAAAGGAAGGGATTAAAGTTAGCTTCATGGCGTAAGATGAATAATATATAGCAATGTTGAACCCAGAATTTTAGTGAAACTGAAAACGTGTTTTACATTACAAGGCAACAACTCCAAGTTGTTGGGAATCTTGTGTTCTCCAAGTTCACCCCAGGCCCCTGATCTAAAATAAAAGTAGTCTGGCTGCCTGCCAAGCTGTGAAGCTTGAGAGTAAGAGGAAGTACACAGAAGCATAATGGCAGGGACTGCGTCTGTTGGACTTGCAAGTTCCTTGGGGCCGACTGGGATCAGTACATGGGCTGTTACCTTGACAGATGGAAAAGAAGAGGTAACAGCGGAAGGTACTGGAGATGTGGCTGTGTAAGTGGAAACACAGAGGAGATAAGTGAGGAAGCTTAATTGAAAAAGGTACTGTGGCACTTATGCTAGGAAGCGTCACCAACTTATAAGAGTCAGTAACAGGTCATAATTGCACCTTTATATTAAGTAGACCTGGAGTCTCTATAATCATTGTTTTCTGATTTTTGCAATAATGCATGCTCTGTGTAAAACATAAGGAAAAGCTCCATAAAAATCACAGAAAAATATTTAATAACCACTCATGAAATTATCACTCGAAGCTAAGAATGGACATTTTGATGTACTCTTTTTCTAAACATGCATTTTAAAATAAAAATTTGCATTCTATGGTACAAAATATTTTATAGCCCGATTTTTTTCACTTTGTGTTATAGCTATATTAAACGTTCCATACATAAGAAAAAGCTTGGTGAAATCCTTCCCTCACACTTCCCTCAAGTCCATTCTTTTCTTCAAAAAATGGAAATACCACTTTTGGTTCAGATGTTCTAGAAGATTTCATAAGCGAGTAGCCAGCCTTGTGACTAGGGCCTTTAAGAATGGTAAGATTGAAGGTGTATCTGGGTGGCTCAGTCAGTTAAGCATCTGACTTTTGATATCAGCTCAGGTCATGATCTCACGGTTTGTGAGATCAAGCCCCATGTGGGGCTCTGTGCTGACAGTGTGGAGCCTGCTTGGGATTCTCCATCTCCTTCTCTCTGCCCCACCCCTGCTCGTGCATGCTGCCTCTCTCAAAACAAATAAATAAACTTAAAAGAATGTTAAAATTTTTAAGAGGTAGAGACAAGAAAGTCACACCTTTTAGGTGGAAGAAATAGAATGATCATATTTGTGAAGGTGCAAAGACCTATGGGAACACATAAATCTGGCTGACACATTGAATTCTGGGAAGTAAGGAAGACATGTGATGGCTAAGCTAAGGACTGTGAACAAGGAGAGGAAAGCAAGAAACAGGAAGTAAAAACAAAAGGGTAGGTGAGGGCCTTTGGAAGTTGGCGACTGGGTCATCAGTGGTCACTCGAGAGAGAGTAATTTTCTAGTTCCGTTGGTGGAGGCAAAATAGAGGTTTGCATGGACCGCTTCTTACACCAAGAAATTAGGCTGTGAAAGGAAGGAGAACTGAGTAATAGCAACAGGGTTACTAGAGGCAGTAGCAATAATCCCAGTTTTTGCCAAGATATATTAAGGCTTGGTGTTAGACACATCTTTCAGACAGAGGGAAAGAAGGTGAATACTGAAGTATAGAAAGAGAACAAAAATGACATATTTAGTCTTGATGACCGTAATTTTCTTAGTGGAGAGGAGAGAGGTTTTGAGACTCGGGGGATCTCAATAAGGGAAGTAGGACAGGACAGCAGAGTAACAATGGGTGTCCACTACAGGTTGGACAGCACGATTTTGTAGTGGGACATGTTAATGGAGTCACACAATCTTCCCCGGAAAGTTCTGAATCCCAAGGGCACCATCTCTAAGTGAGATGGTAGAGGAATCCAGGGCTGGGTACTTGGCTAAGGGTCATACAGAAGTCAAGACATATATGAGAACAGTCAGTGGCTGACCATTGTAATAGGTTGGCCAGGGAATGGAAGGAGACTTACAGTGAACTAATAGCCTGGGTAGGGTAGGATGGAAGAAGGAATGATTGGGAAGGTTAGTGTAGATAATGTAGGTACCCTGGAGGTGTTTTGTTTTTTGTTTTGTTTTGTTTTGCGGGGGAGGGGGTGGGAAGAAGGGGATGGTGGGCTAAATTACAGCTATGTGGGACGCCTGGATGGCTCAGTTGGTTGGGCAGTTGGGCATCCGACTTCGGCTCAGGTCATGGTCTCAGGGATCATGAGTTTGAGCCCTGCATTGGGCTCTGTGCTGACAGCTCAGAGCCTGGAGCCTGCTTCAGATTCTATGTCTCCCTCTCTCTCTGCCCCTCCCCTGCTTGTGTTCTCACTCTGTCTCTCTCAGAAACAAATAAACATTAAAAAAAAAAATTATAGGGGCGCCTGGGTGGCTCAGTCGGTTGAGCGGCTGACTTCGGCTCAGGTCATGATCTCACAGCTCGAAGACTCGTGAGTTCGATCCCCACGTCAGGCTCTGTGCTGACAGCTCAGAGCCTGGAGCCTGCTTTGGATTCTGTGTCTCCCTCTCTCTCTGCCCTCCCCTGCTCATGTTCTGTCTCTCTCTCTCAAAAAAATAAACATTAAAAAAAAAATTATAGCAATGAATTTCAGTATATGTGTGTGAGGCACTATGCAATCCAGAAACATAAAGTTGGGGGGGAAGAAATTGGTTGGCTGAAATAAGCACAGAGAACCTGAATTTGGTAACCTGCTCTTCTAATTTCTGAATCAAATAGAATGAGAAGCACACTGAAAAATGCATCAGGCCTGGAAATAATCTGACAGCAGAGTCTTTAACAAGAATGGAGACTAGGGAACTATAACTCAGGAAGGTTTGGCTGGTAGCCACCTGGCAGTCAATTCACTGTACACAGAAAGGAATGGCTCAGGTTAATGAAGCAGCCTAAATTACTTAAAGGCATTTCGGTTACAAACTATGTAGGAGGTGGGGTATGCCAGTCACAGAGAAAGGGTACCTCCCATAGAAAATGTATAAAGAAACTGTGTAGAGAATGTGAAAACATACCTAGACCATTAACATCAAGAAAGAGTTTACCTTTCTTTCCCAACCTCCTATAAAACTAAAGCATTGTATGGCACATGTCAAAACTAGCAGCTATAAATGCTCAAATGCATAAACAAAGCTTTGAATTTTAATTATGCAATATATTGGAATGTTAATAAGCAAGAAAATGTGGTAGGTTTTTTTTTTTTTTTTTTAACTTACAGAATTAGAGTTAATCACTTGTGCACTGCAACTTAATGATGGATGATTTGAGAAGATTCAAGATTTTCGAGTTAAAAGCTGTTACCAAATCTCTTACGCTAAAATTTGGGTGTAATAAATATTTTACACTGGGAACGACAAAATTAACAAAAGGAGAAAAGAAAATACAATACCTCTGGATTCATTATCCCTTCTTTTTTAAAACAGCTGTAAAACATATCCATGGAAAATACTTCACTCCAAAGATATCCATAATATTGGCCATCATATCCCCCTGCCAAATGTCCGAAAGTAGCTGGCATATTTGTGCCTTTAAAGAAAGATACATTTCAATCAATGTGATGGCCAGTGTTAATTATCAGGTTATCAGCTGGCTAAGGTTTCCCTTTGGGGAGTCCGGAGACTGGAGAGTGACAGTCTCCAGCAACAAGCAGGATCTTACCTGCAGTACTCCCTGGGTTTACATGTGCCCTTGGCCAAGATGTTTACAAACTTCTCTGCTATGATGACTCAACTTCAGAGCTGGTTTCGGCCCTAAGTTCTGGAATGTCTAACAATAGTTTCAGAGGCTTTGTCCACACCCATCAGATAGCTCAGTATTTCAGGACTACTCAGTCCTTTCTAATCCTTTAGACACATATGTGTCTTATAGATACTCTAATAGTATGCCCACTCTTTGTCACACAGCTTTGCATCTAAAATGTGTCAGAACGGCACTTACTTTAGGTTCATAATTACTGAAGAACTCTTTATTTAAAAAACTAAAAAGGTTTTGCCAACTCAATCTACCTCTAGGGCTATTTTTAAAAAGGGTTTTTTCAGGGTGCCTGGTGGCTCAGTCAGTTTAAGCATCCGACTCTTGATTTAGGCTCAGGTCATGATCTCACCATTTGTGAGATGGAACCCCGTGTCTTAGATTCTGATAGCGTGGAGACTGCTTGGGATTCTCTTTCCCTCAGTCTCTGCCCCTCCCCACCCCCACTTTCTCTCTCTCTCTTTCTCTCTCTCTCTCTCTCAAAATAAATAAATAAACTTAACAAAAATAAAAAGGATTTTGTCAAATTGGTCTCAGGGACAAAACTGTTGTATAGTCTACTATAAACAGATCACAAAAGTAAGTGAGGAGCCTGGATTGACTCCATTGGACTCTTCTGACCTTTATTATCACTATCAATGTGACAGATTCATTTAAATAACAACTTCCTTGGTGGAAAAAAGTCACCTTGCCAACTATGTATACATGAACAACTACATGTTGGCTTAAAATATATCAATACAAATGTAAACACAGTCACGTGTGTACCTGCCCACCTACCCACATGAATCTCATAAATACTGGGCTAGAAAAGGCTAGCTGGAATTCCTTAACTGATCTCAGAACCAAAATCAGAAACAAGGTACAAGTTTGTACTTCTCTCTAAAACTTCCCCGTTTGCCAATTTCTCAGTGAAATCACTAGGAAGTCAGGGCACACGTACGGAGGGAGGAGCCAGGTGGCTGTTGCCAAATGCGAATGGCTTTCTCTGCTCTGGGGTGGAGGCCAATTGCTCATTCTTGATTACACTAAAATGCTGCAAAGCTGGAGCCACCTTTCCTTTAAACACACTTGGACAGGATAAGTCATACGGACATAGTAAGCTTATCAGAAAGCCATGGCCTGATTATAGAAATCAGAAACAAATATACATTAGGTAAGCTGCCTGACAAACCCTATGTTTCCTGGCAGTGTTAGGAGGATACCCTGTACTTCACTGAAGAAAATGAATTCAGGTCATAGTGCTTACATACCTGGAGTTGCCGCGACACCTAAAATCTCTGTGCAATATTTGGCATATTCACTTGCAGCATCCAGCGACGTGTTGGTATGGAGAGACTGATCAACTTTGCTCAAAACAATCTGGCGTAAGGTCAGAAGACCTAATAGCATAAGAATATTTGGGCATGTTTTGGAGAAGAGAGAAATACGTGTTCTAATATCACAAGATCAAAGATTTAAAAACCTGACGCCTATAGTACATATTACAAAATGGGAGTAAGATACCTCATTTAAGATTTAAAAGAAGATGTATTTTTTTTTTCTTGGACACATTCCCAGGATATTTAGCAGTCTCCCCTCCCCATATTAGCACTCTTAGGGTAATACCATGATTACAAGGGAAATAAGTTCTATAGAACAAGAAGCCAGGCATTGTCTATTAAAGCAATTCTAATGTATTTTCCTTTTCTAAAATTACAAGTCATACCTGTGTTGACCAGTCTGGAAGCAACAAGTTTTTCAAGCAGATCATCCATAATAGGACTTCCATCTTTATAATGTTTTGACAATCTTCGGAGGGAATCGATGTCCCATACCCAATTCTCAAGCATTTGTGATGGCACTTCTACAAAGTCAGTTTCCACATTTGTTCCACTAAATCGAGCAAAATCAGTCTAGAAAATAAACATAAAGGTCTTTTTTAAAAGCACTGAATGAAAACTACCTATGTGATGAATCATAATTAAGACTCTGTAAAACTTGAGTCAGAATCAGAGTCAACTACCTGTTTGAATAAAGGGTTAGGATAACTTCAAATTTAAATAAAAACAAAACACAGTACCAAGCAGCCAGAAAAATAACCCCCAAGTACTCTATGTTAAAGTAATATTTCATTCTTTTAAATCATAGACAAACTTGGAACAGTCTTCAGGAAATCATAAATGAAAAAAAAATCAGACTGAGTTAAAACAAGCCATAAGCTTTGGAAGTAAAAATATTAAAAAAATTTTTTTCCATTAAAAATGAATAGATTTAATGGGGCGCCTGGGTGGCTCAGTCGGTTAAGCGGCTGACTTCGGCTCAGGTCATGATCTCGCGGTCCGTGAGTTCGAGCCCCGCGTCGGGCTCTGTGCTGACAGCTCAGAGCCTGGAGCCTGTTTCGGATTCTGTGTCTCCCTCTCTCTCTGACCCTCCCCCGCTCATCCTCTGTCTCTCTGTGTCTCCAAAATAAATAAACGTTAAAAAAAAAAAATTAAAAAAAAAAAGAATAGATTTAAGACAGTCTCTCCCTACTTATCTATTTCATGTGCTTCATTTTGTTTATTCAAAACATGCCTTTCTGGAGCACTCATCACTCTATTGTTTAACTATTAAAGTTAAAAAAGTTTTTTTTAATGTTTATTTATTTTTGAGAGAGAGACAGACAGAGTGTGAGCAGGGGAGGGGCAGAGAGAGAGGGAGACACAGAATCTGAAGTAGGCTCCAGGCTCCAAGCTGTCAGCATAGAGCCCGATGCAGGGCCTTGAGATCATGACCTGAGCCAAAGTCAGATGCTCAACCAACTGAGCCACCCAGGTGCTCCTTAACTATTCAAGTTTTAATCAAAATCAAAGAGTTAAATTACAACACTGCAGATACCCTTTGCATGTTATATTTTGTGTTCTGAACTTTAAATACGTGATTCTAAGATAACTATGTTGCAGAAAGCCTGGTTGTACCTCTCAGGGTATAAGAGGTTAAAACAAGAAGCCACTTCAGGGGGAGGTATAAGTGTGGATCAGTTGGCAAGAGGGTAACTTAAATGCAGGGAGAGCTTTCTGGACAAACAAAGCATATACTCAGAAGTTAAAGCATCCCTTGGAAAAATAAAGGACTTACTCTCAGGGTGTGGTCTAAAAGTTAAAAAAAATTTTTTTTTGAAGTATAGTAAGTTGTTGAATCTGATGTCAGAAAAGCTCTTGATCAAAAAAGGGGAATTCACTAGAACAAGCTGATATTTTCTACCTTTCACACTATACACAGAACTTGTGTAAAATTGACATTGACAGAGAAGACTTTGCATTAAACCAACCGGCTCATCTGCAGAATGGGGTTATCTTTCTGTTGTTTTTCCCTGAACCTCTGTCCTGTTTCCTTCTTCAGATGTGTTACAATCCCAGTCCCTCCCTGACTTCATCATCCCTGGGGCTCTGAGGGGAAGAGAAAGGAAGAAGGGCTTAAGCACTGGAGAAGGCAGCAGATGGGATGCCAAATCAGCAGCAAATAACGATTCTGCTTTTGGCCCAGGGCAGAAGCACAGATGTCAATGACATTTCACATTCTGCCTTCCTCTCTTTATGCAAAAAAATGTTTTGCTTGACTTCCTATCATAATTGCGCTGATTCTAGATATGAAGAGCTGCAAATACTGAAGGGCCAAAGGGAATGAAACTCACTAGATGCTGGAATTAGGCCACCTGTGTTTGAGGACATCCTAATAAAAAATTCTTATAGAAAAGAGGCAAGGGTTCCAGAAAACTGAATATTTTGCCTCTTTCTGGTGCATAATCTAAAATAACAACTATCCTACATTTAGATTTAAAAAATCTGATAAAATAATCAGATAATAGTGGATATCTATTGAGACTTTACCATGTTAGGCATTATGCTAGGCCCTTTACCTGGATTATCTGATTCAAATTCCAAAATAATTGTATGAAGTATATACTGTAATCTCCATTTTGAGATAAGGAAATTGAAACATACTGAAATTAACAGTAGAACTAGGATTTGCAACCAGGTAGTCTGATTCCAGAATTCAGGTTTTTTTAAAAAAGTTTTTATTTATTTATTTTGAAAGAGAGAGAGAGCAGGGGAGGGGCAGAAAGAGGGGAGAGAGAATCCCAAGCAGGTTCTGCAACTGTTAGTTGGCATGGAACCTGATGCAGGACTCAAACCCATGAACTGTGGGACATGAGCCGAAACCAAGAGTCAGATGCTCAACTGACTAAGCCACCCAGACACCCTCCTGGCCCCTGAATCCACAGTTGGAACCACAATTGCTATAATGCCTGTCTACCTTATAGAAAAATGAAAAAAAAAAAAACAAAAAAGGAAGTTTAAATTACGAGGTTACAAAATAACTAAATCCTCCTGGAAGTTATCTAAAGTAGCAAAGTCTTTTATCAAAAGCGACTTTAAAAACAGAGCAAAAGTGAAGTTTCAGTTCTATTTCCTTAGAAATCCTACTTCCCCTATATACTGGAAGCTGTCTGTTTCAAAGGTCAAACATGAGGCTGGATGTAAAGGTCAGCCTTTATAACCATCTACCCTGGACTTGGGACTGATTCTGTAATACTAATTGCATGATTTTCTAAAGATTATAGTTTTTAAGTAAGTATTAACAGAGCAAATAAAGGCAAATACACCATCAGCTACCACTATAAAATATTTTGAGAAAAATATACATTTTGTATATTTTGCTTGTGTGAATATTTTTCAGGTAGCCACTGCAGATTAGGGTACACCTCAACTCCAAGTAACAACAAATTGTGTGTGTGGTTGGAGGTGGTGGTGGTGGTATTTCAGAACCTAGAAAAACATGAACAAATGAATAACTCATGAGTTGCAATTGAATAAAATAAGAATTAACACAGTTATGTCATGCAGAGTAGAGAAGAGAGGACTTATTCTGCCCCAAATCATGGTGGGGGTGGGGGGAGAGAGTGCAGCAAATGAATGAACAGATCAACAATGTCTTCTAAAGAACAAAAGGAAATGTTTGCAAGGAGTAAAAGCTAAAAATAACCCTACTGCTTACTAATTTCCCGTAAGTCAGTCATGCTGTTTCTCTGTGTGCCCTTTGAGCAAGATCATTTAAATATTTTTCAAATGAGGAGAACAAAGAACCTACAAAATTCAAAAGCTCAATTTCCAGCAAACAACTAAATTCTAAAAAGAAAGGAATCCACAGTCAGCCACTGTATAAGTCTACAAAGAAATTCTGAGCAAGTCTTAGGATGTAGGAGCCTGCTGGGGGTCTGACAAGCAAAACAGCATGACTGCTGAATTATTACTCACTGCTGACCAGCCAGCAAACACTACTCCCTAGTATTAAAGTATTTAGGTTCCAAAGAACCCTAAAAAGTCCTTTATACAGTTTTCTCCTTTTTAAAATTTTTAAAAATTTTATTTTAAAGTTTTTAATTTTATTCATTTTGAGAGAGAGAGAGTGCAAGTGGGAGAGGGGCAGGGAGAGAGGGAGACAGAGAAACTGAAGCAGGCTTCATGCTGTTAGCACACAGCCCAACACAGGGCTCGATCTCATGAACTCTGAGATCATGATCTGAGCCGCTTAACTGACTGGATGCTTAAGTGACTGAGCCACCCAGGCACCCTTAAAATTTTATTTGAGAGAGAGAAAGAGAGAGTGTGTGCAAGCAAGGGAGGGGGGGTGGGGAGAGAGAATCTTAAGCAGGGTACATCCTGAGCCTGGAGCTTGAAGTGGGACTCAATCCAATGACCCTGGAATCACAACCTGGGCCGAAATCAAGAGTTGTACATTCAACCGACTGATCCACCCAGGCACCCCAATATACAGTTTTCAGTAAGACCAATTCAAACGTGTCAAATATAGTAGCTTATGGGCTATAATAACTATTGGTGTTAATATGCTTCCCTGATAAAGCAGAGCATTGTAAAATACACACAAAATAATTCAATTAAATCATTTTGCAGGTGACACTTCAAAAAAGTTTTAGAGCATTATTGGTGCAAGAAATATTTTGAGAATAAAAGTCTAGAAAACAACGTAAACTTAGATTTCTGTTTGGTCCGAAGTTCTTGAGAGGAAGCAAGTTGTATAAAACTATGAGATTTACCTTTATTACCTTTTCAACAGACAACAGGATGCCTAAAATATATACCACCATAGATTTTTACAACAGATGACTCGATGTTATAGAGATTAACTTCTCAATTTATACAACACAGTAAGAGCTGGAACCAAGTTACATCAACTAAAGCTCAAAAGTCACAAGGGTTTTTGCTCTATTTAAAGACCAAAGTCTTATGGGTTACCGTTCTAATTAAGAGGCTGATTGATTTTAGTGGTTGTAACTAAAGTGTTATATTCATGATACCAAATCCCAACTCAAAAAAAAGCAATCGCTGAAATCAGTAAATGTACTGTGTTTAGAAAAGGAAAAGGCCTCAAGAGACTAGCCTTTGGCTGTGTAAGGTGATCCCCTAATGATTTCTTAGCATTCTTACATTGCCCCGAAATGTACGGATGATGCAGAAATTTATGTAACAAAGCATTAAAAAAAGAAAAGTGCCAGCGTCTCTTAGACTTTGCTGCAAATAGAGGATTAAAGTTCATACTTTTAACTTCACATACACCTAGCCATCATTGGAAGTAATAATAGTAATAAAGAGACCTTGAATAACACTTTGTTAACTTGCTTATTAAGCTTCAGAGCAGTACTACAGTTCAGCAGATCAGTATCACCACCATGATTTAAAAGACATGAGAAATGACACATAATCCACAGAGGTCTTAAATACTGCCATCTTGAACTCACAGATTCATCCCCAAAATGGCTATACCTTCCTGACTACTCCTTCCTGTATATAAATTTCTTTTCTTTTTTTTTTTTTTTTAGACAAAAACAAATAAAAGTTCAGTTCAAACTCAAATGCTAACTAAGAAGGTTAGGGAGTATGTGTGCCATATTCACCAGTGTTTCTTCAAAATGCAGCACATGCCCAGAAAGTACATGGTCAATAAATATTTGTGAAATAAATGAAGGAATGAGGAGAATTTTTTTTTAATGTATATTTATTCTTGAGAGAGAGCAAGTGCACGCACATGCACATGGCTGAGGGAGGGGCAGAGAGGAGGACAGAGGATCCCAAGGAGGCTCTGCACTGACAGCAGAGAGCCCAATATGGGGGATATGGGGCTCAAACTCACAACTGGAGGTTGTGACCTGAGCAAAAGTCGGAGGCTCAAATGACTGAGCCACTCAGGCACCCCTATGAGGACAATGTTTCTGTATGAAGACCCAATCTTAAACAACTCTAAGATATTTTCTCTTACTCTCATACTTGACCTGACGTCCTAGCCTCAACCTAACATCACCACTCTACTGTCTTCTTTCAATACTTAATAAATACTTAATTGATATCATTTTACTTACTATTCTTCTTCTTTTAATTTAGCATTTTGTGTCCTCAAACTAAACTCAAAACATTCAAAATATTATCTCCTTCTTATTTTTCTTTTGAACCCCATCCTACCACATGTTAGACACAACAGATAATCAATACCTTTGCTTCTAAGGAATCAACTAAACATTTAACTCCATTTAAAATAACTTTTTCTAATTATTAAAAAAAAACCCACGTGTAGAAAAGACAGTAAGCAAATGAAAAAAAATAAGTGTGTCCCCACATAGAAATAAACCATGTATGGGTCATCATATTTGGTTTATGGCTTTAGCATTTGTTCTGTGTACACAACCATATATATAAAGAAATAAAAACACACATAAACTAACAAAATTGAGATCCTGAAAGAAATCACTTATAACACTGATGATGGAAACACTAACAGTGTAAGGGCTGGGAGTCGGGAGCAGAGGCTACAAGGTTGTTGATAAGTGTTCACTGTACTTCAGGACTAAAACCTAAAAGGTCACTTTAGACAGAGGGAAATGTGGAACTAGATAAACTCATTCATTCCACACGTGATTATGTATGATTGATTTAGAGGGAATGTCATTTAAGAAGCTAAGGAAGTAAAAGTCGATCCAACAGGAATACATACTTGGGAGACCAAATTCCGACCACATGACACAGTGCTGTCTCCAAGGCACAGAAGAGGAGCACAAAAATGGTTATAGTCAGTAGAGTAGCAAAGAGCATGACAGATCGTGGGTGAACCATTTAACCCTCCTGAGTATCAGTTTTCTCTGCTTGAAAATGTGGGGAATAATAGTACAATAAGAGAAGTAGGTTGGTAAATCCACTTCAGGGAATACTGTGAGGATAAAATTAATTAATGAATGGAAGGCAGTGATTATGGTGTCTGGAACATGGACAGTGCTCACCAAGCCTTGGCTGTTATTATCCTTCTTAGCCTGCCCAGTTTGCCTAACCAGGTATGGTCTTGACTGATGTCACTGTGACTGTCCTTGGTTTCCTCCAAGTATCTATTTTTCCATATTAATACTGAATATATTCTCTTCAACTAATCCCGCCATTTGTAATCCTCTATAAACTGCTCATTCTGTTCTGGCTTCTGGAATCAAATTTCCAAATAGGCAATAATCATTAAAAAAACAGAAAAATCCAAACTTGGTTTCTAATCACCTTCAACAGATCTTCACCCAAAATCCACTGAGGATAAGCATTTGTGAATCTCTTAAACTGTAAGCAACAGTACTTTGCCTCATGGACTCTTTTTCCCCCCTATTAAATTGTGACTTGTGTGTTACATATTGATCCCTAAAGGGTTGCATTATGTATAAATTATAGTTAGAAAAATACTTCAAATATATATGGCACTTTATGCTTTCCCAAATAACTTTCACACATTATTAAATCTCACCAGCACCCCAGGCAAGTAGGTATGAGAAGTGTTGTCTTCATCTATGAGTAAGAAAAATGAGATGGCTCAAGGAGGTGAAATAACTTGCCAAAAGTCACACAGTCAGGCCCACAAGTACATGGATGGTTTTTAATGCAGTGTTCTTATCCTAACACTAGCATGCCTTCCTGACTGGTACAGGGTTTACTTACAAGACGAGAAGCTCTCTATTAGACTTTTGACCAAATTAACAAATTATTTGGAATTACATAATTTGAAGTTTTTCTGCTCTTCCATTCCTTTCACTTTGAATTAATAAGGCTTTATTATGATTATGTGTTGCTTTAAAATGATCTCTAACAGTCCAAAACTCATTGCTTTTAATGTGCAAACGAACACAGACATCCCAATGGAAGCTATTAAGAAGTATGACTTTTCTTTTCTACCTAAGTTCAAAAGGCCAGTGATTACTGACAGCCCAAACCACAATAAAGCCAAGAAACAGGAACAGATTCTAAAGATACCACCTTGTGATTGTATCTTCAAAATTATATATCCAGTAGTATAAACACAAGAAAATATGAGTGAAACTTTATCTCCTGAATGATGAGACAGTAGACATATTGAACTAGTGCACTTACATGTTTGAAAACTGGATGTTCCTGCAGACACATTTAAATATTACTATGACAAGCTCCAATGAGCTCTTCTGATCATCAAACTTGCACACTGCCAAGGTGAGGAACCTAAACAGTGAGCTGCTATATCTTAAAATCAATCCAGTGAATATGTATGGCAAATTTAATTCACTATGTATTTCTCAGGGAAGTCAGATGTATTACTAAACACAGAAGCTATTAAGCTCCTTATTCACTACCACCCAGTTTAGGTCAATACAAAAGGTTTTGAAATTAGTATAGAGCTGCAAAAAAATGGTCCTGTGCCCATTACTTTTGAGAAAAAGTAGTGATTATTGGTTCTGTATACAATTACCTAAAAGTTCTTTTTATTTTAATTGATGTGTAGTGGACATATAATATTAATTTCAGGTGTACAACATGGTAATTCAACATTTTTATCTTTAAAAGTTCTTAAAACATTACAGGACACTTGAAAGAATTAAAAGACAAATAGAGATTTTTTCAAAGATAATCTTGTGAGGAGATGACCGATCAAGGGATTGTACTACATACTATTTAACTATATGACACATTTTGTGTTCATGGAGGAGGTTAGGCAAACTCCAAGAATTGAATATAGTCCACTGTTTCAAGAGACACCATATACGAACACTGTCATCATCATATATACTATCATCAGTATATGAGTACATATACTGACTCATGTATATATTATATATTCATAGATGTATATCAATAATTATATCAATATAATTAAAATATACTACATTATTCATTACAACATTTTAGAAAAACGAAAACTAGACTTATCCTAATTAAAGGAAATGTCAGCCAGAGAATGGACAATGACTGAAAATAAATATTTCAGGATCCCTATAGCTGTGAAAGTACTTTAAGACTATAAGAAAGAAAATTTAGTTTATTCTGAAAGATTTCCTTTCCTTGGCTTGAACACAGGATAGAAATGGCTATATCAGTATATAAGGACTTTTTTACCTGAACAGATTCATATCTTATTTCCCTATGTTTTTTTTTTAAACACGGAAATACCAGAATGTAAAGATAAAATGTTGAAACAACTAAACAGTTTTTTTTAACAATAGTGACAGTGGTATTTTGGAATTAAGTAGGTACATTTTTAGTCATTATAATGATTAGGAGCAGTTGTGAGGGCTGGGGATGCTAGATGTCCAGGACTGAATTGTACATACCAGGAAAATTAAAAAAAAAAAAAGGTCCCATATGCTGCAGGCCATTCATATATCCTACTGGATAGTCACACAAGTGAAAAATCTATAATTAAGTGAGCCCAGACACCAACTCTATGGCACATATTTCTGTAAATTATTTTTTACCCACTTTTAATTTCCAGGACTCCTTACTGGGATCTACTGTGTAAATCAAAGTAAGACTGCTTTTTTGTTTAGAAGTTTCCCAAGAGATGCTCACCATATTGGAAAATCACGTCACCACTGGTGCTATTGACCAATATGGAATGTCTCTCTGATCCCCCATTCATATGTTAAAACGTAACCTCCAATGTGATGGTAGGTAATAAGGCCTTTGCGAGGTACTTAGGTCATGAAGGTAGAGCCTCCATTAGTGGGATTTAGTGTCCTTACAAGAGAGATCCCAGGGAGTTGCCCTGCCCTGTCCACCATGTGAAGACATAGTGAGAAGGCACCATCTCTGAACCAGAAAGCAGGTTCTCACCAGACACCAAATCTGCCAGCACCATGATCTTGGTCTTTTAGCCTCTGGAACTGACTAAGAAATAAATTTCTGTTGCTTATAAGCCACCTAGTCTATGGTATTCTACTATAGTAACCTGAACCAAGACATTTGGCAATACCGTTCTAGGACTTGAGTTGACAACACAAACCACATTTATCACTCTGTAGTTTCTGCTACTGGATTTTATTCATAATGAATACTGCATTATGTCTTACTATAGCCATATCCAGGCATTACTATTTGGAAAACATAAAAATATATTTCTTTTATGTTCAGTGAGGGCATTCTATCAATTTAAAAAATTCTTTGTATGGAGAAAGGCTGTTAGGGAAAAAAAGAATAAAATCCAAATAAAGTGCTGAGTATAGTTAGGAGTACTGTAGCAATATTGGCTTCTTGGTTGTGACAAATGTATTACAATAACATTAGATGTTAACAGTAGAGGAAATAAGGTGAGGGATACCTGGGCAATTTTTATACTATCTTTGCAAGTTTTCTGTAAATATGAAATTATTCTAACCAAAAATTTCTTATTAACAAGTTTACCTTTAGAGATGCATAGAGATTTCGAATTTGGAAAACTGTTCCTCCATTTCTGTTAACATTAGTTTTCTAAACTGTCAGGTTGAACTACTAACTTGATGTTTTCATATGTCAAATAACAGCTAAATATGAACAAGTTCGTATGGTTTATCCTAGAATAGTGTGGGGCAAGTTTACCAAACTGTATTACAAAGCTGAGAAAAAATGTACTTTTCATTTTCAGAAGTAAAGAGAAATGAGTTGCAATCTACTGCACATACCCACATGCACTTCTTCGCAAAGTCTCCCCATGGTTATAGTATATTACCTATGATTTTGATTTGAAGCTAGTAATGAAAGGTGTTTCAACATAATTTATTATTAAAAAAAAGAGTTGAGTCTGAGACCATTGAAAACCACTAAACCACTGAACTAAACAAAGCATTAGTAAGTGGAAGAGACAGATTACAGCATAGTTTATCTGTGAAGCTTACACTAAATTCCTATGCAGAAGAAAAGAATGAAAGGAAAAAAACAGAGTATTTGTAACCCTTAATGATAAGTCTTCCTTCTTTTTCTTCTGCAGGGTGGTCTTCAGTGAGCTCTTTGATCAGTGAATTAAATTCCTAGTAAAAATCTGGTGTTAAAGAGGACACAATAAGAAAAATTTCATGTTTTTACAGAAGGCCTATGAAATTCTTGAGCACATTCAGCTTTTGAAAACACATGTAAGGGGAGGAACCTAACAGCAGTAGAAAAAATAAAAAGCCAGAAAAGCAACTGATAGGTTTACTATAAAACACTCACTCACCTGTGCACAAATCTGATGCATGACATGACCAAATTCATGGAAGTAAGTCCGCACCTCATCATGCCTCAGGAGAGAGGGACGACCAGCTATTGGCTGCGAGAAGTTCACCACAAGGGCAGCCACCGACATCATGCGGCTCCCATCAGGGAGGAGGCAGCCGGGCTGGAGACCAAAGCAGGCTGCGTGGTTGTACTTTCCTTCCCTGGGAACCAGAAGCATTGTTGGTGAGATAGGAACGCTCTTCTCTAGCAACAACATTGCTGTGACCTCTCTCAGTCATTAAGTCTTATTTGATACCAGAGGACACTTTCGAACATGTAATCCACCCTTTAGAAAGTAGGTCAGCATTTTATTAAAATGGACAAACTAAAACTAAGCAAATAAAAACCCCACTATCACTTCACATGAGTTATATAGCCAAGGTTTCTTCTGTTGAAAAATCTTAATGTAAGAATTAAGAATATACACCACACCTACTGTAGAGCTCAGTGTTTAATTTATTTTAATGGGATCTTGCTTTTCTCCTTCAAAGATGGTGTCACTAAACACTAAACTGTGTTGAAGCAAGCTTGAGGTAAAAGATATAGTTTGATACACTAGGTAGTTTTTTCTTAAAGTGAGAATTGATAAAAACCAAATACCAGACAATAAGGTTTTTCCTTTTATTCAAGGAAGGAAGAATAAGTATTCACAATTAAATGAGCTCCTTTTATAAACTAGTCAGGACTTTTTGAAACAGAATACTTTTAGTTAGCTTAGGAAAAAGCATAAATTATACTATAAAGTGGTCTATTCTTGGACAATGGGGTATCAGTGATGGTCTCTCCAAAAGCTATGTGCAACTGGGCTTTATTCTAGAAGTAGTCTTCCTTCTTCTTCTTCTTTTTTTTTTTTCCTCAGAAAACTAATGGTACTTTCAGGTTTGGGGTAGAACTTTTAATTTGATTTGTTTTGATTTATACATACATTTTTTTGTTTTATCTTTACTTGCTGACTACTCGTCTTTTTTTTCCCCCCCACTGATGCCATTCAATTAAAAAAATAAAATAAAAAAAAAAACCTAGCCTTTTCCAGCTTTCTATTATGAGGTATAAAGCTGAAAAGTGTGTTGTTCCTATATCTGTATAACAATATGCTGCGCAATCTCCAAATCACAACTTTTCTTGAATTTATCAGAAATCGGAAGGCAATCAACTAACTCACAATCTAAGACAGATGACTTTAAGGAGAGAGGAAGTGAGGAAGCAAGCATTTTTTCACCTGGGGCAAATACTACAAACACCAGTGAGAAAAGTCTTTTAACAAATTGTTAGGGGCACCTGGGTGGCTCAGTAGGTTAAGTGGCTGACTCTTGGTTTCGGCTCAGGTTACATCTCACGGTTTGTTTGTTCGAGCCCCACACTGGGCGCCGTGCTGACACCTCAGAGCCTGCTTAGGATTCTTTCTCTCTCCCGCTCTTCCTGCCCCTCCCCTGCTTGCTCGCTCTCTCTCAAAATAAACAAACAAACACAAATTTATAAAAAAAAAAACAAAACTGTTAAAGGCCATCGTGGGCCAGCAAAACAGGGAGACACTGGGATATATATATATATATATATATATATATATATATATATATATATATATAATATAGCCATTTGCAGGGTCTTCTCCCTGGACACACACAAAAGGACGGTAGCAGGATGACAGCCCTGAGACAGCATCAGTCTTGATGTAGGCCTGGGGATAGGGAGCCTCTACCTTGATAAAGGAATGAAGCACTGCCTTCTGGGAGGAAAGGCAACAAACCCTGTTGTCCTATCAGCACTGGTGAAAACCCACTGCCACTGGGAAAGAGAAGAGAAAAAAACCTCTACTTCTGAAGGAAGGACAGGGACATAGTGTGGACCCAGACATACCACTGAGGGTGGGGCGGGACCACTGAACAGGCTGAATCATCCCTGAGCAGGGACATGGGAAGGGAAGGTGGAGAGAGAAGGGGAGAGAACCCATGAACATGTACACCAGAAACTGTACAACGAATGTCATAAAATTTTCATCCAGCCAACCTTCTGGTTGTTCAATGGGCTAATCAGTGTTTCTGGAAGAATTTTGTGTAGTTAGTTGGAAATGCATAAAGAGATCCATAAATCTTATTTTTAACAGGGGAAAAATAACTAAAGTAATCTGGAACATGTATATCCTGTTATATTTTATACCTCTTGGTACATTATGAAAGGCTAAAAACGTATCCTCCCCACACCCCCTCCAAAGTATTCCTAATTTGAGAGTAATGTCAGTGTTACTATGTTAGAGAGACAAGGGTTGAGATATTTGGAGAATTTTTAAAGTGTAAGAATAGCTTAAAATCAAAGATTTTCTATCAATTTAAAAATCAGTGCCATTGAGGGGTTTTTAATCTTTCCTTTTAAAAAATAAACCTGACACATTTAATTTTAAGGGATTCTTTATTCTGAGGTTTTGCCTTTTCACATATTGTTTATAAAATGATGTGGATTTAAAAAAAAATGTCCTTTCCTTATCAAGCATCTTCTATCGGAACCATCAGAATACTTTTGTTTTTCTTTTGAAGATCTCAGTATTCAATGAAAAAAATTGAAATGTGATTAAAAAAAAAGTAACTGGTCTTTCTTAGACCTATTCCAAAAATCCTTTTTTGAGTCACAACACAAATTACCCTACCTTACTTTTATGGAGTGACAGGAAGGTGACAGGAAGTGAATATTAAGTAGGTCACTACTTTCACAAGAGATCAGCTTCTGATCCCCATACCAGTGCTGGTAGGAATGGCTAGATATTAGAGTATGAAAGAAATCAATGATATGTTGGCAGGGAGACAGCAGGATGGGGTGGCAAGAACTGCTAACTTTGATACTGGAAGTAGAATTTGGGGACAGTTACAGAAGACTCCAAGGTTGAAGGATCCCTCCTGAAAGAATTCTTGCTTAAAATTGTATGCTGACACTCTTCAATTAAAAATAGATCCATCTACATTTGACAAGGGCTTATTTTTAGACCATATCAAAAGTGAAATTAAGTCCATAAAACATTGGGATAAGACATCACTGTCCGTCCACTTGTCTGAATGGCATAGTTATTCAGCCTCCTTCCCAGCAGCTACCCAAAGTCACCTAAAGTCTGTGGATTAAAAACTTGTTTATGCTGCTCAAGTAGGGGGATACTGTAATTTCCTTTGGCCTATTTAGTAAGATGAATTGGTAATTGGTTAACAGGCTGGCTTTGGTTTAGAAAGGAGCTTAGAGGGGCGCCTGGGTGGCTCAGTCAGTTAAACATCCGACTTTGGCTCAGGTCATGATCTCGTGGTTTGTGGGTTTGAGCCCCGTGTTGGGCTCAGAGCCTGGAGCCTGCTACAGGTTCTGTGTCTCCCACTCTCTGCCCTTCCCCCACCTCTCAAAAATAAATAAACATTAAAAAAATGTTTAAAAAAAAAAAAAAGAAAGCAGCCTAGAGAGAATGTGATTCAAATCCTTTCATGTCTGATGAAACAGAGTCCATAGTTACCACATGTTTCAGAGATAGTATTTTGAATTCTTATCATTGGCTGAATACCTAGCCTGGGTGATATGCATATACAGCCTGATGCACAGAACAATCCTATAAAGGGATCACCAGCCCCATACTACAGAGGAAGAGATGGAGTCTCAAAGAGATTAAGTCACTTAAGCATCCCAACTCAATTTGAATGACTACAAAGACTGTGGTATTCTTACTGTATTACGCTGCCTCTCAGCCAGACTCAGGGAAGTGGCCATAGAAGAGTACTGGCAGACAGATTACCTGAATAACAAATATTTTGGGGGCCAATTTAAAATTAAGTAAGTGTAGTACACAAACTAGATAATGATGATAACGATGATAACAGCTGCAAATTGCTGCAATTGCTATACGCTGGGAAGTCTTCCAATTAATGTTTTGCATGTGATTAATCATTTTATCCTTCTACAAAGCAGGTAGAAGTAACATTCCTGTTTTATCGGACCTATAATATAAGTAAAAAAAATGAGGCGCAGGAACATTAAGTAAGTTGCCTAGTAAGTATCGGAGCCAGACTCTCTGGCTTCAGAGCCTGTATCTCTACTTGCATTATGGAGAACCACACAAGAAAACTCTGGAAGACAAGAGTCTTAATCTGGGTAGGAACTGAATCCCTAAGGTCCCTTCCTTCCAACAACGTGATCCTCAGTACCTTGGATAGAGGTCCAAGTAGAACTGTCCCAGTACTTCTCCTGTGGCTTTATCCTTCACAGTGTAAAGTGTAACACTTGTATTCCACACATGAGCATCTGCCACTTGCTCAAATGAAAGCCCCAACAACTCCTGGTAGATGTTGAGTAAGCCTTCAGTGACCACTTCAATTGGGAAGTATTCCTTGAGTATCTCTTGATCTATGGAATACTTGAGTTCTTCCGTCTGAGTCATGTAGTAATGGAGATCCCAGGCGTTGATTTTCCCATCGTATTCAAAACCTCTCTCTTCACATTCCTTTTTCTTCAAATTCAAAATAAACTCTCGCTCTGCCTCACCCAAGGGTTTTAATTTCTGGCTTAAATCATCTGTGAGGGAAGTGAGAAAAGTCAGTGATTTACTGCTTCTGGGAGCAAGCACATTCATACATATACTGCTGTTTTAGCATGGTGCTTCCTGCTTTGAATACTTGATACAGATAATTGGGAGCAAGGAAGGGCGGAAGGAAAGAGGGAGGGAGGGATGGATAGCAGGCTCTGTTATGACAGCACGGCTGTTCTTTTCAGGGTAATTTATTTCATGGCTCCTTGCCCTCCCATTTTTTTTAGCACCAGCCAAACCAGGCCATAACTTCCTCACACCATCAACAAAGCTCAAGTTTATCTCAGAGAACTCTGACTCCAGAGTGTTATAATTCAGGAAACAAAACAATAGTGCAACCAGCTCATATACATGATTATTCTTCAATGAGATTAGACTCCTGAAAAAGCCAGGGAAAATAAATCAGATGTGACCTGGGATCACTATTAGTAAAAACTACTCAACGCCTAAACAGCCATGGGTTTATCACTAATCCCTTCCTATGAAGAACGTGTAATTGGAGACTTTTAGCAATTCCACTTTTTAGATGGATGCCACAATTTATATACTGTGGTTAATTCTATTTTAATTTCTCCCTAATTTACTTTAATTTAAAATTGGCATATTCCCATCTGAGTTACCCTCTTGCCGCCTGTATTCACACACTCTCTCACAGTTTTAGTCAGAACTGTATCGCTTTGTATACTCCATAAGTTTCCTTCTTTCTCCTTACAGCATTCCTCATGCTGTTGGCTTCACCTTACACTCTGGGGCTCCCTTTCAAATTGCCATGTCCCCTACAGGACCAAACACACGTTTATCTTACATATGTGACAAAGAGTAAAGGATAAATACATAATAAGAACATACACAGTTAGCCAAATACAGTTCAGCACTCAAAGACAAAGAAAAATGGAAATACAAAACAGATTTAAAAGAGACCCAACCTAGAAAGGCTGTTACATGGCTTGTACTCTTTGCAGTGTTCATTTCAAGGACAAAGTCAGCATGTGTGCTGTAGCCGAGGAGTTTGGCTACCTTGGCCCGCAGTGGGAGTAGCTGCTGCAGAATTAAGGTGTTTTCCTGGTAATAAACAACAAAAACAAAGATTAATAATTCACTGGATCCAAAGAACTAAAAGGAAGTTATTACATGTGTTTTGGGGTTGGTAAACTGTCAAATATTTTTAGACCATCTCAACCTTGTAATAAATTACTCCATTTCAGTGTTACAGACATTTTTAAAATTCATGATCCAGGGGTACCTCGATGGCTCAGTCAGTTAAAGGTCCAACTTCAGCTCAGGTCATTATCTCACAATTCATGGGTTTGAGCCCTGCATCGGACTTTGTGCTGACAGCTCAGAGCCTGGAGCCTGCTTTGGATTCTGTATCTCCCTCTCTTTTTCTGCCCCTCCCCTGCTTGTGCTCTCTCTCTCTCAAAAATATTAAAAAAAAAATTCATGATCCAATTTTATTTCTGAAATAATTGACTTTTTAAGCCTCAGGGGACTCCTATGAGGTCTTAATAAAATTTTAGGTACTGTAAACTTAAGAGTTAAAATGTATTAGGGTGCCTGGGTGGCTGAGTAGGTTAAGTGTCTGACTTCGGCTCAGGTCATGATCTTATGATTTGTCAGTTTGAGCCCTGAATCAGGCTCTGTGCTGACAGCTCAGAGCCTAGAGCCTGCTTTGGATTCTGTGTCTCCCTCTCTCTCTGCCCCTCAGCTGCTCGCACTCTGTCTCTCTCTCAAAAATAAATAAACATTAAAAAAAAAAAGAGTTAAAATGTATAAAAATGTATTCTTAAGGACCACAGTGATTCCACATTTAATTTCATTGACAAGACTATAACAAATGTATATGTATATTAAGTTGTTTTTTTGGTGGTTAAATATATATATATATATATTCATATATGTATATTTGTCACTTTAACTTCACATATAGTATGGCTATTTAAAAAAATAGTATTAATGAGTATGTGAAGAATTTGGAAACTCTGTGTGTTACTGATGTGAATGTAAAAAGTATAGCTGCTATGGAAAACAGTATTGCAATTCCTCAAAAAATTAAACACATATTTACCATATGATACAGCAATTTCACTTGGGGGTATACATCCCAAAGAGCGGAAGCAGGCACTCAAACAGATATTTGTACACCTGTGTTCACTACAGCATTATATGAATATTAGCCAAGTGGTGAAAGCATCCCAAATGGCCATCAGTGGATGAATGGAAAAAGAAAACGTGGGGCACCTGGGTGGCTTAGTCAGTTGAGTATCTGACTTCGGCTCAGGTCACGATCTCACAGTTTGTGAGTTCAAGCCCACGTCAGGCTCTATGTTGACAGCTTGGAGCCTGGAGCCTCTTCAGATTCTGTGTGTCTCTCTCTGCCCCTCCCCCACTTGCACTCTGTTTCTCTCTGTCTGTCTCAAAAATAAACATAAAAAAAAGATGAAGAAGAAAGGGGCATCTGGGTGGCTCAGTCGGCTAAGCATCTGACTTCAGCTCAGGTCATGACCTTGCCATTTGTGAGTTCAAGCCCCACATTGGGCTCTGTGCTGATAGCTCGAGCCTGGAGCCCACTTTGGATTCTGTGTCTCCCTCTCTCTCTACCCATCCCCAGCTTGCGCTCTGTTTCTCTCAAAGATAAATAAACATTAAAAAAAAGAAATTAAAAAAAAAAGAAAATGTGGTATATACGTATAATGGAATATTATTCCATCTTAAAAAGGAAAAGAAATTTTGACACATGCTAAAATATGGATAAACCTGGATAAAATATGGATATGCTAAGTAAAATAAGGAGGTCACAAAAGGATAAATATTCTGATTCCACTTACATGAGGTTCCTAGAGGAGTCAAATTCATAGAGCCAGAAAGTAGAACAGTGGATGCCACGGGGAGGGGGCAGGGGGATTCGGAGTTAGTGTTTAATGGGTACAGAGTCTTAGATGAGAAAGATGAGCAAGTCTGAAGACACATGGTGGTGACTGTTGCAGAACAATGTGAATGGACTTAATGCCGTAGAACTCTCTACACTTACAAATGCTTCAGGGATTTGTCTCAAATTATAACAAACATTTTTTTTTTTTTTTTGCTTTCTGTATGTATTAAGAATACAAATAATGATATTGCTTTATTTATTTTAGCAACAAAAGGAAGAGTAATCCCATGGAGAAAGCAAATAAATGTTGGGGCTAAAGAAAAATTACCCCCAATGATTAAATCAGCAAATTTATTTACAGACATGTTTCTAAAGAAGATCATACACTGGGGTTAGTCTACCTGGGTTCATAATTAGGCTCCACCATTTGAGCCTTTGAGAAGTCCTTTAACCTTTCCAAGCCTAATTTTTTCGTTTGTAAGATGTGGCTAATAAAAGTAGCTAAGGCACAGTGTGATAATGAAGATTCAAGTAAGAATATAGGTCAAGTGTACAGAAAAGTACCTGGTACAAGAGCAAATACTACATATAGTCAGTTCAGCATCTGACTCTTGATTTTGGCTCAGATCATGATCCCAGGGTTATGAAATCAAGCCCTGCATTGGGCTCTGATGAGCATGGAGCCATGCTTAAGATTCTCTCTCTCTCTCTCTCTCTCTCTCCCCCTCTCCCCTGTTCATACACGCTCTAAAATAACAAAACAAAAAAACCCTTCAAGTATGGAAACATGGATAAGAGAAACACGTAATATAATTTTTCAAGTTCTAAAATTAACTAGTTTGAGGAAGGGGGCAGGAGGGAAAAATATAATATAATTAACTAGTTTGAGTTTTTCTTCCATCTTTTTCAGTTATCCCAGACCTCTCTGGACTGCCAATTTTCTCCAAATACTCACCCTCCCCCATTCTTTCTTATAATAATAGAATTTCCTGAGGTTTTGCCGGACACATGGTACCCTGACTGCCTTCCCTACCCTTCCTTAAAACTAGTTGTGGCCACGTGATACACAATGGGACAAGGGACTGTCAATGAGGTGATGAGTGAAATTCCTGGCTCATCTCTTTATAGAGGCTTATCTCACCAGCTGTTAAATGCAGACGATGATGACCTTAAAAGCCACAATAGCGAGGACTGCAGAACTATCCCTTCCAGGGCAGATCACTCATCTATGTACTGTTAGTTGCAAGGCAAATAAACCTTTCTTTAAAAATTGTGTAAAACAGGGACACTTGGATGGCTCAGTTGGTTGAATGTCCAATTTTGGCTTGGGTCATGGTCTGGTAGTTTGGGAGTTTGAACCCTGCGACAAGCTCACTGCTGTCGGCGTGGAGCCTTGGAGCCTGCTTTGAATCCTCTGTCCCCCTCTCTCTGCCCCTCCCCACTCATGCTCTTTCTCTCAAAAAACAAATAAACTTAAAAAAAACTGTGGTAAAACATATATAACGTAAAATATGCCATTTTAACTATTTAAAAATTATTTAAGACCTTTATTAACAGGCGCTTGCCAACTGTTGACTTTTTGAAAAAATCACTTTTTGAAAAAATCAAGTTGTAAACTTTCATTACACATTAAAAATGAGATTCTTAAAAATCTCAACTTGACCAGATAGGAAAACAGTTTAAAAACCTTTAAAGACATATTGAGAAAAATCAGGCTTAAATTAAAAAAAAATATTGGTCATTACCAAAAAGAGATGTCTTTAGGTAAAAATAATAAAAACCCCATGTTGTGTAGATAATGCAGATTGGAAGTTTTAGTTATCTGTTCAATGGACAAAAGGCAAGCACTTCAGGTCTTCAGCTCCAATCTTTTGTCCATTTCTTTTTTTTTTTTTTTTTATGTTTTAATTTTTACACTTGAGAGACAGAGAACAAGCAGGGCATGGGCAGGGAGAAAGAGACAGAATCTAAAGCAGGCTGTAGGCTCGGAGCCGTCAGCACAGAGCCCAATGCGGGACTCAAACTCATGAACTGAGATCATGACCTGAGCCAAATGCATAACCGACTGAGCTACCCAGGTACTCCTTGTTCATTTCTTATTGTTGGAATTTCATATTCACTTCTTGTGGAAGGATGAAACCATATGATGGTAGAGAAGGTAAGCCGGCATTTACTCAGCCAGCAGACTACTTCTCAGCCTGTAGATTTGGCTGCTTTGGTCTCTGTGCCATCTTGTGGCTTAGGGTTTTCTGGTTGCCTGTATGGGTCACTGAAGTTGTATCGGCAGTGACCCTGAGGTGGCTGCTGACACTGGGTCTCATCTTGATTTTCCTTACTGTCTTCACTGCCATCCTCTCTAGGCTGTCTCTGGAGAGGAGGACCCCTGTAGAGTCGTGGTCTGCCTTGCTCTCCTTCACTCTACTTGCCAGTGCCCTCTAGCACTTCTCCCTGCACGGGAGGGTTGGAAGACTGGTTGCCGCCCCTGGCAGGTAGGAACCATGGCCTGCAGGAGGGCAGGCGTGGTAGGGTCTGGCCTTCGGGAGCACCATTCCAGCCCTTCTCTCCCAGTCCCCACCTCACTATTCTGGTACTTCTGTGGGTAACTGTGGGGAGGAGCCCCATGACAGAGAATCAGTAACAGTTACCATCAGCTGTGCATTTACTGCCTAGCGCTGGGGCTCCATGAGGGCCTGTCACAATTGCTGCCTCCATACCCTTTCCTTCTCCAACACCAAACTCCAGTCTCTCCCTCTCCTACACTGTGCAGGTATCTCCCTGGGTTATTCTTTTTTTTTTTTTTTTTTTAAAGTTTATTTATTTATTTTGAGAGAGGGAGAGAGAGAGAGAGAGAAAGCATACATGAATGGGGCAGAGGGACAAAGAGAGAGGGACAGAGCATCTCAGGCAGGCTCCATGCTCAACATGGAACCCAATGTGGGGCTCGATCCCACAACCATGAGATCATGACCTGAGCTGAAATCAAGAGTCAGATGCTTAACCCACTGAGCCACTCAGGTGCGCCCACACCGGGTTATTCTTTATGGCAGTCTGGAGCAGAAACGCATCTTCCTTGGTCTCATTCCTGTTGATGAAACCACAATTGTTTCTTACACGCTGAACCACTGGAGAGTTCCAAAAATCTTCGTTGTGATGACCTGTCTCTGCCGACCACGGAGGTGAGGGGGCCTAGGGTCTGCAGAGCAGAGGGTGGGTGAGGACTGAGTCCCCCTCTCCCTGCTTGTGGTGGCCGTGATGGTGACTGGGCTGGCTGAGGTAGCTGCATCTCCTCGGGGTGTGATGCGAACTGGCCAGTGGGGGCTGGGCTGCTCAGGGCTCTCTGCTCCTACTCCCGCTGGAACTCCCATTTTAAACATTTTTCAGTGTACAATTCAGTAGCACAAATTGCATTTATGCTATTGTGCAACCACTACTACTACCTGTTTCCAAAACTTTTCCAACACTCCAAACGGAAACTTGGTAACCATTAAACAGCAATTCTCCAGTGTCCCCAACCTCTGCCAACCACTAATCCTTTCTCAAGAGAAATAACTTTTATCTTACTTGAGTCACTATGCTTTTGGCTGGCTTTTGTTAGCTGCTTAACCTGTAACCTTATACCCACAGAGGTTGATATTAGGAATAGGGTACTGCTATAAGAAAAATGAAAAATGTACGGGAATGGAAGGTAAGGACAAAGTGCAGGCTGGGAGGGTGACAATCCTTATACCCCATGGTAACATTTGTTAAAGCTATTTCATAGCATTACTTGGAAGGCAGGGCAATTACCTACAGAGTCTTAGCTCTAGGGGAATTGTTGGGGGAAAACTAACAATGTTGGTGCATGTTTGTTGTTATCTGTGGCTTTTAGAAAGACTACATAAGAGAGGTGAACTCAAGTTCTCAAGTGAGAAGCGATCAGTTTGCAAAGATGGAAGGAAAAGACTTCTACCAGCAGAGATTCTGTCTATGGCCCACAATCTGGGCCTTCAGACGGCTGGAAAAGCTGACTGTACTCCTAACATTGGGAGAAAAGACTCACTCAGAGTTACTGAATTGTAGAGATGCATTTGAGAATGTTGCCTTCCTCCTCAAGCCTACTGTTTCAGAAAGCCCCAAAACAGACTCCATTAAATTGAAAAAAAGCAGGACGGATAGGATATAGGAGCCAATATAAAAAGATCTGGTAGGTGTAAGAAATGTTGACCAAAACATTATTTGGGTGTAATCGTTTTAACATGGATCTGACTAGAAGCAAACAGACAATAAACCTACTAAGTTTTTGAGGGAATTGTATTACCAAAGGCATCATGAGCTTGGCCTACAAAAGCTTGAGGTTATTTGATCCCTAAAGCAATCCTCAGATGTCAAACCAACATCAGCAGGAATCTTTATTAGTAGCTACCCAGGATATGGTCATGGAAGGTAACAGGCAAGAAAGAATTTCTGGCAGGTAAAACCAGGCGTCATGGAGTACAATTGCTAAAACAAACTCCTATTGGAAAAAAAACCCAAATAACTTTAATGACCTATCCAAGGAACTTCACCACAGCTTTTTGAAAACTGGTATAGGCCTATGTTTCTCATGCTTTCCTTTTCCAAACAGGAGCTTTTAGTGTGGTTATTCTGTTCCTATTCTATCAGTGGGTGTGCATGGTGGGGATGAATGGACCAGACAACTTGTCCTCTCTTTCACAGGCTGCTAGATAATGAGAAGCTACAAGTGGGGAGGACTCCAGACATCCAGGGGCTTGAGCTCAAGGCAGTAACTGGTTAGAATCTGACACATGGTGAATAGGTTCTATATGTGGGGGAAAAAAGGAGTTATCTGCAGAGCCAGAGAGGCAGACTGTGGTGGAGCTGGCTAGTTGACTCTGAGAATGCATCTCTATTTCTTCCTTTTTTGGTAATAGAATTCCCTGAGCTGAGCCAAAGACTGCCAACTAAAGTCTATACTTCCCAGGTTCTCCTGCAGCTAGATAAGGCTACATGATGGAATCTTGAGTCAATGGGATGTGAATGGAGTTGATGTATGTCATTTCCAGGTCTTCCTAAAAGTGCTGTCTCTGTCCTTTATTTTCTTTCTTCCCAAGAAGCTGGGAAATGGTGACAGCTGGAATGGCCTTGGAAGTCACTTGTTGAAGACAGGTGCTCCACGAGCCCTTGACTAGCAACTTAGTGAAAGAATACAACTTTTAGTTTATTTAACCCATTCTATTTTTATTAGAATAGCATAGGATATGGCCACACTGAGGCTGCTAATGAGCAAGGGAAAAGCTAAAAGCTTTCAGGAATTAGGAGGCATAATACTCACACAAATAAGTGTACTGGTCTGTGAGCTAACTCTGACACTGGTAAACAAAGCAAACCTCTTTCTTAAAATCTTCTATAAAGACAAAAGACAAACATTTAGAGTACCTCTTTGCACCTTGTATTAAAAGCCATTTCCATCTTCCTTCTGGTTTCAGGAATGCAACATTTCTTCATGACGGGAAAATAGTGTGGATATTTTAAGGTAATTTTATACTTGTCATCATCTGTCTTTTCTAAACTGTCAATGAAATCATCAGGAAGAGCACCTGCAAAAAATCATTTTCTCATACATCAATTTCTTCCACTCATTATTGGTTGATTTAGCATTGGCATGGTGCCTTTAAGAATCTCTAGGAATTCTGTAGAGTAATTGAAGTTCAAGTAAAATAATGACAATCCTTATAATATCATTTGGATGTTACCGGATTGGGGGTGGTAGTTAGAAGACAGGTGGCTTAGGAGGTGGTAATTCAAAACATGAATAGGCTTCAGTGCACTGGTACAGATGGTGTTTTGATGGAGAACAGGCAAAATTAAGCCAAGAAAGATCCAGAACAGATTAAGAAGACACTAGGTTAAGTGACAATGTAGGGGACATTATAAGGCAAAAAAAATGTCAAGGCACTGAAGGCTGTTAAATACCAGTGTAATTTACCAAGAAATATTATGAAATCTCCTTTGAACTGTCTCTAAAAACAGTATACCCTCTTATTAGCATAAAATCTATACATGGTTTGGTTGTCTTTTCTGTAGAAAGCATGATGTGCTCTGTAGAAGGCACTGGTTCATTTTTTAAAAAATTCTTTCAACTCTGATTTGACAAATTATGAGGTAACATTATTTGCCTAAATTATATTATTTAATCCAGAAAAAAAAAAAAAAAACACAGGATTTTACCAAGTTCGGCCTTAGAAAATACAAGGAAGGTATCATCCTCATTGAGATTTTTGTTGAAGTCAATACATAGCTCACTCATTCTTTTCTTCATTGCTTTGATTTCCTGAACAGAGGATACAAATACAGAACATGAACAATAAAATGAAACTTTGATTTTTATTGTCATTGGTCAAGTAAGTTTCACTTTTATATGAAGACTGGCTTCTATACCCAACTATCAGGAAGTACTTTTTTTAAAGGCATACTTGAGGAGTGCTTGGGTGGTCAGTCGGTTGAGTGTCTAACTCTTGATTTCAGCTCAGGTTTTAATCTCAAGGTTTGTGAGTTTGAGCCCTACATTAGACTCCGTGCTGACAGTGCAAAGTCTGCTTAGGATCCTCTCTCTCCCTCTCCCTCTGTCCCTCCCCTGCTTGTGTTCTCTCTCTCTCCAAAGTAAATAAATAAATATTAAAAAAAAAAATAAAGATATGCTTGATACAACAGTTCCCTTGCAGTCTTCTCTGCTATGTCCATGAGTATCTGTATGCAACATGTACAAAAAGGCAATTCCAGTAATGCAGTAGAAATTAGGTGTAAACTTGTAAGAGCTAAATAAATTTAGGAGGGATAGTCAAAGTGCACTCTGGCACATGGTATATACGCAAAATAAATAGTTGCTGGGTGAATGGATCAATCTAGTAGCCTATTAATAATTAACATATTTCTAATCTTTTCCAATTCAAAGTTTTAATGAAGAAATCAGTATTTGGTGCTGAAGTAAACCAAGAGATAAGAAGTGCAAATTAATTCTATAGTTGCTTTGGAAAAAAGGCTATATCTTAGTGTTACAGAGCTTTGTAAACTGAGGTGATTTATGGGACCTAACATATGTATAAAAACTATTAAGTGGGAAATCAAAGGAAGAAAAAAAAAAGGAAACCACAAGAAAAAACATGAAACATTTTTATTAATCTGTCCCATCTTCTAAAAATGCTAGATAATGAAATTTACATAAACCATAATGGTTCTCAAAGCATGGGCCTGACGAGAAGCCTCAATATCACCTGGGAATTTATTAGAAATGCTATTCTTTTTTTTTTTTTTTTTTTCTTGAGAGACAGAAGAGAGAGAGAGAGGGGCAGAGAAAGATGAAGAGAGAATCTTAAATGGGCTCCATGCCCAGTGTAGAGCACGAAGCAGGGCTCGATCGCACATCTATGAGATCATGACCTGAGCTGAAATCAAAAGTCGGATGCTCAACCAAGTGAGCCATCCAGGTGCCCCAGAAATGCATATTCTTGAGATTCACACCAAACCAATGAAAACACAAACTCTTAGACATGAAGCCCTGTACTCAGAGCTTTAAAAGCTTTCCAGGTAATTCTGTTGCACGCTAAATTTGAGTCGGCTGACTTAACACATACTGCGCAATATTGTTTTTGGACACTCTGGTTGTCACCCCAAACTCCCTTCCCCTCTCCCTCATTCTACAGTAGCCATGTAGACTGGGTGGGACCTGATCCTATCTGAAGTTCCAGGGGTGTGACTCTATACCAGTTAGGATATCAATTGGGATGGGACTGGTTCAGGTAAGCCAGGCCTGGCATTATCCTCACTAAAAGGGGATTTGGGATTTGGCATATGATTGAATCTGGGCCACCACTAAGACATGAGGGGAGGTTTGATGGAGACTTCTCTATGTCCTTCTGGATGGTGGAACTTCCCAGTTATACAAGCAAATAAATCTCCTGTTGTTTAAACTGTGTCAACAGGGTTTTGTGAGCTGTAAGTAAACACATTTTAACTAATACAGTGTTCATGCCCCAAATAGATTTGATGAGTGACCAGGAAGACAAAAGGTCAGATAAGTGAGATCAGTCACATTGCTCCTATAACGAGGTAAAGACACAAGGTGTTCAAAGGGCATCTGGGTGACAGAAAGGTACCCGTATGTCAGTGGTACCTTCAGTTGTATCTACTATGCTGAACATCACTTGGTTATTTCCTGTTCTACTGCAACAGGAGAATAGAAGAATGACCTGGAAACAAATCATGGGTTTGTTTTTCCTGTCCAAGAAGAATGAGTTAATTCTACAGCTGAGTTTACTAAACTGGAAGGTGTGATCAGCATTAGACAAGAGACAGTTTGAGAAGCACTTTTCAGTAGCTAATCTCTCTGGCTTTAAAAGGTATATGCAGTTGGCCCTTGAACAACAGGGATTTGAACTATCTGGGTCCACATATATACAGATTTTTTTCAGTAAATAAATTTCAGTCCTGTCAGTGTTTTTCTTTTGCTTACAATTTTCTCAATAACATCTTCTTTTTTCTGGCCTTCTTTAAGAATACAGTATATAATACACAAAACATACAAAATACAAGTTAATTGACTACATTATGGATAAAGTCCCTGGTCAATAGGATACTTTAGTAGTTAAATTTCTGGGGAGTCAGAAGCTATATGTGTATTTCTGACTGTGCAGGGGGTCACCACCCTGACCCTCAGGCTGTTCAAGGGTTAACTGTATTAATCATAGGGTATTTCATTCTAAAATGCTTGTATTAAAACTCTCCATCATATAAACATAGGGGAAGGGAAGGAAAAATAAGATAAAAACAGAAAGGGAGGCAAACCATAAGAGACTTAATTATAGAGCACAAACTGAGGGTGGCTGAGGGGAAGTGGGTGGCAGGAGGGGCCAGATGGATGATGGGCCTTTAAGGAGTGCACTTGTGATGAGCACTGGGTGTTATCTGGAAGTGATGAATCAGTGAATTCTATTCCTGAAACTAATACTACACTACATGTAACTAGAATTTAAATAAAATCTTGACAGAAAAAGAATAAAACTCTCCATCATAAAAATTTTATTACCAGAGTGTGCTATCTCTGTATGACCAAGGGAGTGAGGATGCAAATCAACTATTAAGATCTGGAACCAGCTTTAAGAAAATGTAAAATACAGTAGGGAAAATAAACCCAGCACACATGAAACAAAGGTAAAATATACAGGATTAAAAAAAATCATGAGCTGTTTGTCAGTCACCATGAGGTTTACAGGAGTTATAGACTTTTTTTCTTTCTTTTTTTTTTTTGGGGGGGTTGCAGAATTTAAAACCACTGACTACCAAATACATTGTAAACGGATTTAATATTATGTGTTATTTTCCATATTACAAATGTGTTACTTGTTTTTTTTTGTTGTTGTTGCTGTTGTTGTTGTATTTTGTTTATTTATTCTTTTTCTTTCCAATAAGAAAAATAAACAGGGTGCCTGGCTGGCTCAGTTGGTAGAGCATGCCTCTTTTGATCTCAGGGTCATGAGTCCAAGCCCCACGATGGGTGTGGAGTCTACTTAAAATAAAACATTTTTAAAAATTAAAAAAAAAAAAAAGAAACAAACTCACATTTTGTACTTGTTCTGGAAGATGGAGCCCATTCCTTTTTCCCATTTTAACTGACTTTTCCAAATATCTTCTGGCTTCAGGTTTTATCTTACCCAGATCACAGGTTTCCTGAAATGAAAGAGCATGACAGCCATATCTGTACAACACTGCATGGGTATATTATCAACTATGAGACCAAAGCAAATTTATTCATCATCTCTGTTGGGCTATGAAACACATAGGTGATTACGAGGCAGGCTCTTTTGAAGACCTAATTTCTTTTATGCTTAAGTGAGCTTTGCTCATTTAAAAGAGATAAATTAAATAAATAAAAAGCTAACCAGAATTGCTTTGCCTTGCATTAGAAGCAAGAGCGTCTGTACTACTTGAACGTGTGATAATAGAAACATTTGCATAATCTCATTCTGAGCATTCCCTATGACCATGGGCTTTTTCATAAAACATATTCCTTATCGCGAATCATCTGGATTTAATTTTCTATCATTTGGCTAACCTGGCTCCACTTGAGAGGCAGGAATAGAAATAACGGGCAAATTCTACACAAATGGAGAGTGGGACTCTTTTGCCAACATACCAAACAAGGACAGCTGGATAAAACCCCAGCCAAAGACTTCCGGCACTTCAAAAATGCCTTACTGTCGTTTGGCAAGAGAGATCAAGAGACGACAGCAAGCAGCATATGAACAAGTGTCTGGGGAAAATGAGTCAACACTGCACAAAAAGGAAGAAAGCTGGACAGAACATTTGAACCCTTATGCAGCAACACAAACAACATCACTCAAAAGAATGGAGGGCCTTGGAGGAGAATGGAAAATTCCCCCAGCAATAGCAAGGTAATAAAAACACCAGATGTTTCTTCAAAACAGGTGGCATAATATGCATGGCACATCTGGATGGCTGGTCAGTTCATGGTCCTTCGGAGGAAATGGACTGCAGACAGAGTCAGCAGGTGTAATGGACTCAGTTTGGGTGACAGCCAATGAGAGACTTCTGTCTCTAGAGCCTTAGAGATCTACCACTGGGTGCACTCTCTCTCCATGAAGACCTGGGCTGTCCACCCCTGAACTTTATATTTTCCCAACTAAGTGTATCTTTGAAAGAACAGTGCTCAGCTTTAGTGTCTGCATTTTAGACTGTTGGTGCAAGCCTTTGCTGCAATAATTCTGTAATTTTTTACATTTTGTTGCAGCAGGCAAATAGCTGTATTTTAACTGAGGGCACTACTTAATATAACAATCTGTATCTCACTTTGCCTGCCAATAAAAAATTTTATGTCCTGGTACTAAAAAGCACTTGATGTGCATACATTACTCATAGTTTCTCTGCATTTATTCTCTGTGGAGGCAGAGAACAGTAAGTCTCCTTTTTCTATAATAATCTCCTTTCATAACCATGGAGAACTTCTGAGCATGCTGGCATGACTGGAGTTGGAACCCTCCCTAGTTGGTGTTGGCAAACACTGGGGTCCCCACAGCAGGTGCCTGCAACGGCAAGAAACCCAGAATGGCCAGGGGGACTTAAGTGGGCTGTGGGCTGGCTCCCTCAGGGACGGCTAGCAGTTCAAATCACAGAGTTCATGTGGATGTGATTAACCTGGATTTATCAAGGCCGGTTTTAACAGTACCAGAAAGTATGCCCTAAGGTGTGGGGCATGGCAATAGGAGTTTCTAGAAAGTACAATACTGGATGTTGTAAGGTTGGGGAGCATCTAGGCAGGAGCTATATGTAGCAGGGGCAGAAAAAAAACTGCAGTGAAAAGGGCCTGTCAAGAGTTGGGTTAAGTTGTGAAGGACCCAAATGAGCAGGCTGAGATTGGGAGCAGAGGGCTTTCCCATCAGGGAAGTAGGCCAAGGCAGAAGCCAGGCACACTGCTGCACAGCAGTGTACCACGTACTTGGTTCCTGGGTTTACCTGGTCACACTGGCCCTGACCTGAGAACAGAGGCTCTTCACATATCTCAGCAGCTGACGCGAGCAGAACTCTCACTCTGTGCTAAGCTCCATCAGGAGGGGCTCCCCAACTAGGAGTGCCTGGACTTGCTGTATCTGGGAGCACCAGGGCTGCTACTTCAGACAGCCCAGAAGCGTACTCAGCACAGTAAACTCAAAACTCATGGTCTAGATTAGGTAAAAACTATCGACTCCCCCAAAAAGGTAAGACAAGCATAAACAGGTAGAAGGATGTTCTATGAAAAATCTGCCCTGAATTAGGTCTAATTAAAATATGACTAATCATCTGTACTGAAATAGTTGACTGGGCACAAAAATGACACTTAACAAAATTCTGACTCAGTTGTAACCAGGCACCATCTGCCAGTCAGACTCTGAGGTCTCGGCAATCTCTGGAGGGCTCTAGTAGGAGTTAAGCACTTCTAAAATGTGCTTCTGAAGCACATTCCTGTCCCAGAGCTGATCATAAGAATATTCTCCCTTACAATCTCCAGGCAAGGTCAGAATTAATGCCCAAGTACTTACTACACTGTTCTGCTGGCCTTGCACCATCCTTGCTGAACAAGAATTGAATCCACTTGAATCGAACAAGGTCTCAGGCCTCTTTGGGTGAAGTTTCTCCTCTTCATGGTTCGGGCAAGGCCTAAAGTGCTCTGAAGTAACTTTCAAATTTATATAATCTGACAGCAGAGGCACTTAATTCATTTAATCTCTGTGGTGACAAGATTTAGTTTCCCCCTAACCTCTTCCTGTAACAAAGAGCTTTTATATAGAAGCGTGAAAGCACCCGTGCACACACACTTACACATATGCTTGTATATTCATTTTACAGACAAGAAAACTGAAGAGAAGTTCCTGAGATCATTCAGCTATTTATTAGTAAAAATGGATAGAAGTAAATTTCTCAAATTCTTAATTTGGTACTTTCCCCAATATACCATATACCACTGTATCACAAAATCTTAATTTATTATCATTCTTCAAAATTTCATTATAAATAAGTGAAAATTTTCTTAATATCCCCCAAATCATCCCCACCTTCTATCCCATGACTTTGTCCTTTTCTTCACAAGACCTTCACATTTTCAGTTTCTAAAATATATAGAGGCACCTGGGTGGCTTAGTTCATTGAGCATCCTACTTTTGATTTCGGCTCAGGTTATGATCTTATGGTTCATGAGATCAAGCCCCTCATTGGACTCTGTGTTGACAGCATGGAGAATGCTTTGGATTCTCTTTGTCTCTCCCTCTCTCTTTCTTTCAAAATAAATAAACTTAAAAAATGTGTAAATAAAATTTTTTTTCAGTGGGACATTCTATATTGTGTACACAAAGTAGGAATTACAACTGTGTTAAAAGAATCCTGAAAACAGGGGTGGCTGGGTGGCTCAGTCAGTTCAGCATCTGACTCTTGGTTTTGGCTCAAGTCATGTTCCCATGATCCTGTGGGTTCTAACCCCACGTTGGGCTCTGTGCTCACAGTGCGGAGCCTGTTTGGGATTCTCTCTCACCCTCTCTCTCTGCCCCACCCCCACTTGTGCTGTCTCTGTCTCTCTCAAAATAAAAAAAAATTACAAGAAAAAAAAAAAAAAAAGAATCCCAGGGCGCCTGGGTGGCCCAGTGGGTGGACCGTCTGACTTCAGCTCGGGTCCTGATTTCCCTGTTCCTGAGTTCAAGCCCCGCGTCGGGCTCTGTGCTGACAGCTCAGAGCCTGGAGCCTGTTTCAGATTCTGTGTCTCCCTCTCTCTCTGCTCCTCCCCTACTTGTGCTCTGTCTCTCTCTCCATCTCTAAAATAAATAAACATTAAAAAAAAAGAATCCTGAAAATTAAGATAGTATATTCTTTTGAATATCATTTAGAAAAACTGATATGCTAAAGCAATAGAAGATAACAGAATACAGATTCTATTGCAAAAGCTAAGACAGAGGCATAACTTACTTAAATATGTTATATATGAAGTTTTGTTCTCCTTTTTCCTGTTCATTTATTTAAACATAACTTATTGTCAAATTGGTTTCCATACAACACCCAGTGCTCATCCCAACAGGTGCCCTCCTCAATGCCCATCACTCACTTTCCCCTCTCCCCCACCCCCCATCAACTCCCAGTTTGTTCTCCGTATCCAGTGTCTCTTATGGTTTGCCTCCCTCCCTCTCTGTAACTTTTTTCCCCCTTCCCCTCCCCCATAGTCTTCTGTTAAGTTTTTTTTTTTTAATATGAAATTTATTGTCAAATTGGTTTCCATACAACACCCAGTGCTCATCCCAACAGGTGCCCTCCTCAATACCCATCACCCACCCCCCATCAACCCTCAGTTTGTTCTCAGTTTTTAAGAGTCTCTTATGCTTTGGCTCTCTCCCACTCTAACCTCTTTTTTTTTTTTTTTTCCCTTCCTCTCTCCCATGGGTTCCTGTTAAGTTTCTCAGGATCCACATAAGAGTGAAACCATATGGTATCTGTCTTTCTCTGTATGGCTTATTTCACTTAGCATCACACTCTCCAGTTCCATCCACGTTGCTACAAAGGGCCATATTTCATTCTTTCTCATTGCCACGTAGTACTCCATTGTGTATATAAACCACAATTTCTTTATCCATTCATCAGCTGATGGACATTTAGATTCTTTCCATGATTTGGCTATTGTTGAGAGTGCTGCTATAAACATTGAGGTACAAGTGCCCCTATGCATCAGCACTCCTGTATCCCTTGGGTAAATTCCCAGCAATCCTATTGCTGGGTCATAGGGTAGGTGTATTTTTAATTTTTTGCAGAACCTCCACACTGTTTTCTAGAGCAGCTGCACCAGTTTGCATTCCCACCAACAGTGCAACAGGGTTCCCATTTCTCCACATCCATGCCAGCATCTATAGTCTCCTGATTTGTTCATTTTAGCCACTCTGGCATGAGGTGGTATCTGAGTGTGGTTTTGATTTGTATTTCCCTGATGAGGAGCGACGTTGAGCATCTTTTCATGTGCCTGTCTTTCATCTGGATGTCTTCTTATTTTTGTTTTTAAAAAAAAATTTTTTTAACGTTTATTTATTTTTGAAGACAGAGAGAGACAGAGCATGAACAGGGGAGGGTCAGAGAGAGGGAGACACAGAATCTGAAACAGGCTCCAGGCTCTGAGTTGTCAGCACAGACAGCCCCGACGCGGGGCTCGAACTCACGGACCATGAGATCATGACCTGAGCCGAAGTCAGCCACTTAACCGACTGAGCCACCCATGCGCCCCCTGGATGTCTTCTTTAGAGAAGTGTCTATTCATGTTTTCTGCCCATTTTTTCACTGGATTATTTGTTTTTCGGGTGTGGAGTTTGGTGAGCTCTTTATAGATTTTGGATACTAGCCCTTTGTCCGATATGTCATTTGCAAATATCTTTTCCCATTCCATCGGTTGCCTTTTAGTTTTGTTGATTGTTTCCTTTGCTGCGCAGAAGCTTTTTATCTTCATGAGGTCCCAATAGTTCATTTTTGCTTTTAATTCCCTTGCCCTTGGGGATGTGTCAAGTAAGAAATTGCTGCGGCTGAGGTCAGAGAGGCTTTTTCCTGCTTTCTCCTCTAGGGTTTTGATGGTTTCCTGTCTCACGTTCAGGTCCTTTATCCATTTTGAGTTTGTTTTTGTGAATGGTGTAAGAAAGTGGTCTAGTTTCAAAAGTCTGCTAGAACTGATACATGAATTCAGCAAAGTCGCAGGATACAAAATCAATGTACCGAAATCAGTTGCATTATTATACACTAATAATGAAGCAACAGAAAGACAAATAAAGAAACCGATCCCATTCACAATTGCACCAAGAAGCATAAAATACCTAGATAAACCTAACCAAAGATGTACAAGATCTGTATGCTGAAAACTATAGAAAGCTTATGAAGGAAATTGAAGAAGATATAAAGAAATGGAAAAACATTCCGTGCTCATGGATTGGAAGAATAAATATGGTTAAAATGGCAATACTACCCAAAGCTATCTACACATTCAATGCAATCCCAATCAAAATTGCACCATCATTCTTCTCGAAGCTAGAACAATCAATCCTAAAATTCGTATGGAACCACAAAAGGCCCCGAATAGCCAAAGTAATTTTGAAGAAGAAGACCAAAGCAGGAGGCATCACAATCCCAGACTTTAGCTTCTACTGCAAAGCTGTCATCATCAAGACAGCATGGTATTGGCACAAAAACAGACACATAGACCAATGGAATAGAATAGAAACCCCAGAACTAGACCCACAAAAGTATGGCCAACTAATCTTTGACAAAGCAGGAAAGAATATCCAATGGAAAAAAGACAGTCTCTTTAACAAATGGTGCTGGGAGAACTGGACAGCAACATGCAGAAGAATGAAATGAGACCACTTTCTGTTAAGTTTCTCAAGATCCACATATGAGTGAAAACATATGATATCTGTCTTTCTCTGCCTGGCTTATTTCACTTAGCATAGTACCTTCCAGTTCCATCCACGTTGCTGGAAATAGCCAGAATTCATTCTTTTCATTGCCAAGTAGTATTCCCTTATATATATAAACCACATCTCCTTTATCCACTCGTCAGGTGATGGACATTTAGGCTCTTTCCATAATTTGGCTATTGTTAAAAGTGCTGCTATAAACATTGGGGTACATGTGCCCCTACGCATCAGCATTCCTGTATCCTTTGGGTAGATTCCTAGCAGTGCTATTGCTGGGTCATAGGGTAGTTCTATTTTTAATTTTTTGAGGAACTTCCATACTGTTTTCCAGAGCAGCTGCACCACTTTGCATTTCCACCAACAGTGCAAGAGGGTTCCCGTTTCTCCACATCCTTGCCAGCATCTATAGTCTCCTGATTTGTTCACTTTAGTCACTCTGACCGGTGTGAGGTGGTATCTCAGTGTGGTTTTGATTTGTTTTTCCCTGATGAGGAGTGATGTTGAGCATCTTTTCATGTGTCTGTTGGCCATCTGGAACTTTTATTTATTTTTTTTAACATTTATTCATTTTTGAGAGACAGAGAAAGATAGAACGTGAGTGGGGGAAGGGCAGAGAGAGAGGGAGACAGTATCTAAAGCAGGTTCCAGGCTCTGAGCCGTCAGCACAGAGCCTGATGCGGGGCTCGAACTCACAAACCGAGAGATCATGACCTGAGCCAAAGCTGGACGCTTAACCTACTAAGCACCCAGGTACCCCTTCTGTCCTTTTAAATGTTGTTTTCTGTTAGGTTTCTATCTGACTATGGTGAAGCAGGCATTCTTAGGCAGCTGCCTATGTTCCCAGACAGGAGGGCCACACAAAGGCCTGCTTGCTTACTACTAATTCAACTTACCACCACAGGAGCCCCTGCTTTGGTATGAGTCACAGCACAGTGAGGACACTGGGAGTGGGAAGTGTCATCCTGAACGAAGACACATTTAACTGGGGCCAGTTTAGCTTGATTCGGCATACATTCACCGAGCTCTCACTTAACTAGGTACCAGGGAAAGAAAGATGAATATCCTGCAAGTGCTTTAAGTAATATGAAAGAAAAAAGATACATTAGCAGACAATGTCAGGATCACGTAGTGAGTGAAGACAGAGTTAAGCACTCAGGAAGCACAAGAGTGGTGTCTGGCTAATGGAGAAACTAAGGCAAGGTAGTTGATGCTTTGTTTCTAGGCTTTTAAAGCCTCACAAAGCTACAAGTTTCAGTTCTGATTATGACCAATAACTAGACTTACGTATTTCAAAATCAAGAAGGGATGGTGTAGGTTAAGACACTTATCATTACCATGCTGAATTTTGGACTTAGTTTTTTCCTTCCCTGACACTCTCCCTTTTTTCTTCTCTTTTCTTTGTTTTTCTTTTTTCTTTTCTTTTCCTCTTTTCTTCCATTCCTTCCTTTTTTTTTTTTTTTGCCATGGTTTTAAGGCATGTTTCCTGTATTTTAATTTGGCATGAGGCTTCCATGGCTGGTGGAATACAAAAATGTATAATGCTTCAAAGCATTATTTTACACTTTAAAATTAAAACTTTTCACTAGGTGGCTAAGATTAATCAGCCTGACAAAAGCCCAGGGCTCTAAAAGATTAGTATAAACAATATTAAAATAGATAACTGTATTTCTCAATTCAACTTGCATAAATGAGACTCTTATTTCACTAAAGAGTCCCTCTTCTGTGCTTATTACTCAGTAGTCCACTGTAATTAAATGTTATATGCCTGGACTGTTTCAACATAGAGACAGTGCACATTTTTCTCACCAATATGGCTTGAAAGAGGGTGTATGAAACCTTTGCTGGCTTTAGCCAACAACTAAGAAACCTTTGTCAGGATGGGGAAACACCAAGATCTGTGGCCTTGACTGCTGGCTTTTGATACCTGGACATTTTTAACTGAAAGGAATAAGGAAATGTTTGTTTTAATTTCTTATTCCTTTTTTTTTTTTTCCTGGTAGAATTAAGGATAAATTTAACATGTTAAATTTGCATGTAATAATTTTTATATAACAAACAGGTAAAATTACATATACATGTTATAAAGACAAATGAAATCTACCCTTTAACTTATGAAAAAGAATATTAACAACACTGCTATACTTTCCTATGCAACAGGTAACCATTCTCTTGAATTTTATGTTAAACATTTTTTTTTTTTTCAATTTTACCAGTATGTATACATTTGGTTTGCTTCTTTTTGAGCTTGGTAAAATGATATTGAGTTGTAGGTAGTGTTCTGGGACTTTTTTCTTTCACTGTTACTCATATTCAGCCATGCTGTTGCATGTTGCTGTAGTTTATTTACTTTACTGCTATAAAATATTCCAATGTAAATATACTAAAATTCACTGATCCACTTTCCTGCTAATGGAAATCTAAGTTGTTTCAGTGTTTTGCTATTATAATGTTGTAATGCACAAGTGTCCAATTTCACCTGTGTGCAAACGCAAAAGTATTTCTAGATAAATGGGGAGGTAGGAGACAGTGAGGATATGCTGAGTTATGGAGAATGTGAGATCCTACTTCATAATATTAAGTTTTTCTCCAAATTAGTTATTACTCTAATTTTTTAATTAATTTACACCTTTACCAGTAGTGAACAAACATTCCCATTGATTCACATTCACAGATTGTTGGCACTGTTAGACTTCTTAGATTTTGCAAATCCAGTGAATGAAATGGTATCCTATTGGGATCTTCATCTGCATTTCCACGATTACTGACGAGGTTGAACATCTTTTCATGTTTAATTGACATTTATGTTTCTTCTGAAATATCTTTTCATGTCCTTTGCCCATTTTTCTTTTGGGATTTGTTGTTGTTGTTTTAGCTCTTTATATATCCTAGGTACTAATGCTTTGCTAGTTTCCTGTTTTATAAATTTCTTAATTTAGTATTTGGGTATTTCAGTATTTTTTAGTTTTAGTGTCTTTCCACATTATTAATAGAAGTTCTTTATTTTTTCTAAGCCTCAAAGTTATAAATGGGCATTTGTTTTTATTTATTTTATTTTTTATTACTTTTTTTAATGTTTATTTATTTTTGAGAGAGAGACAGAGCGTGAGCGGGGAAGGGGCAGAGAGAGAAGGGAGACACAGAATCTGAAGCAGGCTCCAGGCTCCAAGCCATCAGCACAGAGCATGACGTGGGGCTTGAACTCACAGACCACAAGATCATGATCTTAGCCGAAGCCAGAGGCTTAACCAACCTAGCCACCTAGGCTCCCGTATTTTTTTTTTTTTTTTAAGTTTACTTATTTTTGAGAGAGAGAGAGAGTGTGTGTGTGAGCAGGGGAGGGGCAGAGAGAGAGGGAGACTTAGAATCCGAATGAATAGAATGCTTAACTGACTGAGCCATCCAGGAACTCCAGAAGTTCTTTATTTTAATGCAATCATGTTTATCCGTCTTATGCTTTAGTTAGGACTTTGGGGTCTTGTTTCACAAATACTTTTCTGCTCAGGTATCATAAAGACATATTCCTATATAATTTTTGAAAAGCTGTTTCTCAGTTTGCTTGTGAGAAGAACCAATTTTTTCTTTCCCATATTTGAAAACCCCTGTCCTAGCACCAATTACTAAAGGCCTAGCTTTCAGATTGGTCACCAACTGTTTCTAGCTTTAGTTTATGAACAATGACTAAATATTTACCTCTGTGGCTCTTGAGAAGTTACCATTTCTGAACTTCAGTATCTCCATTTATAAAAAAGGGATGCCTCACAAGCTTGGTAGGAAAGTTAAATTAGATAACTATACTGCTGTGTAAATGTAAAGTACTAATCACACATAAGAAGGAGGCAGGAAGACTATGGTACACTGGTTAGTCTCAGGCTCTATTATAATTTCATCCATCCAGAGTCAACACATGACTTATTTTGGAGGTTTTGAAACATGGCTGCAAATAAGTTGATACTCCTTAGACTGAGATGTCGTGTCCCCTGAATTTGGGCAGATCACAGTGACTGGTCAATCAGTACAGTATGGCAGAAGTGATGCTAGGTGACTTCTGAGGTCACAAAATGTAACGGCGGCTTCTGTGGAGTTTGTGGAAACACCATTCTTGGAGTCCTGAGTCTCCATGAAACAAGTCCTACTACCCTGATGCTGCCATGCCATGAGGAGGCTCAAATTAGACCACAGGAAGAGACAACATGTAGGTGCCCAGACATGACAGCAAGAGAGAGATGTCTGGTTAGCCTCCACATGCTTCAGCTCCAGCCACCACTTCCTTTTTCCATGTAAGACCCCAAGCCAGAGCTACCCAACTGATTGATTCCTTTCTGAATTCCTGATCCACAGAAACCATGACAGAAAAAAAAATGATTGCTGCTATTTTTAGGCAGTAAGTTTTGAAGTAATAGATTATACATCAATAGATAACTGGAAGGCTTACTGAACGCAGATTTTGCACAAAGACCTGAGAAGAGTAATTTCATATATTTTTTAAAGATTTTATTTTATAAGTAATCTCTACACCCAATGTGGGGCTTGAACTCAGAACCCTGAGATCAAGAGTTGCATGCTCCACTGACTGAGCCAGCCAGGTGCCCCTAATTTCTTATTTCTATTTATTAATCCTACGTGAAGAACAACACAAGAGCTAAAATAACATTTTATATCAAACTAAAAATATATTTGATTATTGTCTACATTGGTGGTATCTTGAAATCTCAGTATTACAGTACCCTCATTTTAGTAGGTTATGCCTGAAATTGCTGATTTCATATACTTTTAAGAACCTATTATCCAACTTAATGAAGGCTTTATGTGTCACATCATGGTTGCCCTATTTTACTTACAACATTACACTGAAAAGTAAATAGATATATCTACCTTTGTCTTTTAGGTATGAATGGGATGAAATTTACCATTTGTTAAAGTGTCCAGTACTAGCAGAAAACTCATATTGATACTTTTAGATTTTAAAAAAATACTACCAATATACCGAGTAATATATAGAATTGTCAAATGGCTATATTGTATACCTGAAAGCAATTTAACACTATATCTTAACTATATTAGAATTAAAATAAAATAGAGGCACCTGGTGGCTCAGTTCGTTGAGCGTCCACCTTAATTTCGGCTCAGGTCGTGATTGATCCCAGGGTGGTGGGATTCAGTCCTACGTCAAGCTCCATGCTGAGCATTGAGCCTGCTTGGGATTCTCTCTCTCTCTCTGTCATCTCCCTCTACCCCTTTCCTATAGTCATCCTGTCTCTATCAAAAAAATAAAATACAATAAAAAAAAATACTGTCTAAATAAACACAACTATTTGTCAATGAAGGTACTTAAAGGTAACTAAATTCACCAGATAAGCTCCACTGCATAAAAAAAAATTGTTATTTGTTTATTATTCTGATCTAGCCTTAACAGATACAGTAAAAGCTCCTACCAATGGTCACATAACGAATGACATGTATGGGAATAATTACTCTCTTGGAAAAAAGGAAAAATTATGGAAATGACTCTGAAACCACTGTAAATTATTACAATAAAACCAGCCCAAACAAATGAACTAATATGATGAATGCACTGGTGTCTACCTGGTATAGTATTTTAGTATACTATCCCGGCAGCAGTTTGTTTCCAAATTTACTGGGATCAGATTCCAATAAAAGTGTAACAAAGAAATCTAAAGTGACACACCTTCCATATCTTTTTTTTTAAATTTATTTTATTTATTTATTTATTTATTTATTTATTTTTTATTTTTTAATATATGAAATTTACTGTCAAATTGGTTTCCATACAACACCCAGTGCTCATCCCAAAAGCACACCTTCCATATCTTGAGAACATTCATAAATATCAGAGAAAAACATTAAACATGATATATAACATTAAGATTGCAATACCTTCTTGAGGCTAGAAAATTCCAAATGAAAACTTAGAAGTCAGAATGAAAACAGAGTTAACAAAAGAAAATGAGATATTCTGGAAAAAGTTTTAAAATACATACCTAATATAGAGCTAGAAAGGAAATAGATTTGGGGGGGGGATGAAATAAAATAAAGGAGACTGTAAGGGCCATGATTTGAATCATACAGAGTAATAACTGAGGTCAAAAAAAGAGAACAATGTAACTAATAAAGAATAATCATGAAGTTATTAAAGTTTATGTTATTTTTATAGTGCTAAGGGTGAACAGTTATGGGGGCACTTGGGTGGCTCAGTTGGTTAAGCATCTGACTCTTGATTTTAGTTCAGGTCATGATCTCATGGTTAGTGAGTTTGACCCCATATTGGGGTCTGCACTCACAGTGAGGAGCCTGATTGGGATTCTCTCTCTCCCTCTCTCTGCCCCTGTCCTGCTCTCTCTTTCAAAATTAATAAACTTAAAAAAAAAACATGAACAGTTATGAACAATATAGATGAATATAAATTACAGGGTAAAAAGTGCCTATCTGACATGAGAGAATAGACAGCACATATATCTTAAATGTCTAAAGTCTTGATTACATATTCTTTAGTAAGTTAAAACGTGAAATAAAACTGCTTTCTTATTTCAACTCTTATCATAATTTGCTAAAAGGAACAAAATGTTTGAGATTTAAAAAAAATTTTTTTAATGTTTATTGTTTTTGAGAGAGAGACAGAGAGCAAGCAGGGAAGGGGCAGAGAGAGAAGGAGACACAGAATCGGAAGCAGGCTCAAGGCTCTGAGCTGTCAGCACAGAGCCTGATGTGGAACTCGAACTCACAGACCGTGAGATCATGACCTGAGCTGTAGTCGGCCACCCAATGGACTGAGCCACCCAGGTGCCCCCAAAATGTTTGAGATTTGAATAAAGAAACATGCAAAATTAAACAAAAATGTCTAGGATTATAAAGAATGGCTGTTTTCCAAACAAATTGCTGAGTGTCATGAAAATAAAAATTCAAAGCAAAGACATGATGAAAATGCTAGGAAGCAAATCAACATTGGGGATGAAAATATCAAAAGCACTCAAGGCAGACCCACCTAAAACATTCATTATCTGTAATTTCTGTGAGTCTTGAAAAATGTAAGGATGACAGAGAGGAATGACTTTGGCATGCAGCATCAACAGTATGTCATTAATATCATGGCCAAAACCACATGATATTTACAGATAAACAATTCAATTCCATTTAGTTGATCTGATCTAATATAAACCTTGCAACGTTTAGAAAATTCAAAGAGTGGAGGAGGGAAGATGGCGGCGTAGGAGGACGCTGGGCTCACCGCGCGTCCTGCTGATCACTTAGATTCCACCTACACCTGCCTAAAGAACCCAGAAAACCGCCAGAGGATTAGCAGAACGGAGTCTCCGGAGCCAAGCGCAGACGAGAGGCCCACGGAAGAGGGTAGGAAGGGCGGCGAGGCGGTGCGCGCTCCACGGACTGGCGGGAGGGAGCCGGGGCGGAGGGGCGGCTCGCCGGCCAAGCAGAGCCCCCGAGTCTGGCTGGCAAAAGCGGAGGGGCCGGACGGACTGTGTTCCCACAGCAAGCGCAACTTAGCGTCTGGGAGGTCATAAGTTAAGAGCTCTGCTCGGAAAGCGGGAAGGCTGGAGGACAAAGGGAGGGAGAGCTGCTGAGCCCCCGGACGGCAGAGCTCAGCTTGGCGGGGAACAAAGGCGCTCGCCAGCGCCATCTCCCTCGCCCATCCCCCAGCCAAAATCCCAAAGAGAACCAGTTCCTGCCAGGGAACTTGCTCACTCCGCGCAAACACCCAACTCTGTGCTTCTGCGGAGCCAAACCTCCGGCAGCGGATCTGACTCCCTCCCGCTGCCACAGGGCCCCTCCTGAAGTGGATCACCTAAGGAGAAGTGAGCTAAGCCTGCCCCTCCTGCCCCCGTGCACCTTGCCTACCCACCCCAGCTAATACGCCAGATCCCCAGCACCACAAGCCTGGCAGTGTGCAAGTAGCCCAGACGGGCCACGCCACCCCACAGTGAATCCTGCCCCTAGGAGAGGGGAAGAGAAGGCACACACCAGTTTGACTGTGGCCCCAGCGGTGGGCTGGGGGCAGACATCAGGTCCGACTGCGGCCCTGCCCACCAACTCCAGTTATATACCACAGCACAGGGGAAGTGCCCTGCAGGTCCTCACCACTCCAGGGACTATCCAAAATGACCAAACGGAAGAATTACCCTCAGAAGAATCTCGAGGAAATAACAACAGCTAATGAACTGATCAAAAAAGATTTAAATAATATAACAGAAAGTGAATTTAGAATAATAGTCATAAAATTAATCGCTGGGCTTGAAAACAGTATACAGGACAGCAGAGAATCTCTTGCCACAGAGATCAAGGGACTAAGGAACAGTCACGAGGAGCTGAAAAGCGCTTTAAACGAAATGCAAAACAAAATGGAAACGACGACGGCTCGGATTGAAGAGGCAGAGGAGAGAATAGGTGAACTAGAAGATAAAGTTATGGAAAAAGAGGAAGCTGAGAGAAAGATAAAAAAATCCAGGAGTATGAGGGAAAAATTAGAGAACTAAGTGATACACTAAAAAGAAATAATATACGCATAATTGGTATCCCAGAGGAGGAAGAGAGAGGGAAAGGTGCTGAAGGGGTACTTGAAGAAATTATAGCTGAGAACTTCCCTGAACTGGGGAAGGAAAAAGGCATTGAAATCCAAGAGGCACAGAGAACTCCCTTCAGACGTAACTTGACTTGATCTTCTGCACGACATATCATAGTGAAACTGGCAAAATACAAGGATAAAGAGAAAATTCTGAAAGCAGCAAGGGATAAACGTGCCCTCACATATAAAGGGAGACCTATAAGACTCGTGACTGATCTCTCCTTTGAAACTTGGCAGGCCAGAAAGGCTTGGCACGATATCTTCAGTGTGCTAAACAGAAAAAATATGCAGCCGAGAATCCTTTATCCAGCAAGTTTGTCATTTAGAATAGAAGGAGAGATAAAGGTCTTCCCAAATAAACAAAAACTGAAGGAATTTGTCACCACTAAACCAGCCCTACAAGAGATCCTAAGGGGGATCCTGTGAGACAAAGTACCAGAGACATCACTACAAGCATAAAACATACAGACATCACAATGACTCTAAACCCGTATCTTTCTATAATAACACTGAATGTAAATGGATTAAATGCGCCAACCAAAAAACATAGGGTATCAGAATGGATAAAAAAATAAGACCCATCTATTTGCTGTCTACAAGAGACTCATTTTAGATCTGAGGACACCTTTAGATCGAGAGTGAGGGGATGGAGAACTATTTATCATGCTACTGGAAGCCAAAAGAAAGCTGGAGTAGCCATACTTACATCAGACAAACTAGACTTTAAATTAAAGGCTGTAACAAGAGATGAAGAAGGGCATTATATAATAATTACAGGGTCTATCCATCAGGAAGAGCTAACAATTATAAATGTCTATGCGCCAAATACCAGAGCCCCCAGATACATAAAACAATTACTCATAAACATAAGCAACCTTATTGATAAGAATGTGGTCATTGCGGGGGACTTTAACACCCCACTTACAGAAATGGATAGATCATCTAGACACACAGTCAATAAAGAAACAAGGGCCCTGAATGATACATTGGATCAGATGGACTTGACAGATATATTTAGAACTCTGCATGCCAAAGCAACAGAATATACTTTCTTCTCGAGTGCACATGGAACATTCTCCAAGATAGATCATATACTGGGTCACAAAACAGCCCTTCATAAGTTTACAAGAATTGAAATCATACCATGCATACTTTCAGACCACAATGCTATGAAGCTTGAAATCAACCACAGGAAAAAGTCTGGAAAACCTCCAAAAGCATGGAGGTTAAAGAACACCCTACTAACAAATGAGTGGGTCAACCAGGCAATTAGAGAAGAAATTAAAAAATATATGGAAACAAACGAAAATGAAAATACAACAATCCAAACGCTTTGGGACGCAGCAAAGGCAGTCCTGAGAGGAAAATACATTGCAATCCAGGCCTATCTCAAGAAACAAGAAAAATACCAAATACAAAATCTAACAGCACACCTAAAGGAAATAGAAGCAGAACAGCAAAGGCAGCCTAAACCCAGCAGAAGAAGAGAAATAATAAAGATCAGAGCAGAAATAAACAATATAGAATCTAAAAAAACGGTAGAGCAGATCAACGAAACCAAGAGTTGGTTTTTTGAAAAAATAAACAAAATTGACAAACCTCTAGCCAGGCTTCTCACAAAGAAAAGGGAGATGACCCAAATAGATAAAATCATGAATGAAAATGGAATTATTACAACCAATCCCTCAGAGATACAAACAATTATCAGGGAATACTATGAAAAATTATATGCCAACAAATTGGACAACCTGGAAGAAATGGACAAATTCCTAAACACCCACACTCTTCCAAAACTCAATCAGGAGGAAATAGAAAGCTTGAACAGACCCATCACCAGCGAAGAAATTGAATCGGTTATCAAAAATCTCCCAACAAATAAGAGTCCAGGACCAGATGGCTTCCCAGGGGAGTTCTACCAGATGTTTAAAGCAGAGATAATACCTATCCTTCTCAAGCTATTCCAAGAAATAGAAAGGGAAGGAAAACTTCCAGACTCATTCTATGAAGCCAGTATTACTTTGATTCCTAAACCAGACAGAGACCCAGTAAAAAAAGAGAACTACAGGCCAATATCCCTGATGAATATGGATGCAAAAATTCTCAATAAGATACTAGCAAATCGAATTCAACGGCATATAAAAAGAATTATTCACCATGATCAAGTGGGATTCATTCCTGGGATGCAGGGCTAGTTCAACATTCGCAAATCAATCAACGTGATACATCACATTAACAAAAAAAAGAGAAGAACCATATGATCCTGTCAATCGATGCAGAAAAGGCCTTTGACAAAATCCAGCACCCTTTCTTAATAAAAACCCTTGAGAAAGTTGGGATAGAAGGAACATACTTAAAGATCATAAAAGCCATTTATGAAAAGCCCACAGCTGACATCATCCTCAACGGGGAAAAACTGAGAGCTTTTTCCCTGAGATCAGGAACACGACAGGGATGCCCACTCTCACCGCTGCTGTTTAACATAGTGCTGGAAGTTCTAGCATCAGCAATCAGACAACAAAAGGAAATCAAAGGCATCAAAATTGGCAAAGATGAAGTCAAGCTTTCGCTTTTTGCAGATGACATGATATTATACATGGAAAATCCGATAGACTCCACCAGAAGTCTGCTAGAACTGATCCATGAATTTAGCAAAGTTGCAGGATACAAAATCAATGTACAGAAATCAGTTGCATTCTTATACACTAACAATGAAGCAACAGAAAGACAAATAAAGAAACTGATCCCATTCACAATTGCACCAAGAAGCATAAAATACCTAGGAATAAATCTAACCAAAGATGTAAAAGATCTGTATGCTGAAAACTATAGAAAGCTTATGCAGGTAATTGAAGAAGATATAAAGAAATGGAAAGACATTCCCTGCTCATGGATTGGAAGAATAAATATTGTCAAAATGTCAATACTACCCAAAGCTATCTACACATTCAATGCAATCCCAATCAAAATTGCACCAGCATTCTTCTTGAAACTAGAACAAGCAATCCTAAAATTCATATGGAACCACAAAAGGCCCCGAATAGCCAAAGTAATTTTGAAGAAGAAGACCAAAGCAGGAGGCATCACAATCCCAGACTTTAGCCTCTACTACAAAGCTGTCATCATCAAGACAGCATGGTATTGGCACAAAAACAGACACATAGACCAATGGAATAGAATAGAAACCCCAGAACTAGACCCACAAACGTATGGCCAACTCATCTTTGACAAAGCAGGAAAGAACATCCAATGGAAAAAAGACAGTCTCTTTAACAAATGGTGCTGGGAGAACTGGACAGCAACATGCAGAAGGTTGAAACTAGACCACTTTCTCACACCATTCACAAAAATAAACTCAAAATGGATAAAGGACCTGAATGTGAGACAGGAAACCATCAAAACCTTAGAGGAGAAAGCAGGAAAAGACCTCTCTGACCTCAGCTGTAGCAATCTCTTACTCGGCACATCCCCAAAGGCAAGGGAATTAAAAGCAAAAGTGAATTACTGGGACCTTATGAAGATAAAAAGCTTCTGTACAGCAAAGGAAACAACCAACTAAACTAAAAGGCAACCAACGGAATGGGAAAAGATATTTGCAAATGACATATCGGACAAAGGGCTAGTATCCAAAATCTATAAAGAGCTCATCAAACTCCACACCCGAAAAACAAATAACCCAGTGAAGAAATGGGCAGAAAACATGAATAGACACTTCTCTAAAGAAGACATCCGGATGGCCAACAGGCACATGAAAAGATGTTCAACGTCGCTCCTTATCAGGGAAATAGAAATCAAAACCACACTCAGATATCACCTCACGCCAGTCAGAGTGGCCAAAATGAACAAATCAGGAGACTATAGATGCTGGAGAGGATGTGGAGAAACAGGAACCCTCTTGCACTGTTGGTGGGAATGCAAATTGGTGCAGCCGCTCTGGAAAGCAGTGTGGAGGTTCCTCAGAAAATTAAAAATAGACCTACCCTATGACCCAGCAATAGCACTGCTAGGAATTTATCCAAGGGATACAGGAGTACTGGTACATAGGGGCACTTGTACCCCAATGTTTATAGCAGCACTCTCAACAATAGCCAAATTATGGAAAGAGCCTAAATGTCCATCAACTGATGAATGGATAAAGAAATTGTGGTTTATATACACAATGGAATACTACGTGGCAATGAGAAAGAATGAAATATGGCCTTTTGTAGCAACGTGGATGGAACTGGAGAGTGTGATGCTAAGTGAAATAAGCCATACAGAGAAAGACAGATACCATATGGTTTCACTCTTATGTGGATCCTGAGAAACGTAACAGAAACCCATGGGGGAGGGGAAGGAAAAAAAAAAAAAAAGAGGTTAGAGTGGGAGAGAGCCAAAGCATAAGAGACTGTTAAAAACTGAGAACAAACTGAGGGTTGATGGGGGGTGGAAGGGAGGGCAGGGTGGGTGATGGGTATTGAGGAGGGCACCTTTTGGGATGAGCACTGGGTGTTGTATGGATACCAATTTGACAGTAAATTTCATATATTAAAAAATAAAAAAAAAATAAAGCTACCTTGAACCAAAAAAAAAAAAAAAAAAAGAAAGAAAATTCAAAGAGTAACCATTATGTTCATGACAATTAACAATCCTTAGATTTATAGATGTGCACTTTTTCACACTTGGTCTTTAGTATTAAGTGAATGTAATTAGCAACTCAACATTAACCTATGTAGTATAACAATAAATACTATGCTGTACCCATTACTATAATAATTAGAAACAAAATCTAGAAATTTTCAAATACCTTTTTTAAAAGTTTATTTGTTTATTTTGAGAGAAAGAGAGAATACAAGCAGGGGAGGAACAGAGAGAAAGAGAGAAGGAGGGAGAGGGAGAGGGAGAGGGAGAGGAAGAGGGAGAGGGAGGGAGGGACAGAGAGAGAGAGAGAGAGAGAGAGAGAGAGAGAGAGAGAGAGAATTCCAAGCAAGTTCCACACTGTCAGCGCAGAGCCTGATGCGGGGCTTGGACTCATGAACTTGAAATCATGAAATCATGACCTGAGATGAAATCAAAAGTCTGATGCTTAACCAACTGGGCCGTCCAAGTGCCCTCAAATACTTTTTATTTTTTATTTATTTATTTTTTAATTTTTTTTTTCAACATTTTTTATTTATTTTTGGGACAGAGAGAGACAGAGCATGAACGGGGGAGGGGCAGAGAGAGAGGGAGACACAGAATCGGAAACAGGCTCCAGGCTCCGAGCCATCAGCCCAGAGCCTGACGCGGGGCTCGAACTCAGGGACCGCGAGATCGTGACCTGGCTGAAGTCGGATGCTTAACCGACTGCGCCACCCAGGCGCCCCAAATACTTTTTATTGTTGGTCAAAGATTTTTACTTTTTTAGTACAGATTTTGTTTTTCTTTTAAAAGGGTTTATAACATCATTTACCTGTAAATGAACAATTCTCAGAAATATATCTTCTCTCATGCTCATCTCGATATCAAAACGAGAAAGTCTTTTGTCTGCTTCTGTACTTGCTGTCCGCACTTCTTTGTCAGAGGAGACATGCTGGGGAAAGTCTAACATGGTTCGTTCCACTGTCGATAGAGGACAAAATCATAAGGATTCATCCAATCAGCATTAAGAAAAATACCTCCTACCTAGATGAATGATTATCCTAATATAAGTTTTTCATTTTATACCTTCTGTAAAGTTTTGTAAGGAAACAGCATCTAATGCAGGACTTGGCTGTTGCAGTGGCATTATTAGGAACAATAAGGGTATAAACTGAGCACTTATCAAAGTATGTTTAGGGTGTAACTTATTAACTGGGAATGCTGAAAGATAAAGACATAGTTCTCATACTAACACATTTTATAATCTGGTGTGTGGGAGGAGGGAACAGTACATGAAAAGATAAGGAATACAGGATAGAGCAGCTTAGTTGCCAAAAGAATGGGATAGTAACTCGAACACAGCAATATTAGGACTGGAGCACTATGTAATACCTATGATGAAGGCTGGACCTTAGGGCGGGCAGGGCAAGAGGAAGACTTCAGGAGAGGACTGGAAAAGTAGAGACTACAAGTCTGGGGACTGGCAGAGAGAGAGGATGTTTTAGAAAAAAGCAGACTTACTTAGTTACTTACTTACTTATTTAAATATAATTTATTGTCAAATTGGTTTCCATACAACACTCAGTGCTCATCCCAACAAGTGCCCTCCTCCCTACACGTCACTCACTTTCCCCTCTCCCCCACCCCCATCTACACTAGTTTGTTCTCAGTATCCAGGGTCTCTTATGGTTTGCCTCCCTCCCTCTCTGTAACTTTTTTTTTTCCCCTTCCCCTCCTCCATAGTCTTCTGTTAAGTTTCTCAAGATCCACATATGGTTGAAAACATATGATATCTGTCTTTCTCTGCCTGGTTTATTTCACTTAGCATAATACCCTCCAGTTCCATCCATGTTGCTGCAAATGGCCAGAATTCATTCTTTTCATTGCCAAGTAGTATTCCCTTATATATATAAACCACATCTTCTTTATCCACTCGTCAGGTGATGGACATTTAGGCTCTTTCCATAATTTGGCTATTGTTGAAAGTGCTGCTATAAACATTGGGGTACATGTGCCCCTATGCATCAGCATTCCTGTATCCTTTGGGTAGATTCCTAGCAGCGGTATTGCTGGGTCATAGGGTAGTTCTACTTTTAATTTTTTGAGGAACCTCCACACTGTTTTCCAGAGAAAAGCAGACCAATTTAGTTGGGGTGGGGGAAGTTTATTTAAAATAGAAATTCCTAACCTTCACTACAGATTCTTTAGAGAATCTAGTCAAAGTTATGGACCCTCCCCAAAATGCAAACGTTCATACAAGCATAAAAGTTCCATACAATTTTAGAAGATTCCCAGAAATCTCAGTGGACACATCCAGTGAAGAGTTGAATATTGGGACTATTCCTATTAAATGATGGTGGTAACGAACTGCTCTAATTTTCACATATTAAAATTCTTTCTTGGGTTTTTAATACATTTGTATTGTGACTTTCATCGGGCAAAAATCTGATGTCAGTGAAATGACCCCAAGTATAGAAAAAATGAGTATGGTTTATTTTTTTTGTTTTTATTTATTTAAAAATTTTTTTTAATGTTTATTTAATTTTGAGAGAGAGAGAGAAAGAGAGAGAGAGAGAGAGAGAGAGAGAGAGAGAGAATGAGGAGGGGAGGGGCACAGAGAGGGAGACCTAAAATCAGAAGCAGGCTCCAGGCTCTGAGGTGTTAGTACAGAGCCTGATACAGGGCTCAAATTCATGAACCATGAGATTATGACTTGAGCTGAAGTTGTATGCTTAACCACTGAGCCACCCAGGCATCTCTTTATTATTTTTTTGAGAGAGAGACAGAGAGAGGAGGGAGGGGAAAGTCAGAGAGAGAGAGAGAGAGAGAAAGAGAGAGAGAGAGAGAGAGAGAGAATCCCAAGCAGGCTCCGTGCTGACAGTGAGGATCTTGACATGGGGCTCTAACCCATGAACCATGAGATCGTGACCTGAGCCAAAATCAAAAGTTGCACGCTTAACCGACTGAGCCAGCTAGCCAACACAAAATGAGTATGGTTTATAGGAACGGTGTGGCTATACTGTGACAATGAATACACTTTTATTAGCTTTAGTACTTTGAAGGTATTGTAAACAGGTAAAACTTCCACATCTGATATATGGCAGACAGTAGAGCTATCCTTTCCATACCAAGAAACTATCCAGTTAAACAAGCTACCTCACTCATATCAGTCCTCTTAAAACAGTGCTATAAAGCTGTAAAAAGAAAAATCACCTCAAATATCTGTATAAATTCATAACATGTGGTTTAAAAAGTCTAATTAAATAATTATTCTTTAAGGATTTGATTTAATATACACTTTTATGTTCCTTGATTAAAGAAGGGAACAGAATTAAAGTTTCATAGATGTAGCACCTGTTTAAGTGATAGAGTTAACTATATAGGTATAATTTCTATTTACTTTTTAAAATTAAGTCAAGGAGATATTAAGAAAAAATAAAATTGCTCAAGAACTAAAATGAGCAGAACAAAATGCAGGAGCCTAAAACTGGAAACATATTCTTAAACAAACAATAATACTAAAAACCATTTCCTTCCTTACTTTGCCACAAAGACCTGAACCAGACTTATGCTCTTACTGCCAAACTATAAACAATATTGGACACTAGTCAAATGAGGTTTTAACAGTTACTGCAGGAGGCAGAATGAGCTCTGAGAACAAATATAGATAAGATAAAGTTGGTCTTTAAAAATCTCCTAAACTCAAAAATTTTTAGGATTAACTTACAGAGGTAAATTTATGAGAGAGCAAGGACTTCTGAAAACTAAAAGTATATTTAAAAGATGCATTACTGGGGGATGCCTGGGTGGCTCAGTCAGTTAAACGTCTGACTTCGGCTCAGGTCATAATCTCATGGTTTCTGAGTTTGAGCCCCGTGTTGGGCTCTGTGCTGACAGCTCAGAGCCTGGAGTCTGCTTTGTATTCTGTGTCTCCCTCTCTCTCTCCCCATCCCTCACTTATGCTCTCTCTCTGTCTCAAAAATAATAAATAAACATTAAAAAAAAATAAAAGATGTATTATTGGAAAAGCAGCAGACTTTAAGATAATTTTTAAAAAGATTTTGTTTTTTTTCCCCACTGATTTTTATATTTGTTAAATGCATAATTCACCAGGCTGGAACACCATGTTGGCCATATATGACTGAAGAAGAAATGGGTCTCTGAACCAAGGACAAACCACATATAGCAAGGGAGACACACAAAATATTGCCTTCTGGGAAAACTCTGCCAAATGCGAACCAACTCCATCCCTTTGAGTTTGACTAACGAGACCCACCAGGTCTTTTTTATTTAGTAGTTTAAACTCAAGACTTTTATCCAGATTTAGTGGCCATTAATGAGAGTGAAGCAGATGGTGGGAAGAGGCAGAAACTGAAACAGAAGAGGTAAGAGAGTCCCTATTAAGGTGGGGCACAGGGTAGGGAATTCTTGGTGTTGAGGGGTTGGTGAGGGTTAAGAGATGACTAGGTCACTAGGGCTGTACAGGATTCTGGACAACCTTCCAAATTCCAGAATACATACAAATGTTTATGATATCCCGATAACTTACGTTCTTACAAAACCTGGATAGCCAAGGTTGTTTAGCCATAACTATATCACAGAATATGTCCAACCCTTAGGGGCAATTGGAGTGAATCTCCATTCCTTTAACTCAAAGGGCCTAATACTTATATTATAGAAAAAATGTATTTTAAGTATAGGAAATATGAAAAATAGAGAAAGGCATAGAGAGTAAATTTTAAAAAATCAAGCATAAATCCGATATCTAAGAAATTAGCTACTAGTAAAATTTTCTTCTGGTTTTCTTCTCTGTATTTTTTTTCTATGTTAAGAAATGCTGTTCCTCAACATGATTATAGCTACATAGTGTTGCAGACCCTGAGCATACCATTACGTGGTCTTTCTATATGCTGGATGGCACCCAGGAGTTGTTTCCAAGGTTCTGCTATGACAGAGTACCTGTTTATACATAAATTTGTACATAATTTTTCCTGTATCTGATAATTTATTTCGATTAAATGCTTAGGTGTGGAACTGCTGGGCTAGGGTATGAACTTCTTAAGAGTTTTGATATATTATGTCAAAATACTCTCCAGAAAGCAGATGTAATGAGATTGTACATTTTGTAGCACCACTGCCAACATAATAAAACATTTTAGTTTTATTTAATTGAATTCTAAGCAATTAGTTAATCATTATGGAAAAATCAATGTCTTGTAAAACTGGAAAATGATTGCCAACACAGAAAGCATAAAATGGTTTATGATGCCTACAAAATGAAATATCAATGGGCGTCTGCATGCTACTCACCTATATACTTCACTTCGACATCTGCCAGTGCCTGCAAACAGTTCTCATAAGTTACTTCCTCAATGTCAAGCATTCCAATAGCATCGTACACCTGTTTGGTCTGCACAATGAGCTCCTCAGTTCTTGTTTTAATTTGCTCTGGTGAAAGATCCCATCTTAAGACATTTCTGCCAGCTACAGTATAGGAAGACATTGCCTGAAGAGAAGACATCACTTCTCTTCCTAAAGTCATTCTGAATAAAATCCTGGAACCACCAACTCTGAAAAGAATCAGAAAAAGAATAAAAATTAGACATCTGTTGATCCAAAGCCAATACACAAATGTATGCTGTCTAATTATATTAAAAAGAACTTTTTAATAAAATTGAGCAAGTCTCTTTCAGGTGAACACGTAAGCACAAAATTAAATGCATTTGTATTTTTTTTCCCTTGAATGTAGATTTAATGAAATTAGTACTTACCAAACACTGAAGTGGTCATGTAATTAAGTCATGGTGAGAAATGAAGTTAGGTGTCAAAGACATAATAACTGTCCTTTATAAATTAAACCAGTAATCTTTCTTATATAAATGTTTTTCCTGTGCTGGGGCATCTGGCTGGCTCAGTCAAAAGACCATGTAACTCTTGATCCTGTGGTTCTATGTTCAAGCCCCACGTTGGATGTAGAGATTACTTAAAAAAACAAAATCTTAAAAAAAAATAAAAATTAGGGACACCTGGGTGACTCAGTTGGTTAAGTGTCTTTCAGCTCAGCTCATGATCTCGTTGTTTGTGGGTTTGAGCCCTACATCGGGCTCTGTGCTGACATCTCGGAGCCTGGAGCCTGCTTCGGATTCTGTGTATCCCTTTCTCTGCCCCTCGCCCACTCTCTCTCTTTCTCTGTCAAAAATGAATAAATGTTAAAAAATTTTTAATTAAGAAAAAATTAAAATTAAAATAAAAAAAGTTATTTCCTGTGTCAACATCTACCTACAATGTTTCAAAACGTTTTTATAATGAACAGCATGTAAAAAAAATGTTTTTTTACCAAAATTTCACAAAAATCAACTATGAAAATTTGAATTTAAGGTTTGGGAAATAAACTCTGGTATTGCTATGGCATTATTCTAAAAGACAAAAGAAATTAAGTTAATGATAACAATCCTTTACCTCCCTGAAAACCTCAAACTAATAATTGATGCCATATGTGTGTATATATGTACTATATATCATGCAATATAATTTTAGAACTTATAAATAAAAATATTATAATTAATGGCTAACATTTGTTGTGTGTTTAGGCACTGTATTAAATGCTTGCCATTTATTCACTTAGTCCTCAAAACAAAACTATGAGGCAGATACTGTAGTTATTCTCATTTTACTAAAGAGGAAACTAAAACACAGGAAAGTTAAGTAACTTGTCCAAAGTCACATAGCTGGTTATATGTTGTGAGCTAGGATTAAAAACCAGACGGAGATAATAGAGATCCAGAACTCACACTCTTAACTGCTACGCTAAACTTCAATCCTATTATCTTACAAGACCCCAAAACAACCCTATGAGGTAGGCAGTGCATTATTCCCTTTTTAATGATGAGGCAGTTGAGGCTCAGAGAGGCTAATGACTTATGTAAGGTCATTCACTTAACAAATACTTATGAGCATATATTGTCTGGTCATTGTGACAGGCATCAAGGATAAACAGGCAAACTTACTAACATTCTGCTATTATTGTGGAGAGACAAATTGATAAAGGAACTATTATTCTATATTGAGGTGAGTGAGATGACAGGTATAAGCAGAGGGAACTCTGAAAGACCTCAGAAGGAACTTTTCTTGGAAGATTTTACAGAGGCAACAAGGAGCAAGCCAACATCTGGACTACATCCAGAAATTATCTAAATGCCAAAAGCAGTAAGGAGAGAGAAATCTGATAAGGTCAGTAAGGACTACAGAATATGAAGAGCCTTGGGAATCAATAAAGAGTTCAACCTGAAGTCCATGAGAGAGCCACTGAAGGGTTTTAACCAGGTAAGAGATGAAATAAGGTATACATTTTAGAGAAATTGCCCAAATTAAAGTGAGTTGAAAGGTTTGGAAAAGAGAGATTATACTAGAGGAAAGCTATTCCTGTAACTGGAGCATAATATCATGGTATACTGAATTAGGAAAAGGGGGGAACTGGAGTGACTTAAAAGATATTCAGGAAGTAGAATCAGTATGACTTGGTACTTGGTATAGGGGTGGAGGGTGAGAAATCAAGGATGTTGTCCAAGATTCTTGTAATTGGATGTATGGATGGTGGTAACATCATTAAAATAGGCAATGTAGAAGGAGGAGGAGGTTTTTTCGAGGTTGGGGGGGAAGAGATATTCAATTTTGGACATGCCAAGTTTGAAGTGGTGTGGCACATTTAAATGGAATTCATTAATATGAGACGATAATTGGAGTTAGAGGAATGGTTGAACTGGCCCAAGGGAGTTTGCAGATTAAGAACAGAACTGAGCCCTAACTCTAGTTTAATCATGGAGATAAAGGAAAACCAAACCAGAATGGATTTAGGAAGCTGTGAAAAGTAAGCAGAAAAAAAGGGAGGGAGGGGTGCCTGGCTGGCTGGGTTGGTAGAGCATTCAACTCTCGATCTCAAGGTCGAGTGTTTAAGCCCCACCCTGGGCGTGGAGCCTACTTAAAAAAAAAAAAAAAAAAAAAAAAAAGAGGGAGTAAATAACTACCAAATGTACAAATCTCAAGAAAGACGGAAGAGTCTGTTAAATTTAGCAACAGGAATGTCATTGATGATTCTGGCAAGAGCAGTGTCAGCGGGATGGTGGGGGTGGAAGTCAGACTACAATGATTGAGGGATAAGAAGAAGGTAAAGAACTGTAGAGTACATCTAAGTGATTCTCTAGAGTTGGATATATTTTACTTTTATTTTTATTTTTTTTATTTTTGGGAGAGTGAAAATGGGGGAGTGGCGGAGATAGGGGAACAGAGGTTCCCAAGCGGGCTCAGTGCTGACAGGCTGACTGCAGTGAGCTGGATGTGGGGCTCAAACTCACAAACCAAGAGATCATGATCTGAGCAGAAGTCAAACACTCAACTGACTGAGCCACCCAGGTGCCCCAAGTTGGATGTGTTTTAGATAAGAAAAGAGACTGCAGTCTCAGTAAAATCAATAAAACAGGTAAAGTGGGAGTAGAAAGATTACAGTCTCAGTAAAATCAATAAAACAGGTAAAGCAGGAGTAGAGAGACTACAGTCTCAGTAAAATCAATAAAACAGGTAAAGTGGGAGTAGTTAGGTTGTAGTAAAAAAGTGTGGGTTTGAATTTAATAATTCAAAGGTTAAGCAGTCTGATACAATTCAGGACATTTTCCCAGAAGTGGATGGTTGATATAAATGAGTTGAAGAATGCAATCTAGTATTGGATAAATTGTTTATGTGAACACTGGAGTCAGCAGCTTGACAGCTGGGCCTGGGAATAGAAAGGAAGACTGAGCCAGAAACCAAAGTCTTCAAAGAATGGGGAAGACCAACCAGGTATCTGGTGGAGGACATCATGAACAGGGTATAGAATGATAAAACCAGATTGTGAGCCTTGAAGGTGTTTATACAATGGTGAAGAAGTATTGGTCTGGGAGTGTAAGTGAGGGCAAGACAGGAGCTGGCAAACAAAGAAGATGTGGTCTTTCCTCTTTACTTTGTGATCTATGGGGTGTGAAAGAGAGGGATATAGAGAAAATATTTTCCCCAGGGTTGAGTGGATTTCAGTAATGGTTACTAGAAGAAAAGACAATCCAGAGAGTATCAAAAGGGGAGGAGTTTGTTGACTACAGGACAAGGGTTCCAGAAATAACAAGGCAGAAGTCTAAGAGTAGAATACATAGCTAAATATGTGTTCATTGTCCAGCCATTCACTGCCTCCCTCTAACTAAGACTATGCACATATTTCTTCCTAGTACCCATGCACACCACGACTACCACACCCCCTGCCATGTCCATGATCTGTGAAGGTGGCTGCCCCTACCCTCAAACTCCTATGAGAGAAACAGGTCTTATTTCCACCGTGTGTGACCGAGCAAGCTTGTGTTCGTGACTGCAGCTGGCATCCACCTTATGTAGAACCTGACTTAGGATGAAATAAACACTGTGAACAGAAGAATAAAGGAAGGAAAGCAAATATTTACTGATATCACCCTTATAACAGTTAATTCTGAAACCTGACCTAGACCTATTTTCCAGTTATATTTAAGCCAGCTTGAATGCAGTTTTATGTTATTTGTTTCATAGAGGATCCGAACTGATAAAGGAATGAAAACTGGTAAAGGAATGAGCTCATACATGCAAAAGTATGAAGGTCACAACAAGAAATGATGGATGATTGGAGGGTCTCATATGCTTGGTGGTGGGTGAAATTAACAGGGATGCAAAGTTCAGTGTGGAGCTGGCTGAAAATGTCTAAAATAATTACTTCCACAATCTCTTACGGATACACAGAACTGAAGCCTCGAGGAGCAGTGAGACATCACCACTAATGACTGGGTTTCTGAGGAAGTTCTAGTATAAG